>NC_134579.1:34932500-35532500 GCF_037038515.1 Microtus pennsylvanicus | reverse complement strand
GCGAGCCTTGCTATTAAGTATACAAAGATACAGGATGGCTCTAGCCTCTTGGTGAGCTGACTTCCTTATTAGTGTCAAAGTGGCTTCTAAACACTATCAGTCAAGAATGCTTTATTCTTGAATCTATTGTGTTTAATATTAAGAAAAAATGTTTCAGGTTAACTTTGGTGGTTTCTATCGGATATTGTTTGTGTTTGTTTGCTTATTTTGATTTTGGTTTGTTTTTACCATTTTGGTGGCCCTTTATCAGGTAGAAAAAACTTTGTCTTTAAATTCAGGGGCTCAACCTCATTTGCTTAATGTACTTATGGATGTGATTGTTGGGCTCCTTGGTTTGAAAGGTCTGGTCAGGCTCCCTTTCCTTCTTGCTCTGTTCTTGCCTTTAAATGGCTTAAATGTTCCTAAAATTCCAATTTTTTGACAGGTCCATTGGCTTTGTTTCATTCCTCAGGATGAAACTTGAGCAGTTTCTTTGAGATTGGCCTTGAGTAGATTTATCATAGTCTGCTTCTGACACCGTATACCTCACTCACAGCAGAGGAGCTTCCAGTGCGCCTCTGACACAGCTTTCTGTTTCCACTCCCTACCACCGAGCCATTATCTTGTGTTTTACTTTTATACATAAAGTAAATTCAGGCCAAGCTATTATTTTTAACTATCAATAGTATAATTTAAATAATGAAAAATGTATTTTTCAAATAGGGACCTCATTTGGTTCCTTTCCCTCCCTTGAACATCACTAAGCTTGAAAACTTGGCTCCAGCTTCATCGTGGAACATCACACAAGGCAAGTACGTGCTCACAGCCTCTGAGTTCTGACATAAACTTGTCAAGAATCAAGCTGAAATCCCCCTGACCTGAAAACTGGGCCATGGGGTTTTCCAGGATCAGCCAGTGTAGACGCAGACATTCACACGTCACGTGGTGCACGCTAATGTGTGCCCAGGCATCTGAGGGTTTGCGACAATGGGGACAATTTTTCCTTCTGTGTGCAGGACCCTTTAACATCTCCCAGGCTGTGTCTCTCCTGGAGAGTCATCTAGTCTTTTAAATATCTGAAAAGGATTTACTTTATTTATTTATTTATTTATTTATTTATTAAAGATTTCTGTCTCTTCCCCGCCACCGCCTCCCATTTCCCTCCCCCTCCCCCAATCAAGTCCCCCTCCCTTGTCAGCCCAAAGAGCAATCAGGGTTCCCTGCCCTGTGGGAAGTCCAAGGACCACCCACCTCCATCCAGGTCTAGTAAGGTGAGCATCCAAACTGCCTAGGCTCCCACAAAGCCAGTACGTGCAGTAGGATAGAAGAATGGATGAAGAAAGTATGGAATATATACATATTAGAGTACTACTCAGCAGTGAAAAACAAGGACTTCTTGAATTTTGCATGCAAATGGATGGAAATAGAAAACACTATCCTGAGTGAGGTAAGCCAGACCCAAAAAGAGGAACATGGGATGTACTCACTCCTATTTGGTTTCTACCCATAAATAAAGGACATTGAGCCTATAATTAGTGATCCTAGAGAAGCTAAATAAGGAGAACCCAAAGAAAAACATATAGGCATCCTCCTGAATATTAAATTTCATCAGGCGATGTAAGGAGACAGAGAAAGGTTTTACTTTTAATTTTACAGAATGTTGAATGCATACTTTGATTCTTTTCCCTTTGGTTAAAAGTTTGTCCTGCAGGCATCTTACTTGGATTGGCTTTGGAATGACATCATCAGCCAGCCTCTTTGTTACTACACACAGCTCTGGGTGTCTCTGAACTGCTTCTTGGCGGCTGCCTTGAGTGGTTGGATTAAGATCTATCTGCCCTGCTGTTGTTTATGTGACTTTATTTTTTCTGGCTGAAGCTCATTACGATTCTTGTGTCTCTGGGTCCCAAGTTTGGAAGATTTTCAGCGTTTCTCCACAGTTTTTCTCCCCACAGCTCCTCCATAGTTGATTGTTCCTTTTGTTCTCTGCTCTTTGGGGGTCCACCACCCAGCTCCCAAATCAATACACAGAGACTTATTCTTCCTTTTTAATACTTGCCTTTAGCTTGGCTTGTTTCTGCTCAACTTTTTTATCTTAAATTATCTCATTTCTCTTTAACTATGCTTTGCCTCTGGGGTTTTTAACCTTTTTTATTCTGTATATCTTTCTTTCCCTCTTACTCTGTGACCGGCTGCGTGGATGGGTGACTGGCCCCTGGTGTCCTCTCTCCTTCTCCTCTCTTGCCCCTCCCTCTTTCATTTCTTTTTCAATTTATTCTCTCTGCCTGGCTTCCCTGCCTAACTGTTGGCCATTCAGCTTTTTATAGACCAATCAGGTGGTTTAGGCAGGCAAAATAACATAGTTTTACAGTGGTTAAAAAAATGCAATATAAAAGATTGCAACACAACTTTGCATAATTAATCAAATATTTCACAGCATCAAAGAATGTAACACATCATTAACTACTATTTCGCACCTCACCCTTCCTTAAGTACCCTGCTTGAAACCCTCCTGTAGCTGGTTCATGCTGTAGCTTTATACATCTGTCTTGGTTGCCAACATTTAACTTATTAGGACAGCATGATGCTCACTAGGGGTTTCCCCAAAACATCCTATCTGCTAACAGTCTAGTCTTCTGTGGTTTTTATATTTTCCTTATATTTGCTAATTTCACACAGTGAAATAAATGTATTTGCCCTCCATTTTCCCTTCAGTTTTCTCCAGATTTTCTTCACACCCCCTCCCAACTTCATGCCATCTTTTTCTTTTATGACCTAGCAAGTCCAGGCAGCGCTGCACATTGTGTGTGAACTGGTGCAATGTCTTTTGAGTTTAGCAAGCACCTTTATGCCTTCCACCTTTCAGTTTAAGCTTTTTACCTATTGAGTTTTGCTATAATTTTGCTATAAGACAATTATAAAACTGCTTTGTTGACTTTGCAAAAATCATTCTGTGTTGATTGTGGGTCAGTTTTAGTATATATAATTACTTCTCCACGACTCATGATTTCCATATTCTGGAATCCCTCCTGGAAGTTGTTTGTTTGTTTTGGCTTTGTTGAGAGGTCATTTACACAGCCCAGATCTGATGCTTTCAAAGTGGGCAGTTCAGTGTGCTCTCTGCATCCCTTGACCCCTCCTTTCTCTGACTTGAGAAGGATCCTCTCTTCCAAAAACAAAAAGCTGTCACCCCCTGTTCTCTTTGCACATACTGCCCCTGAAAATTCCTCAACTTTCTGGCTGTATATTGTCTATCCTGGACATTTAAATTTGTGTGATAATTTATGATTTATTTTTCTCACTTAGCAATGTGTTTTCAAGATCCACTCACATTGTAATATTTAGCATCCCTTCGTTCTTTTCTATGGCTGAGTAATTGTGCATGGATTGACCATAATGCATTTTATTTATCCACTCATCTATGTAATAATGTTGATGGTGTTCACATATAGCAAGTTTTTTTTTATTGGATGTTATTAGGGAAATTACTTGAGTGGTAGATGTTCTAAATATTATTCACCGTCACTCTGAGGTGTGATTGTTAATGAGTGATCATTTCATCTTTCTGGTTCTTGATTTTGTATCTGGTAGACCAGGCTAGACTACTGTTGCATCCTAAGATAAATATTCCTCACTTTCAAGGTAAAACCCTTATGTCCTAAGCCAGTGCTTCCAGTCTTGATGTGTAGTGTTGGGAGCTGGCAGCATTTCCAGACATTGTGACTGCTGAGCTCTGACTCAGAGCCTTTCAGGTGGCTCTTCCCCTGTCCTGAGGGGTTTCCCCCGCCCATGTGTGTGCAGATCTGCTCACTGAACCCCCACATAAAACCTCCCTGGGTCCCAGGAATCCTCTCTGTGTCTAGTCCTGGGTCCTGTGAACTGTTGTTCAGGTATGTCCCTTCAGCTTTGTGGGGCTTCCAGGCTCCTCCTCTTGGGTCCCCCATGTACCCTGAAGCCCGTCTCAAAATTAAACACCCCCGCAGCTGAAGTTAGCTGGTCGGTTGACATCTCTGCGCTCTTTGGTGACAAACAGTAAAGGGTGAGTGGTCATCAAAGGTGTGCAGATGACATAGACTGTGGGCCACCTAAATATATTAATTACAGTTCACATTGAAAATCCAGCCCTTCGGAGGGTGCCCCGTGGTCTAGGCTTCCCCTGGTAGGATGGGCAATATATTGGTGAGCAATCTTTTAGGAAGCCATTGTACTGCTTGCTTCCGTGAGTAAGGGTACATGTCTGTGTCTTCCCACAGGTCATCAGTGAGTTCGAAGCCTCTCCTGACTCGTTCTCCTACAGAATTCCTAACCTGAGTCGAAATCGACAATACAGTGTCTGGGTGGTGGCGGTGACGTCAGCCGGAAGAGGCAACAGCAGTGAGATCATCACTGTCGAGCCCCTGGCTAAAGGTACGTGAACCACAGCGGAAGAACCTTAAAGCCCAGCACAGCTCAATGGTTGCTAGGTCCCTGCTTTTTCCCTGAAAGAAAGCTTGTGGGCATCACATTCCAGCTAGTCAGTTTCAGGCTCTGTGTACCAGTCGGGAAAGCAGCTTCCCTCATGGTGAACACAGCGCCAAAGGCTGATTCAGGCTTCATGTACTATAAGTGTATGTTTGGGAGAATTAGTGATAATCACTACCTGCCATTTTCTCCAAGTTCTTCTTTAAATTAGGTTCACACTTATTAAAAAGACGTGCCTGTTTCACAGTGTGTGAGATTTGAAATGTTACAAACATAAGAATCACCAGCTATTGATTAACTATTCTTAATTGCTATACAATGACAAAGCAACCAAGCAACGTATGGAAGAAAGAGTTTATTTTGGTTTATAGTTCTAGAGAGAGCCACTATCCTGGCAGGGAGGGATAGCCTTTCTCGGCCAGAGCAGAACGCTGAGAGATCACATCTCCAGCCACAGCATGAAGTAGATGAGGCTATAAACCCTCTAAGCCCACCCCAGAGGTATATCCTCCAGCAAGACCTCACCTGTCAAGGATTCCATAAACTCCCCAAACAGAACCGTCAACTGGGGACCAAACATTCAAATCCATGAGCCCACAAGAGATGTTTCTCATGCAAACCACCACACAGTTCATTTGTGAAATGCCACAAAAGTAACAAAGAGACTTGGAGTCAGTAAGGACCAGAGCATCCCTATACATCAGTCTGGGGCCTTGTCTCACCGCAACAGCAGACAGATCATCGAAAGCAGACACAGCCATGTTGTTCGCTGTGCTGGTTGTCAGTAAGTGCTCCCACAGTGTGATCACGTCAGCCTTTGCAGAGTCTGCTTCCACGAATCCTAATTCCAGTCTCGTCAGGCGATGCCTCTTGACTCTGCATTGGCAATATAGTTCCAATAAAATGTCTAATGAGACTGAAAGGAAAACCCCAGACATTCCAAACTCCTGATTTTTACCTCCCAAAGTCCTTAGTAACATGCTTGTAGTTACGGTAGCTGGGGAATGTATGGGCAACTGAAGACGGTGAGGGAAGAAGAAAGTTCTACAATTTCAATACGAACACAGACAGGTAAAACATCAATTTAAAAAATAAATACATTGGAATTCTTGTCTGTTGTACTCTTTAGCCGTGATGATATTCACATCCACCTTCTAACACTCAGAAAGCAGTGGAGTCCAGGGAAGGCATGGTCTATAAATTCTGCCCTGTATGATAAATAGGTAGGAATTCCTGCAGGCCCTTCCCATCTGCAGAGCGCCTGATGGAAGTAGGGGTGATCCTACACTGTCAGATGGGGCTCAGATAAAAACAGGCTCCTTTGGAGTGGGACTGACCAGGAGAGGCTGTATTGAAGTTATTTTATAAATCAATCCCTGGAGTGGCAATATTCTACTCAGTTGTAAAGTATGCATGAAACCCTACATTGGTCCCTGGCACCACCAAACAAACAAATTATTATTTAAATGCCCATTATACATTAGACACTAACTGAAATACAAGGAACTTAGCTCACAAGGTTTGACTGTGGAATCAAATCTTCCTAAATCTTGGCAGTTTGTCCCAGTAACAGCGGAGCCCAACACAGAGACTTCTGACAAGACAGTTCACCTGGAGGGCTCACTTCATGTGAAGTGAAGGCTGGGAAATAGTGTCAAGTTGAGTGTTCAGAAGAAGGAGGGTTTGCTTACTGCAGACACCCCTACCCTCAGGGAGCTCACAGTTTTGTGGGAGATGGTCTGTAAGCAGCATCAAAAAACCCACGCACAGTGGCCAACTGCCCCAAGTGTTATCCAGAAAAACCACAAGAGGTACAGGGGCAGTGGAAGTCCACAGACATGAGACCCCAAGGACAGTGCAGAGGCAGTGGATGGCCACAGGCAAGGGTCCCCAAGGAAAGTGGAGAGACGGTAGAGGGAGGTCCACGGGCATGAGACCCCAAGGAAAGTGGGGAGACAGCGAAGGGCTACAGGCATGAGACTTCCAGAAAAGTGGGGAGACAGTGGAGGACCACAGGCATGAGACCCCCAGGAAAGTGGGGAGACAGTGGAGGGCCACAGGCATGCATAAAAGCTGGAAAAGATAAAGGTGACGTGTAAAGATGAAACCAGTGAGGTCAGGAGGCTGCAATTAAAAGTCAGCTCTCAGGAGCAGCAGTGTCGGAACTGAGCTGCCAGAGGGAACAGCACACACTGAAGACCAAAGGAAAATAGGCCTGGGCCTGCAAGGGCATCGGGATTGTGTTCGGGATTTCAGACCTCACTCAGAGTGAAATGCAAAGCTACTGTAGGAGATTTAAGGAGGGAAGCTCATGCATGATTGTGTGTGTGTGTGTCTATCTCTGTGTGTGTGTATCTGTGTGTTCACTTCTCTGTCTCTGTCTGGCTGTGATAAACTTTATTTCAGAACTGCTTCATATTGCAGAAGTGAAGGGTACAGACAGAGCTGCCGTTTATACCCCTCCAGTTTCTCTTATTACTGACTTCTTTAAGACTACACAGTTCTTTATACCATGAGTTTGAATATGTGTTTACACACATATACAACATGTATGTGTGTATAAATGTGTGTGCATGTGTATTCCTGAAAGTGAATGGCCATTTAAAAGCTTTAACGGTCCACACTCTGCCCCTGAGGGCATCCTCCTAAATATAAAAAACAGTCTTGGGAGACTGAGAAAGAAAAATGCCAAAACCCCACCAAGACTGATGGTAAAAGCTGCCCCAGCCTTAGACCATCCCCACCTCCATGAGGAGTTGTTTCACACACATGACCAGACAGCCTAGAAAAGTTCCTCACACCAAAGCCCAGCTTCTGAGGCGGCTGGCCTTGGCCCACCATGTTCCGGACAATGGAAACAGGAATGGTTTTTGTCATTTGTAATACTCAGCGATCTGTGCCAGACTCGGTTCCAGGGATCCCAGGGTTCCTGCCCTCCCCTCCTTTGGCCAGAATTAAGCCCAGAACCATGCAGGTCTCCCAGCAGCTCTGGTCCCATTTGTATGGCTCCAGAGGAAGTTTGGGGCTTCCTACTTGTGATCTCCATGTCTGAGTATCTAGCCAGGTTGAGCTCCTCCAAGGAGAACCCGCCTCTCCTTTCTGCGTAATCAGCCTCCAGTGCTTGTCCAAGCATGCTGGCTCAAATAAAAGACAGCCTCTGCCTTGGTGTTTGTGCACCAGGACATAGTGCCTGGAGGGTGGTACATGTGGGAATTGTTCTCTAGTCCTGAGAATCACCGAAAGTAGTGGCTGGGATGAACCACTGTCCCAAGCCAAATAACCACCCTTAACTGTCCCCTTTCCTTAATGTGTGCATGAGTTTAAGACCAAACTGTGTGGAGAAGCAGACAAAGTATCATACAGCCAGTAAATAGCTTTGGTCCAGATTTACTTCCCCTGGCTGTTGGACTTTATGTTTTATGGTGTCTATTCTCTCAGATATTAAAAGTATATTTTAATGTGTGATTTTGGGGGCTGAGATGAATCACTTCATAAAGTGCTTTGAAAAAATAATAGAGCTCATAGAAACTCACAGCTTGCAGTTGCCTGGCTTATGAAACACCAAATGTTTAATATACTGTTAATATTTGGTTAGAAGAAGAAAAAGATGCCGCAATGGGGAACTCTCATCCGTGAAAATGTCCTTACAAGGAAACCCCCTTATAAGGCAGCCGCCAGAGAATAGCACCAAAGCTGCAGTGTTGATTGGCTCTGGGGGGCCACTCTGTTGGGAAGATCACCTTGGCTCTGTGTAGATAGTCTGCTCTTTGGTGTTATAGCTCCTGCACGGATCCTCACCTTCAGTGGGACGGTGACTACTCCATGGATGAAGGACATCGTCTTGCCCTGTAAAGCTGTTGGAGACCCCTCACCTGCAGTAAAGTGGATGAAAGACAGGTAACCAGTAACCCAATGTATGCCTTTTAGCAAACCCTTAGCTAGTATGTCAGGCAGGCTTGGACTAAGTCAGTGGGATTTTACTCTGTGTGTGTGTGTGTGTTTGTGCTCACATGCACACACATGTTCACATGCATAGATACTATTTTTTGTAGTCTAAGCTAGCCAGCCCCAAACTTTATGATTAAGGATGACCTTGAATTTCTGATCTCCTGCCTCCATTTCCCCATAATCCCATAGGATTAAAGGCATATGCCACCATGCCCAGTATATTTAGTGCAAAGCATCAAACATGCTAGCCTCATACATGCTAGGGAAGCACTCTACCTTCTGGGTTACATGCCAACCCCTTACTTTATGCATATTAATAGAAACTGAAGAAACCTAGCACTCTCCTGAAATGAGGTAGAAAGAGCAGCCAGCACCAACCTTCAAGCATTGCAACTCCATTGGGAGAAATTGCTTAGAAGCATGCGGCTTTGATCAACTCTATGTATTAGTCCTCTATCAATCCAGAACCAGAAATCTATGAAAACCCTTGTGAGGAAAGAAACCAGAGCACCAATTATTGCAGTGGCGTTTGCTCTGTGTTGCCAAGGCACAGAGACAAGGTGCTCAAGTCATCAGGAGCTTTTCCAGCTCTCTCTTCTTCAGAGAGTACGGACAATACAACCTGAGGCACATGCCCCCAGAAGGACCTTTAAGAAATGGAATTCTGGGGTTGGAGAGATAGCTCAATACTGACCTGGCAGGGGACCTGAGGGGACTCAGCACCCATATCCAGTGCCTCGTAACCGCCTGTCACTCCAGCTCCAGGGGGATCCAAAAGCCTCTTGCCTCCATGGGTAATACATTTACACACCCCTCTTCCCACATACACACATAATTAAAGCAAAATAAGAGATGGAACACAGTCCCATGTAGTTCCAGCTCTTGACAGGTGAATGTAGGAACATTGCCAGTTTAAGGACAGCCTGCTGGGCCACATAGCAAGACCCTGTCTTGAGATAAAGAAATCAAACCCATTTGGACTCAGCCAACAGGAAAACTGGTTCTCCATGCTCTGTAGTGATTACTATAATAATAAAACCAAGACAGAGGGAGAGTAATGAGTTCTGTCCACGTGTCTCTTAAACATGCTTTATCACTATGCAGGGGAAGAATTTCAGATATAAATAGAGGCTGAACATTCATTAATAGGCATGGAGATTTAAAATAACGGATTCAGAAGGGTGCCTATTTTCAAACAAAAGCACTTACAAGCGTAAATGATTGAAATAATGGGTTGGGTCCCGTGAGCAATTTTCTCGTTGCATTTTAAGTTGGTTAATCCAAAGCAAATTCATAAGCTCCCTGGGTCAAGCTGGCACTCTGCCTTACCTGGGAGTGACCCTACTCAACTGGACAAGCTGCCACCCCGACTGTGGTTGTGATGACAAAGAACTCTTCACAGGAGGGTCAGCTCCATGTTCCCTGGAGAGGCCTTGTTGTTCTGCATATGTTAAGTTCATTAAGAACTGTGATTTGAAAGTGATTTTAGGTCTATAGGAGATTGCAAAGTTTAGTTTGCCATGCATGATTTGATCAAGTTGGCCAACAAGAGTTTCTCACTCTTGCCACAGTGAGAAAGTCCCCAAAGGCTGAGTAGTAGAAGAAGGCATGTACACATGACAATAGTCGTGAGCACCTGACCACTCGATGAGCTAAATGCTTGGCAATTGACACAGCTCTAACCTTCTGAATGAAAGAATTAAAAAAAAAAAATCTCCACTACTCAGCAGTTTGGTCACATAATCACAAGAAAGTTATTTTATAATGCAAAAATAATTGAGGTTGCAATTTGCTGTTTGCTCCGGAGAAAGGCTTAATGCTTTTTGCCAACCTCAGCTAATGTGGGTTGTAATTTCTTTAATCTGTGCATTTTTCTTCCTGTGAGGTAGTAACGGGACACCCAGCCTGGTGACGATTGACGGCCGTAGGAGCATCTTTAGCAACGGAAGCTTCATCATTCGCACAGTGAAGGCAGAGGACTCGGGCTATTACAGCTGTGTCGCCAATAACAACTGGGGATCAGATGAGATCATTCTAAATTTGCAAGTTCAAGGTACAAAGCTGGGGGCCTCTTGAGTGGCCTTTTACTACATGCAGATAGCAAAACTGAGCCAACTCAGAAATAGCTCATTGCTGTTTTTATTTGGTAAATACCATGTTCATTTAGCAAGATAGAGACTGAACCAGTCAAAGTGATGTGTGAAGTCCTTCTGTTTTTTTGTTATGTATAAAATGTCCAATCTTTCTATATGTGAATATCTCTAAAAAAAGCCATTCTTGGTCATTCCAACTCATGCATGGTTTACACATGCGTGTATAACCAGTACAGCATTCGTGGCAAGTTAGTCTCTGAGTGTGATCATTTATATCTGCTAACTAAGTCAATAAACAATGACATATCTTGCCTCAACTACAAAGCAAAGTATAATAACAAGAAATGTAGAGTTCCAGCCATTCATGGAGTTGCCCACTGAAGCTCTAAGCTAATTGTTAATATTTTGTTTTTGATGCAGGACATTTAATAATTTATTGCCATACAAAAATATACACAACAACTTTCAAATAATGTGATATTAAATCACTGTGCAAAACCCACATGGCAATTGAATGGTTTCAGATTTAGTTGTAGGAGGGATATTTTTATCAGAGGAAAATTAAAGTGTGTGATTCTTTGGATTCAGATATTGTCACGTTAATAGATCACAGCAAATGAAAATGCCATCATTACTCTCCTGTACAGGACAAGATGGCAAGGGACCATATGTTCTAACAGTACTGTATAATCTGTCTTGAAATTTGAGTTAATTGAAGTCAGGATAGTTCTAGGGAATTGTTGAAGGTACCATTAAATTATTTTTCTAAGCAAATGGGTCAGTGTTTCAGGCCTTTGGGTCAACATTTCCAGCTTGCCTCCCAGGAAGTAGGGATGTTTTCTGTGAGTGCTCTCTAAGTCTGGGATGATTTGATTGTGAATCAACTTAGCGTTTTGTCGAGAATTGAATTAAGGCCATTGTTTAGCAGTCTGTGTCCCTCCATCCTTACATGAGGTTGGGTACACATGGCCACAACCACTGTCACATCACAGCTTTGGTTTTCAGAGTTCTCTGTGCATGTATATGTGCGTGCCAGTGTGTGTATGTGTCTGCCTATATGTGTGTATGTGCATGTGTCTGTGTATTTGTGTGGTTGTGTATCTGCTTGTTTGTATCTGTTTATGTGCATATGTGTGCACATATATGTGCTTGTTTGTGTATATGTGTGTGTATGCTGTTCCTTGAAACGTGGAAGTTTTTATAATTATTCTTCCTGCTAAATGAATCTTCCCTTTCCTTTTTCTTGGGAAAAGCAGAATAACTAAGCAAGTGTGTCTATCATTTACACTTAACTTCCTGACTGAAGTTCAGAATAAATTAGTGCCTGTGTCCTCAATAAATTTAAAGATTTCAATCTGTCATGAGCAACTCAGGAGTCTAAGGGATGGTGAGAAAATGAATTGTGTGTAAGTTCAGGTAGAAATGTGGTTGACTTTTCTTTAATAACAGATTCACTATATTCTGTCTCTTTAGCCTAGGATATCAATGAAATAGACACTTTGACAGAAATGAATTGCCTAGTTTGCAACCTAGAATGCATATTTAATCAATGGCTGTTACAAATGATTTGGTAAATGACTGTTACAGAGGATTGAAGATGTGAAGAACTAATTCTTGTTTTCTACAAACTGTTTCCTCTCTAGTTCCACCAGATCAGCCTCGGCTCACTGTATCCAAAACGACGTCTTCCTCCATCACCCTCTCCTGGCTCCCTGGAGACAATGGAGGTAGCTCCATCAGAGGTAATGAGATGAGCCATCCAGATCACTGTTTTGTGGAATATCCACTGACCAAAAAGTGACACATCTTCATCAAATAACTGTTGTGTGATAGTTTATTCTCCCCAAGTACTTCAGAAAATTAATTTTCCCATTATCTCTGCATGCTTCTGAAGCATGCATCTGTTTTTATGGTGTTTGTTGAAACTTGGATCATTTATCCAAGGAGTCCCAGTTACGAAACTATCTGGTATATATAAGTCTATAGTTAATACAATTAATAGTGGACTAGTAACAAATAAAAGAAAAGGAAATGATAAAGACTAGAGCAGGAAACCACAAGAATCTGTTATAGGTTCTCAATTTATTTAAGTATAAAATAAAAATGCTCACTGATACAGAACAGTTTAGATGCCACCACTGATCTAGCTGTCTTCGTCCAGTCCTTCTGTCCAGGGGTGAAGAGCAAGCTGCCTGCTTCATTCCAACAGCCCAAGCGAGCGCGGGAACAAGAGAGGGCAAGAGCTAAGCTGTAAAGTGTCATTTCCATAGACAAAACTACACCCTAGCATTCATAATCCCCAAAAGCCATTGGCTAAAGGGATTGAAATCCCACAGCAGAAGGCCACCTAGTTCTCTCCACTAGAAGCTACACTGGTCTCGCTAGTTTCCAATTTTAGCAACCCGTGGTCCTTTCTCCTTTCCAGAATCATGAAAGAAAGTCATTAAAGCTGTAATAAATATACCGCATACTCATCAAATAACTGTTAGGTTCCCGCCACATTTTGTCAGCTCTGTGTCATCGCTTCCACTCACCAGTTACTGTCCTCATACATAAATAAAGGCACAGACTGTTCAGGTTGAAAACAACCTGTTTGCGGGAAGACTTTGGATTCAGAGCACTGTAACAAGGCCTGAGGGAGGCTGAAGCAAAGAGTCCCTTGTCCGGAGGAAGAGGCAGGAGGTGGGAGAGAATGAGTGCCGATTCATAACAGAGGTCATAAAAGAGGATGGGACTTAGGGTCAAGGATGGGGAGACAGATGGGAAGACTCATGCATTGCAGGGTGGAGCCATGAGGCACCCAGCCAGCTTCTGGCTCCTGGGTCTTCAGCTTGATTCTCAGCACTGCAGCCTTGCTGAGAATCCTCGCACTCCCCAGAAATCACAAGTGCCCACAGTCAGGACTTGGCTGTCTTCTAGAGCCAGTTGTTGGGTGCTGGCTGAAGGGAATCTCTTTCTTTTATTTTTGTCAGGAAGAAAAAAGGTGAGGTTACTCTATAAAAATAGCTGATGATTAGGGGTGAGGCTGTGCCTGTGGGTTTGAGGAGCGTGGGACAGCTTTGAAGCGGCTGCCATGTGCAAGGCACAGGGACTCATTAGCAGAGAAAAAAAGATCACTGCTGCCAAGAAGCCACCAGGACCCAGCTGCAGATACCATGCAGCACCGATTGTGGTGATCAAATTGCTACAGCAATCCAAAGTGATGCTGGACAGCTGGAGAGGGAAGAGGGTCATGGGGCACCAATGTCTGTGAGAGTGCAGTGCGGACGCCGGTCAGGGCAACTGGGCTCAAATGCTTCAGATGGCCTCACAGAAGGGAGAGGGAAAACTCATGGAGAAAATAAAAGGGATCAAGGAATCCAGGATCTAGATTCCAAATCATCTGAATTTTGTTAGCATCCTAATTTGAGAGAGATCTGGGTAGCTGCCAGCATAAAAGGTCTTGGAAATGAAGCTAATTTGGTTGATGAAGAATTTCCAAGTCAAGCGTCCCAGGAAATTCAGAACATACCTGGAAAATTGTGGTCCCTAAAGCCACTGGCATCGGAGGTCATGATACATTGGGCACCTATACTGACGGATGTCGATGTTACAGAATCCAGCTGCATCAGGGAACAGAAATCAGGGAGCCAGATTGCTTAGGTATAGAAGTGGCCTCTGTGGTAGGAGTGAGCGCTAAACACAGTCCCCAGGATATGGGTGATCTGGAGTGGAGGCTGGGATCTGAGAAAAGATCTTCTGCCGAGATTGGGTGACATTGAGGGAACTCAGGGCAGGAACACAAAAGTGGGCAAAGGGTCCAGGAAGTGGGGGCTCTGTGGCTTTAGGGAGCCAGAGAGAACAGGCAGGTGAAAGATTATGGAAGATACTGATAACAACAGCATGCAGAAGCACTGCTGCATGATACCCCAGGGAGGGACTTGGGGAATCCGAGTTTGGGCATGGAGCTTCTGCAGTGTGGTGGATGGGAAGTGTTCTGTTTGTGTTAAAGGAGGAACCCACCCTCCAAAGAGAGATAGAAGATATTAGTCCCCTAGGGCCCTGGCATTGCACAAGTCAGATTATGACGGTCTAGGCACCAAGGGACAGAGCAAAGAAGACCCATCTGACTCCAGAAACATGACTGAAGATGTCAGTGACGAGGAATACGAGAAAGAGTTTCCAGGACGCCCGGGCAAGGAGTCCTTACACCTCTGTTGTTACCGGCACTGTGGAGTCAGAGCACAGTTTGTGGCGTTGTGCAAGGTGACATAAGCAAGGTGCTTAGGGCAATGTCTGATATGGACACTGGTCAGTGAGAGTAGACACCATGAAGACGGTGGTTCTAGGGAGAGATGAGAAATGAATTGTCAAATGGACTGTTCACTCTGAGAAGAAGCCAGGTTGCTATAGAAATGTTTGGGTAGCTACAGAGCTTGGAGCCAATTTCCCCTGTGGTTGCAACTGTTCCCCCCAATAATAAGTTGGAAGGAGGTAATAGTGAAGGCTCCCACTGTCACTTCTGCCTCCATTGTCAATGTAGCCCCTTCAGCTTATACCCAAAGACTTACACATATGCTCTGATGTGTATCTGAATATCTGGGGCAGATATTCGATAGCTTAGTACTCACTCTGTACTGTCCAACATGGTATTAAATGGGCATGGGAAGAAAGAGTGCACTAATGTTACCATAGCAATAATGACTTGTGTGGCCAAAGTGGCTCACTAATTAGTTCACCCCCAGCACTTCTCCCAACATAGGGGAAATTTCCTGGGATCGGGAAGTGTTAGAATTATTCTTCTCTGAAAACACACAGAATTAGAGAACTTGTCCTATTTCCTCTTAAGAGAACACTAACTAGGAAATTATTTCCTGATTCCGATAGGCTACATCCTTCAGTATTCCGAGGACAACAGCGAGCAGTGGGGTAGCTTTCCCATCAGCCCCAGTGAGCGTTCCTACCGCCTGGAAAACCTCAAGTGTGGCACGTGGTATAAGTTCACTCTTACTGCCCAAAATGGAGTGGGACCAGGCCGCATCAGCGAAATCATTGAAGCGAAAACTCTGGGAAAAGGTGAGATGCCTTCCTGCTTGTCTGCCTGCCATTTTTTCTATCTCTTCTCACCCGACATGAAGGGGGGCGGGGAAGGATCATGAAAGACTCAGCAAATATTTATGAGTTGTCTTAGGTATTTAATTTCCTTATTCCTGAAATGAGACTGGCAGAGTGATGAGAGAGACCACAGAACCTTCTGGTCACCCATCTTATTCTTTCCCGTGCTGCTCAAGGACAAAAATACCCCATGAAAGGTCTCAGCAAGAGTGCTCAGGGTGGGTAGTCATGAAATGAGGCCCCTGTTTTCACAGCTTTTCAGTCTGGAAATGACTAGGCTAATAGGTTAACCCTTCGAAAGGAATTGGGATTTTATCTGACATAAAGTAGAAAGTCAGAGATAAAGCCCAAGGTAGTAGCACCCAGAGGTCAAGGGTGCAGCCAGAAACGGTAGAAAAGAAGGGGGGACATGGATCCCTCTCTGTGTAGCAAGGAGAAGAAAGATCTGATGAGTTTCCTCTCCTACCAGGGGAGCAAACCCAGATGGCAGGAGAGGCGCAATATTTGGATTTAGCTCCTGAGACTTGAATTATAGGACAAGGATTCAGGGGATAAGGGGTTGGTCTGTGCAGAATTAGACCTGCTGTGTCAGAGGCCTCTGAACAAAGCCTTTGGGTTATAGAGGAGAGCTGTTGATCCCTCCCAAATCCCACTCAGTGTCTGATGAGAAGGGAAATTATTCAGCTCCACACACTGTAGCGGGTGAACCACTGGAGGATTACACACAAGAAAAGTAGAGCTGTTCTTCAGAGAACTCTCCACTGTGTAAAAATAGCTCATATCCATTCAGGCGCAGGTCCTCGTGGTTGGGAAAACTTGTTGGTTCCCAAGGTTTTGCTCTTGCTGTGAATGACTGGTGATCTGGCCTTTGCCAGAGCTAGGCTTCTCAGAGACAGTAGCCAAGGGCGAGCACCTGAACGCGATGCCGTCACCCATTTACCCAAAGGTGACACTGCCTGTGTCCCACCCACAGAACCCCAGTTCTCCAAGGAGCAAGAACTCTTTGCCAGCATCAACACCACCCGGGTGAGGCTGAATCTGATTGGCTGGAACGACGGGGGCTGCCCCATCACCTCCTTCACTCTGGAGTACAGACCCTTCGGGACCACAGTCTGGACTACGGCTCAGAGGACCTCCCTCTCCAAGTCCTACATCCTGTATGACCTGCAAGAGGCCACGTGGTACCAGCTGCAGATGCGGGTGTGCAACAGCGCCGGCTGCGCCGAGAAGCAAGCCAACTTCGCCACGCTGAACTACGATGGCAGTAAGCGCCAGGCTTTATGACCTTCCTGTCTGTGGCTCAGGGATGTGCACACGTGTGCTGCTCACTCTCCTGTGAGATACTGTCGTTGTCATGGAGTGAGCAGTGCCCCTAGAGCCCGTTAGGGTTCAGGCCTCTGAGCCCCTCTCTGCGGGCTTCCTAGTCCATTGCACACAGATGACCATCACTGTGTGTCCATTAACAAAAGACTGAGGACCCACGGGGACTCCCTTGGGGGTCTTAGTGAAGGAGTGGCTTCTCTCAGGGCTGAAGGACTCTGCCTCATGGTTCTGTTGCTTTGCAAATGACTGTGAGCTAACACTGCTTTTGTTGTCTCCCACCCCTCCTCCACCCATCCCAATCCACACAACAACTTTTCTGTTTGCTCTCATTACACCCTTAAAATGCATGTGCACAACAGTTTTCCATGGCAAAGGAAGTTAGGTTAGTCTGAGCAGAAGCAGGGGCACTGAGATGACTAGGGTGGCGAGTGGGGTCACAGTGGGCCTGTGTACATACATACACATGTGTGTACATATATACATGTGTACACACATCCTGAAAACTAGTGAGTCTCTTGACCTTCTGTTGCCCAAAACCAAATGATTTAAATTCTGGCCCTTTTTCTAGTATTGGGTGTCTCCTACTGATCATTGGATAACACCCAGCTCAGTGAAGCCGAGACAGCCACTCTAAGGGTTAGTTAGTAGGTCTTCTGGGAGGCCTTGCTTGCAGCATGTCCATGATGATTCTGTAGTCTCCTAGTGACCCTCACTGTGGAATAGCAGTGATAGGCTCACCAGTGGTGATTTAGTAGGCTTTTTGGAGCTGTGGGCCAGCTCCCCTCTGAGTCTTCTGTTCTTTCCATTCCTCAGAATGGCCTGTGGTCCCAGTAGGCCCTGAATTACTCTTTCCTCTCTGGCACATGGTGCTAATCTGGCTTGTGTCTACCTCCTGTCTGCAGTCATTGCTTCTACCGTGCTTCTCAGATAGAAGCAAACTCCTCTTGCTGATGCAGGAAGGACTCCAGAGAGAAGCTCTTCTGGTGTTGGAGCTCTACCCGGTGGTCTGCTGTGGCCCCGACTCTGGCACTGGGTCAGCCACTGTGGCTTTGCATAGCTGTCCTCCCCTTCAAAGACCCAGGTCCCTTTTACCTTGTCACTATGTTCTCTTTGTATATTTATTTAGAGAAGTCTCATCTCAAGGGTCATGCATAGGCAGAGCAGCATTCATGCCTAAGGTTCTTCTCCCAGTGGGGCTTCATTCTCCATTCTCACAAAACAAGGGGCCAAGATCAATGGCTTTTATCAAGTACTTCACATTGAAGGCTTCACCCAAGCGCCCTGTAAGCACATACCCTGTTGAGTAGTTAGTATTCTTGTCACTTTTGACATCTACACTCTAGCCCATTGCTATGCTCCCATATGGGCAGAGGCTGGAGAGCTTGCTGAAATCCACACGTGAAGGGTTTGCTCACATCTGATGCCATCACTAGAAGTTCTGTCACAGATAGTCCTCATACTTTAAATGTACAGCTTTCTAAAACAGGTGTGATGTTCTTTTTTTTTTTTTTTTTTGAGACAGGGTTTCTCCGTAGCTTTTTGGTTCCTGTCCTGGAACTAGCTCTTGTAGACCAGGCTGGCCTCGAACTCACAGAGATCCGCCTGCCTCTTCCTCCCAAGTGCTGGGATTAAAGGCGTGTACCACCACCGCCCAGCTAGGTGTGATGTTCTTACTTAACTCAAGATCATATTAGAAAAGGGCATGTGAGCTGCATTATATTTTCTGAAATAAATCTCACAGAAATGAGAGTCCATATTCTTACATTGCCTTGAAGAAGACAGTAGAGACCGCTGGAATGACACCATGGCTCTGTACCTTTAGTATCTTTTGTTACTGTGCCTGAAGGTACTGTTTTCATTTTAGGAAAAACAAAGGTCAGATCCCCAACTCCTCCACCTCTTTATCTGAGTCTCCTCTATTTCCTTCACCAAAACTTTCTTCATGTCCTTGTGGTGCCCTGTGCCCAGACCAGCCCACAGGTGCCTCTTCTGTATCTCTCTCTCTCTCTCTCTCTCTCTCTCTCAGTATCTGGTTATTTGTAGGCTTAGGTCTGCTGCCAGACCTAATTGGAAGAACTCTGTTTGGCTCCAGCAGAGATCAGAGAGGGCCAATGGTTGTATTTTCACTGCTCCAATTACTAAATGTAAGATAAGATCATCTTTGCTCTCGGGGAAATGGCATTATTTCTGCATTATTTTTCCTAAAGCCCTGACTTCCTAGCTTACATGGAAAAGGCAGTGAGAGTAGAATGCCTTATATAATAGAGAATGGCAAGAAGTGTGTCCCATAAAAAAACAGATGTCTGTTTAGATCTCTACACCCATGTTCATCCTTGGGGCAGAAAGCATCTTAAGACAGCCCAGAGTTCACTTCATGTCTATTTCTTCTTTCAGTTCTAAATAATGTGAATTTTTGTCGAGCAGTGTAGCAATTCCCTGCTAGCAATGCCCTTTTCAGAGACCCAGAAGGACCCACTTTGAAGAACTGCCCTTTGCTCTTCTACCCTAAACTGGGAATCTTAAAAGCAGCTATGAAACTGGGATTGAAATCGAGAATAATTAAAAGATTAAAGGTATATCCTTCTTTAGGCTTGTGTTCCTTACATTCTCCTCTCAGGACATCTTCCATGCAGTTGATAAATCTATTGTTCAAACAGCCTATAGCAAAAGCACTATGGGTGCAGCCAAGTGGGCACTGGATTTCAGGTGAATTGGCTTTGGTGAGCAGGAGCCCAGGTGCCATACTGTCAGGCCGTGGCATCCTAGAACGCTGTGCGAATCACAGTCCTTTCCAGAGGAGCTAGCACAGAGAGCGAGTTAGGAGTCTGGACCAAGGGAAGATGAGTGAGCTAGTCCAATCCACAGAGACTTACGGGAAAGTTCCCCTCATTTCTCATCACACGGACACCCCCGGATCACACCGCGCGGTTTTCTCTGTAACCCGTCATCCCTAAAAACTCCACCATGCCGTCGCCATTAATAGCCATCTAACATCGTGGCCCTGCTTTCAGGTACAATCCCTCCACTCATTAAGTCAGTTGTCCAGAGCGAAGAAGGGCTGACCACCAATGAAGGGCTCAAGATCCTAGTGACCATCTCCTGCATCCTGATCGGCATGCTGCTGCTCTTCGTGCTGCTGCTGGTGGTGCGGCGGAGAAGGCGGGAACAGAGGCTGAAGCGGCTGAGAGGTAGGTCCAGGCTCCCTAGAGAGAGGCCGGCCAGAGGCCATGCCCCAGGGCAAAGACGTGTCCTGTAGGCGCCTGCTCTGCCAGCTAGTTCAGCTCGGTGCCTGATGTGGCTTCTGTGAGATTTTGGAGCCCTGGGGTAGGGAACAAAGCATTCAATCACAGGCAATCAGAAATGGAGTGCAAGCAGCCCCTTTACAAGTCCCCTAAATCCTAGATATTGGCAGACATAGAAAATTAATTTCTCATGGGATTTTCAAGCCTGCTCTGTTTGATTTTCAGTGGTTCTGGTAAAGCCACCAATTACAGCTGTAGCAAGAAAAGAAAAAAGGAGCTTTGAGATTTGCTCTGGAAATGAAAATGATGTTGCCTGGAAGCAGAGATAGGGACTCGTGGTGCAGGGAGCGTGTAGTGAGGCAGAAAACGCACCCTTTCCTGGATCAGAGTTCACCTGCAAGGGAAACACAGCAGGGCACAGGCTAGGGAGCCATGGTGAACAGATTCCGTTTCTGTGTGGTTCTGGGTGATGAGGCACTTCACACTTCCTGGCCAACAGCCCTTGCTCTTCAGTGTAAACTCTAGGAAGGGATCATTCTGTATCCCCT
Organism: Microtus pennsylvanicus; assembly: GCF_037038515.1. Taxonomy (NCBI): domain Eukaryota; kingdom Metazoa; phylum Chordata; class Mammalia; order Rodentia; family Cricetidae; genus Microtus; species Microtus pennsylvanicus. The sequence continues at coordinate 35,511,812 of NC_134579.1, read as the reverse complement.
GCTTATCAGGTCTTGGACCAAGCCGTTGATCAAGGGCACCCATGGGGTACTTGTGTTTCTGTTATCAAGACAGTGTGGATGGGTGTCCCATCTCTGTAGCCTTCAGAGTTACATTCAAGGGGTAAGCCTTCAATGTAATGCCCTTCAAGCATATCCATGGTGCCCTCCCAGACCTTGATTCCATACTCTTCTTGTCTGTAAGTGCTTCATTTGACCGTGATCCCATAAGCTCAGCTGGGCATGATGCTGTGTGGTCCATTTTCCTCTTCAGAGATCTCCTGACATGTGTCCCTCACACCTGTTACTATCAATTTCTCCTCACTCTGACAACTTAAAATCCCTTTTTGTCCTTCTGCACATTATAACTCTTTCCATTAAATATCTCAGGGCCCAGAAATTCAGATGAGTCAACTTTCGCATCAAGATTTTCTTCCTGAATCAATTTCACTTCGATTTTATAGATAACCTAAGTGCTTTGATAGATGCTTCACATAGATCAAGATAACATGCTCCCTCGACTATTAGTACTACTGAGATATGCACTCCTCAGCATCTCGCAGGTCGCACGTGCCCCAACAGGGTTTCAGGCAAATCCTAAAGCATGAAAGAGGTAGGATGAGAAGATAGTGGAAAGTTAAGAGTCTATCACAAAGATAGAATAATACCCAATGTGTTGAGAAACTTAGTAGAAAGAGGATCATGTTGCATTGCACTTAGAGTGTTTGTCACTAAAGTATCAAATGGACATTTTAAGAAACCCTTTCACCATAAATCATGGCCTGGGCTTTGGGGACGTTGTCTTTGGGGTATCTGTCCAGTGCCAGCCCTCCTTTCATGTAGACAGCAGTGTCAGACTAGTTCCATTTAGAAGGCGTGAATTGCCTGAGACTCTTCACACCAGCCACGAACGTGTCTTATTGATGACCTGGGCTGACTCATATGGATGTGGTAGCAGATGGATGAACCAGTTGCACAGGGCTTCTCAGGACTTATAATGTCAGCACCTAATGCTGCCTTTTCCTTCCCAAGAGCATTTCCAATAAAAGCTGTTGCCAGCGGGTCAGACTGATGGAGACCCACCGTGTTACAACTTTTCCTCCTTACCAGTCCCCTGACCTTTACTTGTTGATTTGCAGAGAATATTCTGGGAGTAACGTTTTGTTTGCTAGCATCTCTATATCTAACTCTCATGTTTTGCAATAAGTCCACCACCTCTGAGGACACAGGCTCTCAGTCCCTGAAGTTGTTTTGTTTTCTTTGTGTAGGAGATAAGGAAGAGCCAGTGGGGAGGTTTCTACAGGGAGGCAGCAAGAGAGACAGGCTGTATTCCCATGAGATGCTAAGGAGCAAAGAATTCAAGGGAAGTAGCTTGTTTCAGCAACAGAGTACCAACACTCTTGCATTTTTAAGTGCCCCATAAAAACTTCTAGAACAAAGAATCTAGCAGGATAGGGGTAATAATGCAAAGAATGTGGTACCCAGTTCAGACCCCACCACTTTCTAACGCCAGACTTAAAGGGCAAGTTGAGATGGATTTAATTTAGCAATCCAGGGTTGGTTATCTACAATGGGTCACATGTAAAGAAAAAAAACAGCATTTTCCTATTCCCCAATTCCTTTTGATCACAAGAATTTGACAAGGTCCTGGCAATCAAAAGATCCCCAAGACCCTCGAACAGTAGACAGTGATCCTCTAGGAGTGTAGAAGTAGATAGAGGACACACTCATTTCTTTGTAATCTTCAGATGTGCTGCCTTAAAAGAACAGAGTAAGTGATGGGCCCACAGAGAACCATGGAGAAGAGGAGAATCATGGAAAGCCAGGCCAGTCCCCAGAGAGATCTACAAGCTCCCTACCCTCTTGAAATGTCCATTAACAGCATAAATCGCTTCCAACTCAGACGCAGTCACGGAGTTTAAAGTCATGAGTGTCTATTAACCCCCTCAGAATTCATTAGCAATGGTACTCAATTAAAGGCTGGCCCACGTACAACAGATCCTGAGCTTATATTCCAACCAGTCCCCATAGGTTTATAAGTTCCACGGAGAATACTGTTTCCTGCCACGCTTTTCTTGTCCAAAATAAGGCCAGCCTTTCTAGGAACACATTGGTGTTGCGTGAACATTCACTTAGCAGGATCAAAACTGGGGCTAGCCCATTTGAATTAGGAGAAATAAGAGTACCTCGTGGATGCACTTGAGGTTGTTTGAGGCCACGTTCAGATTGTTCCCCTTCTTTAGTGGCGTTGTCCAAAGTTAGACATAACTGAGATGCTTGTGTGGATGGCGCATCGTGCTGTGCAGAGGATCAACCTAGTTAGGGGAGGACAAGGTAATCTTCTTCTATGCAAAAATAAAATGAAAGGAAGTGGGACTCAGGCAGCGCAGCCAACCTATATTCTCCCTTCCTGAGGACTTACTAAATTTAGAGCACAGCGACCTTCTAAATTGTCTCCAAGTACTAGATTTTTTTTAAAATCTACATCCTTATCCAGGACTTCAGAAGCTGTGTCTTGCTTTTAATGATGCCCTGGTTTCCCCCAACTCCTAGATCCTTTGAACTGCAAGGTTAGAAAGTGAGCCACCAGCTGGACCCAGAATCCCAGCAGCTCCAACCTAATAAAAATTTGGTTCTGGGTCTAGTACTCCCCTCTGATATTAGTAAAATCTCTGCTGTTTGGGGGGGGGGGGGTTGAGGGCCTGAAATCCTGCGTTGGTGCCACTTAGCAGGGGTCAGCTGGCATTGCCAATCCAGAATTCTACCTCAAGTAAGATAAACATAGCGATCAGTTGGCATGGCTGCCTGGCAGCAATTTGACTACTTCTCTAGAAAAACACCATCTCCCCTTAGGACAGGAAGTAGTCACTATGTCAAACATGCTCCAAAATGAATGAAGATTTCCAAACTGACCAATGCCAGGCAGCCATTCCAATGAGAATCTGGGCTCATGGTTTTCGAGGTGCAGACCTGGGGGGTCTGTGAGGAGTTGTTTCCATTTGCTTAATCCTCCTGACTAGTTTTTCCTGTAAGCAATCGAAAGCTTTCCCCATTTCTAAAACCAAAAAGCAACTTGAACTCTCCTAAACTCAGGCAGGCTTAGAGCACACTGGCACTTAAGCTTGAAAAGAAAGGAAAAAAGCAAACTCCCTACCCCAGAGAAAGGGGAAAATGTAAAAAAGGGTGACCCTTGGGGGTTCATTGCCAAGCCAACAAACGGTGGTTAAGGAAACATGGTATGGGGACTGAGGGTTGTTCAGTTAAGTGTCCACCTCATGAGCATGGGCGTCTGAGTTTGGTCCTCAGATGCTACTAAGGTATTTGGTGGTATGCACTTGGCAATTCCAGCATTAGAAGGCAGAAACAGGCCCAGCGAACAGACAGACAGACAGCCTTCTTGTCAAACTCCAGGTCACCTGACCAAGGTGGACAGACTGATAGTCTCCACACACACATGCGCACCTATATAACATGAGCTACCACCACGCGTGTGCACACACACACATATGCACACACGTGCGCACAGGCACACACAAACTCATGAGCATACCCACACAAATGCACACACACACAAACTCACGTGCACGTACACACAAATGCATGCACACACTAACTCACATGCATGTACACACACATGCACATATGCGCACACACACAAAATCAGGATCCTTTATATGAAAGCTTTCGTTCTTTCGTTTTCCTCCAATGCTTTCTTCCTCCTCTTTCATCTTTCATCCTCTCTTCCTCCCTTGAGCAATCCTATCCTTTCCTTCTCCTTCCTCCACAGTTTTCAGAGCAGAACCAAGAAGATGAGAGTTTCTGTGTGAGGGTAGAGAACAAGCAGGCATTGAGATGAGATGGAGGTGAACCAGGAGCAGCTGGTGAGCTGGACACCACAACAGGCGGTCAAGAGCAGGCACCGTGGATGTCAGGCTGTCCCTGGAACCTTGCCTGGCTTGCCAGGGTGCTCTGGCCTGCCCTTGTTTGCTCTTGCGATTTTTCTCAGGTCGCGAGCACATGAAGACTGTCTTTGGGGACATTTATCTCTCCTCAACTTTAAAATCTTCCACACAAGCATGCCAGTCACTAGAAGAGAAGTTCTGGCTGGGATCTTGTAAAAATCCAAATGCAGGTTTACAGCCCTTGCAAAAAATAGCTACTTTATGATATCCTTTTGTCAGTCGCACCAAGAAGTGGGGCTGATGGTAGGGAACTTTCAAATAGGAACTTCTGATGAGTGGAGCAGCAAACAGATCCTCTGTCCATAGATGGTTTCCTCTCTGCTTTGAGGTGAGGTTAGTCCAAGCACACTCCGTTTTCCTCAAGAGCTTCAGACAAGCAAACAGGCCAGAGGCTATGAGTGAGAATGTTCTGTCTATATTCTCTCCTCTCTCTCTCTCTCTCTCTCTCTCTCTCTCTCTCTCTCTCTCTCCCTCCTTCCCTCTCTTCCTCTCTTCTCTCAAAGAAACGTAACAAACATACAGGTGTTTAAAATATGAAGCTGTTCAGACTTTTAAGAAAGCCTTGCTGGGCTGCAGGAAGGGGTGAGTGGACCACTCCATGACATTATGCAAATCTAGTAGTGTGCTCCTTCACACATAGCAGAGCCAAGGTGAGAACAGTATCCTCAGAGGGTGCACAGACACTGAACAAGGCCAAACTGTGATGCTCCTGAGACCCCTGGGGTGTGTCTCCCAGACCTGACAGACCCGTGCACTTCTAGAGTCCTCTCCCATCAACACCTGGGAGACTTGATGGGATATTGGCATTGCCAATGTCCATGTTGTGGACTTGAAAACTAGAGGCCAGGATGGATCTTTCAAGAGTGAAAAGGTCCAAGGAAACATTGGAACATAAAAAAAAAGAAGAGAGTTCAGATCACTGTTCCAACCCCTGTCCTCCCAAGAAACTTGGCATGTGGAACTAAGAGATAGGCTTCTCAATAAAATTTTAATGACTAGCAATGACTCATGGAGTTAGAAGTAAGCAGGCTATCAAAAGCATGTAAATGAAATTCCTACCTCCAAAACCCCCTGGTTAATCCATTTTAACTTGATTACCTCGCCCTGTCATATGGTCCCTAATTTTATCAACACATTGATATGTAACTTGTGCCTTGCATATCTGCCATCCTTCCACACTTCTCCCTGAGTGTTTTCACCATTGACCACTTGGAAGCCAGGCAGTATCATGTGCTCAGCCGCATGGCCTCTTGCCCACTGGCAGACCCTCATAGTCCTCTGCCTCCTGCACACATGAAACTCTTCTCCACAAGCAGATGAGCGGCGACAGCCCAGTCTTCATTATCTCTGTCATTATTTTCCTGTCTCCCTTGTATCATTCAGAAGCTGGAAAACAGCTTCAGAAACCCCTGCCTTCCACACAGTCTCTATCACTGGACTAGCTTGGTAGACTTTCTCCATCATTCCCTACACAACAGATTAGTAGAGGAGTAGAGAAAGGTGTGTAGAAGTAGCTAAGGACTTCGGGAGCCATTTCATCCAGTCTTTATCTCAGATTGATCTGAAATATGAACATGTGAAAACGTAGAAATCTATACACAGGGCTGCCTTGACTGTGTTTGGGCAGGAAGAGCTGGGCTCTGGGTGATGTTCCCACAGAACAGATGGCAGGTGGAAGGAAAACCTCCCAACATCTGTTCTGCTGTGCAGCAGGAGGAGGCTGTTTGAGCCAGAACGTCAGGACCAGTAATTATAAAAAGAAGGAAATGAGGGAGGGAGGGAGGGAAGAAGGGAGGGTGAGGGGGAAGGGGGAAGGGAGGGGGGAGGGAGGGGGGAGGAAGAAGAAGGAAGGGTGGATAGGCTGACTAAAGGAGATGAGAAGAGAAAGACAGACAGAGACAGCTCTAAATGCTTAACCATTATCAGAGCCCTGATTAGCTGGCTGTTTTTCCCCAAACCTACAAAGTCGCCAAGGTTGCTGGGAGCTAGTTGGTTTTTCAGTGTTGAAATAAAACAATCACACGTCTCAAAAGACAATGAGAAAAGCGTAGACACCAATTAATGCTTTGGCATCTCACTGAAGACTCCCCACAACTACCACAGGAAAGATCAGGAATCAGATCACAGGGTTCAAGTTCTAAGAGACCCCAAGGGAGACCATTTTAAGTTTCTAAGCAAAATCTTCCCACCATGACCCACAAATTTTTGTGGAGAGTCTTTGGATCACCAAAGGTGAATGAGAGATGCCAGGTGATGGGGAGTATCTGCCCATCTAAGAACTAACCAGTTCATAACCTTTTATTTTGAAGTGAGCTACCTTAAGCTGTGGAAAGGCTGGTTTGTGAGCCATCAAGAAATGGAATAGGAGCCACCAGAGATGTGGGAGAGACCCACTCTCTGTTTTGGCAAGGTTGGCTGATAAGGAAGGAAGTCAGTTGTGGTGAGCCCCATGGAGGACTGGGCAGACTGTGGTATGTAGCTCATACAGATGGGCAGGAAGACAAAGATAGGAGAGCGAAGAGTCCAGAGAGCATGGAGTTTGGAAGGCTACAGTCAAGAGAGTGACATTTAATCAGCAGAACTGCAAAGTCTTCTATACGAGTTGTAGAAAATCATTTGCAGCTCCTGTAAGGGATATGGCAATCTCAAGAGTGTGTGGGAAGAGAATATATATATATATATATATATATATATATATATATATATATATATATATATAATTTATATACATATAAAACTATCTGCACTCAGGCTGGTTGAATAAAGTACATTATGAAATCACAAGCCTTTCATAAAAGAGGGCCCAAAGTAAGGAATTACCTAGAAATTATGCCCTGTGAGAAGTACTTGAGAATTTTAGAGAATTTAAACTCAAGAAGAGAGCACTTTGCCCAAGCATGAGAACAGCAATACTATTTAGATGGCCTCAGAAGGTCTTATTACTATAGACAGAAAGTGTGTCAAGAATTTCAGTACCAGCGAGGGCAACTGTATCCTTGGAATGTCAAGTGAGATGGTACCCACCTGTGACCCCAGCTCTGAAGAGGCTGATACCAGATCAGGAATGTGACCCAAGACTGGACTATATAGCAAGACCCTGTCTGAAAACAGCAATAAAAGAGGATCCCAAAGAAGTCTTGGGCCACTTCCCATCTACTGAGGACTAGGCTATACCCAGGAGGCAAAGAGGAAGAGGGAGAGAAAGTGGTATTTGAACAGGTGACCACAGGCAAGATTGGAGAGTGTTCAGCTACAAGCTCAGAGAAGAGCCACGGTGCCAACTGCCACTGGTGCCCCGAGGGGACAGAGAGCCAACGTAGAGCTGAGGGCCTTGGAAGTCCAGTCATATCCCAACAAGAGAGAGAGAGAGAGAGAGACGGGGGGGGGGAGGGAGGGAGGGAGGGAGGGAGGGAGGGAGGGAGGGAGAGTCAAAGGCATAGCAGGAATCAAGAGTGGCAGGACACCTTAGAGTACCACAGGAGCTCCCACTGAGCAACTCAGTGCTGCAGATCCCTACTGCATGGAGTTGCTTTTGAGTGTCAATCATAGGTGTGGCCCTGGGAGGCACGTGTAAATCAGCTGCTCTTCTGGTTCTCCCTCATGATAAAAATAGATTAGACACTGATTCTGGGGTCGCTCCAGTTAGTAACTGAGCTGAGAAGAAGAAACAAAATACAAGGTCCTATGGGGAGATGTTGGGGGAGCGCTGAATTCTGGGTATCCTGGAATGCCAGGGGGCACTTGATGTACAACAACAGGAAACAGTCACCTTGGTGACCCACAACCCCAGCTCTGGACCCCCTAAAGGTAGCGCACATTGTAATAGCCGCCTGTGACCCAAGGGAAGGGATTTTAAATTTCATTAGGAAGCTAATTTGTAGGCCTCTGTCACCGTTAAGATCCTATATTCCACAATTATTATGATATACTAACTTGCTCCAGATTCTCTCCTTTCCCTAAATGAAAGCACGATTGAGATGTGCCACTGGGCTTTACCCTCTCCTATAGGAGCATGAGCAACGCTCAAGCCTTGTCTTTGCCAGATCTCTCCCTAACTTGACTCCTAGCCTGCCTGTAAATAGCCCTACCCAGCACCTCTAGCACCACCTCTAGGTGAGGTCTCCTCAGCTCTCCACTTAAAGCTAGGTTCCATGTCCTGCTAGACCCCTGGTCCTATCCCCTGCTGAGGATCCCCATTCTAGCCTTTTCCCTGGGCTCTGTGCAGTCTGTCTGTCCTGTCCATACTACCACTGTCAGGGCTCTAATATCACATTGTAATGTCACTCCCACTCCTGGGCCACTTGCTTCCTTAATCCAAGCCTCCCAGGTTCTCACTTGGTCCCCTGTAAGAAGCTGGTGGGAGAACACAGCATCCAACTTCCTATCCAACCCTCCTGAGTAAAAGACATGATGAGTACCAGTGGACAGCCCTCTCATCCCCAGCTACCCCCTCTGCCATCTTCAGCCTTATCTTAGCCAGGCAGCAGCTTTCAGACCATGCTAGTCACCTCCATAACGCCGGGGCCACCCCCATCCATCACCAAGCCGGTGACCTCTCTATCCAGTCAAAGAGACACATTCTTTCCTGAACAAGTTCATTATGCCCATGCTGTGAGTCCTCTGTGTTGGAGCAGATTGACCACTCAAGTCTACCCCCTCAGTTGAGGTTCCTGGCCCCTTCCAGGCAGAGGTCAGTCTCTTTCTCCCCAGACTGGCTCAGTCTGATGCACTAGTATCCTTGGATCCCTTAACCCGATGGGGCCAGGCGTCTGCTCCTTGGTGTCCCTGGGGGTCTACCTCTCTCACTCTTCTCCAGGTACAAAGCACCATTAGGATGGCAGAGAAACTGTGTGAGCCACCAACAGTGGGCATGCTACTCAGAACCCGTGTCCTCATCTCTAACCGCCATGCAGTGATACTAGAGAAATTCATCTTGTACTCCTAAGATAACAAGTGTGATATAATACAAGTCCTTAGAACATGCTCCAGGGTCACGTCACCCAAACCCAAACTGTGCTGAAGAGTTGGGCTTCTTAGCTTAGTTCCAGAGAACTTGTAGAAGACAGGAATTTCAACTAGTACAACTTTCCCAAAGTTTCCAACTGAGATAGAAGCAAATCACGGTAGCTAAGATTGAAGGAAGACATGTGTTCTCAAGGATGGGCTTCAGGGTTGACTGGCATGGCTTTGCGGCCCAATCCTAAAGTAATCGTAGGCCAGGAAGGAGACCAACCAGCTACAGCCAAGGTCTGTTCAATCAGAGGGGTACTTGAAAATTCTGTTCTCCTTTGTGAAGCCTTGGCACCTTACACATTAGTGTGGAAAGCCCCCAAGGAGTGCTGGTGGCTAACCTGGAACAAAGATGTAGTGTAATGGCAAGTGTGCGGGGCTGGGTATCTCAGATGAACATGCCCAGTGTGAGCTGGAGACAAGTATTTACTCTGTAAAGTTCTGTCCTCTTCCTTAGCATATTGTACTAGCCACTGTTGGGTGTTACATGGAGCTAATTACTCCCCAGCTTCTGGCATCCCATAGATATATTTACTTTGTACGTGTTAAATCATTCAGGAAGAGTAGAGATTCATGCTATTTACTTCATCTTTGCAGACAAATATATAGACATGAGCTGGGAGATTCGGTACTATTTTGCTTCCTGTGTTTTTCCATGTGGGCGGAATAGAGGGGGCAAGTTTTGTCTTCCATACTGAACCCATCTGTGCACAAAGCTGGGGCCCCCACGTTGAGGCTTCCAAAGGGAACTGGCATGGCCCGGTGGCGTAGAGCGATCTCCTGGGGTCATCGCCAGATAATTGATCTGAGATTGTCCCCACATCTTTGCACATGGGACAAAACAGGCAAATCACAGCCCCCAGAGGAGGAGGTGCAAATGTCCCTGTGTATGCCTTTCTTCATCAAACAAATCCATTTCCAGAAAGTTCTATTCCTTGAACAGGGTGCCTAACATAAAATCAGAGAGCAGTGAAATAAATGAGAGAGAGAGACAGAGGAGACAGAGAGAGGAGACAGAGACCACGAGGATTTTGTGTTCCAGGAAAGGAAACTTCACTTTTGCCAGGAGGGAACGTGTAAAAAGCATAAATCATACTTTAGAGCCATCTCTAAATAGTGTTACCAAATAAGTCGATCTGTCCTACAATATTCTGAGATATGATTTCTTGTGTCAGAGGTGATAACCAGGTCTCTATAAATAGTTTTTGGGGTATGGGGGAGGGGTATTCCACAATAAAGTTTTATTTCTGAGTTTGAAATAAAACATCCAAGTTTGTAAAAAAATATCAGTGACCAACCTGAGGGCACAGAGCTCTAGACTGAACCCCTTTAAAGCGAGGCACAGTGACTTAAATTTTCCATTCTTGTCTTTCATGGGTAATGAAGAGTCAGTTTGTTCTACATAAATGATTTTTCCCAAACGTTAATTTTCTGAGTATTGAATATAAAACTGGGTTTTCTAGAAGTGATAAATAAATAGATTGGAATAAAAAGTTTAATAGATGTCTGCAGTTTTATGGGCACAGGATCCTCATGCATCTTTCTGCTATAAATAAAAGCCATAAAAGAGTCGTATGTAGAAGAAATAAAGGAACCATAAAGCCTCTGGTCATTAGTGTAGCATTGGTAAACAAATGCACTTGAAATGGCTTGCCATCTGACTGGAGGGTTTGTTATGACCACATAAATGAGTTGATTTCTTCTAAGTGTATATTAATTATGAGTTGTTGATCTTGTACTAACACCAGCTTTCTCTCCCCAGATGCAAAGAGCTTGGCTGAAATGCTCATGAGGTAAGAACACAATGTTCTAATCGTTCCCCGGGCATCATGTGTCAAAGAACAGTTCCACTTTGCCTTGCTTGTTTCTTAATGATAAGAATGATCTAAAGTTGGTGGCATATTTTCATTTCAACATATAATTTCCATTTATATTCCAAAACACCCATGTAAATGGGTGGCTGGCTACACAGACACCGAATGACTGCTCCACATGGCTGTCCTGTGGGCTGGGTTCAAGCAGTAGGTTGTTGCTGCCAAAGCAGGGATCAAGGGTGTGTTACAGAGAGCTTGAGTTTTGCTTCTATTAGGTAAGCAGTCTCTGAGATCGAGATTTCTTTCTACAGAGTTAGCCCAGTTCAAGAAAAGCTACAAAGGAAAATGTGTTGTGCACAGTGCTCCAAAGGCCACAGTGGACTGAGAGACCCTCACCTTCAGTTCCTAAGTGCCTTCTGCACCCTTCTAGTTGTGTGTTCTCCAGTTCCTATTGCTATTGTACCTGCACTCCAGGCCTTGATGGAGCCTGAGTAATATATCCTCGGCACTGTGGCGTCCTCGTTCATCACTGATGTGCAGATGCAGTGAATAGGAGCCATGGAAGAACTGTCAAACATAAGTGCCTCTTTTCAAGCTTTACCTGTAAATGTCCACAAGACCAGTGGTAGACAATGGCATGAAGAAGAAGGGCATTTCACTTCCATGCCCCCCAGACGGAATTCTTCCTGTCCCCCAGCCCCCAGCCCCTTGCCTTCAAACATTCCCGTCCCTGTGCTATCTAACCTCTGCACTCTGTAAAAGTGGGAGCATTGTGGGACTGAGCAGTTACATATGTGGGTTAATCAGATGGCATGTTACCTCTTCCCTAATACTCTTACTAAAGGCATTTTAGTAATGTAATGAGCAGCCGGACAGTGGTGGTGCACACCTTCAATCCCAGCACTTGGGAGGCAGAGATAGGCAGATCTCTGGGAGTTCAAGGCCAGCCTGGTCTACAAGAGCAAGTTCCAGGACAGGCACCAAAGCTATAGAGAAACCCTGTCTCAAAAACAAAACCAAACAAAATAATGCAATGATCAAATAAAAGGTGAAACAGGAAAATACGCATGTGGAAAACAAGAAAATTATCAGAGTCCCTAGTAGGCAACATGGGGTTGCCATTTTAGGTTGCCTTGATTGGGAGAAAAAGAGGATGCGTTGGAGCTCTTTCCACTGTGTCCTCTGCGGTTGACTCCCACTTTCTGTCCATCTACACATATAAGTTGTCAATTTGTTATTCACCAGGAGTCCATGTCCTGTGCCACTAGTACCTTTGGCAGCATAGGAAGACTGGATGCCGTTGGTGTACCGAGATTGTTTCTCAGAGACATCTTTGGAGATAGTGTGTTTTTAAACCTGTGTGTATAAAGCAATAGTATGGCAGGAATCCAGGCTAACTCTGAAATGTTGGGTGACAGTAATTAGATGAATGTTGACGTCATTCGTTAAGAATGGGAACGGAAAGGCAGGGCACAGGCATTTTGAATTTTAGTGATTGAGTTTGGGAGCTGGTATTTATCAGAGCACAGGGCCTATGTGAGTCATGTAGAATTTAAAAGTTCTTTTCATAGATCAATGAATTTGTCCAATGGACAGATGGCTACGAGAGTCTGGACTTGAATGAAAGGCAAACAAATCCAAGTTTCCTCAAAATATCTCCTTCAGGATATAGTTCTAATCAGAAAACGTCAGACTTCTGTGAGAGATTCTGCATGAAACCCTTCACGGCCATGCTCATCTGGTAACCCACATTGTTCGCTAAGGAAGTAAGATGCCTTGTAGTCTCATATGCTGGATCCGGGCCCCTCCGGACTTATCAGATGAAGCATCTAGAAAGTAAAGATGCAGAAGCTACTTGACTTATAACGACTGACTCAGCAGAACAAATTTTATAATATAGGCTGGAAAATTATGAATTAATTGACATTTAAAATGAGGTAATCTCCCATACAGTTCTTTTTTTTTTTCTTTCTGGCTGCTCTTGAAAAAGCTCTGTCGTATAAATAATCAACAGTGTAAGTGATGAGAGCCGCCTGGAGCTCTGTATGGTATGACCACTGCTTACCTCAGCTGCCCATCCGCAGGGGCCATTTTGCTAATCTGGCCTCCAATAGGGCTTCTGCATTCTCCTGAAAAGTTGGAGGCAATTGCAGGATGCTTTTCCCCTGTTGTGTGGATTTTTCAGCCCCTCCCTCCCATTAGCATCTCTCCTAATATGCTTGAGGTGTCCGTATGCATAACTCACACCTGTACTTGAAAGATGTGAAACCATAGTCTGTGTTTTCTGTTTAGTAAGAATGATCTGAGTTTTGCTTTTTGTGAGAACCAGAATGCATGTCAGCATAGCCTTCCCTGCTAGCTCCAGAGCAAGATCTTAGAAAGTAATAGACATTGAGAAGGTCCCCAGAGCAAGAGCTTAGAAAGGAATAGGCTTTGGTAAAGCAGATAGATAGATAGCAGAGTTGAAAGGTCACCTGCTCAGTAGGAGTGAATCGTGGTCTTCCCACTGGTTATCAATTAATGTTAGGAACATTAAACTAGCAACCACTACCACTTCACATTGAAGATCTTTTAAAGAACGAAAGTAACCGGGAAAATTGTTTTCAAACTCTTCTAAGAGGTGGGATCCGCTAGGAAGGAGAGGCAGTGATGTTGTTATGCTGGGCCAGCTCAGTCTTAGACTGACAGCTTCCCTGGTCAGGCCACCACAGACTGGGCAATTCAGTTTCACTGTGTTTGGGAGGTGGTTAAGAGGTCTAAGCTAGTCATATCCATCAATAAAAAGTAGATCTGAGTTGTGGTCCCTAATCTGGATAACTTCTTTTTCCTGGGCAGCTGAGGAGTTAGTAAGCTATGGTTAAGAGGAAAATATGAAGTCACAAGCTCATGTCCTGGTCTTCATGGCCAACAGCTGACTTTCTTACCTTGGGCACATCATTCTCTTTGCCTTCTGCTTCTTACCTGAACATGTTCAGAATTTTCCCTGTCTTAATCTTGTGTTACTGAAACATTTTCCCCCAGGTCTTTGATTACTAAGCAAGGTTAGCTGTAGTAGTCTGGGAATGAAGATTTACCCAACTACAATCACAGATACCTGGCCCTCCTGAGGTCCCTGGCTTAGCACTGCCACGCATCACAAGGCTCCGTGCATCCATGCGCACATTTCATCCTCACAAATGCCACAGAGAGGAGAAATGCTACCCATTAGAGCAACCACTACCAATTCTTGTTGTTTATTTTGATTTTCCTCCAAAAAACAACAATGATTGGCAAAACTATTTCCAAGTACTGCTAATAGGTGGAACTCACTGAGAAGGAGAGGCAGTGATGTCCCCATGCTGGGTAACAATCCTGGAAGTGAGATTTTCTTTTCATTTGTTTCAGTAAAAATAGCTTTAAAAATAAGAAGAAAAGAAAAGAAAACCTGAACCGAGAAGATAGCTAAGTAGATAATGTGCTTACTGTACAAACATGAGGGCCTAAGTTGGATTCCCAGCATTCACAGAAAAGCCAAGTGTTTCCATGGGTATCTGTAATCCCAGTTACAGGGGTGAGACAATCAGACACCAGGGCCCTGCTGGCAGCTACCCTAGTTGCTTTGATAGCTTCAGGCTCAGTGAAAAGACATTGTCTCAAAAAAATAAGATGGGGAATGAAACACACCCTGATATCAACCTCTGGCCTCTATATGTGTATAGACACATACACATATGTGTCAGAGAGAGAGAGAGAGAGAGAGAAACAGAGAGAAGACAGACAGACAGAGAGACAGAGACACACAAAGAGAAACAGAGAGAGAAGACAGACAGAGAGACAGAGACAGACACACAGAGAGAAGACAGAGAGAAACAGAGAGAGAGGGGAGAGAGAGAAGCACAAAGAGAGAGACAGACACAGAGAGAAAGAGATAAAGAGCAAAGAAAAAGAAAACCATGTGTGTACACCAGCCTCCAAGCTGCAGAGACTGCCATGCTCTGAATAGTTAGGAGCTTATGTCAGTGTCCAAGGACCAGCATCAGTATGAGAGCTGGTGCTAGAGAGAAGAAAACTCAAACTTAGAATTTAAACTAGTTTAGACTTTTCATGTTCGCATCTCTGTACATATAATCTCAAAATGTCCTTTCAGATGTCACAACCGGATATGATTCTGTCTGTAGTTATTTTATACTTTAGTCATTTGATCATATTTGGAGCAAGTCCATCTTCACTGGTACCCCCGAACACTTTCTCTCTCTCTCTCTCTCTCTCTCTCTCTCTCTCTCTCTCTCTCTCTCTCTCTCTCTCTCTCACACACACACACACACACACACACACACACACACACACACACTACTCAGATACACACATTTACTCATATTCATAGACATACAGACATGTATAAACATACTCACACACAGACTTACAAAATACATACACACACATATACGCTCATACACCAGGGCACACACACTCGTACACAGATACACACACATTCTGACACATGAGGCTCTAAGGAAATATGAAGACTTTAGAGAATTATAGTGACAATAAAGTCACTGAATGACCTGGGGAAGACCATGTCATAAGGCTTCCTCCACTTTCCCCGCTGTTATCATTTTAAACAGAGAAATATCAAATGGCTCACCAGAGGTCACATTGTGATAGCTAACACATTCAGCTGGGTCCTGTGCTATATCAATTTTTTTTAACCATCATTTTTTTCCTTAGTAAAGACATATAGAATGCTCTAGGTGTTGCCAATGGGTATATGCTAATTACATTGTTTAAAGGTTTGCTGTGGCTCTAATGACCAATGGTGATAATTTTTGAGGATTTTCCTTTATATTTTAAACAATAGAAAGCCAAACATGCCAGTGAATATTAATATTATGAAACACCTTAGTTGGAGCCCAGCATTTTAAACCAGGAATGGTATCAACTACAGCACAGCCTTTGGGACTAGGTTGCAAGTCTTATGGTTCATTGCCCATGATAACCTGACACGTTTAGAATATTCTTATAAAGCTCCTCCTTTGACCACCTGCTGTTGTGGGTTCTAGAGACATGTAAGGACCAGACCAGATGAGTATATCCCTGTGGAGCTGAGATTCCACTGGGAGAGACAGATAATGAACAAGATAAACCAATTACATATGTTTAATTGACTTGATTAAACATACACGGGAGAGTAATGGTGCCAAGAAAAGTAAATTAAGTAGAGAATGGGGCTAGGGCGGGAGGGATTCCCCGGAAGGGTCAGCCTGGCCTACTGATGGCTGCTAGGCAAGTATCACAAGGACGTTGTGGAAGGGCTGGAGATGTGCCTCCTGCAAAAGGTGCACTGGAGAGGCCCTGGGTCCCAGGGAGCACTGGGGAGGCCCTGGGTCCCAAGGTTCTTACGTTAAGAGACAGGACTCCCTCTCCAGCCCTCACTACCTCACCGTCTTTGTCCACAACGTGTCACTGGCTCGGTGCCAGCAGCGACCTTCAAAGCAGTTACTTAGCTTGCTCCCTGTGTTCCTGTGACAGGGGACCATTTATTGTTACTTGAGTGGAACCTGTGACGGGTGCTCATAGTTTGTCAGAGCAGCTGCTGGCTGCCTTGGAGCTGTGTTTGAGGAGAAGGAACCCGCTCGTGTTTCTATTTTTGTGCAAGGACATGCTCGAGTCCTCTGTGATGCTTCTAAACAGGTCTTCTGGATATTCACAGTGGAGAGGCTGCCCGTATGTTTCTGTGGAAACTCAGATGGTGGAAATATGGCAGGCACACAGGCCCCCAAGGATCTCAAATGCTCCTCATTTTCTGCAGCTCTGTGAATCTCTGCACTTTCCTCCCTTCTTTTTTTAACCACAAGCGCAATGGGAAGTGAAATAATTTGAAAGCATATAGAGACCATGTGAAAAACCAGGCCAAAAGGCTTGAATTTGGGCTGCGAGTGATTGGCACAATCACAGAAAATAACCCACTTACACCCAGTTACGAGTCTGCAGAGCATGGAATTTGGTTCAAGACTGAGCACTCAGAGAAGCAGTTAACCTTCCAGGAATGGCCTTGCTTGTGGGGTGCTTTGTGAAGAAAGGGGCATCATAATATATCCAGTTGTAACCTGGGCTTCAACAGGTTTCTCAAAATGGACCTGATGTTGGTGGTTCAGGTCCCATCTGTCACTTGGTTTAGGAGTGGGTAAGGAAGAACAGGGGAAGCAGAGGCCTAAGAATTCTTTCATTAGAGAGAAAAGCATTTGAGATGCACTGGGCAGAGCTTTCTGGTGCCCCCTTGAGAGTAACTAGCAAATGAGGCTGGGGAGATAGTGCAGTGGGCAAAGAGCCTGCCATGCAAATGTTAGGACCTGAGTTTAAATCCCCAGCACTCTTAAAAAGTCAGGTGTGTCTGTGTCTGAGTTATTGAGTACTTGCTGGCTGAGTAGCCTAGAAGAAACAACTAGCGCTGGTTTCAAAGAGAGACTCTATCTCAAAAACACAAGATAGAAAGCTATTGAGGAAGACAGTCAGCGTCAACTCTGGCTTCCGCGTGCACAGGCATAAAAGGCATGCATGCATACAGACACAAAAAAACAAGGAAGGAAGGAGGTAAGCACCCATCAGGTTGACCTCAACCTGCCTCCAGAAATTATCCTCTGTAGACTTTGAAGACTCTGCCCTGGATATAGGGCTGCCATAAACAGTCTCACTGATGAAGTGTACCAATGCCTTTTACTTGCAAAGGGGGTGCTTTATAAAACATTTTAACATCTAGCAATCCTCAAAAAAAAGCCTGAACCACCTCTAAAGTGGATTGCTAATTAAGGCCCCTGTCGGCCAGCATAAAAGTTTAACTTGGAGCTGCAGGCTGTAACGGGCTGTGATTACACCAGACAGTCTCACCACCTCCTTCCATTTACTTTCAGAGAATTCGCTCTCAGAGTAATTTTCTGGTACACAAATTTCGAGATAAAATTATTTTAGTAATTGAAGTTTTTTTTTCTCTATTTCAAAATACATGCTCAGCTAGGAAAGCCAAAGTGATGCTGGAGATGCTAAAGAGACAAGTGATTTGTCACTCGAACAAAAACCAAAGGACACGAGACATCAATACAAATCTGTTAGTGCAAGCACCGTCCATTGCCCAGCTGGTCCACAGACTTCCTCCCCTGCTGTCTTCACTGTGTTGCATGCCTGAGAAATGAGAATGTCACTGTTGGAATGTCCCTTTTCTGCGTGTTTCGTTTTCACTTTTACCCAAGAAATGGGGCTTTTTCTCAAGGTTGATTTGTTATTGATCTCATCTACTAGAAATTTATATGTTCTGAATCTCCTTTGTCTACTGACATCTAATTGTGATAAATTTACCTTGAAAGAAGGAAAAGCTATTTTCTGTCATGAATATTCCCCTCTCTTCTCTTCAAGTTGTGTTCATAATTAAACAATAAATATCGAGAGACATGCTGGCGTAATGTCTCAGTGAGTTGGATTGGCTAACACATCCTCTCTTTTATTCTCAGTAAGAACACGCGGACTTCGGACACCCTAAGCAAGCAGCAGCAGACCCTGCGAATGCACATCGATATACCCAGGGCCCAGCTTTTGATTGAAGAGAGAGATACAATGGAGACCATAGGTGAGGTGCCTGTTGGTTCTGTTACCCAGAGTTCTGTTACTGAGAAGTACTTGATAGGATATCTTAGCTGCCCTATGAGTAGACAAACTGAAGGGAAAAAGAAATACTAGTAAATGTACTTTGAGAGTTCCCCAGCTCTGCTAGCTTTGGGGCTTTCCTGAAGAGACCATTGTCCCTCCAAAGATGAAAATTTTACAACCCAGTGAGCCTCTGGGGCCCACCTCCTAAAGCTCCGTCTTAGAAGTCGGCTGTACTCTCCTCGCCAACTCCAACAAGGTCAGCTCCCTTTAAATTCGCCTTCAAAATCTGATTAACACTCATGTAAATAAATGCCTTCAAGTAAGCATTCCCCTGTTTCCAGCATTCCATAGCATCCTGACTGAGAGGAACACCCAGGCCCCAGTTTCTCAGAAAAGACATAAAAAAAAAAAAAAGACAGGCACTCTAGCCATTCACTCACAAACCCAACATCTTGAGCAGTCAACTTCTCTTTGTAACAGTCACAGTGGCCCCTGACATTTGTTGAGAGCTCTCTAAATCCCATGAGTTCTTATAGCGCTTTTTGTGGGTTACTTGCTCAATCTTCCAGCAGCACATAGGAAGGTTAACTGCTTTTATGTGAGACATGAAAAGGTTTCCATAGCTGAGCAAAGTTACCAGGCAGAAGCAGACCCAGGGGCTCTGGCACACCTCCAGTGTTACCACCACGCCACCCTCCTCCAGCGATAGGCCCTTGCCACCTGCTGTCCTACCGACAGGATTCTTCAGCACCCTTGAAGTCCCGTGAGGCTTTGAGAACCATGAAATAGACTAGTGTCTTAGTAGACAGCTACTGGGACCGCCCCTATATAAATGACATTTGTTTTGGATGGTGTCTTTTGCCGCTCACTGCCAGGGCAATCCCATGGCCTGGATACGCAGCCTGCCTCCCAGTCTGGTCCCTGAATTCCTCCTGCCAGGAAGGCTGCAAGGGCAGGGCAGGGGAGGGAAAGTCTCCTGTGAGAGCTTCACCCTTTCCCTGTCCCACCATCTTGACAAGTCTCTTGAGATGATGGCTTTGAAATGCCAAGGCCCAGGCTGCCCTCTCTGCATCAGAACTCAGTCCAGGCATAGCCTCATTTAGAAAAACTATGACCAAGTCTAGTCTGGGCCTCCGTCAGCTGACTCCCATTAATTCTTAGGTCCTCGTCAAATCGTAAGCCCGTCTTTATCTGAAATGCAGCAGGGTGTGTTAGGTTTTCTCAGTGCAGACAGACGAGCCAGCTTTGCTTCTGAAGTTGTCTATCGTTTTGCTGCTTGGGTTTGTGCAATGCCTCTCATTGACCTCTGGAGGTGGGGCATTAAAACTAAAACCACCTTTGGCCTCGCACTTCTCTAAGCCACACCCTGTGTGTTCACTTCAGAATACAGGGAGACTAGGGAGCTTGGCCAGATCACAGCCTTAGATAATATGGTGAGGACTTAGGAAGGATGTTTGTGAAATGCTCCTCCTTAGACCTTCCTAATCCTTCAAATGCCTGTTACAACGGGATGGAGCCTGTCAGTGGCACACAGCTTCCAGGGTCTCTTTGTTGCTGGCTGAACACCAGACGGTCTACCAGTCATCTCTGCATGTCTCCATGACCTGCGGCCAGAGATTCATCACAATCTGCCCGACATCATCTGTCACCGACCATCCTTTGCCTCCTGTAATTCCCCAATAGTGGGTCAATGGCATTTCCTAATTACTAGGAAACAATCCGGGTTTGGGTTATAAAAAATATTAGACCGCCATTCATCTCTGTCCGGAATGGATGGCTAACTTCCTAAACAGACAGACACTTGGCATTTCCTGGGACAGGTTTATAATCCAACCATGAATCTCAGTTTAGACAAAAAAAAAAAACCTGCCCACCAGAATCCACAATGCAGCTGTGTTATGAATGACCAACCAATGCAGAGAGAGGGCCTCTGGTGCCAGCTCTAATTGTGACACTTCATCTCTGTGCAGATCCTACTTTCTGTGAGGGGTCAAATGATAGCTCGAGAGCCAAGCCTCCCAGCCCAGCTCTGGCACTCAACTCGGCACCAACCTGTGCTGTGCCCCCGCTGGGACACTCACAGACAGCTTGGCAGCCTCCTCCCCAGCTCTCTGCCAAGAAATTTGATTCTAACTTCAAGAGGCCTTTCCTCTCCTGCCAGAGCCTGAACAGCAACTGGGTTTTGTAAGGCTCGCTCTGTTCAGAGCCATTTTTGGGCACAGAAGCCTTGCCGTGTTGTTTATGAACACAGCATCAGTGGCCCCCCACCCCCACCCCTTCTGACATGTTGTAGCGGGTCCTGGCTAACTGGTAATCAGAACCTTACCTTGAATCACAGTCTTTGAAAATGTACAGAAACTATATATATATCCCAACCAAAGTCTCCTTTTATGTCAAAGAACTCTAAAGTAAGTGTGGAAAGTAATGACAGTCCTCAGACAGAGAGTGGCACACGCCTCACACAGCTGGTCCCCTGAGAACTCGGAGGCAGACAGAATCCACCTAGGCCCTGACTCCTGCCTCCCCAGCCCTGAGTCTGAGCTCTGAGAGTTCTCTTACAAGAGAGACATCCTGGAAGTCAGTCAAAGCATGTACTACAGATTAAAACTCAAAAGGAGCAGGCCTCATCCCTTTAAAGGAGAGGAAAAAGCCCACCAATTTCTTCAGGATAGCCCTTCTCTCCTTTGTCCTCCAAACTCTGGCTGAGGACAGTGTGGCAGCCAGCCCCACTGTGGAAGACTGCAAGGTTTCATTCCCTAGTTCCTCAGGGTGTTCCAGCAGCCAAAGGGGCCTGTGCCACAAGGCCACCCTATCATTGGGAGCACTGACATTGTACGCTATCTCGGGCAAGCTATGGACAAACACATAAACCTGAGGTGTGTTAAGTGGTCAGCTACCCCACTGGTGTTGGTTTCAGAAAAAACTGAGCCCAAAGAGAGAAAAAACACACCTCAGCGTAGCTACCGTTCTGTGTACCAAAGTGTGTGTGACTCTTTAGAGGGACACAAAACAGTGCTGGCGTGTGTTCCTATCCTTGTTAAACACACTTTGTTTTTCTGTGCGTCCCCTCTTATAGATGACCGCTCCACGGTCCTGCTGACGGATGCTGACTTCGGAGAGGCAGCTAAACAGAAGTCACTGACAGTAACTCACACCGTGCATTATCAATCAGTATCTCAGGCCACCGGGCCCCTAGTGGACGTTTCAGATGCTCGGCCAGGAACGAGTGAGTGGTCAGCAGTGCTCGGAATGTGTGGGTGTTATCAGTGCTGACAGTATCCGTGTCCCTAGCAAACAAAACCGTGGGGCTTCTCAACTGCACACCTAAGTAATAGATGTGGTGAACTCTGAATTGGGATATTGAGATTTTGTTTATTATTTGACACTGGTTGATGTGCGTCAACTCGAACCAACAAGTCTTAGTTTTGGTTTACTGTAGATATTGCTAGAAATGTCAAGTGAATTGAATCCTTTGAATTTTCTACTACATGGGAAAGAGAAGGGTGATTGACTTTAGCGTGTCTTGCCAGTGTACCATTTGGGGAGAGAAACAACCTCATGAGTGTTATCTTCAGCAACTTTTCAAGACCCCGGCTCATAAAGCAGGTGTCAGAATCCTTGTTTCATTATTGGAAGGTGGAGTTTCAAACAGACAGCCCCCAAGTTGCACATATCAAGTGGGAAAACCAGGAGGCTGCTGCTAACATGTCTGACCTCTTAGCTTACATTTTTTTTCTCCTATACACAGAAAAATGATGGTTCTGGTTAATCTAAAGATTTTGTTGTGTTTAATTATTCATATTTGCATCAATAATAGATGGAAATTATTAACTGCAAAGAAGTTAAGTCTCCTAAATGCGCATCTAGCTTGTTAATTAGATAGCCTTGTTTCTTCATAATTGAAACTATTCTTAAATCCCCTTAAAGGGTGAGAAATTAATGTCCTGATTGCTGGCATTTTGGAAGCTTTGCTGCCTAGCTTTTAAGTCCCTAATCGCTCTCTTTGCACAAAGTCACACTGTAGACCAGCATTATATCATGAGGAAAATCCATGATGCATTGCTGAAAGCTGCGGTTTGCAAGTTCTAGTTCATGCCCTGAAGTGAGCTTCGTGAAGCGACTGATCAATTCCCAAACCAGGTTGTCATACTCAGGAAGGCACTGAATGGGGGCTGAGAATCATTTGAAACCGTGCTTTGGCTGTGCTGAAGCAATGTTCGGTTTGTCCCGTGTGCGAAGCGTGCTTCCTTCCTTCTGAGAATGTCAGGATGTTCTGAAGACACACGTAGCGTATGAGTGGAACTACTCGGTCCCTGGACTTGTGTCTACAAACTAAGAGCCCTGTTACTAAAATGCTTCAGGGCCTTTGACCTCTCTCCAACCACAGTCTAGCTCAGCCCCTTCACGGCAGTGCCTGCTTGGGTTTCTAGACTATCTTTTGCTCTTAAATCAGGGGAAAATTGACATATCTTGGAGATACATCTTGCCTGCCTCAATTGCAGCACATGGGGTCCATCTGCCAGGTAAAAAGCAACCCAGAATTATGCTTTCCTTTGAATAGCCAAAGAGCAATGACGTGCACAAAGGGAATCACAAATAGTTAACACAGGAGAAGAGACAGGGACAGGAATGTACCAGAAACTTCCAACTGCATGAAGAATAAGCCCTGGGATAATGGGAAGTGGTTTTGATGCCATTTAAAATATCAACAGAGATGAATTTGCATCATGTACAGACACAGGTACTCCAGCAAGCAGTCGGGCATCCTGAGAGGGGTGTGCTACATGCCTCAGGACTATCAAGTTGTTAAACATCACAGGGGAAATGGAGGAATTCATTCATTCAGCATCTAGAAATGTTTGTTTGGGTTTTACTTTGCATATATGGCTCATACTCGGTGGCAGAAATGCAAATAAAATGAAGAAAGATGTGTGCTTTCATCCTAGTGAGGAAAGCAGACATTAAACAAGGAATATGTTTTCTTCCTTAGTAAATGCTAGATAAAGACAAGACAGAATGAAGAGATGCAGGGTCAAGGAAACAGGCTCAGGGACAGTGGGACTGGGGTCCTTTGGGAAGACCTCTATGGAAGTGCTGACCCAGGACAGAGGGTACCACGGTTATTAGACAGAGAACTGGGGCTGCCCGTCAGCAGAGAACAGGAAGGGAAAGACCCCAGGACTCTCCAGAGTGCCGGAGTAGATACAGCCCTGTGGTGCTGCCATAGAGAGAGAGAAACAGCTGCCCAAGCCAGGCCATGCACTTGGGTTTCATTCTGATATTCTCCCAGGATCAAGCCTGGCTATCATCTGGAAACACTATAACTTGAGAATACGTTTGTTTCTTTACAGTGAGTTTCCTTAAACCATGCTGACAGTGAGGAAAGCTATTCAAATGCATGTATCACCCTCCTCCCATCCTAAGATGGATTTGTTCAGCGTCATCCTGAAAACCCTCTGTTGAAGATGTTTGGAATCTTTTAATTCTCTCATTAACTATTTTTCTCAAAACTACAACTGTGAGAGAACAACAGTATTTGGGTTTTGTTTTGTTTTGTTTTGAATTATGACAGTGTGTGACTGGCCCCGCAGCAGCTTAAAAGCTTGAAACTCAGAAATGTTCTGGAACCCAGGTCCTGCTCCCTGGAGCTTGCCATCACCTCTGAGCAGGTGTCCTATCTGTGTCACAGTCATGTGGTCCAGTGGTATAAGCTCAGTTTGTTACAGCATGTTGTATCCGCAGAGATTCATTCCTGCAGCCAGTTATGTACCTAGGGTTTCTGCCTTTGCGAATGCAGCTGCACACAAATCAAACTCTTCATAGATGAGGCTCCCTGATCACGATTCTCCCTCAGACACACAGTGAAACAGAGTTCTACAGCGTTTGCATTAAATTAGGTGCTATTAGGAATCTGTGCTTTGAAGTGTGTGGGAGGACACACATAAGTTCTGTGCAAACACTGTGTCATTTTGTCAGAGTCTTGAGTAGCTTCAGGCTTTGGTATCCAAGGGGGTTCTAGAATCCAGTCCTGATGAATGCTAGGGTTTCCATGATCCAACTATCTTCCCCATGGCCTCAACTACAAAAGACAACATTCTTCTATCCTGTGCGTTAGGATCATGTTGTACTTCAGGAGCCTTTGTTTGTGACTGGAGTGTCTGAAAGCTGTTGTTTGTATACAAACGTGATTGCATTGCAAAATATGTGTTCCTAAGTATTTTATTAGCCTGCCAGAGAGTTGTGCCAAATTCTTATCATGGCTGCAGAATGTGAACAAGGTGCCATTCATTGCTTTCCGTGTATGAATTCTTATCATGGCTGCAGAATGTGAACTAGGTGCCATTCATTGCTTTCTGTGTATGAATACTCATCCTTTGGTCATGTCTTCTGCTCAGTTCACATCTTTTCTCCTGCATGGATGACAATGATGCTGCACCCTTGAGCCCAGGGCTCATTCACATCCTGCTCCCAGCACATGCCATAGTACCTGACATACCTTAGGTACCTGCTAAAGATATTCAAGTGCTTATCAGCTATGGAGTGCTGACATCAAAATAAGAATAGGAAGCAAAAGATATTTAACTTACTCAAGTAGGGTTGGAGAATTAAATTGATGTCCATTCTTTCTCACCCATCCCCAGAGATGGCGTGATGACCTATCAGGTTTTAGGGTCTGGATATCATATTTATCTGAAAGTTGTTCATTCATTCAATGTGCTCACTTGTATACAGAGCCTTTGCCAAGTGTTCTTTAAATATCATTCTTCCTTGGGGTTCCAGGGCCTCCAAGTTGCTAAAAAGCCATGGCTGCTCGAGTGTCGTGTGTAAATGGCTCTTAATTAGTTTTCTATTGCTGTGATAAACATCATGACTAGTATCCGCTTTCACATCACAGATTATAGTCCACCACTGAGCAAAGTCAGGGCAGGAACTCAGACATACCAGGAACCTGGAGGAAGGAGCGGATGCAGAGGTCATAGAGGGGAGCTGCTCACTGGCTTGCTCTCCATGGTTTGCTCAGCCTGCTTCCTTATACTACGCAAGGTCACCTGCTCAAGGATGGAACCAACCAGTGCGTTGGACCCTCGCCCCCATCAATCACTAAGAAAATGCCTCACAAGCCTATCTACAAGTCAATCTGATGAGGTCATTTTCTCAGTTGAGGTTCCTTCTTCCTAGGTGACTCCAGTTTGTGTTAACAAAATAATAACCAACACAATGATCTATAGATCATTTCTATAGAACATGTACTCATCCTCATGTGTACTTTAAATAATCTTCAGATTCCTTAAAATGCCTGGTATACTGTATATCCTATGTGAATAGTTGTTATCTATCGTAGTTAGAGAATAGTGACATCTCTACATGTTCAAGATGGACACATTTTGTTTTCTAGATATGTGTTATCTTTGATTGGCTGAATCTTTGTGTGTAGAACCAGTGGATGTAGAATATATATATATATATATATATATATATATACATATATATATCATATAAATAATATATTGAAATGTATTATATATAACATGTTGAATTCAGCATATTATATATATTTGAATATATTATATATGTTGAACTTTTATGCATCAAATATATATTTAAGTATATTATATATGATATATATTCAAATATACATGTATATGTATATATACTCTATCACCCAGAATGTTACTAGAGAATTAGTACAGGGAAAAATAGCTCCTGTGGGCAAGGTGACCCAGCGATAGAGTGCACCATAAGTCCTGGATAAATATTTGCTATTTAAATAGGGAACTGGTCAGCTCCACTCACATGCATGAGAAGACTGCTGAGCTCCCCATGCATTGCTGAATCCTCATCTACAGGGCCTGCAGAGGATTAAAAGAAGACTAATCCAGTGAGCACAGCACACGTGACATGCTTTGTAACCACCTATTACCCACACAATCCTCTCTGATCCCAAATTCAGAATAATTAAAATAATTTGATTCAATGGGCAAAAACGTAATGCAGATTTAGACCCAGAGTTGAGAGGCCAGGAGGTATTTATAGCCCTTGCCCTCTGACTCGTTGGCTGCTTAGCAAGCATGCTGCTTAATCACCAAGTTGTATTTATATTAGAGGCTTGCGAGCCAGACAAAGATCTGCCATGCAGGGGCAGAAAAGTCCCTAGATGAGCTAGTAACTATGCAAAGAAAACACTGAGCAGAATGCAAGTATTTGCATCTCTGTCTTGGAAGCTGTCACACCTCATTCAGTTAAGATACAAAATAATAGTCACCCAAACCTGGTTATTTAAAAAAAAAAAATGTGTCAAGTATCCTTGTCTTCCCACATCCTGACACAATTCCAACCCTGGGACACCTACATAGCACAGAACAGAATTGTGGCCTACGGCTCAGAAAACTAATACCATGACCTATATTTTCAATATTATCAGGCCACTGCCAGCACTGTCCTCATCCAGGGGGAAAGAAAAAAAAAAAGAAAAAGAAAGGATAATGAATAGAATTAACTTGAAAAGAGTTCTAGCTTTGAATAGAAATTTTCCAAATAGGGAGGTCTCAGTGGGGGAGGGGGCTGTGGGAAGGAAGGCCTGTGCCCTCCCACTGAGGAGCCATCTTTCAAACTCAGGAAACAGGGCAAGAATGTGGGAGACTTGAAAAGGCAGGTAGGGGCTTTGAATCTGCCCCAGTCCCAGCATTCAGGTGAAGAGAAAACTCAAGAATGCTCTACGAGAGTGGCTGCAAGAAACCCAAAGAATAAGCACGAGATTCCTCAAAACTTACATAAGGGGCTGGGTAATTTTCTAGAAAAGACTCATTAGCATTTAAATAACAAGCTGTACTTATTTAAGCTCCACTTATCAAAGACATTTCGACTCCTACCCGTGACACTGTTTTTCTGTCTTGTGAAGGACCTCTCTGGAATGTTCCTCTTCCTTGGGAAAAGCACAGTCATCATTCCCACCTTGTTGTGCAATGGGCTCTGACACTCGGACATCGCTCATTTGCATTCGCATCAAGGCCAAAAACTGTCTTCTAATAAAGCCTTCTTCTACCAAATTTTGCAAGAGATGAACTGTGTCTAAAAAAATAAATAAATAAAATAAAATCAATGCAGCTGAGAGCATACATCAGGACTGGGTCTATTGATGACCCAGAGAATCTTAAAATGTATTGATTTGGCTGTCTTCTTAATGTTCCTCTCCTGAATCTTAGAATGATGGATTGGTTCAAATACCAATAACTAGAAACCTGCAAAGGGGAAAATTTCTCTCTCTCTCTCTCTCTCTCTCTCTCTCTCTCTCTCTCTCTCTCTCTCTCTCTCTCTCTCTGACACACACACACACACACACACAAAGGCTCTCCCCTGATGTCCAGTGTCAGCATTTCTTGTTCCAACAAGGATTACAGACAAGTCATGGTTGTGGCCACCTAACTACAGACCCGGACAGCCAGGATCAGGCTACAACTGGCTGAGAGAGAGAGACAGTGCCTAAGAGCTACGTCATGCCTAATCTGCCATTGTTCATCCATGAAGCAATTTCAGGCTGTACTGTGGGCCATAGAGATAGCTCCAAAGGCAGACCCTTGCCTCTACTCTGGAGAGACATTCAGGTTCATGGGAGCATGTAATTGAGAATAGGCAGCAGTGTCAAAAATTAGATCTCAGTTTGCTCCTTTGAGATAGCTGTATCAGCAATGAGAACAGGGTGGCCAGACCATGCCATTCTAAGACACAGAGAATTCAGAAGTGGGAGGACTCCTCCAGGACCCGAGGCTACTTTCAGTTGGAATCCAAGAAAAAAAAATCACTCCAGGGAACAGGACACTTCCCCTGGTCCACAGAATTTCGGGAAAGGTAATACGCTGACCCATTCTAGGGTCCAACACAGGTAGCCACTAGTATGTCCCTTTTTTTAGTTCACAGGGGTTGAGTTAAGAGCACTCTGCCCTACTCGCCTGTTGCCTTCAGTTCCAGATTTAAAGAAGACACACATCCCTGACAGCAGGCTGCTGACATGTGAATACATGTTATCCAGATAATATGATCAATAGATAGTTAAATAGTAAGCAACCCACGTCTTGGTCATCAAAGTTCCCATGATGCTCATCGAGAGACTTGCTATCATGTGCTGAGAGAATGCTGGACCAGAAAGAAGATGCGGTCTTTTGTCTCCAGGGACTTCAGCTTAAATAACTGGATGGAAAATTGAACTGATGAGTCAATATGAAACCACAAGTCTTCCAGAGACTCTGATGTCAGTGTCATAAGGCTTCAGCTTCTGTTTATTGGACATTCTGAACTCAGATGTAGTGTTTGTGTTCTCTGCCGGGGGCAATCATCTCCTGGGTCTATTTCATAAGCCACCGTCATGAGGACCTACCCTCTTCCTGTTTGACCTCATCTTGACTGATCCTGCATGAAAGGACTGTTTTTCCTCTACATCTGTGGAGTCAAGATGAGAACATAAACTTGAGGGGAAGTAAGGAACAGGGTGTAATTCAGTCTACACCAGCCCTGGAGGCTGAATGAACCTTAGAAAGAAAATCTTGTTCACATACATTTGGTCAAGTTTTCTCGTCTTATGGGAGGTGTTGATACTTAGAAAGTTTAAATGAATGTTTCTGGTCATACAATTGTTCATGGCCACAAACAAGGTTCTGATCTATCTACAGTTTCCAAACCCAAATGGGTTGTTCCTCTGCGTATGGAATTTAAATTAAAAAAAAAAGTATTTGGTCAACTTGGTAAGCCATGAAAGAAAGCAAGAGGACTTTCAATGGGAAAAGCCAAGAAAGGCTTCCCTGGGGCTTGGCTGAGTGAGGGAGCAGGAGGTAGGGGACAGCAGCTGTGTGCTATACTTAACCCTTGAAGACAGATACACATTACCTCTCACTCCTTACAGATCCCACCACCAGGAGGAACGCGAAAGCTGGGCCGACAGCGAGAAACCGGTATGCCAGCCAGTGGACACTCAACAGACCCCACCCTACCATCTCAGCACACACCCTCACCACGGACTGGAGACTGCCCACACCCAGGGCTACAGGATCCGTGGACAAGGAGAGTGACAGCTACAGTGTCAGCCCTTCACAAGACACAGGTGGGCCCTGCATTCTTCTTCCCTGATCACGGCAGGGTTTCCCAGACTCCCTGAGAAGGGGAACCTGTGGAGCCTTTCTTCCCTCCTGCCTAGCTTGTCTCCTGAAGGTCACTTTCAAATGGTGCCCGTTTCTCTATCAGTTCTCAGGCCAACTGTACAGCCTTCCCCATATGCAAGACCTCCCTGGGTTCTGCAGGATTTCACTGAAACATCTCTTGCAGGTGTCTTGGGTCTCCCACCCATGCTGCTTCTCCGCTTTTAGTTTCTATCCTACAGAGAGAAAGAGACACTTTTAAATTCTCACCCACGCAATGGCAGTAACTGCTGATTGCACTCTGTAGGCGTCTGACCCACTCCCACCTCCAGGACTAAGTGCCTGAACTTGACATTCCTTCCATAACAAGGTCACAGCACCCCCTATGAGGGAACATCGGCTGTTCCTTTTGGCAATGAACCAGGTTGATTGGAAGGTAAACAAGCCATGGTGTTGATGGTGTCAACCACCAAGATTTCACTTCCAACGTGAACTTCCCTAATCTTTGAAAAGAAGTTATATCCTAATCTAATAGCTATAGGAAAGGTCATTTTTCTTCCTTCACAATGCACTTCAAAAACAGGGCTCCAAAGGCGGTGTGTCACCGTGGGATTTTATTTTTATGTCTGTTACTTCTCTTAGAAGATTCTCAGAGTTCCATGGAGGTGAATTCAAAACTTTGCTGTGGATGTAAAATGCAGGGGTGCTTTTTAACAGAAATGAAATGGCCTTGTTATTATCATAAGGCCTGTTTGTACTGGTTTCTGTCCTATTTTCTAGTTCCCGTCAAGAGAGGTAACAATAAAAGATACATCCTGGACACCAGACATTGTTCTGCCTTGTGAAAACATCAGTCTTCGGAATGTGTGCATAATGTGTGTGTGTGTACGCCCATGTACACAAGGAGAGCAGAAGTTGACACTAATTCAGCTAACCTGGTTCACCAGCAAGCCCCGGGGATCCTCCTGCCTCTACTAAATAAAGTTTTTACATGGGCATTGGAGTTCAAACTCATATACTTGAGTGACAGGCACTTGACTGACTCAGCCACCTCCGGCCTCTTGCCTTCTGTTCTAAGACCCATCCCAGCTTCCTTCCCATGTTGAGACCCATGGAGCTGAACCACTGAATTTGGATATCCATGCCAATTACAGAGTCTCTGCAGGGCAGACGTGTTTGCGGATCAGAGTAGGAAGGGCAGCTGTGGCTTTAACACTGCCTCCCAAAGCAAATATCTTTGGTTATGTATGAAAATGCCCAGCGCTGGGATATCTGACCACAGCAGCTGAGTTGATGTAAAGTCCCTGAGCTCTGTTGGTGAAACTGGCTTCAGAGTAGTGGAAGACGAATCCTCAGATAGATCCAAGCCTCCCCTAGGTCCTATGCCTCTGCACATTACAGCCAGAGACCAGCAAAGGTCCTCCAGTTGGTTCACATGCAGACCACCAACTAAGTCATCCCCCCTCTTTTCTCTCCCCCATGGTACAGACCGAGCCAGGAGCAGCATGGTCTCCACAGAAAGTGCCTCCTCTACCTACGAAGAACTGGCCAGGGCCTATGAACATGCCAAGATGGAAGAACAGCTGAGGCATGCCAAGTTCACCATCACAGAGTGTTTCATATCCGACACGTCCTCCGAGCAGTTGACGGCAGGGACAAACGAGTACACGGACAGTCTGACCTCCAGTACCCCTTCCGAATCGGGGATCTGCAGATTCACTGCGTCTCCCCCGAAACCTCAGGATGGAGGCCGAGTGATGAACATGGCGGTTCCAAAGGCCCATCGGCCAGGTGAGGAGGTAGGGTGGGGACCTGCTTAGGTCATCCGTCTACTGTGCACTCTCTCTCAGTCCTCAGATGGGGTGGGTGTTCTGCTTGCTGAGTGACTGCTGCAGATCAAATCACTCCACAGTTATCTGCTGCAAACAATAATATTCACTTGTTTTATTCATGACTCTGAGATTTGATCAGAGTCTAGTGAGGAAAGCAAGCAATAACTGTGGGATCCACTTCTAAAAAATGACTAGCTCAGTTTCCAAGTCTTTACCAGCCCTGTTTCCCACTTAAGTCTTTCCAGAGGGTGGCCTAAGCATTCTCCTAACATGGTGATTGAGATCTAAGTGTGTGCATTCTAAATTGAGAGGAAGTGGAAATAGCCATTTTTTTAAGTTTAGTGGGGGAACTATATTAGTTAATTTGCTATTACCATAACAAATTTGCCTAGGCTGGGTACTTGGTAAGGAAAGAAGGTGTATTTAGTTCTGAAGTCTGATGGTATGGTGCGCCATCAATTACTATAAAGTGAGGGCCTCATAGTAAATATTTTGGGAGATGGGTATATCTGTACAAAAAGACCATACAGCAAGATGGGAAAAAACTGTATGGGAAAGAACTCTTATAACAGCTAGCTCTTAAGAGAATTAGTGCAGAACCACCTCAAACCTTGTCAACCATGACCTACTGAACTCCCACTGGATTCCTACTCCCTACAGCCCCACCACCTCCCAGCATCAGCACTCTGAAAACTAAGCTTTCCCACACTGGGGTCCTTAGACACACACTCAGCCACACCCAGCCCTAGGACTGACGGCATGCCTTCCAGGTAGGCTGTTGTCCAAGTAGAGCCCAGGATACGGGGGTCAAAGGAAACACATCCCGTCTGCTTGACGAGAGAGTCAGCGGTCAAGAGCTGTTCTAGGACTGTTTCATTGGGGGCTTTTGAAAGGAGAGAGGTCTTAGCAGGGGAACTCCGTTACCAAGTTGCTCACTGAAGATAACAGAAACTGGGGAATGGAACTCTGATGCTAATGTGACTTCAGCTTGACTTTGTGCCAATACACTGGGTTTGGGAGTGAGATCTAAACTTTACACTTGATGAAGGCTGACAGACAGAGGTCCAGTCTTTCACAGTGCTGATGAGTCTGAGGACTTTTAGCTAGTCTGAGGTCTAGCTAAAATAAAAGACCCACCACCACCATCCACCTGACCACAGTACAGAGGGCCCTGATTGGGCATTGTGTCAGAAATCTTAGTTTTCTGTAGAAACTCAGTTTTTACGTGTTGGCTGTAGTATTGAGAAACCATGCCCAGCACAACTGAAGGAGAGCTTTAGTTTGAATCCTTAAGGCCAGTAGGCTGCTAACCCAAGGAAACACCTTTCCCATTGTTTCCCACCTATAAGAGACGCCCCACAGCCTTTCCCTCACAGACTAGCCAAGGAGCCACATCCAACATTGTGCTTCTTTTCCTGAGCCACAGCAATGGCACTTTTTAAAAATATTATGCCTTCCCTTTTAAGTTATGGCCACTGCTGAAGTAAGGCCCTAATAAATACATATAATAAAGTATGTAAAATAAGAATTATCTATCCAGCAAGTAATCTCCCAAGAGTCATGGCAGATACTAAAGAGTCTAAAGAGTCAGAACTTCATTTGTTTTTACGTTGTCTACCTCTGTCGGGGAGAGGACAAGATGTTATTTGTGGCTGTTTTTATTTCATGTATTTTGCTGTTCTTAGTGTTTATTTAAAAGGCAAATGCAGATAAGATGTGATAAACTTAATGGCTTTTAGACTTTGCTCATCCTAGAGGTGTCGAGAGCAGCAGCAGGAAAGATGAGCTGGTAGGCATTTTGTTTAGCTTCACTGGCAGCTGTAGGTGGGCATGGTGCTGGTGCCGTAGTGGGGGTTTATACATGAGAGTGCTGCAAAGTGCAGAGAAGCAAAGAGGAGAGAAAGTGCTCTGGGTACCAACCTACTTCCAGATAGTTGTTAGGACCCCTGCAGCGTAGAAGGCTCGAAACATGCCACCACTTCCCCTTCAAGTGCAATGTAGGGCATAGAAAGCGCTTCCAGGTAGGATGGCCGCCCTACTTTTGCAAGCCTTTAAATTATTGAAGGTTTGACCTTTCTCTCTGATGACATGTTGTCTGTATAGATGGATTAAGATATTTTATTTAAAGTTTATACTTTTGTTTATTGTTTTCTGGATCCCTTAGAGCGTCCCAAAGATCACCACAAAGTGACTATTGCCTTACTGAATTATTTAAAGTGAAGTGATTTTATAACTTTAGATATGAATAATTTCTTAAATCAATATGAGGTACTAATATCCATAGACTTTGTTTTGTCTACTCCACAGGGCTGGATTATTATTGGATTTTTAATATGCTCTAGAGAGAGATTCCTTCTTCTGGGGTCCCTTCTGTTGTTTTCTCTTAATGCAACTAAAGTTGGTGTGGATGGAGAATTGCCTCTGGAGAACCCCAGGCCCAGTGTGACAATGGGTTGGATGTGTAGTGACGCCCAAAGCAGGCAGAGCAGCACAGGGGACTTCCTGGAAGAATCATGGTCCTTGGTGGCAGGGAGATCAAGTTGATCTTTATGATTTGGGTCAAATAAATTAGGGCTATAAGGTCAGGCCAAAAGTGGCATCACTCAGTCCTAAATGCATGAAGTGCATGCATAATTTCTGAGCAAATGGCCAAGAGTCTGACACGATTCTGGTACCAGAATCTCCATGCCCCACTGTGGTAGTCTTCTCTATTTATCTTGATATTATGCTGGGAAGACCATGCAGGTTCCCTCAGGGGTAGTAGTGGTGGAGTGGGAATGAGTTGAGATGGCTGCATTCATGTCAAGTGGAAGACATGCAGAGCAGAAGACTGCCATCTCTTATGATGCTGACTGCAGGGTGCATTTAAGCTGCAGCTCTTTCACCTACCCTTCCTCTGTGTCTCCCTGGGTTCCAGATAAGGCATTCCCTTTTCTGGTTCTGGGTGCAGCCTTGCCATTCTCTGGCTAGCTTGTTCCTCTCCTCACCAGCTCTTCTTTTAAGTCCTTGTCTTTTTACTTTGCCTGTCTTCAGTACCAACAGTTATGATCCCAAACTTTCAGATTCCCTACAAATAGGAATCAGGTCAAAAACACAACTCTAAGAAAAGAGAAAAAGGGGTCATGGATATCTTTATCTTTTTCTCTCAGGGTCTATGGAAACCCAGCGAACACCTAGACAGTGTTCAAGAAATAATCTGATGCGAATTAACAGTATCGTCAGAATCTATGTATATTGCTATGCCTGTGCATAGTATAGACATTATCGAATAGGTGTGGTTGCATTCACGACAAGATTGGACAAGTGGCTCATATTTTAATTACTAGAAATGATTGGTCAGATCTATTCAAATACAAAAGGAAATCCAAGTTTACTTCAACATACTTCTAGGCAAATTGATGTATTTTCTCCTCTTGCCCTTGATACATCCAAACAAACCACTTGCAGACAGAGGAGAGGATGATCCACCAGTGGGTCAGAGCCTAGCTTTACATTTAATACTACCTAATTTTAAGTAAATTATTAGAATGTACCTGCTTACTTCAGTCAGCTAGCTAGTTCTATCTTTTAAAAGACAAAAAAGTTCAAACTCTATATTCTCTGAGTAATTGGTGATAAGTTTAAGGGATTCCCTTCTCCACAATTGTGGAACCCTTCTTGGTTTTAGGAGTATTTAAGCCACTTTCTGTCACTCTTAGGCTACCCTGGATCTCTACTCCTGATACTTAGCCTATGCAACTGAGAGATGTCACTGCAAGATGACAAATCAGCTCACAGCTCTTCATGCTCCCTTTATTCCCGGGCCAGCAGCCTTGGGGAAAGCAAAGACCCTAAGGTGTCTCTATACCTGCACCATCTTTAACCTGGATTTAGATATATTCACCCAGCTCTCCACCAAAGATGCCTTTGAGATCCCAGCTGGTCAATGGCTTGCTCATCCAGCTAGCTTCTATCTAGGGGGTCCATTGAATAACCATATATCCAAAGTAGCTGTTGGATTATAATTTTAGGATCCATTCTTCTCATTTCATCTCCCTCTCCTAAAGGTAGGAATTGTCGGGGGGGGGGGGGGAGGCGGGAGCAAGGCAGGACTCATGCCTGAAGGAATGAGTACCTAGAGGATGACTCAGCCTCTGAGCACTTAAGTACTGCTCTGACCTAAGACTGTCTATCATTCTGAACATGTGCTTTTTATCTCTGAAGCCTCAAGGACTCTTTTGTTGGCCTCTTAATAAAAATTAAACTCCAGAACTCTTAGCAAGTAGTTGGCACTACGACCTCCCTTGACTCTCCCTCACACTAGGGTCTGGTGCTCCTTTTCTTATGAGAAAATGTGTTGGCTGCTGCTTCTCACAGCCAATGCTTCATACATCCCCTCCTGTATTAGTCATCTTTCTAGTGCTGTAACAAGACACCATGACCAAGGCAATGTGGAAAGAGTTCATTTGGGCTTGTGGTCCCACACCTCATCATGAAAGCATGGAAGAAGAAGCAGGAAGCAGAGACAGGAGAAACAGTGAGGGCTCACTAGAACATCCCCCGTGACACACTTCCATCTGCAAGGCCATAACTCCTAATCTTCCCAAACATGGCCATCATTTATTTAGGTACCAAGCGTTTAAACATTTATCATTCACACCACCACAGTTCCCTTCAAGCAACTGGGCCTCCTTGCCCTGACTTCTGTTTTGGATGTTCATCTAAAGCTTACACACTGGGGTTCAGCACCTTCCTCACTCAGATTTGAAATTTCTACCACGAATGACACTCCAAGAGCCAGGAAAAGGATTCCCTTCGAAATACAAGTATCTCTGATACTTTCATGTTGGCACATGTGTGCATGTTCCTACAAATGAGTTGAAAATGCACACACGCAGGCATAGATACATATACATGGGTTCAAAATCCCATGTACATGGCTCGTACACACATACACACTCCCAGTGTCTCTGAGCACCACCTTCCTGGTAGATCACAGCTTTTTGCAGCTTGGCTTTAGATTTTAATATCTGATATTTGACTACAATGTGCTGTTTTCAGCTTGTGCTCTTAAAATACACATCTTCCTTTTATTCCTGTAAATGGTTTGTTGGGTATCTGCTAAATACTTTGGGAGCCGAGGATAAGGTAGTAGAGAGACTCAGAAAGATCCCCATCTTAAAAGAAGCTGTAAGGATGTCGTTGCATGACCCAGTACCATAGCTTTGCCAGGCTAAGTGCTTAGAGAGAAGTAGCTTATGGGTGGGGTACAATCTGTCAGCGGATATTTTGGCAAAGATGGTCAGAGAAATCTCTCAGAGGCAATGAGATGTAAACCATATGAGAGAAGGAGCATAGAGAAGACCCTGTGGGGCCATGGCCCAAGCAGACAAAAGAGTGAAGATAAAGGTTCGATGTGGGAATGTGTTTGGTGTTTACAGTGTGAGTCAAGAGATCCATCTGACCTACCAAACACAGGCAAACATCCAAATGCCCACCAGGGATGTCAGTTTTGGAGCTGGCCAGCAGATCTAGCCAGTGGCTCTTCTGCCCACTCTGCAGTTCTGAGTGGAGCAGTGTGCTCATTCTTGCTCCTTCCTAGAAACCAGATCTCCCTGATGGGCAGTTGCAGCCCAGCTTCTTATAGGTTTGCTAGTATTCTAGTCTGTTCTCAGTGATGGTCCCTAGTGCATTCATTACGGAAAGACTTCTTCTCAATGGCCCTATTCTTAGAATTCTAAGTACATGGCCTAGTTTGCTTTCTATTGTGATAAAAATGCATGACCAAAAGATACTTTGGGAAAAAGAAAGGTTCGTTTGGCTTACACATCTCAATCTATTGAGGGAAGTCGGGCCAGGAATTCAAGCAAAACAGGAACCCTGGGCAAACACTGCTTACTTGCTTGTTCTCCATCATTGTTTATCTGCCCAGGGTGACACTGCCCTCAATGGGCTGATCCCGCCTACACCAGTCACTGATCTGAACAGTACCCTACAGACATGATTTCACAATCTGGTGAAGCGCTTTCTCCAGCCCCTCTTCTCAGGTGACTCCAGTTTGTGTGGAGTAGACAGAAACTAACTAACCACTGTTTCCTTGAAACCAAAGCTGAGTGAACCTTCTGCAGCCACCTCCCCTTCTGTCCCTTCTTTCAGGAGGAGCCTCCTGGGCCTGAGGCTCTCACGCTGCCAAGTGTTCTGCAAAGTATACGTAACCACGGTTGCTCCTTGGGCGACTGCCCATTCCTTTCACACTATTTGTGTTCTTGGCTACAACTGCATTTTCTTTAACTTCTGAGGCCCAGCAGACAGCTTTCTGCTTTCTTGGTTGATTTGTGGGGCTATGTTCTAGTTGCTGGGAAGGTAAAGGCTATTTCAGGCTCCCAAGAGGTGTTAAGTCTCAAAAAAGCTTTACCCTTAATGGACCAGTGGTGTACAAACAAGGCTACCTGTGTCCCCATGAGTAACCAGAGGCATCTTCCAGAGTTCTTTGCCACAGATGACAAGCAAAAGAGCTCAACATGGTGATTTAGGCTCACCGTGTGTCCAGATATACCCCATCAGAATGCGTATATGGACCACTACTACTGACTGAACATCTTTAGTGTAGAAGGATATTATTATTACCCAAAGCCATAAAAGCATTAATAAATTTACCTAATACTTTCCACTATTTTATTGGTTTATCTAAATAGATTGTCATAAAAGAGGCTGCAGAAGAAAAGATCCTGAAAATACGATTCAGATAATGAGAAATAGGACAAAACCTAGGTTTGGAAGACAGGAACTCCTGTACACATATCCATGTGCATATATGCACACACATGCATGTACACACACACACACACACACACACACACACACACACACACACACACACACACACACACACCAGTATCATGGAGGTCTGCAGAGTATTCTGTAAAAGACAATGTTAGAGAAGACCATTTTTTAACATGGTTCCATACGGCTTCTGCCAATATCACATTCTAATGCATCCCAGATCCCCAACTGGAAAAAGAAAAACAT
The DNA here is from genome assembly GCF_037038515.1 of Microtus pennsylvanicus. Classification (NCBI taxonomy): domain Eukaryota; kingdom Metazoa; phylum Chordata; class Mammalia; order Rodentia; family Cricetidae; genus Microtus; species Microtus pennsylvanicus. The sequence continues at coordinate 35,473,446 of NC_134579.1, read as the reverse complement.
GATTTCAAGACATTTAACAGTTAAGCCTTTCAATGGCTTCCTACTGTTCTCAAGGTAGAAGCTGGCAAGACACTGAAGAATCAACCCATCTTCCTTGCCAGCCTCCCCTGCTCTCCAGTCTCCAACTTCTGGCCTCCTGCAACCCTGAGTTAGAGTAAAACTGTTTTCTACCGGGATAACTCAGCTCATCTTGTGGGTGGATCTAGGAACACCAACCATCTTGTTTGCTGTGGTTAGGAGGCCCAGATTTCTCAACCTACTTCATAAACTGAGAAGTACAAGCTCCTAGCCTAGGCTCCTACCTGAGTTCATTGTCAGTTTGTGCTTCCCAAGAGGACCTGTTGGAAGGGATACATCTATCTTAGAACCTCATGCCCAGTGGGTAATCCAGTACCCCAGATCATGAGCTCTCCTGCTGCCTAAGGCCAGGAAAGAGTTTCTGATCACACTTTGGCATAAATCAACGACTTTACTGCTGAGGATACATGAGCTGTGACTAAAACGTCCTACCTCATACCTCAGTGTAGTTTTTAAAGTCCATAGCAAGTAGGAAGACCACAGTATCAATGTACCCTTAAAAATGCATGAAGACTCCAAAGCACAAGCCAAGAACAGTAACTGAGCCCAAACAGTGGGCCCTCCGATATTAATGTCACATCATTTATTTAGAGTTTTTCCTGGTTGCTGTTTTGGGAGTGAAGATTCGTTTACAGAGAGATTGGTTTACAAGTTTTTCATTACCATGGTGTGACATTAATATTAAACTGAAAATGTGTTAGATCCCGTCTGCCTGAGGTGAAGGCAGACTCCACGGTCGCCTTCACCCACTAGCTCCTTGACTGCCATACTGCAGGTCTCATCTCCATGGTCGTGATTGAAATTGTTAGAACTCGAGGTCTGAGTGCCCTTTGCGTCTTGCTTCTGCGTCAATACCCAGCTGCATCCAAGCACAGACATCAAAACCTTGTTAGAGATTGATGAAAGATCCTTTTTATGTCTCCCAGGAGGCAATCCGAGCCCCTGAGAACTGCGCTACACTAGTTTTCCATGAATTTGGGACAGCATTTACGCAGCTTCCCAGTTCCTGGATAACAAGGTATTGCAGAGGAGGAAGAAAAGGCAGAGCCATCGTGCAATATATCTAGGGATGCTCAGCTCTTAAAAGTGCATGGATTCCTTTCTTCCACAGGACACACTGACCCAACAACTTCCAGTGCAGATAGGCTTTACCTATGTTTATAGGTGAGACAGCATCTAAGAAAGACCTTGTCAGGCTGAAAACTTCAAGACATTTCCATGCCCCACACTTGACTGCGATGCTTCAGGGGTTCCCAGAACTGTTTGGAAGCAAAGGGGGGATTCTAACATGAACTTGCAAACCTTGGCCCTTCCAATTCACTCAGCAACCACCTCACCAGCCAGGCTCAATGGGAGAAACGCCTGGGTTTTGCCTCTGACCACTGTACGACTCACCCATCTTCCCATGGTCTTCCACGAAAGCCAAGCTCCTTGGGCTGATACATTGAAAGGGATACTGCCCTACGCAGGTTGAGACCTGTAAGTCCCATGTATAATTTGGAAGGAGAGAAGGGTCTGCTTAGGGTTTTTTGAACTTTCAACATCTATAGTGAGGGCTCTCAACAGCAGTGATGTCAAGGTGATTATGAGGCAGGTGCAGGGGGGAAGGGTCCTGCCCACCCCCTGCTCACTGACCCCTAGTTGCTAGTAGCCTACTTCGCTGCCCCTCACGTTGACATTGCCACATTTCCCCAGGGTGAGGTCAACCTCAGCGAAGGTTCACTGACCTGGACCAGGTGCCTCTGCTTGTGTGGTATATGACAGATGGTCACGGGGTGGGGAGACAGAGCTGAGATGCGTGGACCGGCTCTCACCACGGGATTTCTGCAGCCGTGCTGACGGATTTTGCCCTCCTCTTTCCAGGACTGAAATACACTCAGACTTCGTGCATGAGTCTGAATACATTGAGACAGCTCGGGAAGTTTTTAGCTTCAAGGAGGCAGCATATGCATAGAGCGGTTTTCACACCATCAGTACAGACAGCCTGACTGCCCCCTTCCTCCGTGGAGGATGACAGGCTCTAAGCCTCAGGTGCTGATGGATGAGAGGGAGGAATCCTGCCTCGTAGGGGCCAGGGGGCAGTAATTACATCTGTGTGCTTGCCAGTTAGGAGAAGTGGGGAGATCGATGCCAGCTTCCTTAATCTGGACTTTCAGAGACATTACTGTCACTGAAGGTCCCCAGGGGGCCGTGGCAGAGGATGAGAAATGAAGCATTGTATCGGAAAATAACACATAACACTGAGTTAATATCTAAATTGTCCTCCTCCTCCTCGAGATGCGAGTTAAATCCGAGGGCTGGACTCCTCCCAGTGGGGCAGTGGTGGCTACGATTTGCCATCTGTAGCGAGACCCAGGGGGGAAATGTGAGAAAGGGGGCCTAGAGTGAGTGTGTATTGTTCTGGTGGGGCACATACATCTCAGAAGCTGAGAAGGGGCTGGTCCATGACTGTAATACACGGATACTCCCAACACGCCCACCTCTCTGATGGCCTGTGAGTCGGAGCAGGCTTCCCTTCTACCTGTGATCCCACCTTGAATTTTCATCTCTTTGTGGCTGTTTCCTGTTCTTGCCTCTGCTCCCATCATCCTGTGTGTATCCATCCATCTCTTTGAGCTCTGCTTCTTTGCCCCTGTGGCTATCTCTCACCCATCCCCCCCTCACCGCACCCTGTCCCCACCCAGCTCAGCCTCACACTCTATCCTGTGCTCAGCATCTTGAACACAGCTCTGCTTTCCCCAGTGCCATTTCCCCAAAGTGCCTCGGCTGCCTAGTGTCCTGCTGCATTGCTTCTGAGACAGGGGTGTGGACCCCAAGAGCAGAGGGGCTTGACGGGTGCACAAATGTGTGCTTTAAGTTTGCCTAAGTCAAGAGTAGAGTGTTTCAAAGGCCCAGCTGAGACTCCAATAAGCCCCTGCCAACAAGTCTGTGTTGCTGCTTGGCTTGGGAAAGAGGCACTAACTGGGTTGAGGTAACTTGGGGGGAAGTAGACATGCAGACAGTGGGGTAAACAAGGACACACACCCTTTGTTGGCTGTCTGGGATGATTGCTACCTTGCCCTCTCTCCTTAGCCCTCTCCTACCCACAACCCCTGAGTTTTACCCTTCTGTATGGCTTTGACTTCATGAATGAAAGCATTATCCAAGAGAAACAAAACAGAGAGAGGGAGAAAGAGGAGGAGGAAGAGAATAAAGGGAGGAAATAGAGGATGGGGAAAGAGAAAGAGTGAGAAAAAGGAGGAAGAGAGGAAAGAAGGGAAAGCTAGGCCAGTGGGAGGCCAAGAGGAAGAAGAACCAAGGATATGGAACCTACAAATGGCTCTGGCACCTCCCACTGGCAAAGCCACGCTGCAGCGAGTATGAGGACTGACTGCTCTGATTGCCTGTGCCGCACCAGATCCCGCACACAGGATTCCCAGGGTGTGTCTACCTGTCAGAGGCAGCACCATGGTGTAGAAACAATATACTCACTCAAAGGGCTCTTGAATTGCTGACTACCGGTGCTTTCAAATGTGTGAGGAACTCAGAGGATCCTGGCTGACCAGAGTGGGGGGTATTTTTCCCCTGTGGAGTTAAAAACCCTCAGAGAGGATGGTGTTTCCCATGGGGGTCCGGGAGCTGCAGGAAGCCAAGTCCAAAGACCCCTCTCTGCCAAACTCTGGGTTGTCTCTCTCGCCAGATACACAGGGTCTGTTTCTGCAGGGGTGGGAGAGCAGGCGCAGGTCTGTGGCTCAGGCTTGGTGGAGGAAAAAGGAGGGATTGCAGGTGGCACCAGCACCTCTCCAGCAGTGCTCCAGCCTTTGCAGGAACCTTTTCTCTTCCCGCGGCTGGTGGAGGCAGAAATGACCAATGAGAAAGGAGGGGTGTGGCTGTTGCTATGGAGACCCTAAACCCATCACAGACGAGAAGAAAAGGTATCCGATTCCCAAGGCTTGCTGGGACAAGTCACCATAAACTTGAGAGCTTAAAACAGATTTATTCTCTCACAGTTCTAGAGACCAGAAGTTCAAAGTCAAGACACCAGCTGACAAATGTTCCTCTGAGGGCTCTAGGTAAGAGCACACTCCTGGCCAACCCCAGCTCTGCTGGCACCAGGTTTCCCTGGGCTTCTGGCCCCACCACTCTGGCTTGACTTCCATCCTCCCATGGCTCAATCCCCATGTGCCTCCCATGTCCCTCTGCCTGGCTCTTATAGAGGCATATGTCACTGGATTTAAAGCCGGTATTAAATCCAAATGACCATTTCTCAGGTCACCTAGCTTCATCCCATCTGCAAAGGCCACTTCTCTGGGTGGAGCTACACTCAGAATTCTGGACCTGCGTCCATGGGTGCCACTAACCAGCCCCCTCTCATTCTTCTGAAAGGCCTGCACCTCTAAACCCCTGTCCTATGGTGAAACCTGCATGTGAGCTGCACACCAGAGTCATTGCCACAGCCCTCTGTACTGGAGACAAGGCCACTTAGCCCTGGTCCACACCAGTCATGCTTGGAATGTCCTCCCAACCTCCAGGAGGCACTGCTGGCACTGGAGTCGGGAATGAGTGTCTCCCCTATGAAACAGCCATGTGGGGGCAAACACGTGAGCCAGTGTCCCCGCCCCAGACTCTGTCTTCCTAGAGCTGTCATCCCAGTGGTGGCCTTAATTTGTGCAAGCACCTGAGGAACCTAGGCTCTAGACAGATTTCCAAACAATCCCATCTCCCAACTTGTGTTCAAACTTTAGTGTGGATGTAGAATTCAACAGAAATAAAGTACTGACCACCCTGGTGCTTCCTTCTCCATAAGCACGTGCGTTTGATGCATTCACACAGCCAGAAGAGTTGCTCTGTATGCTGAATAGTAAACACTCTGTCGTTAATATTTGATACACACACACACACACACACACACACACACACACACACACACACACCAAGGAAAGCAGCTCTTCTTCAACTCTTTAAGCAACCATCTAACTTCATAAAGCTTTACTTGTTTTTTGACTCTGGTTCTTTACAAGATATTAGACATGCAGAGCTACTTGGCAGACCGGCAAGGAGACCTAGCTGTGAAGATTTCTAGTTCCATTATGAAAGGTCAGCACTTCTAACCAAGCTTTTGTTTAGGCTATCAAACACTCTTGGTCACTGCACCAAAAGGGAGAGCTGTGATGAGCATAAATCTTGGGTGCCCTGTTTTTAAAATATTTATTTGCCATATTCATTGCGTGTGCATAGGTGTGCATGTGTGTGGAAGTCTTTTCTTACCTTCCACCATGTGGGTCCTGGGAACCAAACTTAGGCCTCTAGGGAAGGTGGCCAGTGCCTTTGCCCACTGAACCATCTAGCCAGCACAGGGCATTGTGGTCTCATTTTAAACAAGTATGTCTTGAGCTGTACAATCCCACATTAGAGAAATCTATAATCTGGATGGGACTGAAAGGCCACAGGCTTGTTGGGGATCATTGCCGTTTGGGAAATGTGATAGAGAGCTAATGGGGTAAAAACTGAGGCCTGAGTGGATCCTGGCTCATTACAGACACACCAGGCATTCAAGATGGAGTCAGTGATCAGCAGCAGTCACCCGTCTTCTTAACCTGTCCCTTGAAAAACACTGAAATATATGTGATCCACCTGTTCTACGTATTGGGACAACAGGATAAAAATAATCACACAATCGAATAAAAGAGTCCATCAGTCTAGTTTGCTTATTGAACTCTTAGGAATACTCACTTTAGGGGGTTAGATATATAAAATTTTATATGTTTCAAAATTAGTCAGGTAGCATGTACTGATACACAGAGCAAGTGTCCCTCACATTGAAAAGTAATTCTGCATCTTACTTATCCTGCATTATTTGCATGTGTGGTCTGTGCATGTAGGCATGATATGTATCCACTCTCCACAATATTCGTTAAGGCAGGACCTCTCACTTGACTCCACAGCTCACCAGTATGGCTAGTCCTGTCCACCCTCTTGCTATAAAGAGCCTCTGTCTCCATCATCAAAGCTCTGGAATTACAAACAGGCAAACACAGCCACCCAGCATTGATCTGAGTTCTGAGTATCAAAACTCCAGGCTTCGTGGTTGCATGCAAAACACTTTTTCCACTGGGCCATTGCCTTAACCCTCTATCTCATTTATAAATGGCATCTCTATTAATGGCTTTGTGATTGTTTCTGCATACATTAGTCATTTGATAAAGAAAACTGAAGAATATGTCCATTACTATAATGAAGATACGGAAATTTTAAGACCATAAGGTTTCATTTAAAAAAAAAAAGATTAAATCCTTGGGTTTGTTTTCAGGAGCAAATCTAATCTTCATGTACATTCCACACTAGTCTCTGCAGAGAGGGCATCTGGTTTCAATAAGTGCCCCAAACCCTGTTCAGAAGGATAACGGAGTGTGTCATTTGCTCTACCAAGGGTCATGACCAATTTATTGAGTATTTATGACTGGACCTCCATAGGACTCAATCTTATGTATAAAACCAGCATTGAACTCGGGTTGAATTTCATGAGCGTGGCCAGGCCATCTAGATGATGACAAACCATGGTTCATAATGAAACCATGTAATCCTCACCAGTCCTTACAGGGCGGAGAGAGCCCAGGAGGCCCACAAGAGAATATAGGTAAATCTTCACACCACCAATACCAAGAGGCAAGTTGTTGCGGCACACAAGAAAATCACTTAGCAAATTTCCAAAGAATAGGGTCATCCTTCCTCGTATTCTGGGAGAAATCTTACGAAAGCAGTGCCATTTTGAAAAAAGAGAATGCTCTTTTAAGATGCTCTGAGGTGCTTGCCTTGAGTTGGGTTTATTTCTTCCTAGAATCCTTAAACCGTAGACTATGGTCCTCGATGTCCTGCTGACTCTTCAGTGAGGAAGACAGAGAACTTTCTGGGATGCTGGGTTTACTCCTGCCACAAACAATCAGGATTTGTGGTGTTGAACTTATATGAAAAATAAGGAGCCCCAGGAATATTTTGAAGCAAAATAAATAGGGTCTTTCAGCCATTTTAGCCAGAACTGGGGTGGGAGTGGAAGTTGTGCTGGAGATGTTATGGGAGAGGCCCAGTCCCTCCAGACTCAATGTGTCTGAGATCAACCCATCCTCTCTAGCTTACCACCTTTTCCCAATGCATCATTTCATAATTGGTGACTTGTGTTTATTTGATTCTGTTAATACAACAAATACCAAAGGCAGGTTAGATTTATGAGGAAACTACATTGCTTTAAGTCAGTGTTGAAGATCAAAGCTGCAAAAAGCATAATGAGAACTCTGGAGAGGGCCATGACAGATGGTGAAAATGTGGTGGAGAGGTCACCTCTTAGACTGGGAAGCCAGTTAGAGACCGAGACCCCCATGTGTCTTCCAAGGCCCATCCCCAGTTGTCCTGAGGCCCTCTACTAAACCACACCTCTTAAAGGCTCCACCACCACAGTAAGGCCCAAGCCTCCAATGTATGAACACATTTAAACCATTTTATAGTCAACTGTCTCCCCTATCTCCTGAGCTTAAAACCTAGAGGGAGTCACAATGGGCCCACCCTTCCCTTTGGCCACTGCCGCTTCACATCGGAAGCCATTTCTGACAGGTGTCCTTCCTATCTCAGTTTCCTTCTTCTCTCACATCCCATAGCTGCCCCAACCCCAAATCAGGCCATGTCATGTCCCTCTCATCAACACATTCCCCTACCCATCCTTCCTGCTGGAGAACTGCACATGGCCGCCATACTCTCTGGCCTGCTCACCTGGTATGTGTGCCAAGACAGTGAGTTCCTGCAGCCTTGAGATAAACAGAAACAGATGACCCCTGGGGTCATCTCAGTCTGCTGCACAGTCCTTGCCTATGTGGGTCTTGAAGTGAGAAAACTAAGATGTTTAGATAAGCTAGAGGGTGGTCCGTGTGTCTTCCAGGAAAACAGAGGCTAAGTGCCAGACCAAGTCCAACTCAAGCTGCAGAGTGTGGCTGCCTCTACAGGCTCACCCCAGTGTGCCAACTCTTTGGGAGGGGTGGAGGGATGGATTAATGTCTCTAGACAGGCTCATGGAGGTGGGGACGAAAACAAGTCACAAGGTAATATTCGAACAAAGTAATCAGAAGAGGAAGGTGCTCTCCCCCCCATAAAAAGAGAGTCATTAATGTCTGGAAGGATGCTGGCAACAGTAGCCAGTACTGGGCACAATGGAGAGCAGGATGTTTAGGGTTTGAGTGGGCATGAGGCCTGGCCTTTCTGACCTGAATTTGTGGACTGTGGCATTTCAAATTCAGGGTGGATATTTATAGGCAAATGTTAGCAGAGATTCTGACGTTCATGCCTGGGACTCAGGAGACAACAGAATGGAAAGGATAATTATTAATGAAAACAAACAAAAAAGATGACGCCAGCAACTGGCCCTCCCAAGGAGGCTGGGGACAGACCCTTGGGAAGGTTCTAAAGTTCTGCATTGTGAGGTGAAGATTGAGGAATGGTGGTCAGAGGTGCAGAGGCAGCTGGGAGGCCGCAGAGGTGGGGCAGGAAAATACCAATAGCATCAGATGTTGCCAGGGTTGGAGCAGGTGAGGAAGAGGAAGATACCAGAGAATACGGCAACTGGGCTGAAGTGAACTCCAGGATGATGCTTCCGTACTCCAGAGCACAGATGCCGTGTTGGACAGTTCAGAGTTGACAAGAAATGCATGGCAAGGCAGATGAAACAGACAAAGGATTTGCTAGGGAATTCTCATGGGGAATTAAGAAGAATGGGGGAAGGCAGGGAGGGTGTGTGTGCAGGGACCGTGGTGCAGACCTGAGACCTAGAAGGACTGAAGGTAGGAAGAAGCATAGACTCCAGTGCTTTGCTCAGGAAGCCACAGCCAGGTAACAGGACATCATGGAAAAGGGGGTAGCTGGAAAGAAAAAGCCACCAGAGAGGCCTTACCTTGCCTGTGATGATAGGGGATCCCAGAGGAAAGGAAGCTTCCACAGGTGGGGGTATAAGTGGAGGCTAGCATCAGGCACCCTTTTTCCCCAAAGCTAGTAAAGAAAGTGTGTTGCCATGGCACCATGGAAGCCAATGGAAATAGAGTCAACTCAGATGTTCTGATCTTCACCCCAGCATGGCCAAGACAGAGACTAAGGAGATGGCCAGGGTGGTGAGAAGGTTGGGCCCATGCTCTCTTTACTTCAGTTCATCACACACAGCTTTCCAAGGTCACATGGCTTCATGGATCATCAAACGGAGAGCGTTGTCCATTTCCTCGGTATCCCTGGCTCTTTCCTCCAGCCCCATGAACCCCACACTTCTAATCCCATGGGGCTCGCTCTCACTGTTCATCGCAGCAGAAGCGTTGTCTCCAGTATACACAGATACTGGTAAGGGTGTCGGGACTTGTTAGCTCCATGCCTCAGGCTCTCAAACTGCAGTACAGTTAGTGTTCTGTGGCCCATGGGAGAGAAGTGTGAAAAACATCTGCTTGCCTCTCTGGAGCTCACTCCAATGAGGTGTCTTAAGAAGTGTCCCCTGACACGGTGATAACTCTTTCTCTTGAGCAAAGTTCCCACTTCTTTCCTGAGGTGTTCTGCCCACAGAAGCAAATGAGGGCACCGACTAACTCTCTGTGTTTGTTCCCAGGTGACCTCATCCACCTGCCTCCATACCTTCGAATGGACTTCTTGTTAAACCGGGGGGCACCAGGCACCAGCAGGGACCTGAGTTTAGGACAAGCGTGCTTGGAACCCCAGAAAAGTCGGACCCTGAAGCGCCCCACGGTCCTTGAGCCCACCCCTATGGAGGCTTCCTCCTCCACCTCTTCCACAAGAGAAGGACAGCAGTCGTGGCAACAAGGGGCCGTGGCCACCTTACCTCAGCGAGAGGGCGCAGAGCTGGGACAGGCAGCTAAAATGAGCAGCTCCCAGGAATCACTGCTGGACTCTCGAGGCCATTTAAAAGGAAACAATCCCTACGCAAAATCTTACACCCTGGTATAACACACGGCGTGGCTGGACAGCGGTTGTAAATACAATTTAAACGATCCAATCAAAGCTACCTTTTTTTTACGGAATTCCAATATTTATAATTAAAGAAAATTGCCAAAATATATTAAAAAAAAAGAAAGAAAATACTGAAACCACAGACAGTGCAAAGACTACTCTGCTTTTCTTCCGTCTGAGTGTGGGCTCCATCTGCCTGGGCATCTGATTTTTGGGGAAAGAAGTCCAGTTTTATGATTTTCACAGGCTATAGCATTTTTACTGATTTTCTACAAAGTGCATGGGGACTCGTTAAACCTTCTGAACAGAAGTTCTAGCACACAGGAGTCAAGAAAGGAAACGGGGGGAAATTAGCCTATTTGTGAATCGAAGAGGAACGTTGCTCTGGGGGCAGGGGAAGCTTCCGTCACCTGTGCACACCTTTCCTTCCCACTAGGAACCAGGTCCTCGGTTTGATTTTCTGTTGTGAATTAGGATGAGTGCTGTCAGTGAGGGGGTGGGGGGAAACCCATTCGGTCTTCTTTTCTGTTTATTTTTTAATTTGATGAGACACTCTTTGCATTTTGTCTAAACGAAATAAAAGAGAAAAGGTGGTCTGCCTTTATTTGCATGTCTACTGATACCTCCTATCCATGGCTCGGGCCTCCTTCCTGCTCATACTGTTTGTGAACAAAATGACTGGACCCAGTGCCCAATCTAGGAAAACGGATGCGAAAGTTCTGAGCAGAAGACACGGCGTCAGCTCTGCGGCTGGAAAACAAATGAAAGGCAGCCTGGTCTCCATCCAGTATTCTAAGCCCCTCGCAGGACTCAGGTCCTTGTCCCGTGCAGGACCTGCTGCCAAACTCATCAGGGCCAGCAGACCATCTTCAAATCCAGCGCACTGCTCTTTGTCAATAAAGTTTTATTGGAAGAAGTCCAGAGGCCCTTCACTCCATTTGCATTATCTGTGGTTGCTTTTGTGCTGTGGTGTCAAGTTGAGTAACAATATGGCACACTAAGCCCAGAGTATTCTCTGGCTCTTCACAAGAGATGCTTGCTCACCCCTTAAGTTCCTCATTTTAGCCCTGACTTGTGAGAGGAAAAAAAAAGTGATGTTGTGTCTCACCTCCCTTTCCCTGCCCTGTCTCCACTGTGACTGACAGGTTCACGGTAGACCGTCTTCAGATGTGACTCCTCCAACCCTCGCCTTGGCACCCACAGGAATATCAGTCCCTATATGGTGTTCCTCCAAATTCCGTATTTCTTTTCCTTTCTCTCTGTCCAAATGCCTTGTCATAGGGCTTACGCAAACAGAGAGCCTACTCACAAATGGGAGGTACCATACCCCACATCCCTTGACTCTTACACAGTGTGCCTTAGAAGAGCCTGCCATTCTCTGAGGCAGCCAAACCCCATTTCAGATGCCGCCCTAACAGGCAAGGAGAACCAGGTCTTCACATTAGAATTTTGGCATTGACTGGAAAAAAACTGATCCCACGTCCACAGCTTCCAACTTCCCAGTAATGCCTCACACAAGTTCCTTCTCAGACCTTTTTAATGCGCCCCCATGGAATCCATCAGCCAAAGCTGGTGTGGTGATTGCTATCTGGAACTAGACTACAACACTCCCTTTCCCCTCCCTCTCTCTCTTCTTCATCCCTTTCCAGCCTTCCCTTCTTCCATCTCTTCCAGGCAGACCTTGTGCCTCCTGGGCTTCAGACACACAGAGCACAGGCAGAGCAGGTACCAGACTCCATCACAGCCATACAACAGCTCCGACACTAGGGCCTCTGTGGATGGGAGCGACGTGCTGCTCGCCATGGTTTCAGAGCACAATTTATCCTTGACATCCTCACCGATGTGGAAGGATCGAGATGCTACTTTCTAGAGAAAGAAAGACGGACCCTAGCATCAATAAGTTTAAAGAGTTGTAGAGTTCCCACCCTTGGAAGTGTATTAAGTTTTTTTTTTCCTCCCAAGATGTAAAATAAAAGATTCGACAATGTCTGCCTCTGCGATGGGTTGCTTGCAAGATTCCTGCCTTGGAAACGCTTGTTAAAATGAATTCCACATGCAAGCACTGTATCAAAAATGTGTCCCCCTGCCTCAAATAGGGGCCTGATACTGTCTACAAAGGGGTGTAGAGCTGTGAATTAAAAGACCATTATGACAGCAATCACAGTGAGTTTTCCTCTGTATCCTCCTGTCTCTATCTTGTTTGTGTGGGGAGGTCATTGAACTATCCATGTCCTCACCAGGTCTATGGGAATTTAACTAAAGTTTCACACTGGAGAGTTTTGTTTTCTGTTGCTAAGGAATATGACCTAGGGATTAACACACCCCCCAGCTCTCATATTCTTATCTTATATCTTATCCATATTTTAGAATGGTCAACTCAGATCAATTCTTTAGCCTCTGGCTAACAGCTGTTGGGTGAATGGGGAAGAGCTGTTGGTTCGATGGACTGGGTTTCCTTTAATCCATCGAAATTCCTGGACAATAGCCCCTTCGTAAAGTAAGTAGAGGTATTTGTAAGCCACACAGCATTCCCACTTCTGCCATCTCCAGAGATGCTGCGGCTTCCATTGAGTTCACGAGTCTGCCTGATGCTTCACTGATCCCCACATCCACAAGGCTAAAAGAAGAGGGTGGAAAGTCTAAACAGTGAGATAGCACAAAGCTGCTTATGAGCCGGTACGTTCTGAGCCCATCCTGTGGCAGGACTCCTAGACTGTCCCTAAGACACAGGAAACAGGTCATTGCTTAGACGGCTCTTAAAATAAGCAACTTCTCAATGAAGATCTTTCTGACCTGGGCCTATAATATATGAACAACCTGATTCCTTTTATAAAAATCAACCGGGACATTCCAGAATGATGTAATAAACCCATTTTCAGCAATGGTGCACAGCAATCTGGGATCAGGAAGCCAAGGACTAGTCTGTCATAGTCCAGCTTCAGATGTAAATAAAGTCTAAAGAAGTGTATCCAAGTTGGAAAGCCTTATTTTAACCTTCTATATTTTAACCTTCTGAAGAATATGGCCGGGTGATGGTAGCGCATGCCTTTAATCCCAGCACTTGGGAGGCAGAGGCAGGCAGATCTCTGTGAGTTCGAGGCCAGCCTGGTCTACAAGAGCTAGTTCCAGGACAGGAACCAAACAGCTATGGAGAAACCCTGTCTTGAAAATCAAAAAAAAAAAAGAATATGGCCCATTGATGACCTCAACTCTTAGATAAACACATTAATACTCAGGGCTTTGAAGACCCACAAAGCTTCTCAATTGTTGGTCAAAAATGACCATCAAAACGGGTGAGATGACATGAAAAGAAAGAAAGGCTGTATTTTTCTCATGCATCAAGGAATTGTAACCTTCAACAAGGGCTTTAAATCAAGAAGAAATACAAAAGACCAAATTCATCCACATTCTGAAGGAGAGGCAATGAGGTGACTGAGCCCTAGTAAGACAGGACCAGGTAAGGGTCAGATAGTAGCTATAGAAAGGATCCCACTGACTGAAGACAGGATGAGTCCAGGTAATGAGATCATCTCAGAGTCCTCAAGCAAGATCTAGGAAGTGTGTGCTGGGTTACAGTTCTCAGTGTCCCACCCAACAGGTACTCTACAATTAAGAACATCTCTGTAGGGGCTTTGGTGAAACTTTGTTCAAGGAAGTTTTTTTTTCTCATTTGGTTATTTAAATATTCTGTTACCATTTGACCAGATAAAAATTTTTCACGTGGTGTAAATTGCCAAGAACTGTAGGTTAACTTTTTTTTTTCATTTTTTCCCATTTATTTATTTATTAAAGATTTCTGTCTCTTCCCTGTTCAAGGAAGTTTGCATTGAAAATAAATGACAAAGTCAGGGTGTTCCTGATAAATAATGAAAATATTGTGTTAAATTAAATGTGTTCTTGTAAATAACGAAAACAACATCTCTTGAGGCAAAGGCCTGGCAGGGTGGCCAGATGCTCTGCTCAGACTTTGGAACTACCCAGACAATGAAGAGAGAAAGTCCGAGTTCACACCATCACTGGTCCCCAAGATCCAGGAGGTCAGAGAGCATCCCTTCTTCAAAATTCAGTTTCAGCTTACCTCCTCCATGAAATCCCTATAGGTTCCTGTGCTGCACCACAGTGACCTGTTCCAGAATTGCCATCTACACCAGCTCTTTTTTCACATGTTTATTATTTTCTAAATCACTGTGTAATTTACTCCTTATAATGTTATTATCAGTTCTCCTACCTAAGAATGCTCACTCCATCAGGAGAGAAGTCTGTCTTATGCATGTATCTTCAGTTTCTAGAATAGAGCACAGTAAGCACCCTACATTCAGAGAGTGTCAGCTATGGCATAAGCTCTCTGCAGACGAACCATCATGTGGACTGCTTGGCTTATAAACTGGCAGTGAGCAGCCCCAGCTCCCTCCCTGAACTCTGTAGAGGCAAGATGTAGCTTAGACCTGCAAGGGATCCACCCTTAAGTGTTTTGACTTTGCTAGGAATGTTGGTCAGGTTTTCTTTTTTTGTTTTTTCTCTTTACTTTTACTTTTATTATTCCTTTTCTCTTCTTAACCTCTCACTTTCAGACAAAGCAAATTATAAAACTTGGGAAAGTGACTTTGAGCACCTGTAAAATGCTTGCTTCATCTCCCCAAACAAAGCCTGTGAGCCTTTGTGCTCTGGAGACTTCAAACAAACTGTAAGAAGAAAGACATGTTTATCAGTCCTAGCTCTGTCTTCCCAGAAAGGACAGAATTCTGTTTTAAGGAGACAGCCCTTCCATAGTGAAAAAAAAATGTATTAAGGGATGCAATCATGTGTATCAGAGGCTGGGCACAATAGGGCCCGAATTGTATCAAGACAAGCAGAGTTTCTAAGCACACTATGTGAAGATATAGGGTTTTACTTCCAGAGTTTATTTATGCTGAGGGTCCCCTACAGCTTAACTCTTAATGCAAAATTGAACATGAAGTTCCTCTTCTCGGGTATAATAGTGATGGTGCTACACCTTGACCTGTGATTTAATGCCAGACACGTGGAGCACAGTTCACAGAGCCACCAACAAACCCAACCCAACAAAGCGTCAGGCCTTCCACCACCGCTGCGTTCCTTCATCCTCCAGAGCAAAGTATCAGTATGTTTAAAGCCAGCACTCTGGCCGTTCTGACTGGGGGTGTGATTAAACAGCATCCTTTTTCCTCTGGAATGAACTTCTCCAGTTGGCTCTCCGTGAAACCCTTCCATGTGTCTCAGATTAGAGGGTGGCACTTCACCCACCCTCTCACCCTGCACTTCACGTGCAGGATCTGACACTCAACAAGGTGCTGATATTCCCAGAGGGAAGAGCCAGAGCTTTGCACTGAGCAGAGAATCACGACAATGCTCCTACAGAGGCATCTCAGAGCATATTAGAGAGCATCCCCACGGCTATGTCACTAGCTGTCCATCCATCAAAGACCTTCTTTGAGGTTTTTATCTGCCTTCCTGATGATTCATGTGTTGACTCTTCAGAACACATATTTGCATGGAGACTTTGAGATTTAGCAAGGCACATGGTATCAGAGCAGAAGATACTCAGTGTGCTTCTATGTACCCAGGCTTGACACCAGCACCAACTGCCACAATAACCCATCTTTGGATTTTAAGCGAAGTTAACTTCTGTAGTGAGACAGCTGGCCAGACCAGAAGATCTTTGTATCCTGATGACACCCCCAGGGAAATGGATCTTCTTGGCATCTATTTCCCTGGGCAAATGTGGGAAAGTCACCATGGTGCCAAGGCTACTTCTCATTTGTTTTTTGTTTTCGTAATCCTAGCACTCCACACAAGCAAGTAAATGACTTCGAGGTTCATTGTGAAGTGAGCGTAAGGGTGTGGGGGTATTGTGGTATGTAAAATGGTAGTCTAAATGTACGAGCCTGGTATAAAAAAGCCGATTTTAATCTTTTTAATAAATCTGTAAACTCAGCTTGCTGTGTTTGTTCATTTGTTTGTTTGAGACAGTGTAGACCAGGCTGGCCTCAACCTTGCAACTATCCTTCTGTCTCAGCCTCTGGAGTACTTGAATTATAGATGTGAGCCACCAAACTGACTTCTGTGTTTGCTCTTGGTTGGGGAGGGCACAGGAAGAAAAGGAAACAACAGCTTGATTGGTAGCAAGGTAAAGGCACTGTTGTATAATAGCTCACAGGCTACTGTGGAAAAGACCAAACATCCCCAGGGTCTTACAAACAAAGCTGCTCGTTAGGCAGGGTTCTACTCAAGAATCACCCTTAGCAGTTCTTGCTGGATCCTCTATATCATCCGTAGAAGTGATTTAAATTGTTGTTGGCCTTGTTAAAAAGGCACGTGGCCTGTCCAGAATTATGGGGTTCTGGTCACTCCTCAGATCACTGCCCCTGTTGGTAGAACATCTCACTTTTCCCTATTGGAAATGGGAGCTAGAAGACCAGAGCTGAGCCAGCTCCTGTGAGATCAGCACATCCAAATCCAAACGGGTTCTAAACAGATGAGGTGCAGCTTTCAAGGCAATTCCGAAATTCTCATTTCGTTTCCTTTCCACATCTGTTCCCTCTGACCCTACACCCTTGATGACCCCAGTTCACTCAGGACAAGAGGAGAGTGTCTCCTGCCCACAGTTAGTATCTGCCAGGGTCTGAATGGTAACAACTCCAATTCCCTGGATCCTCACAGCCCTCTTACAGACTCTCACCTCTGATGTGTAAAATGTCTAAGTCTCACACAACAAGAAAAAGTGTACAGGGGAAGGAGCTAGGGCTTAACTCAGTTTGATATACCATGTTAAGTTCAAGCCCATGGGAGTCCTGCCCCTTTCTAATGGAGACAGAGGAGGAATGGATGGAGGGGGGAGAGGAGGGAAAAATGTGGTTGGTATATAAAATAAATGGAAACAATGTTAATTAAAGAAAATAAAACTAAAAAAAATAAAAAAATAGAAAATTTCCCTCTCCCTCACCTTGTAGACACTGCCATTTCCTCCCTTGGTTAGTTCATAGTTCCCCTTCACAACCAGAATCATGGTTCCCCTTCACAACCAGCATCATGGTTCCCCTCCTGCAGCGGTAGAGCCATGGTCTTCCTCCTGGGTTCTAATTCTTTTCTTCTTTGGACTGATTCCTAGTTTTATTGTCAGGATCCTCATTCTCTAAAGCTCCTTCAAATCTGTGAGCTCTCAGAGTCTGTGCCCCCAGGCCTGGCTATTTCTACTTGGTCATCTGCTCAAAGCTCCATCTCCACCTTGTGGCACACTCACCCGCTGCTGCTGTGAGTCACTAGAACCCTGCTTTGCCACCACGTTCTCTCCCCATGTCCCATGTTCTATCTCCCTTTTTATTCTTCTTCTTTATCCACCTAGAATTGTTCTGTCTCATGTCCTTCCTCACACAGATTCTTGCAGAACCTCCTGTCTAGGTCAAGGCAACTTCACGACTTTGAATTCTGCTCAATTCCAAGGCTGCACCGAGTGCTCGAGGACTGTTGAGGTACTGATAACAGATTCCAATGATTGTTCTCTAGTTTGTTTAGTCTACTGCAACCTCTACACCCCTGCCACCCACTCAAACTCAGTATTTCCCACAGAGGCCAACACTGGTAATTGCTTTATTCTGACGACTTTGCATATATACTTACATACATTAAAAGATGATTTATTAGAATGGCTTACAGGATGTGGTCGGGATAGTCCCACAACAGCTGTCTCCTGACATAAAGACCACAAATCTAGCAGTTGTTCAGGTCATGAGGCTGGATGTCTAGGCAGCCCCAGTCCAAGGCTGGGGGAGATTCCTAGAGAGCTGCTGGTGGCATTCAGTCTATGATGGAGTAATCTTAAAGAACCCCATTCTAATACAAGGAAAGGAAGGTCTTGGCAACAGGATAGATGAACTTGCCAGCAAAGTGAAGGCAAACAGGCAAAAATCTTTTTTGTTTCAGTCCTTTTGTGTGAATGACCACCTTGTAACCCAGTTTTTTAATTTAATTAACATTTCTTATTTATTTTATATACTAGCCCCTGTTTCTTCTCCCTCCTCTCCTCCTGTTCTTCTCCTGTTCTCTCCCTGCCCTTCCCATTTACTGCCTCCCCAACCTCTCCTCCTCCATCTCCATTCAGAAAGGGGCAGGCCTCCCATATGACCCAAATTTAAGGTGGGCTTTCCAACCTCAAATGACCCAATCAGGAAAAATCCTTGGGTTTTAGTTGATTTCACATGTAGGTAAGTTGGCACACAAAATTAGCCATCACTCTCCCTCACGTTTCACTACCCAAATCCCCAGGTCTGTCTTACTCTTCCCAGCTTCTGTGTACTTTTCCTGTGATGGCACCTGCAACTTCCTCCAGGAAATTGCATGTGAGTTATGGGGATTGCATGTCCTTTTATACACATTTCAAAACTGCCTAGGAGCTGACAAATCCCCAGAAAGCTCTTAGCCAATGACTGACAGGTACAGGAACATAGAAGCCCACCCTCCTTGCCCCATATATCTTTCAGGACCACTTTAACTCATACATTTGTCAGGCATTATGTCTTTACTGAGAGCCTTTCCAACCTTTCTAATCCTCCAGCTCTCTAGTTTTTCCCTGGAAGCTCTTTAGTAAAGCACATCTCAAGTTGTATATATGAAGAAGTCTATATAAAGTGAATTCTTCAACTTGTCCCACTCTTGCAACCAACCTAGTACCTAGAATGTAGCAGATGTTCAATAAATATTGACAAGAAGGAAATACATAGTGGAAGAGATAAGAGTAAGTAGCTTTGCAGAGGTCAATATCACTTTTCTTCTTCTCCCCAGGTGTAGTTTATTCAGAGAGATGTTTGTCTGAGCTTCTCAATGTATGGTTCAAATAGATCTTAGTTAAGTGTGAAGAAGGGGTAGGGTCATTTCCTCCTGAAAAAAATTCTCATTTGTGTTTCTAAAATAACTTGTACGACTGCTGCACAATTGCCCACAGTCCAGGGGAAACAGACATGAAAGAGGCCCTTGGACTCTGCAATCCAAAAGTTAGATGAAGCATTGTCCTGTGTTCAGATCTCCCACACACAGAGAAACAGAACTGTCCTATGATGTAGGCACTCAGAAAAAGGTCTCTCATCTACACTGATGTATTTTAGGGAAAGTGAGTCCAAAACAGCTTTGAAATCAATGAAGGGTGATCATTTGATTTCTTCAGCAGGACCGGAATCATCCAGGAAGCATCTATTTTTAGCACTGTCTTTGATGACAAAAATCCATTCAGGGCTCACAACCTAATGAGCATTCCACACTTGGACTAGGAGAAAGGGCTTTGAAAGACAGCTCATGGTATTTATAGCCTGGATCACACCTGCAGAACCTTTACCACATTTCCAGAAACTCAAGTCTGACTTCCCTTTAAGGTTCCTTTATGGTGTCTCTATTAATGCTCTGTGCTCCCAGCTCCCCGCTAAGCAGAGTCCACTGCTTCTAACACCCTGGGCAAGTGCTTGTTGGTGAGAGCCAAGCAACTGCACACAACATTTCCAAAAAGAGAGAAATAGGTGGGAAAAAAAAAGACATCTCACATAAAGTTAAAGTGAGCTAGATTTTAGCCCAAAATAATAACCCTAAGAACATGGACTTCTTTTTGTTCTTTCATTTTTGTTGCTTTGTTGTTCCTTTCTTTGTTGTTATTCTTAGATTATTTTTGCTTCATTGGCATATGTTAATCATACATATTATCCATAGTAATGAGTTTAATTGTAACATTCTTGCGTGTGTATAATGTATTGTGACCTTATTCACCGCATCGCCCTCTCTTGACCCCCCCCACTAATCCTCTTCTTCCCAACCCTCTCCTCTTTTACTTTCCTGTCTTTTGTTTAACTAATGAGCTTGGAATTAGGGCTGCTACAGGTACATAAATGAAGGGTTGTTGATATAGAAATGAATACTTTACATTGGTATGGATTGTGGTTTATTTATACAAATTTAAGGTCAATTTCATGACAGCACCAATTACTTCAAGAGGATGATAGGCATTGAAGAAACTTGTTACAGAGTTTGCTTTCAATGTGACAAGGCTTGGCTGGACTGCTTGACAATATGCTTTAAGAACTGGACATGTAAGACCCACAGGAAAATGGCCACTGAATTTTGTCAAAACAAAGCAGGATGGTCCTACAGGTTCCTGTTTCACAGAAGAAATTGCCAGACATTCTGCAGGACACAGAGGGAAATTACTGACAAACTGACACTATAGGTGGGACAGTTTCAAATTTCCTGCTTCACTGAAAAGTTTGCCAGATGTTCTAGGCCTATAGACTGAATATGGATGCCCCAATATTACAGAAGACTTTTGAGTGACTGTCCAGACAACTAGATATCTCTGTCAATTTTTAGAATTTTGGAAGTTGTTTACAATGCACTTCCTATTTACACAGGTAATATTATATCCTTCTGGGGTCTTTGATGGAATTTAAGACTGGATATCTAGTTTTCCTTAGTTATACTGAAAAGATTAATTACATATAAAACCTTAGACTCACAAAGAGAGAATAGATGATTGAGTATTTTCTTTAATTTTGCCAAATACAAATGTACTAAATATTATAACTGTAATTTTTGCTTGATACCTGTTTTGTTATAGGTAATTTTACGATGTTAAAGTTAAAACCTCCCTTTTAAATTAGACAGAAAGGGGGAAATGATGTGGGATGTCCTTCAGTATGCTATAAATATGTGTTGCTTTTATTGGTTGATGAATAAAAAGCTGCTTTGGCCTGAGGCAGGGCAGAATATAGCTAGGTGGGAAATCCAAGCAGAAATGCAGGGAGAAAGAAGATGGAGGTGAATGGGATACCAGCAGTTACTGAAAAAGGAAGATGTCAAAGCATCTACAGTAAGCTATGGTTCATGTGGCAATACACAGATTAATAAAAAAAATGGATTCATTTAAATGTAAGAGCTAGCCAGTATAAGCCTGAGTCATTATCCAAACAATTATAGTAAATATTAAGCCTCTGAGTGATTATTTTATAAGCAACTGTGGGACTGGCCAGGACACAGGAACACCTCTGACTATACATTATTTGCAGAAGCATGGGCAACTCACTCATAGGAGGCTATACCCTGGAAGAAAAATGTCTCTCCCTACACCAGTAACTTAGTTCTTCAGAAAGGGATGGATCTTAGGGAACTGCTCCCTGCTCCATCTGTAAAGTGAGAATGGTTTTCCTTGGTACTTCGCAGTCTATGAGTAAAGCGCACCCTAAAGTACTCTTGTATACCACAGCAGCATCTTTCTACCTATAACAGGGGTTCTTTACTTCTCTCTGATCATCCCAGACTCTCTTATATTGACTTCCTGGTGCACAGCAGCCCTTTGAGAAATTTAACACATTGTGTTGAGACCATAGTATCTTCAGGCTGGGTTCAGATCTATAGACTGGATCCAGACATAGTCTGTAGTGTGGGTAAGTTGTGTGAGTTGTTCCTCACATTTCCATTTCCTCATCTGTAAAGCACAGGAATGATTGTGTCCTGGTTCCTTTTCCTATTGCTTACTAAACTCTCCTGATGGAAGCAACTTAAAGGAGAAAGGGTTTATTTGACTCACAGTTTGAGGTTCCAGTCCATTGTAGAGGGGAATGCATGACTACATGGGTTTGAGGTCATGTTGCATCCGCAGTCAAGAAACAGATAAATGAACATGTGTTACCCAGTCTCCTTTTCCCTTTCTACAGAGTCCAGGATTCCAGCCTGGAGAACAGTGCTATCCCCAGTGGAAGGGCTTCGCATTTCAGTGAGACTGATAATGATAATTCCTTAAGGCATGCCCAGAGACCCATCTCCAGTGCGATTTTAGATCTATGTTGATAATTGAGATTAACAATCACAGGTTCTTATTCCTTTGAGGCCCTTTGTAAGTACAGAATGAGATAATACACCTAAAGGGCTTAAAATAATGCCTGGCACTAAATAAATTCTTTAAAAATGTGAACAGTTGCTGTTTTAACCCACACATATTTGGTAGCACCTGCTGATGGAGAATGTCCCAACAAATATCCCACTCAGAGACTCCAGCACTGCTTCAACATTTGGTCTGAATAGGGCTATTTTGTTATATTTGGACATAGGAGCATAAGGCAAATACTCCCACAGGACTTTGAATTGGGCAAATGCCCATGGAACCAAATTTAATGTCTAATGCAATGAATGACTCATGTGTATGTTGAACCACGTGCTTCTGCGGTTTATCATACACTTCCATTCCCATCTGTGACATCATGGGCTAGTCCAAATCATAAAGTGAATGATATTGCCACACTCTATGGAGGAGGAAGAAGAGGAAGAGGAGGAGGAGGAGGAAGATGGTAGAGACAGAGAAGGAACCAAATTACAAGAATCTGTTCCCCAAATGTATAAATGACAGCATTTGTATCTTAAACTTTCCATAAAACTACTGCTTCTACCCAAAAAACAACATGTTTAATATGTAAAGTAATCACTAATATTGTGAGACTACATGTCTCATTTATTTCCTATCTATTAGACTTAATAAAAGTATTAAGACAGGTTATTTTTTGAAAATGTTATATCTTTTTAGAAATAAGCAAATTGCATTGAGAAATACTTTATTAAATAAAGATAGCACCAGCCCATCTTGCTCCGGAGGGTCCCACATGCCCACTGTGCTCTAAGTTTCAGGATACCTGGTCGACCTTGATTGAAGACCCTGAGACTACATTTGGATATCTCCAGCTTAACGCTCCCCTTGTCATGGGTGCTCCTCACTCATCCATTAGAGGCAGCTTGCTGTTTCTACCCTATTTCATGGAGTACCCAAATCTCTCTACTTAATCCTTGCCTCTGTAGGATGTGCACTCTTGGTAGAGAACAGAACAAGGGTGGTTTATACTCTTCAGTGCCTACGGCCTGCCTTCTTAGTTCCCTTATAAGCACCTTGCTCCTTGAATTCTTATTTTCTTTTGTGAGCTCTTGGAAATCCACCCTTGAGTCACAGCCTTGGTCTTCTCCATTTTTGTGTTCTTATTTTATATGCTGTGCTCTGCTGTCTGCAGGAGCTCACAAATCCTTTGGTCTCTCAACAAACTCGAGTTCTTAGGAGCCAAAAGTCCTCTGGCTCTTAGCCTATCTTCACAGTGGATTTCGAGAGACTGTTTTGAAACTCAGAAGTCAAGGATCTGGCCTCTGTTTTAGACATTACATCTCTGCCTCTGAGAGCTCGGACATATATAGCAGCTAGAAGCTGGTAGAAAGGCAGGGGACAGAGAAGATGAAACAGCAAAATGATTTTTTGCCATGCATAGCCATGTAGAACAGCTGCAAGGTCCCACAAAAGGTACATTGAAACCTTAAGTGCTGTGCCTGGGGATGTGGCATTGTATGGAAATAGGTTCTCTGAAGACTGTACTTATGATGAGGTCATACTTCATCAGCAAGGTGCCTAACTCAACAAACTGAGTGTCTTTAGAAAAGAGGGGGAACATTGCCATGGACACACAGGGAGGCTGACCATGTGGTGAAGGAGATGCAGGCAGGAGTGGTCGATCTACAAGCTAAAGAAATCCAAGGACTGATGGTCACGTGTAATCTGGGAAAAGGTGAAAGCCAGTCACCCCCTCCCCATGTCCCTGCCCAGGCCTCTATTTCAGACTTCTGGCCTTTAGAACCAGTTGCTTTAAGCCACATAGTTGGTGTAACTTGCCGCTGCTACCCTAGAGAATTAACATACAGATCCACAGAGCATTTGGTGTTACTGTGTGGTAACAGTTACTCTGCCTTTCCTCTCCTAAATAATTAATTAATGATTTGTCTTTCAGAAGCAAGTCTGTGAACAACCAACTGCTTGGAATTGAGCAAGAGAAAAAGAAAATCTGTTGTCTTAACCAAAAGTGTGGGAATAGATCTTCCTAGCCTCAGCAATGCCTATAAGCCTGGACTCACACTCACTGTCACCCCAGGTCTTCTTTTCCCCTTCTCTTGCTCTTCGTTTTTGGCAGGTGAATACTTATACTTATGACTACTGAGAATGTATTACTTAGGTTTCTGTTGCTATGATAAAAACCATGATCTAAATAAAGTAACTTGAAGAGAAAAAGATTTATTTCAGCTTATAGGTTATAGGCATCGTCAAGAGAAATCAAGGCAGGCACTCAGTGCAGAAAACTGAACTCCAGGAGTTGAAAGAGAGGCCATGGAGGAATTCTTTTATGCTTGCCCCTCCTGGCTTGCTCAACTTGCTTTTTTGGGGGGGGGTATATGTGCCATCAAAGACCACCTGACAGGCATGCCCACAGTAGACTGGACACTCCCACATCAATCATTAAACAAGAAAATGACCCTCACAGAGTTGTCTACAGGCCAATTTGGTGGAGCCATTTCAATTAATGTTCCTTCTTCCCAGGTGACTCCAGCTTGTATCAAGTTGCCAATAGGTAAATAAATAATTAGTACAGATGTTCATACCTTCTTTGTGACAGCTTCCCATATATTTTCCTTCTCTTTTCTTATTCAATCTTTACATCAACTGTTCAGTGTTTCTCCTTAAAGTCCATTTAGCATGAAGTGGTATTGCATGCACAGTGGTCGATACTATCAAGCTGATCTCCCTGCCAATTACTAACTCTGTGTCCTTGAAGAGTTATTTAATCTCTCTATGACTTGGTTGCCTCATCTATGAAGTGGGGATAATAAATAATGACACCATAGTCTCTTGAGAATTGCATGACTAGATATTGAGTATATACAATTCAATGAGTTAATAGGCATTGCATTCAGGTAATGACACCGGACACATTGTGAGCATCATATCCTCTTTCCCCATGTATAGGTTTGATCAAACAGAGCGTAGCATTCCAAATGAGCCTTTTACAGAAACTCTGTGTTCCCCGAAAGGTACACAAATGAACAAAGCAAAGTTCAGAGGATTTAGTATCTTTCCCAAGGCCACCATTCTAGCTAGAAGGGGAGCCATAATTCCAAGAGCAGTTCCCCTTCTCCAAACGTTGAGCATACATTTGATTTCTCTATGACCCTCGCTCTTCCTCTTCTGACAACCAAAATGCCAGGTCTTAAAAACATCCTTAGACTTGAGTGACCCCTCCATATCCTAAAGTTTCCATCAGGTCTCCCCGTTTATTACTGGGACCCTCTATGTGTCCATTGCTGACAGCTTTCTCCTGTGCATCACCTATCAAAGCCTTGTGTGCTTTTTGGCACTCTTTCCCAAATACCATAATTATCACTTACAAACAACAGTCACTACTCAACTTTCAAGTATCACATCAAATGGTTTTCTCCAAGACCGTAGACCATAGACCATAATCTCTATGTCACCATCCCTGTTGCACTGATGCATCCTATGAACCTTCTCACCTTGGCTATCAGAACCCTGCTCGTCTCTACTCCAGATAGAAATGTGAGAAAGGAATACATTTACCAAAACAAGGACCCTGCTGTGTCCATGATGAGTGGAAGAAGAAAGGGGAAATGAATGAAGGATAGACATCTCATTTGGAAAGGCTAATAATGACAGAGAAAGATCTAGGAGAGAAGAGAAGAGAAATCAAAGAAGAGAAGGGAAGAGATGCAGGATAAACCCTGAGAGATTCTGGTAGGAGAGGGAGAAGAATTTGATGGGATTTTAATTCCTATGTACTATGCATGTGCATCTCTTGCTGTTTCTCCAAGAAGATGTTGATCTTCAGTGCTGACATGAGAGTGCAGAATGCATGTGTGAAAGAGATGCGTGAACTGAAATGTGTGAGTGTGTATGTGAAAGCGTTGTATTAGTGTGTAAATGTTTGAGTGTGTGCATGAGTGTGTGTGCATGAGTGTACGTGAGAGTGTTGTGTTAGTATGTAAATGTGTGTGAGTGTGTGAGATTGTGTGCACAAGTGTGTGTGTGTAACATTTACGACAGCTGCCTGCCAAGAGCACAGTTACACAGGTGTTTCCTGCCACCTCCACTGCACCTGTGTACAGCTTCCTGAACACCTGGCTTTCGTTAGCTACAAGAGTTTTAAAAGCCAGATTTTTGTTTGAGATGCTGGCAAGGTGGAGAGTTTTAACAATATTCCAGAGGCAAATTAGAAAGAATTGGGTGCTTGATGATGTGAGAGGCAAGGAAAGAGGAAACATTGAATACGACTCTCTCATGTTTACTGAAGGGACAACAGTGCCATGACACACACACATAGGAAGAGAAGAGAATCTATGTTTGGAATCGTAGGCATGGGTTGCTTAGGTGCCTCAAGAGGCCAATGAAGCAGTTTCTGTGTGTGGCCCCACCACTCAGAACCTTGCCCCCACTGACTTGGGTAGACAAGTTGCCTCTCTCAGGATCTTGTGGTTTTCTGATTTACAGGGTACATAATTTGAACCAAGACATTGTTTCACCAATTCTATGAGTTTCTTACACTGGGTTTGAGCAAAAGAGTTGCAAGAGAGACGTTGTAGGGGACTTTGGGGAGTGAGCCCCTTATTCTCTAAAGCAAACCACTGGTAATGTTGGTGGCTGGTGGTATCAAAGGAACCCAGGTTATGAGAGTACCTTCATCTACCACTCCTCCAGGGATGTGAAGACCCAACCTTGCCTGACAAGCCCCTAGCAAGCTATCTCCACTTCAGGGCTCCATACAATTATAGGGTTCACCTTCTCTTTTAGTCCCAGCCACTCATGTCAGCTTCGGAACTCAACTCCCTGGTACCCAAATCAAGACATCTCTTCAAAAGGGAAGGACATTCCCAGAGGGCACAGACCTTCCTATGAAAGTGAGGAGAGGGGCAGACATCTTTACATTGCTCCCTCTGTTGCAATATGAACCTGGAATGTCCTCCAAAGACTCAGTTATTGGTTCCCCCATTAGGAAAGCTGTCCTGGGAGGCTTGTGACATGGCATCTAGATGGCACATACAGGCATGAGAAGAAATCTTTGGCACCATATCCGCCCTGATTCCAGACCAGCTTTCTGCTCGTTGGTCCAGCCATGATGTGAGGAGCTCTGTCACATGCTCCCACCACCATGGAACCACTGCCCTGGCTTTGCCCACTACAAACCTTCACCAAATGAAGCCCTCCCTCCCTCCCTCCCTCCCTCCCCCTCAAGTGGCTCCTGAAAGGTATTTTGTCATGGTGACAAGCAAAGTAACTAATGCGGCCTCAGCCACCTAGGAGGAAGAGCAGCAGGCAAAGGTGACACTTTCTGATGTGCTTGGGAGCCTTGAAGACTCTCCTGCCTCAGTGTGATGAGAGAAAATCAAATCACTATCACCCCCCATCCTGGGCTGGAGTTCAAAGACTGGTCTGCATTGGTCACTGCCTGGACTTGGGAGGAATTGGAGGCTCCATGGGACAGCATCAAGCACCTGGAGTGGGGCCTTGCCCAGAAGTTTCTCCTTTCCATCACTCCTTTTCATCTCAGGATGGAATTTGGGATCTCCTGACACCGTCCTTGCTATGGAGACGATGGGGCTGGAGGGCCACAACTTAAAGAAGTCTCAGCTCCTCCAACTGCACAGACCTCACTTAGTACCCTTTCCCACACATCATAACCCAAAAGATCCAGACCACTGAAAACTGTTGTGCTCTCTGCACAGCTGGTTGCCAGAAGATGGGATATAGACTCAGAAACTTCAGGGACCAGGTTCCTGCCCCCAGTGGAGCACTGATGGAGAGGCTGGGTCCAGGCTGTGAACTTCCATATCAACCTGCATGGGAAAACTTTGCATAAATGTGGTCACTGTGCCCAGTGTGTCAGAGGATGATGTGGGATCCCCCTCTGTATGCTATGAATATGTTTTATTGCCATTGGTTATAAATAGAGGCAGTTTGGGCCAATGGCTTAGTAGAGCAAAGCCGGGTGGGGAATCTGAACAGAGATATAGAGAGAAAGTAGGAAGAGCCAGATAGACACCATGTAGCTGCCGAGGGAGAAAGATGCCAGAACAGAACCTTACCTGGTAAGTCACAGCCTCATGGCAATACACAGATTAATAGAAATGGGTTAATTCAAGAAATAAGAGCTAGCTAGAAATAGTTTA
The DNA here is from genome assembly GCF_037038515.1 of Microtus pennsylvanicus. Classification (NCBI taxonomy): domain Eukaryota; kingdom Metazoa; phylum Chordata; class Mammalia; order Rodentia; family Cricetidae; genus Microtus; species Microtus pennsylvanicus. The sequence continues at coordinate 35,445,378 of NC_134579.1, read as the reverse complement.
GCTGCCTAAACTATTGGTCAATCCGTGTTGTAATTAATACAGTTCTGTGTGATTATTCAGGTCTGAGCAGTCGGAAAATGAACAAACAACCTCCACCTACAAGGGGGCTACCATCTCACTGAATCAATAATATCCCAAGCTTCTGGGGAGTCGAACTTAGGAGAGTGTGTCAGCACGGTTTGTAAGTGTGTGCTATTTTCATGTGGAGTATGTGTGTATGTGGTGCACAGGTTTCTGTGCATGCCTTGGTGTGTATGTGTGTGTGCAAGCACACATGTATTATGTAGAGTATATGTGGATGTTATGTGAGCTTTTGTGTGTATGATGGCTCTTGGTTTATGTGTGTGATCTATGTGAGTGTATGTGGTATACATAGTATATGTATGCTGTTTGTATAGTATATGGGCATGAGGTATGTGTGTCATTGCATATGGTGTGGTGTGTGTGTGTGTTGTCTGGTTGCCTATGCAAGTGTGGTGTGTGCTGTTGGAAATAATATTGTCTGGTGGCATGCTCATATATAGCGTTGCATGAATTATATCTGTTGTATGGCCTGTGGGGAGAAGCAGTTCAGTCTAGGAAGGTCAGAGTGGCCTTGATCATGTACACTGTGCCATCTTGCTAAAAGAATGGATCATGTGTTGTAGGATGACAAGTGACTGATTAAGACCGAGATCCAGAAGCAGCTTCACAGAGAACAGGCAGGCAGGGGAACAAGAGGGGAAGGCACAGGGGACCAGCATTGTTAGCAACTAGCTGCATGTGTGTTCACACATGGACACATGTGCATGTCGGTAGGAATGTTAAAACCAGCCATATATATGTTAATACATATGCACATGCTCATGTATGTGTGGGGTGCATGTTTAGTGGGCCTTTTCTGGAAAGAGTTTGTGAATATTCATATTTCCCAGTGACTCTTGATGCCCGCTTTCCCACAACAGCAAACACTGAGTGTCAGGCATCGTGCTGGAGGCTGGATTATTCATGTTTTGAGCTATCATTTGCCTGTTTTGCAAACATGAGGGACTAACTTGTAAGTTCAAAAGTTACAGCGAGTAGATGTTGACAGTTAAGGTGCAACTCTAGCTAAGCTTTAGTTCCCAACCCCGAGCCTTCAGTCCAGGACACTGCCTGCCCCTCAGGTGAGAAGCTTGTCCCAGTCCCTGCTTTCCAGTGGCTACCATATCACTGTAGTCACCTTACCTTGGGGTTTGTGGGTCAGGTGGGAGAGTGGCTACAAGAGCCAACTACATCAGGCTGAGAGGCCAGTGGGCAGGGGCTATCGAAGTAATGGAGATCCAAACCAAAGAAACGGAGAACCTCAAGAACCAAACCGTTTCAGTCCTGAGCCTCTCCTGATGAAACTTGACCCAGGTAATATCTTCACAGGCGCACACTGACTGAGCAAGAGCCCCTGTGTAGTCATCTGGATGCCCCTGAATTGCACTCCATCTTCAGAATCTCCCTCTTATTTAGGGGGCTGAGTTCTTTTTTCCTAGCTTGCCTCACCAGCTGTTCATTTAAATCTGTCTCTGTGTCTCATCTAAAATCTGTGTTTCCCAAATGCAAGCCCTGCTGCATATTTAGAAATGTGATTATTTTTATAGCTTATGAATGTATTTATGAGAAGTTTTACAAGCATACAAAAATAAATTATATATGTTTAACAAATTGACTTCCTTGGAGGAAAAAACAATGAAGCTGCAGGGATTCTGGAAAATCCCTAGTGGGGTCTTCAGGTTTAGAGAGATTCCTGTGGGTGCTTCTAGTGGGCAGAGAGAATTGGCCCAAGATTTGTTGGTTCTTACTGCATTGGGGCCTCAGTTTCAAAGAGCAAAGGACTGGGACAGGAAAGAAGGAGAGAAGGGGAGGGTGTGGGAAAGGAAGGTAGGAAGGGAGAGAGGTGGGGAGGAAAGAGGGAAGGAGGGTGGGAGGGATGGAAGAAAGGAGAGAGCGGGGGGGGGGGAGAGAGAGAGAGAGAGAGAGAGAGAGAGAGAGAGAGAGAGAGAGAGGAGAGAAGAGGGAGAAAGAAGAAGGGAGGGAAGGAAAAGAGAAAGGAAGACAGGAAGATTGTACAGAATTGCAATGGTGTTTCTCGGCGAGCAGTGGTCCCGACTTCTGTTCCACCTAGACGCCGGTATTTCTCATTCCCCAGCACGTTTCACAGTGGTTGCAGTACATGGCCTTTAGGGTTATGCTAGTTGTTCAGGGTGCATGGTGGGTAATCCTAAACCTTGCTGCCACCTCCTCTGTTCTCTTGGATATCTGACTCAGCGAGCTTACTAAGAGTCATTTAGCGGACAGAAACCATCAGTGGGAAATTGTCCCTTGCTGTCCTGAGAAGCATCCTGTTGAAACTTGTACAAAATCACAGACAACTGCTGATCCCTCATTATAGAAGCCGGTGTCACCGTGGCCCAGCTGAAAACCACAGACAGGTGCGGTGTGATGTTTGTCTTAAATCTGAAGCTGAAATTTAGAACGAACCCGTTGGACAGTCTGTGGGCTGTTAGACAATGGTGGGGCACAATGACCTCACACCTCAATCATGCCTCCTCATTAAACAGTTTGTGACCCAGATGCATTCTCTATTTTGTCTATGTGTGTAGTGTGCATGTGTGTGACACACAGATGCATTCTCCATTTTTATCCATGTATGTAGTATGTATTGTGGGACATGCAAATGTACTCTCTTTTTTATTTATGTATTTAGTGTGTATATGACACATACATATGTTCTCTATTTTTATCGATGTATGTAGTTTTCATGGACATTTCATCAGGAACATGTGGAAGCCAGAGGGCAACCTGGGGAAGTTCTCTCTCTCCGTGTACTATGTGAGTATCAGAATAAAGCGTTTTGTCAGGCTTGGTGGCAGGCTCCCTCCCTCACTGGGCCATCTCCCCAGCTCAATGAATGCATTTTTAAATGTCTGCTAGGGCAAGAAATGATGCTTTCATCATGTGTTCCATTAGCTGACTCCTGTGGCAGCTTCTCCCTCGCCCTTGTGTGTACATGTGTGCATCTCTCTGTGTGTGTGCGTGTACATGTGTGCATCTCTGTGTGTGTGCGTGTACATGTGTGCATCTCTCTGTGTGTGTGCGTGTACATGTGTGCATCTCTCTGTGTGTGTGCGTGTACATGTGTGCATCTCTCTGTGTGTCTGTGTGTGCCTCTCTGTGTGTGTCTGTTGTGTACATGTTTATGTGTGTCTGTGTGTGTACATGTGTGCATCTCTGTGTCTGTGTGTGTACATGTGTGCATCTGTGTCTGTGTGTGTACATGTGTGCATCTGTGTCTGTGTGTGTACATGTGTGCATCTCTCTGTGTCTGTGTGTGTACATGTGTGCATCTCTGTGTGTGTCTGTGTGTGTGCATCTCTCTGGTTGTCTGTGTTTCTCTGTCTCATCTTTCTCTGTATGTGTCTTTCTCTGTATGTATGTGTCTCTCTCTGTATGTATGTGTCTCTGTATGTATGTATGTGTCTCTCCATGTCCATGTGTCTCTGTCCCCGAGTGAGTCTCTCTCTATGCCCGAGTGAGTCTCTCTCTGTGCCCGAGTCTCTCTCTCTGTGTATGCCTCTCTCTCTGTGTATCTCTCTCTCCGTGTATGTCTCTGTGTGTGTGTCTCTCTGTGCCTCTCTCTATGTATCTATGTGTGTCTCTGGTTCTCTTTGTATTTTTGTCTCTGGGTCTCTGAGTCTCTGTCTCTATGTCTTTGTCTGAATCTCTATGTCTCTCTTTCTGAGTCTCTGTGTCTGTGTGTGTCTCTGTTTCTATATCTCTGTCTTTGTCTCTCTGTCTCTCTCTGTATGTCTTTCTGTGTCTCTGTGTCTGTCTCTGCATCTCTGTCTTTTTCTGTGTCACTTTCTCTTTCTCTCTCTTTCTCTCTCTCTCTCTCTCTCTCTCTCTCTCTCACACACACACACACACACACACACACACACACACACACACACACACAAACACACACAAGTGGCCTGCATGGTTAGGAATTGGAAAAGCACGTAACAAAGTTGTCTAATATTAGGAACAAAGATAGATAGAGAAACTCTGTAAAATCATCTCTGATAATAGGCAGGTCCTCAAACTCTCTGACTATACATATGAACCTATGATATGAAGCAAAAGAATGTACATCTCTATGTCACTCCCACCAAGAACAACTTGGGAATTCATATTCAATATTATATAACCAATGGCATGTGGCCTGCATACAAATCATACTCACCAGCTAACTATGCATTTATTGCCTGCTGGAGACAGGCATACAGATGCAGCAGTGAGCAATGGCTGCAACCACAGCCAGATGTCTCAGAGAGAGTAAGAAGCAGGGGCCGGGGCTGGAGGGATGACCCGGCAGTTAAGAGCACTGCCTGTTCTCCCAGAACACTCAGGGTCAGTACCTAGAACCACATGGAGGCTCATGAGCCTCTGTCACTCTAGTCCCAGAGGATCTGGTATCTTTCTCTGGCCTCTAGGGATATCACAGACTGTTGGTTTTTTGTTTTTTGTTTTTCTGCATAGACTGGTTCCAGTGATGTCTGAAGATGCTGATCTATACATAGCTGAATTCCATGCTGGAAGCATCTCCATGATGGAGAATGAAGATGTATGTCAGGCTAGGATACTCAGCTTTCCTTACACTCCTAGAGTCAGCGTTTTTCTCATTAGGGTATTTAAAAATGCTTTCCAAGCTCGGGAGTTATGTTAATTTTTACTAAGAGAGAACATCGTCATTTAACTTAGAAATCAATAGAAATAGATTTGAAAATGACACAGCCTAAAATCTAATCGTTCCCAGAAGGACATTAAGACCATGGTGTGCAGTTAGAAAGGAAATTATTTTAGGACTTGCAAATGTGTTTATGAATTGCTTTTATAAACAAACAAAATGAGTTATGTATGCGCAACAAATTGACTTCTTTGTGAAAAAAAAACAAACAAAACAAAATCAGATGAAACCACAGAGATTCGAAAATATTCCATGCAAGGATTCGAGCCAAAGCTTGGCTCTTGACTCTCTGTCTACCTGGTCTTATTTAAGAGCATGGCACTTAGTTGGAAAGAAAATTAAAGAATTCCTACAGGACAGCTCTCAGAAGATGGCCATCTTCAGAAGGAATCCAGGTGATGCCATGAGAACTTGCTTATTAGCTCTAGAGGAACGCTGGTGGTCAGGCCATCCAGTGATTCTGATGACCCTATGTGAAGCCTGGAAAACCACCCGGATTCCCCTTGCATCTTCAAGGATCTTCCTCCTTGTTAAGGAAGAGCAGCTATATGCCTCGCCTAGCCTTCCCTTGTTTTTGTTTTTGTTGTGTTGTTGTGGTGGTGGTTTTGTTGTTGTTGTTGTTGCTGTTAAGTCTATATCCTTAATTGAGTTCAAGGCCAGTTGTTCTGATCAGCCCCCAGTGCCCTCAACTTCTCCTGGGTCATCTACTTGGCCTACATTGGGAGAAACCTAACCAAATATGTGTTAGGTGTCCCACTCCTAACACCCTATGGAAGTCCTCCATATTGGATTTTTTATTATTAACCGAAAAACACTACATAGCAAACAGGATGCTCAACAGTTGGAAAAAAATGGGAAATTCACTTGGGAGACATTTGGGCGCTGAGCAGATGCAGGAGAGGTTGCCACCGGCTGCTACAAGCAGAGGGAAAAGATAGTTTTCTTTAATTTCCTCATTGCTCTTAGCAATTTGTTCCTTGTAGTCAATAATCAATGCAAATTAGTTGCCCATAACAACATCCAGCATTAGAATTAATTCTTGGTTACCATGAACTTATTTCCTGAATGGGAAATACCTATTGGCACACATATTCAAATAGCACCACAGGCCATTAAAACTCCATTTGTTCTACACACTGTGATGCTCTTAGAACCAGTTTCTTTTAAGTGGCAATGACAACAGAAACTTCTAGATCTTTAGAGTCAGTTTTGAGCTCAAAATAAAAAAAGGAAATTGTATTCACTTTCTAGAGGGGTCACACTGGCCATGGAACAGGAGTTTAGTCTCTATTTCTCCAAAACTCCCAAGGAACATTCAGCTCCCAAACCATGTAATAAATTCTCATTTCATCATAGCAGTTGTTAGAGCTAGGAAACCATTTCCTGGGATGTAATGAGTGTTCACTGGAAGGTGGGCTGGGGCCACTCAGGTGGTTCTTAAGCTCTGCCTAGATTTTTATAGCTCTGAAAGAAAAATTACCTCCGTTAGCAGAAGCTCTGTGGGGCAATAATCTTAAAGGAAATTTATTGCCTGATGACAGACTTGAAGGTGGGGAAGGATAGATTGGAGAAGCTAAAAGGGAGGCCCATAGAAAAAGGACCCAGGTTCCTCAAGTGAGCTATTTGGCTAAATTTACTAATTTCTTTTTATTAATCTTTGACTAATGTGACCAGGTCACCTTATTCTAGGAAGAGTCTCCCAAGGAAAAGTGGGGAAAAGAGAAAAAGAGGTGCATGATACATAGAGATGAGTGTGACCAATCATGGGTCATTATTCCCTAAGAACCCTGTGAGGAGGAGGTGCTGGCCTTGAGGGGTGGTACGGGAATTAATGACATAGATGGGACAGTAGACCTTCATGCAATTATGAAGGTGCTCATGATCATGAAGGATTTTCAGAGGAAGACCTCCCTAAAGTACAGTTCTGAATATTGTCATGTTGTCCACTTCCCAAACCTGGTGACCTTTTCTTGTTCTGCTTTACGTCTTGTTGGTATGATAAAATAGCAGAAGCAACTTATGAGAGGAGGGGCTTATTTCGGCTTAAAATTCCAGGCTACAGTTCATTGTCTGAGAAGTGATTCAAGCAGTTAGCCACCATCACATCAGTCAAGAGCAGAGAGAAAAGTGTGCACACAAGCTGCCTGCCTGCTTAGATTAAACCAGCCCTCCCTATCCTTATACAGTCCAGGACCCCAGACCAGGGAGGTCTGTCTACGTCAATTAACAATCAAGGCAGTCCACTACAGCCCAACCTGATCTAGATAATTCCTCTGTCGAACTGTCATCTCAGGCGGTTCTAGCTAGTGTCAAGTAGACAGTTAAAACTACCCACCATCCCTTTCACTTTCCTTGGTAGCACAGTTACCATGAGATCATCTCAAAAAGAACCAAATGAGTCTATTTACTAAGATGTTTCCAAGGAAGTGGTCTGCCGTCTCAGGGATGATGCTTGGGTAATGACTAGCCTATTCAGATTCTGCCAGAGCATTGAATGTTAGGGCACATGGTCAACTATATCCACTTAAAACCTGAGAGAGACTGGAAAGGAATTCTAGACACAAAACAGAGCTTAACACAGTTTCTCTTAAGAGAGGTCATCTCTTAAAAACAAACAAACAAAAAACTGCTTCAAAATGGCGGCTTTCTGGACCATGCTACCAGCACGAACTCTGTCTCTTTCAGGAGACCGAGCTTCTAAATGGAGATTGTGAGCAGAGTGCTACAACTTGCATAAAAGTGATATAGACCTATCGTGTACCTAAACATGGAGTAATGTACATGGCTCTCAGAGGCAGCAAACATGCCTCTGCCATGTTGGGCTGGCCAGAGCCAGCAGGCAGGGCCATGTTGGCCCTAGACGTGCCTACTTAGTATTTTTTTAAAAGGTACTTCTGGTCAGAAAATAATTACAGATACACAATAAAGACAGGTTCAGTTTGCTTTTTTATTAAAGACCTCTAAATTGGTCACAGTGTTAGATAAATGTATGCAGGCTTGGAAGAGAAAAGAAACAGAGTATAGAGAGTTGTAAAAAGAAGTAAATGTTTTTTTTTAAAAAAATAAAACAAAGTTTTTAAAGAGAGAGTACAATTAGTCATAGGTTAAAGGAGTAAAGAAAAATAAGCCATGTAAAGGAATATACACAGAGAGTCTGGATTTTGTATATTATTGTATTATTATTGTATATTATTTGAATTTTTTGACTGTGAATGAGCTAAGTACAGAGAGAAATTTTATTGTATGGGCTGCTAAACCAAGCCAAAATATATTTCTTAAAGGTATCTTGACTTCAAAATTTGAGTCTAGGGATGGGTTGCTTTGGAAAAGGGGTTCTACTTGTGTTTCCACAGAAGATGAAGACCTGTGGAATCCTTCCAGGCTAATGTGGTTTGATGGACCAAGACCTACAGAAAGGTTGCCATGAACACCCCCAAAACTTACTTCACCAAACTAAAAGCAAGAAGCAGTTTGGAGAGAACTGCATCCAAATTCCCCAATTATTTATAAATATTTATTTGCATTTAAAGAGGGATATGCTATAGATATTTGCATTGGTATGGATCTTGGTTTATTGATACAAATTCAAAGTCAATTTTGTTACATGTATATTTCTGTTCTTGTTTAAGGTATTGTGTTTGTGCAGTTCATTAAAAAGTATAATGCATAATTACACAAGAAATATAGGTTAATAGAGTCATCTATAATAGTCAAGATTGTAGTCATGTTAGTTAGGTTTTCTAGATATATAGAGATATATTTCGATTAGATAGTTATTCTTTATTTCAAAGACTACAAAATATGGCATTTAAAATGTTTCAAGAACTTAGGACTTTTCATGACAATGAGACACATCTGTTCTTGGCAACACCAATCTACTTCAAGAGGATAATGGGCATCGAAGAGACTCCTTATGGAGTCTGTTAGCCATTTGGACAAGAAACTACTCTTGCCTGGACTGCTTCCCTGGACATGCAGGACCCACAAAAAATGACTGCTGAAGCTGCCTAAAGATGAGATGATCCTTCAGAGTTCCTGCTTCATGAAAGAGTCTGCCAGACATTTGGCAGGACACAGAAAAAGTGACTGACAAACTGCCAACATAGGTGGTACTGTCTTTGAAATTTCCTGCTTCATGAAAAAGTCTGCGGATACTATGGGCCAGTAGACCATAGATGGATGCCCCAACAGTGCGGAAGAACTTTGGGTGACTGTCTGGGCAGCAATTTTAGAATTTTGGAAGTTGCTTACAATGCACTTCCTGTTTACTTAAGCGATATTATATCCTTCTAGAATCGTTGAGTTCAAGAATTTATAGTTATAGATATAGCTTTCCTTATTTATGATAAAAAATAGATATAAATATTGTAACTTTAATTCTTGCTTGATACCTTTTTTGTTATATGTAATTTTACTATATTAAAGTTAAAGCCTTCCTTTTCATTTAGACAGAAAAGGGGAAATGGTGTGGAAGTCCTTCTGTATATGTGCTGCATTTACTGGTTAATGAATAAAAAAACTGCCTTGGCCTGTGATAGGGAAGAGTAGAGATAGTTGGGAAAACTAAACTGAATGCTGGGAGAAAGAAGGCAGAGTCATTGAGAAGCCATGTAGCCCTACCAGAGACAGAAGCTGGACAGAACTTTACCTGGTAAGCCACAGCCATGTGGCAATACACAGATTAATGGAGATGGGTTAGTTTAGGATATAAGAGTTAGCCAGAAATATGCTTAAGCTATTGGCCAAACAGTATTGCAAATAATATAGTTCCTGAGTGATTATTTCGTGGTCTGGGCAGCAGGAACAAACGAGCAGCCTCCCTCAACAATTGAATATGCTGTTTCCTTCTTTTTACTGTGTCACAGATGGAGGTTTCCACACTTAGTGCAGAAGGAACTGGAGCCGACAGAAAGAGAATGACTTTACCAAGAAAACATGCCTTGTAAAGAGAAGGAAGCTCAAAAGTCCATGTAAATATATTTACATCTACAAACAAAAGCACCAAAATGCACAGTATCAACAATATTATTTTAAAATCAGCAAGCACTGGTTCTCAGTAAATTTATTTTTACTCATTTTTCACTGTTGTGAAGTTTTCTGGTCCCCCTCCCCATCCTCACTAGGTTCCACAGGCTGCCTGTAGGCTCATTCTGCTTCCCTGAAGTGTCCTTCCTATGGATCCCTACCCTACAGCTATTCTGCCAAAGGGCTCAAGGAACTTCTGTCTGCAGAGCTGTGTTACCTACCACCTTCTGTGAGACACTCCGCCTCAATGACCATGACTGACATGGATATTCAGACCCTCCGGAGGCCCCCAGCTCTTTTCAACCCAACACATTCCCCATATGAGGGAGGCAGTTGACCTTAAGGGCAAATGAATATATCTACTCTGCCTTCTTTTCGATCAATTATGCCTATAAAAATTATGTAAGCAACTCATGTGTCCCAATCTCGAGAATACAGTTCTTGAGACTGTAGAGCGGCAAGGGTATCTGTGCTTGTTTTCTGGTGAGGGGAGCCCAGAGCATCCTTGTTCCCCACAGCCTTTGGCTCTTCTTTATGCTCATGGTATCTCACCTCATTATGCTCCCATCATCCTGTTCTTCCCCTATGAGTTTACCAATTTATCCAATTTACCCTTTGAACAGCATCCCTCAAATGTGCTGTCCAAACACTGTCCCGTGGTTCCTCGCTTAGTACCTCACATGGTTCCATAACTTTCTATCATATACCTTTATACCTGGTCTTCCTCATAGCACACTCACAGGACACACCAACAGCAGTGACCCTCACCAGTACCACACTGAGTGCACTGGAGCAGACAGGAAGACATACACCAACTTTCCTGTATGAGAAGTAGTCAAGTCTCTTTGATTTCTGTGAATTCTGAAATGCCCATAGCCCAGCAACCTTGGCATTCTCCTCACATCTCAGAACTTCAGATACCAGGCTATAGTCGCTGGACCATAAATGTTAAAATTTGCCACTGTGGCCTAAACTCATTAAGAACATTTTACAACTTTGAACCCCTGTATAAATGTGAGTCAGCAGCCAGCAAAAAGTAATAATTCAGTCAGAGGAAATTATTCTGATGGAGAGCAGAAAAACTGTGCACAGTAAGAAGATAGTTGTTCTCTCAGACATTGGTTTCATTGGCAGGCCCTTACACATGCCTTCTGCCCTGGGTAGCTTTAAGTGTCAACTTGATGCAGCCTGGAGTCACCTGAGAGGCAACCCTCCATTGAGGAATTCTGTAGATCAGACTGGCCTGTGGACGTGTCTGGGGGGGGCTGTCTTATTATTGATACAGGAGGGTCTAGCCTACTGTGGGCAGCAGTGCCATTCCCTAGGCAGTGTAGGAAAGCTAGCTAAGCTGGGGAGCAAGCTGGCAGGCATCATTCCTCCATGACTTCTCTTTCAAGATCTTTTTGAGCTTCTGCCCTAACTTCCCACAATGATGGACTCAGACCCGGTACTGTAAGCCAAATACACCCTCCCCTCCCTGCCCCTAAGTTACTTTTCCCCCAGTGATTCATCACAGCAATGGAAGGGAACTAAAACATCTACCTAAGGGGCTTGTATATATCTTATTCTGCTTTACACAAGGGAAAGTGAGACCTTAAAAAGTAAATCTCTTAGTGGCAGAGTCAGGTCCCCTTGGACTTATCTGCCCCACACCTGCACAGGGCCCATCCATCAAGACAACAGTGGATAGAGCTTTTGAGTCCCAGGCAAGACTCAAGTGTCTTTATGCATCCTCTCATTCCAGACAACATCCTGGGAAGTGGATGCTATTATTATCTTTCCTTAACCTGCAGGGAAAAGGTAGATCTAGGTACAGAGTCAACATACATCGCTGAGTGAGTGGTTTGACCTTAACGAGGCTGCCTGGAGCTGCTCTCAGGAACAGCTATGGATTAAGCTTTTAATGAAGTCTAAAAAAATTGTTGCTCTTGACTTCCGACAAAAATGGGGATGGAAGGACAGAAAGTCCCCAACACAAGCTCCCTCCCTATTCTGCTCCTGAAGATAAAGGCTCAGTCCAGTCCAGCAATCCTCTCTCTCCTGGGCCCAGGAATCACTTGTGGGTTGTTGAGGACAGCAGGCTTTAGGTCCTGTTAGCCTGTGACATTACTGGGTAAGCCATCAGCTACATCATCCTTCAAGGACTGTGAGACTACACTCAGTGGTCACCACAAGACCCACCCCATAGCCTCTTGTACTCTGTCATGAACAACCTTGCAGAGCAAGGTATCTTCCTTTCTTTATGTGCTCTGCTCTGCTGTGAGTGAGTGAGTGAGTGAGTGAGTGAGAGAAAGAGAGAGAGATACAAAGAGAGGGAGAGAGGGAGAGAGAAAGAGAGAGAGAGAGAGAGAGAGAGAGAGAGAGAGAGAGAGAGAGAGAGAGAGAGGAGATACAGAGAGGTATCTTCAGTGCCCAGCACAGTGTTTCGCCATCCTCACAGTCCAATGGGATGCCTGTGAATAGAAGGGATTTAAGACACCAAGAGATGCCGGCCCATGGTGATGCATGCTTTTAATCCCAGTAATGATGAGGCAGAGGCAAAGGGATCTCTGAGTTTGAGGTTAGCCTGGTCTACCAAGTGAGTTCCAGGACGGGCTCAGAAGTTACAGAAAAATGCTGTCTCTAACAAACAAACAAACAAACAAGAAGACTCCAAGGAGAACCAGATGATCCTAGTAAATGAAGAAGCAAGGGCACTGACCAGACAAAATTTACAAACACGGAGCCTTGAGGTTTCCAAGCATTCCTTAGTAGCCACATTTCCATTCAGAGATGGCAGATCTAACTCAGGCGATGGGAGCTGGGATCCCAGTTACCTGAAAAGAACCCTGCCCTCACAGGCCTTCATTTAGCAAGCTGTAAACAAGAGAACAAATGCATGCCTTTCATTCAGGTCATGCTTCATTTTTATGGCTTTCTCTTGATCAAATTCAAGCTCTAATTAAAGATGAAATACCGGAAAACTTGCCAGCTGGGTTGCCAACTCCTTTGGAATTCAGAGTGTCATTATTTGACAATTAAGGAATTTCGATTTTTATTTCTATAGTCTCCAATTTAACTGGGAAGATACCTCAGTAGTTGTTGGGATGTGAAAGTGCCCTGACCCAAGAGTGTTTTGGAAACTTAATTCCCCTGAAACAGCTTAAGAGGCAAGACCGGGAGAGAGATACATAGGTCTTGAGGAAATACATAACAATTTCTAGCCATAAATAAAGGACATTGGGCTTATAATGCATGTTCCTAGAGAAGCTAAGTAAGAAGGTGAACCCAAAGACAAACACATAGGCATCCTCATGAATATTAACCTTCATCAGGCGATGAAAGGAGACAGAGACAGAGGAGCACGGGACAGAAATCTCAAGGTCCAAATCAGGAGCAGAAGGAGACGGAGCACGAGCAAGGAACTCAGGACCGCGAGGGGTGCACCCACTCACTGAGACAATGGGGATGTTCTATCGGGAACTCACCAAGGCCAGCTGGCCTGGGTCTGAAAAAACATGGGACAAATCCGGACTAGCTGAACATAGAGGACAATGAGGAATACTGAGAACTCAAGAACAATCGCAGTGGGTTTTTGATCCTACTGCACGTACTGGCTTTGGGGGAGCCTAGGCAGTCTGGATGCTCACCTTAGGAGACCTGGATAGAGGTGGGCGGTCCTTGGGCTTCCCACAGGTCAGGGAACCCTTATTGCTCTTAGAGCAGATGAGGGAGGGTGACTTGATTGGGGGAGGGGGAGGGAAATGGGAGGCGGTTGCGGGGAGGAGGCAGAAATCCTTAATAAATAAATAAATAAAAATCAAAAAAAAAAAGAAGGATAAACACCTTTGTCTCTTGCAATGAATTCTCTCTGGTTATGGAATGGCTCCTACTGTGTTACAGTGCACAAGGGCATTGCCAGTTAGATGCCTTTCCATCTTGAACTTCTCGAGCTCCGAAAACAATAAGCTTCTACTGTTCACATAGACAGGGCTGTGATATTTCAAGTGTATCTACTGTTCACATAGACAAGGCTGTGTAGTACCAAGTGGACTAACAGGGAAGCACATACACAACCCACTCCAACTATATAGGGTCTATAGTTCAAGAATGTATCCTCAGGTCCTATACTGAAACTCCAGAGCTACACCACAGGCCACATCAAGCCGAGAATTTAAAAACACTATCTTGATGTCAGATTTCCATTGCTGTGACAAAACACTTGATAAAAATCAATCAAAGGGTGAGAAGGTTGACTTGTTGACTTATGATCTTTGAGGTTTTAGTCCATTGGGTTCATAGTAGAAGAAACCTAATCTCGTAGCAGCAAAGAAACAAAGGGAGATGGGAAGATATCAGAGACCTTCAAGTGCATACCCCTAACACTCTAACTCCTCCCATCAAACCCTGCTTCTTGAAGGATACATCACCTCTCAAGAGCACCACGGGTTGGCCTTTGGGGAACATTTGCAATCTAAGCCATAATACATGAGGAAGGACAGTAAGCTATAGGGAGCAAAGATTGTTCCTGCAGTTATAGACTTTGACGCTGACAGGTTGCCTCCTGGAAGTCAAATGAATACAATGTAAGGGCTTTTCTCTCTGGAGTCCACTCTACCCTGAGAAAGGGTCGGTTGAACTTGGAGTGATGTGGGATTCCCCTCTGTATGCTATGAATGTGTTTTATTGCCATTGGTTAATAAAGAAGCTGCTTTTGGCCAATGGCTTAACAGACTATAACCAGGCTGGAAAAGATAGATGAGAGAGAGAAAGAGAGAGAGAGAGAGAGAGAGAGAGAGAGAGAGAGAGAGAGAGAGAGAGAGAGAAAGAAGGTGGCATCAGGGAGAAACCATGTAGCCATGACAGGGAACAGACACTGTACAGAATCTTACCATTAAGCCACAACCATGTGATGATACACAGATTAATAGAAATTGGTTAATTTAAGATATAAGAGCTAGCTAGCAATATGCGTAAGTGATTGGCCAAGAAATGTTTCAATTAATACAGTTTGTGTGTGATTAATTCGGGTCTGAGTGGCCACGAAAAAAACAAGCAGCCTCCACCTACACTGGAGGGCACCCATATTGGAGGAAAAATGGTCTTTTCAAACACACAGAAAAAAAAAACTTCAAGATAAAGTCATCCTAGACCATTCAGGTGGGATCCAAATTCAGCATCATCTGTCCTTGTAAGAGTAATACAGAATGATATGTGTGACACAGAAAACACATTGAAACTAAGGTGAAGGGCTGGGGTCCCTAAAATCCAAGGCACACTAAAGTTATCAGTCATAGTAGATAAGAGAAAGATATGGTTGCCATGATCATGAACTTTGACCTCCAGAACTTTGAGAGACAAAGGAATACGTTCGGTGTGATGTGTGGTGATGGTGGCCACAGGACACTCACAATGGAGGAAGGAGAGGAAAGGTTGACCCTACCCCCACCCTGCATCCTCTGTATGAAGCCTGGACGCCAGCTGAGGGCCAGAATCCTTCTGAATCTCAAGCTGTTTTGGTCTTAAGTCATGGCATGTCAGCCATCGAAAGCACAGTGGGTACGCATTGTCCGAATGAGACAGCTTCCAAATATAAACCAATGGGCCCGGGATCCTGTTTGGGGACAGGTGGAGAGGTGCAGCCTGCAGGCTGAGGTCAGGGATCCTGGAAAGGAAGTAGGAGGCAGCCCCACAAGGGCTCCCGCTGTGTAATTTCATGTCTCTCACACATGCTTAATAAAGCAAATTATTTTAAACACCGTGCCTTCCATTTTCCCCAGGAGCTGAATGTGCCTTTATGACTGTTCCAGGATTCTGAATGGCTCGCACAAGCTATGAATCTTTAATATGCAGCTGGAGTACTGAGCAGGGCTGTGGGCTCCCCGGGAGACATTCATGGAGACTCTGTTAGGTTTGTCTAATTAGCTGCTCCAAATGCTGCTCCCTCACTTAATGACAAGCCTCCTTTATGCGAAACTACCCCACAAATTCAACAGGCACTTTTGTTTATCCACAGCCCATCAACAGAGGTTGACTGAGGTAATTTAAGCTTCTGGCAAAAAGCACAAAATAATAAATAAATAAAACTGCATTTCATGGCTCTAAGATGAGCCAGAACTTTGCTGGGTTACTGAAATTTCCTTCAGTCTGATGTTGGCCATGCACGCTTTGAAGCAATGGCACAACCCAGAGCAGGCCTCCTGGGCAGGACAGGATCCAGAGAATGTTACTGTCCTTGGTAAGCCACTCCATTTAAGGAGAGAGACAAGTCTGAAGAAAAGCTGACCCTCTCTTGGCGAGGAATCTTCATGTGTCTGGAGTTTATTAAAATTGGTAACTCCACGAAAGGGGCAGTTATGAGCATGAACTATTACAAGAGCTGAGAGGCTTTAGCCAGACCTGTGTTTACTGAGTTTACATGGAGAGTCCAGACAAGCCAGGACTTTCAAGACAGAGAGACCCAAAAGTAAGTGGAACATTCTAGAATCCCCATGTAGTTATATATTCTACAGGATAAACACAACAAACAAAATAAATGTATAAACTGGGAGTAAATTTAGTCATTAGGTGTTTGGTTCCACATAAAAGCTGTGCATGGTGTGGTCTACAGTCACAATCCCAGTGCTGAGGAGACAAATGGATCCTGGGTTCAGTGAGCCTCAGGCCAGTGAGAGACCCTGTCTCAAAATCTGAAAAGTAACAGGCATGAACACACATGCTCATGTACACACAAAAGTTAAATGAATACAAATCAAACATCTGCATCAATGAGAAAATAAATAGCAAAACAAACACTTAAATTCTTGCTCAAGAGAAAGTGTATACCCAGAGCTATTGACCATGGATCATTTGCAATATGGAAAGTTATGGGAGGCTCTAGGAAGCATGCCAAAGCTAGTTCATGGTCAGAGATGCACCAGACCTAGGCTACCCAAGGGTCTTACTGTAACTACAGGGCAAGGACTTTCTCCCACATGCCCTGGCATTCCACGAAGACTCAATCCCAGAATTTCTCATGGTAGCCTGTGACCCCATCACCCAGCTGCACAGGACCACATCTATCCTTCTGCTTCTTTTAAGGCTTTGCACATCTCATAAGGGAGACATGTCCCCAGGGCAGAGGCCGTGGCCCGCAGGAAATTCATTTATGTAGCGAAACCACAAATGCTGAGCTAAAGAAACCAGACTCTTTGCTAACGAAGGTAAAGTCACTGTCTTCGCTGAAAATAATGACATTGTGACATACTCTTCCTTAAATGAGGATTCTGTGACAAATAACTTTGAACTTGACTTCTCAGAGGAGCTCAGCCTCCCATCAGTTAGAACGTTCTGTCACAGTGTGGAGAGTGTCCCCACTCCAAAGGCCTCCTGGGCATCTCAAATATTGTTGTTTGTGCCACATTAAAAAAAAAAATCTGCTTTGGACACAAGGCTGAAGTCCTGTGATTTGTCTTTGAAAGGGGGGCATGCTGGGACAGATGAGGAATGGGGAGTCTTTCAATGATCAATGAAAGGCATTGGTTTGGGGAGGCCCCTCTTACTATCTC
Source organism: Microtus pennsylvanicus (assembly GCF_037038515.1). Lineage (NCBI taxonomy): Eukaryota > Metazoa > Chordata > Mammalia > Rodentia > Cricetidae > Microtus > Microtus pennsylvanicus. Next base: position 35,428,089 of record NC_134579.1, on the reverse strand, counting down.
ATTCTGGAACACAATCAGCAGAAAGCTGCCATGGTGAGTAACAGCCAGGAAAGCTGACTTGGTTTCTCTCCCATCTGAAGTACAATATCACCCACCAATTACAGTGGTCCTTCTATATTCTGTTTTTCTTAACAAGTCTCTGAAAAGTGCATTATTTACAGTTTTCATTCCCAAGAAGCCTATGTGACCCAGAGAAGCTTATCTGCCTGCTCAGGCACTCACACGCCCGGAGATGTTCATCTGCCCACGCACAAGCCTTGGCATCAGCCCTTAGGAACTCCTACATACATGTTGTACACAGGTTCCTCCAGGAAACTCCTGGGATGGGTCATGTGCTGAAGCAGGCTTGACACAGGTTCAGGGAGCCCGATCAGCCAGGCACTGGATATGAGCAAATAACAAAATAAAGCCTTAAAATGAATAGGAGTGGTTATTTGGCCTCAAAGGACTCAACGCAAATGAGAAAGTTGTGCTGTATCACAAGCTAGCATTGGGAATTGGTTAGGGTATGGAAGAAGTGACTTTAAGAGCTGGGACTGACACAGAGGAAGCTAGGTCATTGGTGGTATGCTAGTTGAAGGGACTTTTGAGAGCTCAGCCCCCTTTTCTCTATTTCATCCCAGATGCTGTGATGTGAGTGACTTGCCCCAGCCCATTCTCGCCACAGCACCCCAAACAGGCCAACTAACTACAGACAAACCTCCAAAGTCAGTCAAAATTATTCAAAATAAACTTTCTTATAAGTTGACTTATCCCATACATTTTGTTAGAATGATCTGTGTTGCGGGAGCTCTTTCTGCTCCTTCAGCCAATAGCCGCTGAGATACCAGCCCATTGGGGTGTGGTCTCTCTCCCTTTAAAAAAGCGGCCACTTCCCTCTCTTCTGTCTCTGGCTTCCAGCTCTGCTTCCGGCCACCAGGCTCCTTTCCTGATTGTGCAGAGGGCTGTTGTCTGGGACAGTGATCTGTAAGTTTTCCCCTTTAAATAAATAACCATTCTATTAATCATAATTCCAAACTGGTGTGGGATTGTTTGTGACTTACGCCTTCAGATCTGAAACTGTGGGACTCTTGGTGAAAGACTTAGTGGCAGGGTCACTATCATAGCTACCATATGTATGTCTAGGGCTTCCATTCAGCCAGAGAGACCTCATGTCCCAGATGTTAAAGTCAGGGCCACAGGGAACCTATGCCCCAGGCTGTGTGAATATTGGCATTAGGAATCCAGACTGGCCAGTATGTGGCTCCATCCCTTATGCTTTGGTCATTACCCTTTCTCTGAGCCAGATTCTTTAGCCTTCCTTTTAGATCTAGAAACTTCAGTTGTACTCATCTCTGCTTTAGTGGCTTCTGTATTCACCATGAAGTTTCTGACAATGTCCTCACCTACAAAAAGGTTTCCAAGATCTTGGATCAAGTGGATTGGGTAACATCTAATATTGTCTAATATTGGCCTAATTATTGTCAAAGAGTTTAAGCCACATGGGTGAGAATCCCCCAGAGGTTTGTTGGAAAGTTTATATTACGTATAAGTATTTTGTATCATTCACATATGTTCATCTATCCAAAAAAATAAAAAAGTGGGACTCCTTTCTGTTAGTTACTTAAGGTGTATCCTATTTAACAAAGAAAGACAACCTGGATTTATATAGTCTTCATCAGCAATTTGAAGTTGCAGTGTAAGTGAATGAGGATGTTGCTTTTTCCGCCATGTCTGGTTTGTTTCATTCAACTTATTGCTAGTTCCACACAGGTTGCTGCAAATGACAGGATTTCATTCTTTTAACAGCTGAGTCTTTCTCTACTATGCCACATTTCCTTTATCCACTCACTTGCAGAAGGACAACTGGACTGGTTCCATATTTGGTTACTGTGAACTGTTCTGTAATGAAAATGGGGGTAAAAGTATCTTTTGGAATATAAGCTTTTCATCTCTGTTATATGCATACTCAGCATCGACATAGTAGAATCATGTCAAGATGCTCTCATCGGGTTCTGGCATTTTCCATTCGTTTTCAGTGCTCCCATACTAATTTCCACAGTGTCTTTGGTTTGTCATGGAGACCCTGTGACAAGGGGTGTCATTGCCTATTTTCCATGTTTCTCAAGGACAAAATTCCCAAGTTGGGAAAATTCCAAGTTGGCTTGTTAGACCCCAAGGAATGGAACATACTGACTTAGATTCCCATCAGAAGAGTCTGAAAACTTCCATATTTCAGCATCTAGAAAGACAGATACCACAGGTTTTTGCCCACATTTGGAGACCAGTAAGTCAACCTTGCAGAGGTGTAGAGTGGAAGAGAGGACATGAGAGATGGCAAGGGAATTAAGATAGACTTTTAGGGACTAGATGGGTACTGACAGGGAAAGTGAAGGGAACTGGGGTACCCAGGACCAAGACACAGTATGCTCATAAAGATATGCCGCACTGTAAACTTTAATTTACAAAGCTGATATGTATTAAAGTCAAGTTGTAAAACCAAGTTGAATGCATTTCACAGAGTCTGCTTCTTGTGGGTTGAATTGGGAGGTTTATTCAAGGCCACAAGGTATCCTGTAATAGTCAGAAACTGGGCCAGCATCCCATCCTGAACTTCAAATGTCTTACTTTTAAAACATCATTTTAATAATTGATCTGGACAACAGAATAGATGGTCTTGGGGTTTATACTTAAAATGCAGGACAGGGTTTATGAGCAGAGATGTGCAAATTGATTGAACCTGTGGCCTTAGGGGTCATGAAAACATTCAGCCACCTTCCAGAACAATGCCGGCCCAAGACCACCAAGTAACTTCTGTTCTTATTTGAATAAATTAAAATGCTTACTAGTGTCTAACCTGCCTCAGTCATTGTATCTGAGTGAAATCTGGTCAGTTGCTTCAAGAAATTACATTCTAATTTGTTTGCTTTAATGAAAGCAGACCTTGTAGCAGACATAGCCCACAGATAATTTTGTTGAGTGTTTGCCCTACCCGTTAAATTCATACCTTGAATTATAACAAGTCACTGTTGTGGGAATTTTTCTCCCTGAAAGAAGAGGGGATTAAAAATGCCTCCACCCTCCTCATAAGATCCCAATGACTACCAAAGTTCAATTCCACCAGAGACTTCCCCAGAGAATCAATGACCTTATTGATTTTACCAGGGGAAAATGCTCCATTCCCACCTTTTCCTACACCAGACACTTAGAGTTCCAAGCATAGAGGTTAGATGCACCTTGTTGCCCACCTGGGGCCCAAATCTGAATTTTTCTGTCTGTCCCAGCAGCTACAAAGTCAGAGAGTAGATGTGGCAACTGGGCCATCCCCATGGGGCCCCCTAGATAGAGCCCTGTCCTCATTGGGAATGGCACAGTGAATGAGGAAAGACAGACAGATACAAGCAATTCTAGAAATACGTAGACCAATAATGCTTCATTGAGCAAGGTCATGAGGTATGGGAAGTCCTTCTGTATATGTGTTACTCTTATTGGTTAATAAAAAAAGCTGCTTTTGGCCAATGGCTTAACAGAATATAGCCAGGTTGAAATATGTGTGTGTGTGTGTGTATATACATATATGTATATATATGTGTATATATATATGTATATATATGTGTGTGTGTGTGTATATATATATATATATATATATATATATATATATAGAGAGAGAGAGAGAGAGAGAGAGAGAGGAGAGAGAGAGAGAGAGAGAGAGAGAGAGCGCAGCCAGAGTCAGAGAGAAGCTATGTAGCCGCCCGCAGGAGATAGATGTCTCCACTGGAGCCCACTGAAATTTTTCTGATAGTCCATGACCTCATGGTGATGTACAGATTAATGGAGATTGGTTAGTTTAGGATATAAGAGCTAGCTAGAAATACACTTAAGCTATTATCCAAAGAGTATTGCAAATAATATAGTTTCTGTGTGGTTATTTTGAGTCAGGGAGGCCAGGAAACAAACTATGGGCCTCTGTCAACAGTCATGAATGTCTAAGAAGCTTCCCAAAATGGGTCATTAACATTTGAATGTGTCCTCCAGAATTTAATCCCCAATATCATGTACTGACGGTATTTGGAGTGCAGTTTCTGAGAAATATTTAGGGTTAGATGAGGTCATTAGGTCAAGACACTGCTGCTAACATTAGTGACTTCAAAAAAGAGCTGGATTATATGTGTTTATGTTTTCTTGTCAGGTGGCATCTTCCTCTGTGCAATAACACAATGATGTCATGATAGTGATGTCACTTTATTATGACATCATTACATATGACATCATTAGAGTAAGGAATTCCTTACTAGATGCCAGTCCTTTTAATACTGGACTTCTCATCCCACTAGATGATGAAGAATAAACTTCTTTCTACAGTTAAGTTGCCCAGTCTATGATATTTTTTTGTCATGGCAGCAGAAAAAAAGATTAATACAAAGGATAGGATACATTTTCATTTCCAGGATGCTGTCATCTTGAATTTTCACTTCACCACAAAGAAAAGAAAAGGAAAACAGCTATCAGTGGAAGCTCAGAGTCATTGTCTCTCCTGAACTCTCTAGAGCTGGCTCCCCACTGGGTAGAGACTTAAGACATACACATATGTGTGAGACCTGGATTTGAAGATGGAGACTCATTGCCAGTGTAGATATTTGAGTATCAAGAGGGTAAATTTCTCATCTTTGTTAGGGTAGTTACAAAATCCTGTCATAAATCATCATCTATTTACCCTGGAATCCATAAATTCACAACAACGCCAAATCTGGGTATTGCATGTATACATCATATTACAGGAATTTGCAGATATTAACCTGTAAAACATGAATAAATTCTGAATGCCTGATGTTTGTATTTGCTTTTGAATTCATATATTGAGATCAACTTGTCATTGCTATCATCTGGGTATGGTTCAAGTGTCCCCACAGCCTATTGTATAAATCTGATTGTATTTATCCCATCAGAGCATATTATGATGGTGGAGACTCAATTCTACTTTGCTATTTAGAGATGGGACCTTTAGAAGATGGTTAAAGTTAGATGGAGTAATCAAGATGGAACCAAAATGATTGAATCCTGGTGATGGAGACCAGAACATGCACGCACTCAAACATGCACATTCTCTCTCTCTTTCTCTGTCTCCACACAGAGAGAGAGGGGGGGGGGGGAGGAGCTCCCTGCCTCTGTCCATATAACACTTTATAAAGGCCACCATCAAGTAAAACTCCTAGATCTTGCATGCATGTCTAAAATGTCACCAAGGCAAAGCTTTTTATACCTGACCTAGTCCATGGAGTTGTGTGATCACCAGCAGTACATAGGACAGTAGGCAACATATGACTTCAGCATGCATTTCAGTGGTCTGTGAGAAGTCTGGGTCCCTTTCAACTGGACAGCGTCCTGGCTGGTCAGTTACCTCACTCTGCAGCATGCATGCTGCAAAATTACCAGACTTCCCAGAAGTGCAGTTCATGCTACAAGCAACCCAAACACTGTGAATGAAGATGTTCTTAGCTGTCTTAATTACACTCTGCATGATGTGTGTGTATACCTTTTGAAGAGTAACACAAATCTAAAAGTGTTCCATGTGTCTCCTGGCCATGGGAGTCTACACTTTCCCTATATCAAAGCACAGAGCCAGGGCCTAGTCTGTCCCCTGAGGGCCCATCAGTTTGGATAAACTGAAATTGATGCTTCAGCAGAGATAATCCATTAGATTTGAGGCTACAAAAGAAAATGAGTTCCGCCCAGCTGGTGGGGGCAGAGCAGGTGGAGCAGGGAATCTATTATCTCTCTTCCTCTGCAAAGGGCTTGATGGCTTTCTTACATGGGATGTTGACTCTGGCTCACAGCCTAGGGCAGTGAGCATGTCATCACCACCAAGGGACAAAATGATAACTCTATTACACTGAGTGCAAAGTCAATCAACAACATATCCTCAAAACCAAGACACCACTTCTAAATGTCATTTAGCGCCCTGGTTGACAGGCTTGTATGGAACACAGAAAGGCTATTTAAAATGCTGGACAGGTTGCTGGCTCCTAGGCATGGGTGGGATAAACAGTCATTTAAAACAGTGGAAAGCCTTAAGAGTCCCATCATTGAAGACCCTTCAAGGGAAGGAGGCTGATTGCTCTTTTCCATAAACTCCAGAGTTTTCTGCCTTCAGAGCAGAAGCAAGGTCATCTTCATCTGATGTCTAAACATACTTTCTAACAAAGTGTAAGGAATGGGTGTATATCTCTGTGGGCAGAATGCTTCCCTAGCATGCAGAAGGCCCTGGGCCCTATCCCTGGCACCACACAGACTAGGTAGAGTTGTTCAAATTTGTAATCATAGCATTTGTGAGATACAAGCATGAGGATCAGATGTTCAAGATCACCCAAGTTCAATGCCAGCATGAGCTACATGAGACCTTGTCTTTTAAAAACAAAAGTATGGGAGCCAGAAACCTATGCAGCACCTGGAATGAATCAGCTACCTCTAAGGTAGCAGGCCTGAGACAGTAACCTCCATAGGAGCAGGTACAAGGGAGCAACTGCTGAGGTACTAGGCTCAAGCCAGGGACAGACCTGAGCCAGTGACTTCTACAGGAACAGGCCACAGGAGCAGGTACAAGGGGCAGGCCTAAGCCAGAGACCTCTCCGGACCAGGTATAAAACAGCAACCTTTAAGGTAGCAGGCGTGAGCCAGTGACCTCTGCCAGAGCAGGCCTGAGCCGGTGACCTCGGTGGAAACAGCCCCAAGTAAGCAACTTCCATAGGAACAAGCCTGAACAAACAACGCTGGGTAACAGCAAAGTGACACCTGGGAGTGCTGAGTGACCTCCAGGAACACCGAGGGACCTCTGGGGTGACTGAAACCATGGCCCTGACTGGACCATGAGAATCAACCATCTGGCACCTGGAAGATTGATCACCAGAGACACAGAACGCCCCAGCTACACCAAACAGAGGGAAAGGTGGGTAGACAAGGTAAGAACACACTTAATACCACACAGGACAACATGACACCAACAAAAACTATTGGCTCTACAACAGCAAGACTTGAACAACCAAATATAGATAAAACAAAAGAAAATTACCTAAAAAATAACTTTAGGAGAATGTTTGAGGCCCTAAAAAAGGAAATGAAAAATTCCCTCAAGAAATAGAGGAAAAAACAAAAAATTAGAAGAAATCAACAAATACCTTAAAGAAAACGAAAAAACAGATAAAAGAAACTATTCAAGACTTGAAAAACGAAATAGAGACAATAAAGAAAACACAATTCAGATAAGAAAACAATCAGGATCCACAAATGCAAGAATAAACAGCAGAATACAAGAGATGGAAGAGAGAATTTCAAGTGTTGAAGATACAATAGAGGAAAATAGACTCATCATTCAAAGAAAGCATTAAACCTAACAAAAGCTTTACATAAAATATTCAGGAAATCTGGGACACCATGAAAAGACCAAACCTATGAATAATAGGGAGAGAAGAAGGAGAAGTCCTACTCAAAAATGCAGAAAATATATTCAACAAAATCATAGAAGAAATCTTTCCCAACCTAAAGAAAGATATGCATATAAAGATACAAGAAGCTTACAGAACACCAAATAGACTGGATCCAAAAAAAGTCCCCTTGCCACATAATAATCAAAACACTAAACATAAAGAAAAAAATATTAAGAGCTGGAAAGGAAAAGGCCAAATAACATATAAAGGCAGACATATTAGAATTACACCTGACTTCTCAATGGAAACAATGAAAGCCAGAAGGTCCTGGTCAAGCATTATGCAGACATTAAGAGACCACGGATGCCAGACTATTATACCCAGTAAAACTTTCAATCACCATAGATGGACAAAACAAGGTATTCCATGACAGAAACAAATTGATACCTAGCCACAAACCCAGCCCTACACAAAGTACTAGAAAAAAAACTCCAACCCAAGGAAGTTAGCTGCATCCAGAAAAACACAGACAATAGATAATCTCACAGCAGCGCATCCCAAAGAAGGAAAAACAGACACAATAACATCACCAACAATGGAAACTAAAATAACAGAAGATGGCAATCACTGGTCATTAATATCCCTTAATATAAATGAACTCAACACACCTATAAAAAGGCACAGGCTAACAGATTGGATATGAAAACAAGAGTCCATCCTTCTGCTGCATAAAAGAAACACACTTCAACCTCAAAAGACTGACATCACCTTATGGTAAAGGGTTGGGAAAAATTTTCCAATCAAATGGACCTAAGAAACAAGCTGTGTAGCTATCCTAATATCTAACAAAATAAGCTTCAAACTAAAATCAATTAAAAGAGACAAGAAAGGACACTTCATATCTGTCACAGGAAAAATCCATCAAGAGGAAGTCTCAATACTGAACATCTGTGCCCCAAATACAAGGACACCCTCATATGTAAAAGAAACACCTCTCAAGCTTAAATTACATATTAAACCCCACACACTAATAGTGGGAGACTTCAACACCCCACTCTCACCACTAGACAGATCTGCCAGACAGAAAATTAACTGGGAAATAAGGGAACAGATATGACTCAAATGGACTTAACAGACATCTAAAGAACATTCCATCCAAACATAAAAAAATATACCTTCTTCTCAGCACCTCATGGGACCTTCTCAAAAACTGACCACATACTAAGTAACAAAGCAAACCTCAACAGATACAAAAAATTGGAATAACTCCATGTATCTTAGCAGATCACCATGGCTGAAAATTAGAATTCAACAGCAACACTAATTCCAGAAAGCCCACAAACACAGGGAAATTAAACAATGCTCAACTGAATCATCAATGGGCCAAGGAAGAAATAAAGGAAGAAATTAAAGACTTCCTAAAATTCAACGAAAATGACCACACAACATACCCAAATTTATAAGACACAACAGTGTTAAGAGGAAAGTTCATAGTACTAAATACCTACATAAAGAAGCTGGAAAAATCCTACACTATTAAGTTAACAGAACATTTGAAAACTCTAAAAAAGAAGCAAACTCACCCAGGAGGACTAGACAACAGGAAATAATGAAATTGAGAGCTGAAATCAACAAAATAAAAACAAAGAAAAAATACAAAGAATAAATGAGACAAAGAGTTGGTTCTTTGAGAAAATCAAACAAAATAGACAAACTTTTATCCAAACTAACCAAAAGGAAGAGACAGAAAATCTAAATTAACAAAATCAGAAATGAAAAGAGGGATATAACAATAGACACGAAGGAAATCTTGAGAATCAGCAGGTCATATTTTGAAAACCCATGCTCTACAAAACTAGAAAACTTAAAGGAAATGGACAACTTTCTGGAGAAATATCACTTACTCAAATTAAATCAAGACCAGATAAGCAAATTAAATAGACCTATAACTGCTAAAGAAATAGAAACAGTCATCAAAAGTCTCCCTACCAAAAGAAAAGCATAGGATTAGATGGTTTCAGCACAGAATTCTACAAGATTTTCAAAGAAGAACTAATACAAATACTCCTCAAATTATTCTATATAATGTAAACAGAAGGAACATCGATGAACTCTTTTTATGAGGCTACAATTTCCCTGAAACCCAAACCACAAAGGCATTACTAAGAAAGAATTACAGACCAATCTCACTCAAGAACATTATGAAAAAATATTCAATAAAGTACTGGCAAACTGAATCCAAGAACACATCAGAAAAATCATCCACCATGATCAAGTCAGATTCATCCCAGAGGTGCAGGGATGGTTCAACATACAAAAATTTATCAATGTAATCCACCATATTAACAAACTGAAAAATAAAAACCAAATGATCATCTCATTAGATGTTTAAAAAATTTGACAAAATACTTTATCCCTTCTTGATAAAGGTCTTTGAGAGAGAGCAGGGATACAAGGAACATACCTAAACATAATAAAGGCAATATATAGCAAGTCAACAGCCAACATCAAACTAAATGGAAAGAAACTCAAAGCAATCCACTGAAATCAGTAATAAGACAAGGTTTCCATTCTCTCCATTATTTATTCAATATGGTTCTTGAGGTCCTAGCTAGAGCAGTAACACACCAAAAGGAGATCAAGCAGATACAAATTGAAAAGGAAGAATTCAAACTCTCACTCTTTACTGATAGTTTATATAAGTAACCACAAAAATTCTACCAAGGGACTTCTACAACTCATAAACACTTTCAGTAATGTAGCAGGATAGAGTTCACATCCTAAAGAATTCCTCCTCGATTATTCTCCAGTCTTTATACCAAAACTTAACTGATGGGGAAATATTCTGTTTCCTAGACAACCAGCTGAATTTAGTCCACATCTATCTGTGCCTCCTCTGACACATCTTCCTGGTCACATAGCTGAATTAGCACCTCTTTTCTGGCATCCTCCAAATTACAAAGAAAGGAGCAGAGCAACATCTGACCTTTTGTTAGGTAGTGATAGCCTGTATGGAAGGTTACTTGACCACTTCAGGTGTGGCCTATGGGTTTAGAGCCTGGCTACCATACCATATAGAAAGATGGGCTTATAGACATGTACTCAACTATGTTCATAGCAACATTGTTTGATATAGTCAGAATCTGGAAACAACTTAAATGTCCCTCAACCAAAGAATGAATAAGGAAAATGTGGTACATTTACACAATGGAGTACTACACAGCAGAAAAAAATAATGACATCTTGAAATGCATGGATCTAGAAAACACCATACAGAGTGAGGTAACCCAGACCCAGAAAGACAAATATCATATGTATTCACTCATAAGTGGCTTTTAGACATAAAGCAAAGAAAAACCAGCCTACAACTCACAATCCAAGAGAACCTAGACAACAATGAGGACCCCAAGGGAGACAAACATGGGTCTAATCTATATGGGAAGTAGAAAGAGACAAGATCTCCTAAGTAAATTGGGATCATGGGGACCATGGGTGTGGGTAGAAGGTGAGAGGAGATGAAGCGAGGGGAGTAGAAAAAAATATATAGCTCAATAAAATCCATTAGAAAAACAAAAGTATGAAGAAGAGATGATGAAATTGATAGAATTCACTGGTGACAATGTGCCTGCCCCTCTCACTGTCACCTTGAGACTCCAGGTCCTAAAGCACATACTATGCTGAACCTTTACAAACTAACCAAGGTATAAAATACAGGCAGAATATCTGTTTAATAGCTGCTTTTACTTAGCTCCGACAGCCTAGGCCAGCCACTTTGCACTCCTTTCGTTAATTGATTTTAGATCATTTCAAAGATTCAAACATAATGCCAATGACCAGTAACTTAGCCAACAAGTGCATACCTGTCTTTAGAGGAATTTTTATTTACTACTATAAGCCTGTACCTAGATATTTGTAGTTATAAAGTTAATGGCCATCCTCTTAAATGTCTTCATAATTGTTTGTCCTTTAAGTATGACTGGTTACTAATATCCTTGGCTCTTTTTGGTTTTCTTCTTATAAACTATTATAACCCATTCCTACTATTAGAATGCCAAAATCTGGTTAATTTACAAAGAACAGGAATATTATTTCTCACAGTTCTGGAAACTGAGAAGTCCGAAATCAAGGTGCCACTTTTGGTGAAGTTGCCTTGCTATGTTGTCACAAGACAGAAGACATCACACTACAGGGGGGCAAAGGCAAGAAATGGGAAAGCCAGTCATAAGGGGAGAGAAGGAAAAGATGAGGAAGAGGGGTAGATGGAGGAAGGGAAGGGAGGAGAGGGAAATATATAGAGAGAGATGGAGGAATGGGGAGAAGGAGGGAGAGAGAAGAGAGACAAAGCACGAACGCAGCCTTTTATACCAATCTTAAAACCATAGTAAAAAAAAAAAACAAAAAAAAAACACCAGCAATACCACACCAGAGCAACTATTCACTTCACTGTGAAAAGATATGAATTCATTCCAAAAATGATGTTGTTGTTCAAAACGTCTTTGTAAGGGGGGGGGCAGGTTTCTTTGGGGGTTTATTTAACAAATGCTATCAGGAATTGCCAGACCATGAGAAGTTATCCACCAGGCAAAGAAATACAGGCTATGATAAAAATTTTAAGTCAAAATAATGTGGTCAGAGTACCAATGAGTCAATCAGGTGGAGATGTCTGATGGGTCCTTTGAGTTTTTCTGTCATTCAAGAGAAAGGTAACAGAACAGAAATTGGGTAGGAGAGAGGTGACAAGATTGATAACATCAACGCCATCAGAGCTGCAACCTCCTCGAGAGTCACTGTATACGTAACATCACATCTCCATCCTTTTAATGGAGGGACCCAAGTTCAAGGCTCGAGTTTTAGCAAAAGGAAGGGAGAATACCTAACAGCAAACAACTGACAGTGGTAAAGGGTGTGTCAAAAATGTGCTACCTCATAGAAACGCCCAAGACTAGGTCAAAGAAGAGTATATTCCACAGTAAGAGAAGCCAGTGTTTGGGTGTAAGAACCTTCTGGATTTTTATCATGAGATCTCCTGAGGACCTTCTGAAGGTTTTCAGAAGCACATGAAGGGGAAAGAGTGAAAGATGAGGGGGCAGAGTCAATCCACATGGAAACAGGAGGTCATTTGAAGGAACTGGGCTTGGGAGAGCAGAAACTCAGTCAGGTCTGCAAGCTGGAAAAGAGTAACAGGAAGGACCACATGAAGGAAGCATGAGCTACATCTCTGAGGACCCAGAAAGGCACAGAGTAGAAACTTTCTCCACAAGCCAGAAGGCAAAGAGAAGTAAGAGGCGGCAATGACACGAAGCCAGAGTTGCTGTGACCATCACAGGAAGATGGATACAAGACACCACATGTTTAAAGAAGCAGCATTATTTGTAATAGCCAGAACCTGGAAACAACCTAGATGCCCTTCAATGGAAGAATGGATGAAGAAAGTATGGAATATATACATATTAGAGTACTACTCAGCAGTAAAAAACAAGGACTTCTTGAATTTTGCACGCAAATGGATGGAAATAGAAAACACTATCCTGAGTGAGGTAAGCCAGACCCAAAAAGAGGAACATGGGATGTACTCACTCATATTTGGTTTCTAGCCATAAATAAAGGACATTGAGCCTATAATTGGTGATCCTAGAGAAGCTAAATAAGAAGGTGAATCCAAAGACTAACATAGGCATCCTTCTGAATATTAACCTTCATCAGGTGATGAAAGGAGACAGAGACAGAGGCCCACATTGGAGCACCGGACTGAAATCTCAAGGTCCAAATCAGGAGCAGAAGGAGAGAGAGCACGAACAAGGAACTCAGGACCGCGAGGGGTGCACCCACACACTGAGACAATGGGGATGTTCTATCGGGAACCCACTAAGGCCAACTGGCCTGGGTCTGAAAAAGCATGGGATAAAACCGGACTTGCTGAACATAGTGGACAATGAGGACTACTGAGAAGTCAAGAACAATGGCAATGGGTTTTTTATCCTACTGCACGTACTGGCTTTGTGGGAGCCTAGGCAGTTTGGATGCTCACCTTACTAGACCTGGATGGAGGTGGGTGGTCCTTGGACTTCCCACAGGTCAGGGAACCCTGATTGCTCTTCGAGCTGATGAGGGAGGGGGACTTGATCGAGGGAGGAGGACTTGATCGGGGGAGGGGGAGGGAAATGTGTGGCCGTGGCGGGGAGGAGGCAGAAATCTTTAATAAATAAATAAATTTAAAAAATAAAAAAAAATAAAGAAGCAGGAGCTGTGGAGGCAAGTAAGGGCTTTTCTAGATAGGGGAAAATCACTCTGACTTGGAAAGATGGTATATTCCATTCCATAGCAATTATTGCCATTTTCCCCTTGTCCTGCTTAGCTTTATCTATCAATGTGACACAGTCCACAGTCACCTGAGAAGGGAATCTCAATTGAGGGATCATCTAGATGATACTGGCCTGTGGGCACATCTATGGGGAGTTATCTTACTAATTGATGCGGAAGAACCCAGACCTTTATGGGTGGTCCCATTTTTTGAGCAGTGGTCCTAGTCTGTACAAGGAAGCCCATTAAGGATGAGCCTGTGAGCAAACCAGCAAGTCACCTTCCTCCACAGTTTCTGCTTGAAATTACTGAAGCTGATGGATCTAAGTTCAAGGCTAGCCTTGTCCACAGATACAGTTTTAGGATTAAGCAGTGAAGGAATGATTCAAAAACAGAAAATTAGGGAAGATGCACTTGAACGAAGGAGTCTTGTTCCAACCTCAGTAAACAGCAGAACTTGGCAGCTTAGACCACATGGTTCTGTGAATTCGAGGCCAGCCCAGTCTACAGAGATACTTCCAGGACAGCTATGGCTGTTACACAAAGAAACCCTGTCTCTAAGAACAAGCAAACAAAAAACAAAACAATAAAAGTTTACTCAGATAAGACAAACATTACACAAAGACATTAACTAAATTGATGTTTCTCTGGGAGAAGGGAAGGTATCATAAAGTAGATAAACAAGGCCACACTTTTGCCACAATCATCAAGTTGCTAAGCAGTGAAATGGATGACTTAATTACAAGGGCTGAGGCTGAGACAATGGTGAGTAGGTTTAAGAGAAATCCAAACACGACAGAAGCAGTGTTAGAGAACATGAAGAAAGCTAATAAATCCATGCAGATTTTAGGAAGGGAAAATTGTTCTGAACATAAGTGACACACGGGTTGCCCACAGATATACAACATGCATATACTGGGGGTCACAAAACAGAAAACAAAGAAGGGAAATTGGTCAGAGGTAATATCCAAAGAGATAACGGTGAAGAAGTGTGATTAAAATGGAGGTAAACCCCTTCATCTTCTGGATTATTAGAAAAAGAGACGAGAGTAAGGGATGAGGAGAATTCTAATATGATGGTGTCAGGGCAGCAAAGAAGAAACATAATCATGTCTTAGTGAGACATGAGTAACTGTGTTAGCTATCTTCACATTACTTCAATCAAATACTCAAGAGAAGCAACATGAAGGAGAATTTCTTCTGACTTGCAGTTGCAGGGTACAGTTCATGGTGAAGGAGAGAAAGGCTCTCAACTATGGCCGCGTGCTCACAATTAGGACAATGGGAAGCAGAGAGGTTAATTCTCACATCCACTTGCTGCCTTTTTTTTTGTTCTGTCTGGTACCCCACAACATGCAGTGATGTCACCCATACTCAAGATGGATCTTACCACCTTGATTCCCCAGCCCAGAAAATACTGCACAGACATGCCCACAAATATGTCTCCCACATGTTTCTAAATCAAGTTGAAGATGAAGACTAACCATTACAGGGAGTTACAGAGAATGGGATGGATAAAGGAAGTGAGTTGGAAACCTGAAGAAAATGAGGAAGAGGTACATTCACCATTGCCAGCAACTCACTAAGAAATCGGCCAAGATAGATGAAAAAAAAATGCTGAGAAAGGATGCCTCAGCTGAGATTATATATAATATGTTCATAATGAGAACATGGATACTAGGAAGTACATTTCTCTAGTAGCAACTACAGGCTGAACAAGACTAGAATAAAAACATATTCATGTAGGCGGAGACTGCTTGTTCATTTCCCAGCCCCAAATAATAACACAGAAACTATATTAATTACAACACTGGTCAATAGCATATGCATATTTCTAGTTAACCCTTAAATTAACTCATTTCTATTAATCTATTAATCACCACCAGGCTGTGGTCTACTGGTAAGGTTCTGCATGGCTGCTGGCGTCTTTCTCCTTCAACAGCTACATGGTGTCTCTCTATCTCCACCTACTTTCTCTCTATATCTCTGTTCGGATTTCCCACCTGGCTTTACTCTACTAAGCCATTGACCATAACAGCTTCTTTAATAACCAATGGTAGTAAAACATGTTCATAGCATGCAGAGGGGAATCCCACATCATGCATGTGCAGAGACACACAAGAGAGAAACTCACAGAAGGATGCAGCCTGTGTTAGGCAACATCAAGTAGGATGATAAAATTGCTACAGCCACTGGATCTTACAAGTCCGACAGAAGAAAAGGCAGGGAGTGGCTGGTTACCAGGGCTGAATGGGAACAACCAGAGGATACAAAAACTAGGAAATGCAGTGGCACCACTAGCTGTTTTGATGAGAAAAGTCTGCAGTAGCAAGGGCGTGGGCGAAACCAGAGACTGTTGCTGTGGTGAGGAATTTCCCCCCAGTAGACTGAGTAACTCTGTCTGGCTGGGAGATCTGGAAAGGGCCAAAGATCACAATGGAACTGAAGGCTATGGTGACTCCAGAAACATTAAAAATGACTACACCAACAGCTGACATGACAACCTGGGTCTGAGTGGCCCCAGGCAGACTGTCCTCTTCCTTTGTTTAGTTCCTTACCTTTGCAAGCCATCCTAAGCAAAAGGACAACATGTACATGCTAAGGGAGTTTTCTAGTTAGGCCCTAACTCTTAAGAAAGGTTTTTCTTGCTCGCGGGCAACAGCAGTCTTTTAAAACTACGATTCAAGCTGTTAAAAATGAAAATATAGATATAACATTTTCTGAAAAGTCACTTTAGAAATGCCTGCCCATTTCCTTTTTGAGTCCCAGCTGAAGAGAACATACAAACTTTAAAAATATATATATATTTTATATATATATTCCACCTGGCTCTTGAAATTTGAAGTGGAAAACATCAGGTCAGCATGTTTTTAAGGGAGCAGCGAGGAAGAATATCCAATTCAATGTGCTGCTCAGCTCATCTATAAAGCATTAATATTTATGGAAGTGCATTTCGGGGAAAGCGCAGAGAAAGTATGACCAAGAAAACGCAGCAAGGACAACTGAGTGGTGCCAGTGACTCCATGTGCACCATGTGTGTATAGAGCCCAGAAATTGGATCTAGGTGTCTTTCTCTACCATTCTCCACATTATTTTTTAAGACAGAGTCTCTCTCTAACCCTGGAGCTCTCAATTTTGCTAGACTGCCTGGCCGGCAAGGCTCAAGGATGCTCCTATACCTGCCTCCGAAGCACTGGGGTTACACTGAACACCACTAAGCCCATCTCTTTACACCTGTGCTTAGGATCTACACTTGGTTCCTTACTTTTGCCTGTGAAGCATTTTATCAACTGAGTTATCTGCCCATCCCATTTTTTTAAATTGTTTTAGTTAGGGTTGCTACGGCTGTGATGAAACACCATGACCAGAAGAACTTGGGGAGGGAATGTCTTTTGGCTTACACTTGCACATCACTGTTCATCAAAGGAAGTCAGGACAGGAACTCAAACAGGGCAGAGGCCAGAAAGGGATGCTACTTACTAGCTTGTTCATCATGGCTTACTCAGCTGGCTTATAGAACCAAGACTACCAGTCCACCCACAACGGACTGGGCCCTCCCCCATCAATCATCAATTAAGAAAATGCTCTACAGGTTTGCCCACAGCTCAGTCTTATGGAGGAATTTTCTCAGTTGGAGTTGTGTCCTCTCAGATGGCTCTAGCTTGCATCAAGATGACATAAAATTAACCAACACAATTGACACTTGTCAGCTTGACACACAACACTTTTTAAGCCATAACTTTTCCCTTTTTTTGGAGGGGGGATTTCATCCCCAAGATCTCAGATTAATAAATGTGACAAATATAAAACATAATAAACCTAAAAATTCCATGGTCTTTACCAATTCAAATACTTTAAAAGTTCAGTTGCTGTAAAACTCCAAAGTCTCTTTTAAAATATGAAATCTCTTTTAAAAATTTAGTCTCCCCACTGTGGGAGACTATGAAATAAAATATAAGCTAAACATTTCTTACTTAAAGAGGGAAGAACCAGGGCACAGTCACAGTCTGAACAAAGCAAAACCACATCCCAACAATGTAAATAATTCGGTGTCTAATATCTGTGATTCACTCACAGTTTTCTGGGCTCCTCCAAGGTGCATGGATCACGTCTCCAGCTCTGCCCTCTGCAGCACACACAGCTTATCTTCCAAGATTCTGGCAGCCTCGACCCCATGACTGCTGCTCCTCTGGGTGATCCTCACACAACACTAGCATCTCCACAGTGCTGTGGGCTTCTTCTGAAGTTGGGCTGCACTTTCACCGATGGCCTCCCCTGGGCTCTCTTCATGGTACCACACTTCAGCTTCTCTGCATGACCCCTTCAATCCTGGGGCTTCAACTGCTACTGAGGCTGCCCCTTTGCCAATGGCCTCTCACAGAGTCAAGCCTCAGCTGCTTTCCATGACCCCTTTATGCTTTCAAAGCTAGTGCCACCTGGATGAATCTTATGCTCCCAAGTCCAAAGTTCAGCTGACGATAAGGGGTACCAACCTTGGCTGTTTCTGGAACACAGCTTCTGTGTGCTGAGTCTCAGGAAACACTTCCCAGAACACCTCACCTCTGATGCCGGTCTCTTCATAATCACCTCTAATGTCTCAACTCCAGCCAACCAACATCAAGTATCCCATCAAAACAAAGCTTCACTTTAGTAGGCTTCTGGAATCTTATTAATCACAGTTGATTCTTCAGCCCATGCTAACCAGAAACACAGACCCTTTGCTATTCAAAATAGAAAATGGCCCCAATAGAGTCTTTAAATTCCCTCTGACACTTACAAGCCAGGCCTCCATTGTCTGCTCTGTTCTCAACTGTTTTACTCTCAGGGCTCCCCTGGGATCTCTTCACAGAGGCACACTTCATCTTCTCTGCATGACCTCTCCAATCCCGGGACTTCAACTCTACTGAGACTATGGATGGTCTCCTGGCTTCCCACAGTGTCAAGCCTCAGCTGTTTTCCATTGCCGCGGATGAATCTTACACTACCTGAATCTTACACTACCAAGTTCAGCTCACTCAGTAGTGAACAACTAACTCAGCTCTCAATACACAATAGCTTTTCTAGCTCAGAGTCCAAAAGTCCTTCCACAGTCTTCCCCAAACCAATGGTCAGGTCTGTCACAGCCACACCCCACTTTCTGGTACTGAGTTGTCTGTGGCTATTGCTGTTATGAAGCACCACAACCAAACAACTTAGAGAGAAAATGTTGGTTTTTTTTTTGTTGTTGTTTTGTTTTTTTGTTTTTTGTTTTTTGTTTTTTTGGCTTATACTTCTACTTACTATTCCTCACCAAAGAAGTCAGGACAGGAACTCCCAGGCTAGAGCTGGTGCAGAAACCACGGAGTGGATCTCCTTACTGGCTTGTTCCCCAGTGAAACTCAGCCTGCTCTCTTATAAAACCTAAGACCACCAGCCCAGGGGTGAAACAACCCACAATGCACAAAGCCCTCCCACATAATCACTGATTAAGAAAATGATCTACAGGCTTGCCTATATC
This sequence comes from Microtus pennsylvanicus, assembly GCF_037038515.1. Taxonomy (NCBI): domain Eukaryota; kingdom Metazoa; phylum Chordata; class Mammalia; order Rodentia; family Cricetidae; genus Microtus; species Microtus pennsylvanicus. Next base: position 35,408,892 of record NC_134579.1, on the reverse strand, counting down.
CCAATTACATGGAGACAGGTTCTCCTGTCTCCAAGTGTTAGCAGGCTGTTCTACCAGGAGTTACAATTTCCCAAGGTAAGAAGCAGGGGAAAATAAGAGAAAAGGAAGAAAGGAAGGGAGGGAAGAAGGGAAGGAGAAAAAAGGAAGAAAGGAAGCAGGGAGGAATAGAAGGAGGGACAGAGGAAGGAGGGAGGACAAAAGGAAAGTGCTTCCCCTAGAGGTGTTTCTAGAAAATGCTAAAACTAGAAACTAATCTTTCCTAAACTTAATCTCATTAGCGTGACAGTAGCTAGAGCCTCTGCACTGCAGAGACACTGGTATGCATCTAGAAATCGCTCCTTAGAATAGTAACTAAGAGGTCAGGGCTCCTTGGCAGGAAATCTGAGCATCCTTGAACTTGCTGTTTAGTTTGGCAGGTTGGGAGATATATATATATATATATATATATATATATATATATATATATATATATATATATATATATATATATTTCAGTTGAGGCGTGAAATAAAAATAAGTTTACTTTATAAACATCAATCTTGTTTTAGGACCTCGTCACGAAGGTGGTAACAGATCCAACTGGACATTTGGGGAGCCAAAACCAAGCTTTTCCAAGTTTTGCACCAAAGTTCTTGAAAATAAAGATGTTTAGTATTTGCAGTCATTATCCGCATGTGACAGATTTTTTTTTAGATTCTTCTTTTTTTTCATGACTCGGGGCCTTTGATAACTTCACTTTGGGAGGACTTCCTAGAGTCATTCTCAGGTGCTGGAGACGTAGCTCAGTTAATAGAACACTTGTCTGGCACGAACACAGCCCTGGGTGCCATCACATCACTCAAACTGGACATGAAGCCACCTTCCTGTAACCTCAGCACCCAGAGGAGGATGCAGAAGGATCAGAAATGGAAAATCATCCTCAGCCACAGAGCAAGATTGCCTGGGTTTTATGAAACCCTCTCTCTTGAGGGAAATGTCACAAAATGTCACTATCTTGTCTACACTGCAAAGTCTAAAAACAAGTCAATAAATAAACCCTAGAATCCATCTTGTGGTTATGGTTACTAAAGCTTCATTTATGTTAACCTCCCTGAATCGAAGGATCACCATGCCTGCGTGTTAAAACCCCACAGCATCTTAGCTTGCTACCCACTCTGTTTGGAGTAGGGAGAAGGCTGAGCCCACTGCATCTTGACAGGTTGCTTCTATTTATAGCAAGAAGATCATTAGGATTTCTCTAAGATGGTCCCCCACTGTCAACTGTTGAGACAGCAGCAAGAGCTAAATATGGCACATCTTTTTACGTTTGGAAAGGACTACATGAGGACTCTTTAAAAACCAGTGTCTTAACACAGTTCTTTACAACTGTTCTGAGTGTGAGAACCTGTTCCCCAAGGAGCCTAGTGATAAAGAATGAGCAATAAAGTCACAGAAAACACGGCATACATTCCCAAAGGTCTGGGGTGAAATCCACAGTGTAATTCCTGAAGAATAGAACACACTGGCTTTGGACACACACAAACATGCATGCACACACACACACATGCGCACATGCAGACACACTGTCTCTGGACACACACACTCATGCACATGCACACATGCAGATACACTGGCTCTGGACAGACATACATGCACACACACACACTCACACACATGCACACATGCAGACACACTGGCTCTGGACACACACACATGCACACATACACACATATAGGCACACACACTCATGCAAATGCACACATGCAGACACACTGGCTCTGGACAGACACACACGCACACACACACTCACACACATGCACACATGCAGACACACTGGCTCTGGACACACACAAACATGCACACATGCGGACACACTGGCTCTGGACAGACACACATGCACACACACACTCACACACATGCACACATGCAGACACACTGGCTCTGGACAGACACACATGCACACACACATTCATGCACATGCACACATGCGGACACACTGGCTCTGGACACACACACATGCACGCACATGCACACATGTGGACACACTGGCTCTGGACACATACATGCACACACATACTCAGGCACACATATGCACACATGCAGACACACTGTCTCTGGACACACACACACATGCAGGCACACACACTCATGCACATGCACACATGCAGACATACTGGCTCTGGACACATGCACGGGCATGCACGCAGACACATTGGCTCTGAACACGCATGCGTGCACACATACACACTGAAAAAGGGAGAAAGAGAAATAAAGAATAAAGTGACCTTGTGAGATGAGAGACCAGTTAACCTGATTGTGACCTGTATATGTGTATTAAAATATAATGTTGTATACATAAAATATATGCTAAGTTGAGTCCCTGGTTAATGGGGATTGTCGCTGCTGATGTCATAGGCCAATCAAACTGAATTAATAAATCCATGTTTAATCAAAGCAAAGCATTCCTGAGTGGCTCCAGGGGAAGCTGAGAAGATCACAAGGGGAACCCACAAGGTGGGGGCTTTTAATGCCCCCCAGGGGTGGAGCCACCAATGGTGGGCTTTCTCAAGGGTGGAGTAATTCCCTCCAGGGGTGGAGCCACTGATGGCGGGCTTTTTCAGGGGCAGAGTCTGAACTGAGGCAACTCCAAGAGAGGGGTCTGCAGCTTGGCACCCTGAGGACAGGTTCTGGAATGGGCCTGAGCTGGATTCCAAATGTTTCAATTTTTTTGGATAGATATAGATGCCGGTAGGCCTTCCACCTAAACAATACACATAGTAAACTTTTTAAACGGGAAAATGTTTACAATCTCTGAATAGTAAAGGTTTATATCAGGCACAGAGTGCATTTTTTTAAAAAGAAGAAAATATGTAACAGATTATACAGTAACTTTTTTGAGACAGTCTTACTATGTAGACCTAGTTTACCTGGAACTCCCTCTGTAGATCAGGCTATCCTTAAACTCACAGGCAGTCACCTGCTTCTGCCTCCTGAGCACTGGGATTGACCACCACTCCTTGTTTACACGTGATATTTTCCAGACGGGCGGTGAGTCTAAGGGCCTGGATAAAGTCAGTCACACACTAAACTGTACGGTACATTCAGAAAACCATCCAGACATTGATGATCAATAGAAACCCTGACTCAAGACTCAACAAAGGAGTCAGACTCAGATGTCTCCAACCACAGACAGAACATCAGGAAGCCACCCAGAAACAATGTATCAGGCAGGCCCCAAACCAGTCTAAGCTTGGCAGGGCTGTTACTGTTTCTGGAGCTTTCTCTATCCATCTCCCCTGCCCTTTCAAGTGTTTTGGATGTGGCCTGTCTTTTCAGCTTGGTACTGCTTCTATGTGTTGAGGACCTCTGTGAAGTGGCCTGCTGTCATCTGACTCTGGGACAACAGAGGGACTGTCCCAGCCCTGACTGTAGCCAGGCCTCCCCACGTTTTCCCCAGTGCTCTCATTTTGGACCCAGAGCACAAATGCTCCAGAACATTTTAATGTGTTATCCACAATAGTCAGGCAGCCATAGCTAGCAAAACAAAGCAACACAGTCATTATTAATAGGTTTTTCTCTTTATGTCATTTGCTGCTTAATGATCTACTGTAGATTATCCTCCACACTTTAATAAACCAGATTAGCTGTGCACTGGTGGCTCCTAGCTATTCTCTCTGGAAGGCGTTTTTATAGACTCCATCAGTCAAAGCCCTCGTCTTTGCGGAGACAATGTATTTTCAGTGTCTCACGACTAGAACAGTCATGGTTAGTATAACCATATGCCTTTCCTTAGACAGCTATAACAGATTAACAGGGTAGCTCCAAATAACAGTATGTGGGAACCTGAGGAAACAGAAAACCGAGGTGTCACCATGACTTTGCACTTTCTGAAGGTTTCAGAGGAGATTCTATGCCTTGCTTCTTCTAGTTGATGGGGGTTCCAAGCACTTCTTAGCTTGGGAACGCATTCTTCCATTCCACATCTCTCTGGCTGCCTAGCTGCTTCCTGTTCTTCTAGTCTTAAAGTATAAATATGAAATGCCCCCATGGTTTTACACTTTGAAAGCCTGGTTCCCCAGTTGACAGCACTATTTAGAAGGTGTGGAAACTTTAAGGTATGCAGCCTTGCTGGAGAAATTAGGTCAGTAGGTAGGTCCTGGGGGGGGGGTATATTATTCCTGAATCCTGGCTTGTCATGCTCTATACCTCCTATCTGGTAAGAAGGAAAGACTATACCCCCCCTGCACCCGAGCACACACTCTTGCAACTATGATGTTCTGTCCAAGCACATGGGGTCAACAATTATGGACAGAGCCCTCTGAAGCTGTGAGCTTCCTCCCTCAAGTTGTGACAATTAGATTATTTGGTCACAGCAAAAAGAAGAGTCACCAGAACTTGCCCTCTATCTCCTTCCTGTAAAAGATAACCTGCCATTGGTCATGGGACCTGCCCAAATACAGGTAGTACCAACTCAAGATTCTTATGCTAATGCTCTCTACAAAGACCTTTGTTCTAAATATGATCTGTTGGGACCATTTGGAGTCCTGGCCTCCAGCTGCTCTTCCCTGCTAGAGATCTTTACTTTCCTTCTGATTTGAGTTACTAAAAGCTGTGTCAAAGTTGTTTACCAGCTTTGCTTCATGAGCACGTGTGGCCTTGAGGATCAGAGGATAAGGTTTTCACCTGTTGGCCCACCTGACTGTTGGGTATATGAGCCTCCATGGTGCTATTGAATAAAGGGCATCTTACCAGTGACTAGAGGTCCATGTCTCTGCCTCTCTGTTAGTCTGTCTCTGTGTGTGTTTGTGTGTTTGAACCTTGCCCGAAGCTCGCGAACTGTATGGTAGTGCTTAGAGCGCAGACAGGCATTGTGCGCTGCAATGATCACACTTCCAACTACAGGGGATTAGAGGTGAACAAACTGAGTGACAAACTATCCCAGGTTTTCACAGGGTGGAGGAGTTTGGCGGGACACAGGGCTTTTATAACCACATGGAGGCTGAATGGTTACCCCTAGATCTTAGAAGCAAACTGCGACCTACAGGCTGCCAACAGGCGAAGTCAGGCTGTGATTCCCCAGCTCCAGATGGTGCAGCAGCACCAGGCGGAAGTGTATCAGAAAAGTAAATCCTTAGGTCCTGCCCAGATCTTTATGAGGGACACCAAGGGCAAGCCTCAGAAACCTGTTTTCATGCCATTTTTAATATACACGGAAATGACAGAGCCACCAAGAGTGGGATTTGAAATTGGTCCAAATAAGGACAAAAGAACCATGAGAAATTTCACCCGGAAAGGTGGCCTTCAGGTCTGTCAACACATCAGGGCTACATGAAAAGCTTTGTTAAAGTTCCGATGCCCAAGACCCATAATCAGGCTGGGAAAGAGAGAAAGCGAGGCTGCTTTCACAGTGCTCCCCAGGAGATTACAGTGTGAGCCAACCCCAAGGAGGACCTGAGCCAGGAGACTTCAGCCAGGGGCGGCATAATGAGTAGGTGAGCCCTGTAGTTCTGAAGAGGTGGGCCTGCCCCCAGGCTCTGAAAGGCCGAACAAACAAACAGCTTTTGTTTTGAATTTACAATAAATACAAGACTATAAAACAGACCGCAGAATGTAATTCCAGGGTACTTTGGGAAACAGAAGTGTGTGAATAGCTCAGAGGAATAAAAAGGTGCCAAATTGGTAGAAAGTGAGGTATGGGTTTAATATGGAAGAAAGGAGAGGGGTCGAATCCTTCTGCTGAACTGACAGGCAATTTCCTGGTGTGAGCTCAGAAGCTGCCACAGGTTGACAGGATGCTGGCTGGCCACAGCAGCACCGTTTTAGCTTCCATTTCTGACCTCTGCTGTGTCAGCTGTACCCGGGATTTGATTTGTAGAGGTGACTGAGAGGGAGCACAAAGACAAGGTGTTATTACTAACCACTCCTGAGAGAGAGGAGCACACCATGCCAGGCAGCCCCCAGGAGGAGGATGGCACAGCTGACACCTTTTCGGACTTCCATGGAAACAGATGAAGAGGCAGAGAAGACCAGGTTGAGTGAGCTCAGGATCGAATGATTTACATTGCTTTGTGCAAGATCACAGGGTGGCTTTGGGTCCTGGGCCTTGGGGTGACTTCGGGTAGAGAAACTGTGGGACTGAACTGTGAGATGAAGAAGCAATTTGGGATAGGGACTCAGGCTGGTTGGCTTGGAGAAGCTGTTGGCTGTCTTCAGAAATCAGCTAGTCTCGGGAAGGGTGTTCTCCCCAGGCACCTGGACATAAAAGCATTGTGAAATTGAGAAAATAAAGATGTGCTTACTACACATGCATGGCCTAACTCAAAAGGTCGTTTCTGTGCTGAGCTGACAATTTTGCAGTAAAGCATTTGCCATGTAAGCATGAGGATCTAGGTTGAATTCCAAGAATCCACACGAAAAAGGCAGGTGTGGTGTTACACACTTATTGTTATTCTTTTTTTAAAAAAATGCTGCAAGATCCCCGGTGGCAGTAGGCAGCAGAAATGCTGTAGGTCCCAAATGGTGGCGGCGGACCATGTGGTGGCAGACAGCGGGCCCTGGGAGCAGCCAGTCCCAGGCAGAGACGGCTGCTGGTCCCCGAGCAATGGCTGGTTCTAGGCAGGGAGACACATGGTGGGCGGGCAGAAGACAGAAACATGGATAGACACGACATGCAGGGTGAGGTTGAATGTTTATTCAGGGGGTTATGGAGGAGGAAGGGTGAACGGGGGGACAGAGAGAGAGAGAGTGAGAGAGAGAGAGAGAGAGAGAGAGAGAGAGAAGAGGAGAAGGAGACAGAGAAGGGGGAAAGCAAAGAAGTGGGGAGAGAGGCAGAAGCGAAGCTGCCTCTCCGAGAGGAAGATGGAAAAGAGGACTAGCTCAGGCGGGAAGCTGAAGATCAGCCTGCCTCAGCGGATGGGGAGGGGAATGGTGTGGCTTGTCTCTTAAAGGGACCAAAATTATAACACTTATAATCCCACTGATAAGGAAAACAGAAAGAGGAAAATTCCTGTGGTTTGATGGCCAAGTAACCCTTTGGGGCCAGTGAGAGATGTCGTCACAAAAACAAAACAACAGCAACAACAAACCATGGTGGACAGTGTCTTGATTAGGGTTTCTATTGCTGTGAAGAGACACCATGACCACAGAAATTCTTATAAAGGAAAACATTTAATTGGCGGTGACTTACAGTTTCAGAGGTTTAGTTCATTATCATCATGGCAGGGAGGCAGACATGGTGTTAGAGAAGGAGTCTATCCCACTGGGCAGGGCTTGAGCATATTTGAGACTTGAAAGCCCATCTCCACAGTGACACTTCCTCCAAGACCTCACCTCCTAAGATTGCTGCTCCCTATGGTCAACCATTCAAACACATGAGACTATGGGGCCATACCTATTCGAACCACCACAGAGATTATCTAAGAGACAACAGCTGAGATTGGGTTCAGCTTCCACATGTATGTGCACACAGATATTTATATACTACACACACTCACATGCACACACGCATGCACATGGTTGGGGGCAGATTTTCTGTGTCTTATATTAAAACCAAGAAACTGGAGATGAAGATTGAAAAGTCAACTGAACACAGTTGGTGTGTAAACCTCCTTGGTGGGTCACTCAGTCTAGGGGTTGTAACCCGCCTGGCAGGTCAGTAATTCCAGGGTCCCGGAGAGGAAGAAGGCCATGCTAGGTTTGTCAGAGCCTCCGTTTGTTAGAGTCATGGTTGCAGCTTATATAGGATGAGGAATTTGGGGGGTCAGGGGCATGACCAGAGCAGGAAGGAATCTTGTAGCGTGGTCCAAGCCTGTCACGAGGTCGTCAGCCAAGAGGTTACGATAGGTCAGGTCACAATTCCTAGGTCAGGAAGTCACAAGTTGACACACCTAGTTCTCTGGATAGTTTGGAACGTGGGGCGGGTTCTGCTAACAGATAGCTCTCTATTAACAGATAATGGGGTGTGGGGTAGGCTCTGCCAAGAAAACAATTGTTAGGGTGTGGAGCCCTCTGCAAACTCCTCAGGGTGATGGTTCCTGTAATGATTTTTAGGGGGAGATGGCTCCTGACATTGGTGGATACATTAAAGACTATCCTGGCCAGAGAAAATGACATGAAGCAATGACCCTACTTTTAGTGAGTAAGAATATAAGGAAGAGCCCATGAGGTAGAGAGAAGAAATCAACAGGGAAAAAACAGGGTGAAGAAACATAGTTATCTCTGAGAGGAAGGGCCTGCCACATCATCAGTTTTTGTTGTTGTTGTTGGTCAGGGCCATGTGAAAGGGAGTGACTTCTGGGGACACCAGTCAAGAAAGCTAGCCAGTTGCTACTCTAACTCTCTAAGCTCACTGGTTTTCACTCTAGCCTTTCAATCTCAAGTTTTATTAGAATGACAGATATTTGGCTAGAACAGCAGCGACAGCCATTATCTGGAGAATTCTCCCCACAGGCTTCAGCCTTGGAGGTTGGGCAGCTAGTAGCTTCAAGGGCAGCCACTGAGCCACTGTCATGAAGGTAAAATGGCATTTTACTCCCAATATGGGGCACCAAATGTAACAGGCTTTTGCTTTTGGACCACCAACCAGCTCCCAAATCATGACTCTGAGACCGCTTACTAGTTATGAATGCTTGACCTTTTCCTATGCTTGGCCCACTGGCTCTTCTATAACCTGGTTCTCTTCATCTACGTTTTGCCATGTTTTTTTTTTTTTAACCTTTCTTTCCTTCTGTATATCTCACTTTCCTGCCTGGTTTCTAGTCTCGGGCGTGTCCCTTTCTTCCTCATTCTCCTTTTTCCTCTGCTCTAAGCCTAGATCCCTCCTACTTATTCTCTCTGCCTGCCAGCTCCACCTACATCTCTCCTGCTTAGCAACTGGCTATTCAGTTGGATATTAGTTCAATCAGGTGCCTTAGTCAGACAAGGTAAAACAAATGTTATACATCTTTACATCATTAGCAAAGACAGCAGAAACAAGTATAGCACACTTTCACATAGTTACAGTAATAGTCCACAGCATAAACAAATGTAACACATTTTACAAAGTTAAAATAATATTCTACAAGTGTGCTTTGTATATGGAGTTCCAGGCCATCCAAGGCTGCAAATGGTGGTGACCCAAATAGACAGATATGTAGATGAAGTTTCTGTCCCACTTGGCCACTGGCCTATTGCTCAGGCTTATAACTAACTAGCTCTTACAACTTAAATTAGCCCATAATTCTTATCTATGATTAACTATATGACTTAGTACCTTTTGTCAATAAGGCATTCTTGTCTTGCTTCCTTTTAGTCTGGATGGTGACTGCATCTCTGTCTTTTCTCTTCCCAGAATTCTCCTAGTCTGGTTGCCCCACCTACATGTCCTGCCTGGCTATTGGCCAATCAGCATTTGATTAAATCATTGCAAGCCACAGATCTTTATAGTGTATAAGAGCATTTTCCCACAGCACAGATGTCTAAGAGAACAATGAGATTGTGAGCAGCTTTGGTTTGGAAGACAGAGTGAATTTAGCTCTTTTGGTACAGAGAAGGGAAAGGCTACAGTGAGAAAAAAAACTGAATATTCAAGAAAAATGAGGAAATTATAGGGTATCTTCCTTGAGGAGACCAGAAGGGGTGTCACCCAATCCGCATGACAATGGTGCATGCTGGCAAGGGGACAAATATGTTTTTGCACACAGAGCAACACGGGGCAAAAAAAAGGGATTGGGGGGACAGAGGGATCAATGCTGTAACCTAATAAAGATAACTTGGAGGAAAATTTATTAATAATAATAGAAATTATTCTCACTTACAGTTTGCTTTCTGGCCTATTGTGGTGTGGAAGGCTTGAGAGAGATTTCAAACATGCCTGCAGAAAGCTGAGGCTGTTTGCTTCCTTCTGAGTGGATCAGAAAGCAAAGCAAAGAAAATGTTGGTGCTCAGCTATCTTTTCCTCATTCCTCTTTTATTTAGCTTGGGAGACCTGACCACAGGATGGTGCCACCCACATCCAGGGAGAGTTTGCCCACCAAATAGTCTTCTATATAAAATCCCTCACAGAAACACCAAGATGTGTGCCTCACTGAGGGTGTAGGGGTCTATGGATCCCTCAGAATTGACCATCACAAATAGCTTCTGTTTTCCCAGTAAAATGGGAGGTGAACTCAAACATGGGCTAAGCCATCAGGGTACATATGGAAATAGGGAAGACATATAGGAAGGATTTGATAAGCGCATTGTTGGGCCAAAATTATCTCAGGGCCTGTACCTCAAGGCCTTTAGGACAGAAAAATGCCTGGCTCAAGTTTGGGTGAGGATGAGATGGCAGAAATTAGGTAGATACCCCTCCAGTCAGAGGGAGAGTTTGGCTGCCTCTCATTGGATGGAGGTACCCCCACATCACACAATGTCACTTAGCTATATAAGCTGACGCTCACAGTAATAAACTGAGTTCTTGCTTTGACTCGACTCCCTATTGCGTCTGATTGTCCTGCATCGTGGGGCTGTGGAATAGGCATCCTGCATCAAGGGGCTGTAGAATGGGCGGATAGTGCATTCACATTTCCCTGGGGAATAAGGAGGCTTAGCAATAACTAGGGGAATACGGAGGCTCAAGAAGCCTGGCAACTGGAGGCTCAAAGAAGCCAGCAGCATGTGGCAGTTGCTAGGGAAACAGGTGAAGTCAACTCCAAAGGAAAGTATAAGTTATGAAGAATGGGCTGGGGAAGAAACTGTGAGACAGCACGTGTCACCATACACAGGGACACGACTGAATGACTATGTGAGCATAGATACACCCAAAGTTATCCGGTTCCACCTCACCATACACTAATGATCATGACTTCTCCTGAGACCAAGAGAGTTCCATACGAGTTTGCACACTACCTGGCGAGCCCCTTTCCTCTCTTAGAGAATGCAGGGTCCCAGAGTTGTATTCCTCCCACCATACATTCTCATGTAAGGGAGTCTGAGGGTCTCATCTGAGCTGGGCAATGTCTACACAATGTTTTCTAAGTAAGAACTGGCAGACAGGAACCAACAGCCACTCGACAGAAGCAGGGTCAGCACTGGGATGCCCAGAGCCTATGCTGTTGACACATGGGATTGATGACTCCATGATGTAAGGGACTGTTCTCTGTTGTAAAACACTTACTAACATCTCTGACCTTGCACACTAGACATTAGCATCCTACCCCAACTGTGAACCAAGACTCTTTCTGCAGGGAGCTGGACAGAATCGCCATTACATGATGGCGCCGAAATCCTGTCTTGTTGGAAATAAACAACTCCATATTTGGCTATGCCTTTGGGAGCTGCGTGTCCCCTGCTTCCCGCATGCGCGGTGGATAAGGGCCCTTGGGCCTATCCCGATGCAGTCTGGTGTCAGCTGATGGTGGCAGCCAATCACAGGGCGACCCGTGTGCCTACTCCCTATATAAGCAGCTGCTTTAGTGCTCTTGGGGCCCCTCGCTTCCTGCTCTCCCTCAACCAAGGGCACTCCATTAAAGTGTGATCTCAGAAGAAGCCTCGTGTGGTGGTTGTTCTTTCTCGCTGGTCGAGAAGTTTGCCGCATCTTTCTAGATATCACCAGCCATCACTTGACAGTTAAGTATCTGAGTACACCCCTGCTCCACTAAGAATTACTTATCTAGAATAAAAAGAAAGATGATTTCTAAAGCAAGAAATAGAAAAAATGGTAGAGTGCAAGAATAAGAACAGATCTTTAGAGAAAACCTGTAATTAATATCTTGATAGATATGAGTAGATAGTGTCTTAATAAAAAAAGAAAAATTTGAAAAAAAAAATCTAGCCAGTGAGACAAATTGGTAGAGAAATGAAAAATGGGAAGGACAAATTACAAAGTGAAAGATTGTTCCAGGAAGCTGACATCCAAATAATAGATGTTCTAGAAAGAGAACTCTGAGAAAAAGAGAAGAGAAGAAATTACCAGACAAGTAATTTAGGGAAATTTCCATGGGCAGAAGCCATGAGATGACAGGGTAAAGCCCCTTTTATATACGCAGCACAGGTGGATGGAAGAGACTTACTTAGGCACAGTCATTGTAAACTTTTTGAAAATTAGAATAAATGAGTCTTAAATTTTTCACAGCAAAACCAAGTCACAAAGGATTGGGCATCAAAATGGTCTTGAGTTTCTCTTCAGAAATTAAGGGAGGTTGTGGCGTAATGGACGATACTTTCAAAGGTTGTGAGAGACAAGAACAAGTATCTCCAGGGATGTGGACCTACTGCTACCTCATGCACTGCAGGCAAGATGCAAAACACAATGGCTGCTTTGGAAAACAGTTTGGTTCTTTATCATGTCCCATCAGTTGAGGAAACACATTGAGATCGCCTCACAACAGGAAGGCTACTCTTCTGTAGGAAGGAATAAAATGCCGGTAACTAAATCCACGTGAATTTCAAAGACGTCGTACCAGCATGTAACAATGGCCACATGCTGCATGACCTCATTGGTGCAAAGTTCTGAAAAAAACAAGAGTTGTGAGACAAAGCAAAGCATTCATTGGCTGAGATTTTATTTTGGTTGGACAAGAGGACATTCTTTAAGGGAGTATAATATAATCATCCATACTTTGGCTGTTGGGGTCATGACACAAATGAATATAGTTACCAAAATCATAAAATGATGTCTGTTTATTTATCAGACAGGGCCTCACGATATAGCTCTGATTGACTTGGAACTCAGAGATACCCACCTGCTTGTGCCTCTGGGATTAAGTGTATGCATCACCACACCTTGCCAAGATATGTATGTTTTAAGTGAGTGAACATTATCATCAGTATAGTATAGTAGAGTATATATACAGTAGAGTATGTATCAGTATATTATAGTAGAGTCAGAGGTGGAGGGGACAGGGTATAGTTTTTCAGTGTTTATGGGATAGAATTTTGTGCCTAGCCAAACCATCATTTGTTCATAACTAGTAACCCAAATGATCGTCAAACAATGCAAATGTTCAATACTCTCTAGATAGCTTTTCTTAGCAAGATCCCAAAGATGTATGCCATCGATGTGAGAAAAGGGAACATGTGACAAGAGGAGAACAAAAACTCTAACCACAAGGACCATCGAGCAGCAGTCTGAGGCTGATGAAGAACATGCACTTCAGGACCAAAAAGATAACTGCGTTGTGTTGGAACAGAAAGAAGAGGGAAGAGCCCAGACACTTAAAAGTCATAGAGAGTCCTTGGAGGAAACTCTAGAACTAAAATAATTGTAAGTTCATGGAAAATATATATTCAGTAAAAGAAAAGTTAGAAAGTTGTTACCTCTAGAGAAGAAAACACAATGTCTGCATTTACTTGTCTGTGCATTATATTAAAGTTGGCATTATTATTATTTTTTTTAAAGCAAAGAGCCTTTATTTTAATCAAGTTTACAAACTCTTTCTCCCCACATGTCCAACGTATTGGAATAACCGGAGAGCCCCGGGCTCAATTAGAATAGGGTTTTATAGTAGTAAAGGTGGGGGTGAGAGGTTTCTGAGGTTTTAAGACCCCTGATTGACTGACATTCCTCTAGAGTTTCCTGGTGACTGTGAGCTGCAGGTGATTCTAGAGCTACAGTGCTTGGAATGCCAGGAATTCCCTTTGAATGTTCTGGTCTTGGGTTGGGTGATCTCAGTTTGTGGCTTCTCCCGCAGCCCTGCTTCCTCTGCTTCGTCTCAGGGTAAACCAGTCTGCTGATAAGAACCCTCCCTGTTCATTCAACGAAGTCTGATGAGTGCCCCATTGCCTATATGCCACTGCCCACCTTTGGCTAGCCTTTCAACCTACTTGGGCTTGGATAACAACGCCTCGATGTCAGCTTGAAGCAGTTGCAGAAAGAAATGCATTGCCCCATTTTCCCCCCTTGCCCAAAGTAGGTTGAAAGACTGAGACAAAGGAAAACTCCCTGGCATGTGGGACAAGATAGCTGTCTGTTAATATACTAGGTCCAGAGTTGTCAATTAATAGATTTCTTAATTTAAGCAGTTTCATGCCTCCTTAAAACCAGGAGCAAGCAGGATCCAAGATTGGGTCCTGTCATGGTTGCTTGTGAAGGGGGAAATGTAAAGGCCAGCCATGATAATCTAAGTCTTTACTTCCTCCAACCATTATCACTGGGACTCTGGCCATCAGTGAATTTCAATAGAGGCTGGAGTCTCAATTGTTTACTCTGAAAAGAAGCCAGGCTGCAGGAGAAACCACAAGCTGAGATCACCCGACCCCCCCCCCCCAATAAAGTTGGCATTATAATGAAAGAAACAAAACTTATGTTTTACTGAGAGAACTGGGCGAAGGGAAGATGGGCAGTGGAAGTCACCTTGAAAGCCATCACACATACCCAGAGCTGAAAATTTTTAGGACAAGTCACATAAGCCTATCTGAGAAATAAGGGGAGACATGGAAAAGCTCAAAGAAACAGTTGAAAGATGTTGCTTTGGGGAAACAGTACATGAAAGGGGAAGGTTGGGGCAGAGTGTGAATGTTTTTGTTATGAATTCTATTGAATAATGTGACCTTTAAAATTAGCAACAAAACCAAGCAATGCATCATGAGGGAAAGGGAACCTGTTTTCTTTGGTAAAATTAGGCTGAGTTAGGAGTGGGAGCTCAAGAAAGGAGGAGTAAATGGGGCATTTGGGAAGGGTGAATACAAATGAATACAGGTCACACAGGGGAGGTCATGGGTAATGAACTAGGCCAGGAAATGGCAGCACTGCAGAATCAGGGAGGGGATAATGGAGTCCAAGGGGTGTAGGGCTGGAATCCAGCACTCAGATCATCACACTGTGAACACCATCCTCATCAATTTCCATTACTCTGTAGGTCGGGTCTTCAAGCACCAATTTAGTTTCTCAAACAGAATGTTCCCTTTGTTCTATTCAAAATTGTGTTCTTGATGGAATGAGAATTGTAATAACACGCAGTTATGGAAGCCATCGTAAAGCTGTACATGAGGTCACCCTTTGCTACTCTTGCTATGTACTGGTTTTGCTCACTCTGGACAGTTACTCAAATAGCCTTCCCACCCACCGTTCCACCTGAGTCCGTCTTGGACACTGACTAATACCTAAGAAAACAATTCCCTGACAAGTGGTAAAATAGAAACTTCTAGTCTTTGTACATGGACCCGTGACTTCAACTGGTGATAACCGCTACGATAGATAAGCCCCAGTGGGTCTCAGGGATGCTCCCCATCCTGTGGAGCAAGATTCTGCACCAGGAGTGCTTGAGCACAGCTGCTCTCTGTGTGATCATTTCCCTGTCTTGGTCCCTTTGCAACACTACAGAGCTTTCTCCCAGAGAGCTCAAAGGTGGCTCATATGGTACCTGCCATGTGGTTTCATTGGCCAGAGCTCAGTCTCCTAGCTTCATCTCACTGGCAGGAAGATGTCTCCAAGATGGAGAGAGCACAAGCTGTTGAACTGTTGACCAGTTCTGCCCCACGTTACTTCTGCAACTGGACCTGACCTAACCTTCAAGCTCAGACTGACCCACCTCCCCTCCAGGTCCCTCCCAAGGCACCTCTCAGCCTAGAAGAGCTCCTGGTCCCTAGAAGGACTTTTCCTTTTCCTAGAACCAGCCCTGCCTGCAATGCCCTGCTCCCCCCATCTTGCAAGACCTCAACCTCTCCATCAAATATTACCTCCATCAAAATTGATCTATCCTCTTCCCATTCTTCATCTGTCTGTCTGTCTGTTTCTCTGCCTGCCTACATACCTACCATCTATCTCTCAATGAACTTCCAATTTTCCTTCACCTAGGGACATGTCCATGGCACCCATTGGGGAGCAAGTTCTGCAGATGGTCACATCTTAACACAGTGGGTGCTGGAGCTCTCTCACAAGAACAGCTGTATAAGAACTTGGCACCGTGACTCATATGTTGGAGGTGCAAACAGAACTGGTGTCATGTCCACATTCTCCCATACTCCTGACTCACCATGGATGACCACAGCCATACAGCGCCTAGAGCGAAGGAAGACTGTTCCTCTAAAAGGAATGGTGGTGGGTTGATGGGGACCCTGGCAGCCATGGTTCCGCCTCACTGGGCACTCGTTCGCAGCATGGCGAGGAGTAGTTCATCTTACCTCAGCATCAAGCCAGAGGGCTGGGCTTTTTCCTACTTTTTACTACTTTGTTCCTGCTTTCCTCTCCATCCCTTCTCCCTGTCCTTGACGTTTCTCTTGTTTCATCTGTTCCTCATCTTCCTCTTAGTCTTTGTTTCTTTTTAAAAGATTACTGTTTTGTTGACTATGTGTATAATAAAGATATGAATCAACAATCAGTAGCTACCTCTTTGGTCTTCTGCAAGGCAGCAGAAAAATTTCCAGAACAGAAGGAGCAGCTCAGGGAGGGAAATTAACCCTGGTCCCTGCCTCCCCGCACACTGTGAAGCCAAGGAGTCTTGTTACAAATGCACTGTGTGGTTCTGTTTGGACAAGGTAGTTTGGATCCACTTCAAACAAGCTGCCAATTGATGTCTTACTGCTGGACGGAGATTGTGCTATAGGGCTGCTGAGCTGCAGTTCTGAGAGCAGCCAAGACGGAAATGAGTTTGCAGTTTCCTCGCCTCCAAAGTCAATAGCGGGGTTTAAGCTGACCACGCCAGCCTCCACCCTGCCAGCTCCTCTGCTCTGGCAGATGAACTTATCAGCATTTCTTTCCATCAACTTAAGGTATCTGCGCTGTCACTCCTGATGATCTGTGTCACCATGTTTTTAATTAGAACTTGGCTGTGTCCTTGGTCTCAAGGTCATGGTGTAAAAGGGAAAAGGTGACATTTTCCATAGCGAGACAAAGAATGTTCTAGAGGAAAAGCAGCATTCAGCAAGCGCTTGACTGCAGCCAGCTCAGCTTCAAGATCAAAAAAGGAAGGTCTGGGGACTTGTGGGGACGAGGACAGCTGTGTCTCACAAGGACAAAGGGTCAGGAATTGGCACAGGGAGAGGAAGCAGAGAGAGATGGAGACAGAGGGTGGAGTTTTGTGTCTCCAAGTTGAAAGTGGTAAGGACTGCCAGGAGTCAGCAGAAGCTTCCTGGAAAGCAAGAAGCAAATTCTTCCTCGAGTTTCCAGAAGATACAAGTCCTGCCAGCATCTTAGTGAGGAGAGGCCGCCAGTAATGTCACATAACCTCTCAGTGAGGAGAGGCCTCCCCTCTGTAGAGAGCCGGGGAGATGGTCCAGAGAGGGCTGCAGAAGCACGAGGATTCATGTAGATCCCCAGAACCTATGTAAAAAGGCAGATGCAATGGCAGGAACTTATAAGCCCAACACTGGATGTGGTGGATGGCAGACCCCTGAGTCTCCCTGGCTAACCTGACCAGTCCCAGTTTCAGTGAAGGACTAGAGAGACTGAGTAAGACACCTGACCTCTACATCTCCACACATGTGTACATGTGCATGACTGCACCCACATGTTCCCATACGTATTCACACCTGTACACACACACACACACACCTCTGTTGTTGTAGCCACTAGTGGACGGCCACGTGCACACAGCATACTAACTCTGTCAACAGTCTGCTCCCATAAAAACAGAGTAGGTTGCCTACCTGCAGATGCTTTGGGGAACTTGTCTCATTCTTTGTGCCCCTGATCCTCTATCTATCCAAAAGTCAATTACTAAGCATGCCTACCTACTTTCCATAAGGACGATAATGAGACAGTTTTGAAAGACCCGCAGCAGGGAATCAGATCAATAGGAAGAGCTCCCGAGCTCCAGCTTCTGGACCAGAACTGGCCAGTCACTGCTCACTCCGTGCCTTCTCTGGGGCACACAGGGAGACTGGTTTCTTCTGCTTCTGCACAGCTGGGGTTTGGCTGTGTGCTTGCACTAACCTGACAAACTGAATGAGAATGGACACACATGCCCCTTTTGGGCCTAACGATAAAACTCACCTGTGTGATGTTTTGAACAGAGACTCCCCAAAGGCGTATCATAACCCCTGGAACCTCGGATGGTGGCATGGAACTTTTATAAACGGGCTTTTATAGATATAAGTATGTCAGAAATCAGATGATGTCACCCAGGGTGTAGAGTGAGCCTTAAATATAGATGGCAGGTGTCACTGAGAGACAAAACGTGCAAACAAGGAGACCCTCACAAGAGTGATACAGCATATGAAGGGATCTGTGTACCCACAAGCTGGGGATTACCAAGAACTGCTGGCCAGCAGGAGTCAGGAGAGAAGCAAGGAATGCATCCTCCCTTGTAGTTTGCAGAAGGTATCAACGCTGCCAACCCCTGAGAGAAGACATGTAGACTCCAGAACTATCTGTTTTTCCAGTCACTCGGTACATGGCACTGTGTGGGAATAGCCCCAGGAAATGAATACACCATAGGATTGTCTGAGCCCCTACTTCCCAAAGCCAGTGGCCCAAAAGGTGTAGAATCACCAGGGGATGGAGCCTGACTTCCCAAGACAGTTCTGGGTAGAGTGTAAGATGCTCCTTCCTCGATTTCATAGGAATGAGACACACACACTTCCTGTGCTAAGAGTAAGACACACAGTTCCTGTGCATTAGCCCTTTAAGAGTAAGACACTCTCTTCTTATGCATTAACTCAATTGGACCAAGATCTACTTCCTGTACTAGGAGTAGGACACACACTTCTGTAGACTGCCTCGGCGGGTCACTCAGTCTAGGGGTGTAACCCGCCTGGCAGGGTCAGTTATTGCAGGATCCCGGAGAGGCGCTATCTGGAAGATATGGGCGGGAGAGAAGAAGAAGGCCAGGCAGATTTGTGGAAGCCTCCGTTTATTAGAGTCATGGTTACAGCTTATATAGAATGAGGAATTTGGGGGGCAGGGGCATAGGCTCTTGCCGCATGGTCCTCGCTGGTCACATAGGCCAGGCGGTTATGGTAGGTCAGGTCACGATTCCTTGGCCAGGAGTTCACAAGTTGACACCTAGTTCTCTAGATAGTTTGGAATGTGAGGTGGGTTCAGCTAACAGATAGCTCTCTATTAACAGATAATTGGGTGTGGGGTAGGCTCTGCCAATAAAACAATTGTTAGGGTGTGGAGCTCTTTGCAAACTCCTCAGGGTGATGGTTTCTGTAAAGATTTTTAGGGGGAGATGGCTCCTGACATAAATGATTTTTAGGGGGAGATGGCTCCTGACACACTTCTTTCTGTCCTTGGAATAGGATGCACTCCTCCTATGAATTCAACCACTGAGACATGGTGTCACCTAGTACAGCACCTCACCCCAATGCCCTAAGCAACACAACTGTGTCCCCAGGAGATCTACAGAGGGAATCTGAAGGTGGTAGAAGGATGGAAAGCAGAAAGGCAGGAAAGGTGAGACATACATAGCTTAGATCCTCACCTTGGGGGTTGTATCAAGTTTTGGTATTTTAAGTAAATGTGGGTTCAGAATAGCATGACTCATACATATCTAATAGTCCACACTACCCCTACCTACTACTGGGATCACTGGTAGCTCAGAAACTCAAAGGGATTTTCATTGTAAGGCATGGTAGTAGAGACTGTGAAACCCTATAGTGGACATTGAGAGGAAATAAAGTCCTGGCCAGAAGAAGTCATAGGGCACACCCCAGGCACTAGTCTAGACTACGCCCTCACTTTATAGCAACATAAGAGGTCTGTCAAACATAGAAGGAGTGGATTGAGAGGAGTCGGGAATGGGAGGAAAGGAGGGAGAGAAAACTGGGGCTGGGATGTTCCCAACCCCTCTCAATATAAACACCATGATCAAAATTATCAAAAGCAACTTCCACATCTAGGCCATAGTCCATCTTAGAATGAAGTCAGGCAGGAATGCAAGGCAGGAGCTTGGAGAGAGAACCATAGAGGAACACTATTGGTTCACTTGCTTGCTTACTTACACAGCGCTGGACCATGTGGCTATGGATGGTGCTGCCCATAAGAGAATTGGGCTGTTCCACATCAGTTAGAATCAGGAAAATGCCCTACAGGCATGGTTTTGTACCATTTTGATCTAGAAGGTTCTTTAACTGAGTTTCCCTACACAGAACTGATTTCCAAGGTCTCTCAGGATACTGCAGAGGCTGGACAGCAGCTCAGAGGCATCAGGCTTCTCTCAGCCAAGAGCGTGGAGGCTTCTAAGTAAACTTGCAATCAGGAGGGCACAATCCCCACACATCCTCTGGTCCCATATTAACCTCACAATCCACTGGAATCATTGCAGAATTAGGAAATGATCTGAATTACCATTGCAAGACATGGTGGTAGGGTGAACCAGGGTGGTGTAGGTAAGAGGCATAAGGAGAAATTTCCTCGAGGGATGAGCCTTGAAGAGAGTGAGAGAAAAACCACACACACACACACACAAATAAACAGAAAAACCGATGGATGGACAGACAATCAGAAGGGTGGGTCAAGGAAGGAGGGTTCTAATAATGATTTGAGGCGGAAGGTAGCAGGATCTTCAATGAAAGAAAAACAAGTAAAATCCTAGAAGAAGCAGAGAGAACTCGGGGCAAGATGGAGTGTCCTCAAGATGGAGGGCCTCCAAGACGGGGAGCATCCCTAAGATGAGCACCCTCAAGATGAAGCACCCCCAAGATAGAACATCCCCAAGACAGAGTGCCCCCAAGATGAAGCACCCCCAAGACACAGCACCCTCAAGACATAGTGTCCTGTGTAGAGAGAAATTCCCATTCCAAAGAGCAGAGCTCTACCAGGGAAAAGGCAATGTCCCTGGAAACGCACCCCTGCCCACCAGGAAGAACAGAGCTGATGTTCCTGGAAGATTCTAGATCCAGACGGAAGGGGGTGATAATTTAAGTCCCTATAGCCAAGTAGTGAGGGATGCATCCCCACATTTGCATTACAGATGTTGCCCTCCTCCCGAGTGTCCTCTCTCCTCCTCCCTCTCCAGTCACCCCTCAAAACCTCCAGATGCCCAGCCCGCCCTGGAGATCTCTCCACTTCTCAAGAGTATAATCACATTTTCGTAAGTCTGAGCCACACTGTGGCACGTCATGGGATTCTCTCCTGTTCTCTTAGACGTCTTCCTCATAGATTCACATCTTTAACTTCTCATCAGAAAGTGCCCTCTGGGAAAGTAGAGACCCTGCAACTCCATTTCCCCAGCACTCGATCTGGCAAGGTTGATCCACCACACCATCCAAACCCACCCTCCTTTGTCCTTGTGGGGCCGCCTGCTCTTCAAAGTAACTTTCAGTTGACTGAAAACTAAGTGTCCATGCCAATCTTACAAGACTGCTTTCTCCTTCCAAGTTGTGGAAAACATGATGTAAACACAGCATATGCTCTGATGGCTCTAGAATTCTTGGAACCTCCGAGTGTTGGCTCAAAATGCCCACACATCTCCCTCACCATATGTCTTGGGTTAGTGCCTCCCAGAAGCGAACCTTGAGGCAAGGGTTTGAATACAAGGAGTTTGCTTAGGAGTCTGAGGGAGTACCTGGGGTGGACAATGTGTGGAGCTGAATCAGGAACAGAAAGAAGGTTGAATCAGACTGCGTCTCTGAGCAGATGACGTGTATAATGAGGGGCTGCCCCCTTCAAGGACCTCTGGAGTCTCAGAGAGGCTAAAGATCAAGAGAGCTGGGTATTCATCTTCTGAATCTCATCAGGTTAGGAACCGTGAAAGGCAGCAGTCACCTGCAGCAGCCCTGTGTGCAGGCAAGCGGAGAGTATTGATATAACTGGATAATCATGTTCTGGAGAAATGCAGGCAACTATGAGAAAACCTGCAGGAAATATCACAATACCAGTGAGAAAAACAGGAGTCCACTCTCTGGGGACTTCACATCACAAATGTCCGTCTATAAAGGTGGCCCGTGTGGTAGAGATGGAATCTTGTTGCTCCCACTTTATCCTTACAGTCATCCTCACCTTGTCCTATCCTGAATCTGGATCTAAATGCCGGAAGCAAAGGCCTGGATTTTGAGATCTGCATTTTGGTTACAGCCATCTTAAGCTCACAAGTTAAGAAAAATATTTACCTCTATCCCCTCTGCGGGGTCTAGGAAATCAACCTGGCATCTTATCTCCTAGCAGAGACCTGCAGGCACCAGGCTCGGGAACTCATTGGCATTCTCCATGGTTAGTCAACAATCACAGACCCTCAGTATTTACTTACCAGCTGGGGATGTCTCCGGACCTGAATTCCAGCAGACTGGAGTTTCCTGACACCCTTCCCTTCCCCCTGACACCTTTCCCTTCTCCCCTTTGCCCGTTTGCTATATAACAGCTTCTGAGGAAATAATGAACTGAACGGCTTGATCAGAAATCCTGTCTTGCCATCATTTTTTGTGTCTCTTGTTGTTGCGCTGCGCCCCCGTGTCTGAGCTCTGTGCACTGGCACCCAGTTCGCGAGCATCGGGCAAGGGGGCTGGAGGTTAAAATACACAGACACACACAGAGAGACAGTTACACGGGTCATCCTTGAATTCCCCAGAATGCCCCCTTTATTGTGTTCAGGGGCAGATTATATAGAGATAGCCACGCCCCAGCCAAACCCACCAGAAACCACTCTCCTGTCGTTAGACACTCCTGAAGGTCTCATGCTCAGAGCAGCAGTAGGCACTCAGATCAGGGGATTACAAGACATTCAGGATCTGGGGTCTCACTGCTCCCAACATCTTGTCTCCTTTCATTCCTCTCCACTAAGTTTATCAGGGACTACCATTTGTATCCCTCTGGGTTGGGATATCTGAACACAGTGGCAATCCATCTGGACACAAGAGGAAAAGTGGGGCCCTAAAGACAGCTGAAGAAGGCTGAAGTTCTGCCTCTGACCCACAAAGTGGCTGTAACAGGCAACCTTTGAGGGTGTTAAAGCAAAGGATCCTTCTTGGTGATGCCCCTGTTACTCTGGGCATTGGTTAATGTGCTGAGTTTACATCTTAGCCACCTATCCTTACACCCACACATCTGTGATGTACATTAGAATAGTTATGGGGTAAGCCACCTTCTGATCTTTCCCCTAATTTTGTCCCCAGGGAAGTTAAGCAAGTGTTCTCAGGAGGCCCTAGGAGCATGCCTAGAGTTTCTGATGGGAGGTGGTAGATGGGTAGCATCGTCCTGGCAGGTGGGTGAGACCTCAACAGAAGATGGGCTGACCCTACCGGACACCATGCTAAGGTTTAGCCTCAGTCATGGGTGAGCGACTGCATTTGATTGGCATCTTTATAAAGTGCAGGGGTTAGTGAGGCCCTGGAGGTCATTTTAGCTCTGAAAGCCCTTGGTCTACCAACATGAGCCATAGAAGGTCAGTGAGGAGGGTGAGGTGGAAGAGGGAAGGAGAGCTGGGCTGAGTGCTAATCCTCCAGAAGGGAGCTTCCCCCTGCCTCTGCTCATCTTGACAGTCACTGAAGCTCAGCCAGGGAACTCGGGAACAGCTCTACAGGAGTGGCCTCACCATCCTTTGTTTGCCTGGGGTTATGAATTAATAGCCCCCCACCTCGAGTCTTTTGCACCACTGTACTACTATCTCCAGGAACACGGAGAGGCTGCACCTCCTTCTCTAGGAGCTGGACCGCTCTGCAGAGACAGGAGTTGTAAGAGCAGTCTGTGTTGTAACACACCCTGTGTTCATTCTTCCCCTCAGCTCTCAGCTCGGCAGTGGCAAAGCCAACCGCACCACAGCCTTGCTTATCAGCTTGACTCAGCATCCCGGTCGTGAAGGGGCTGCTGACTTGATGGCAGGCAAGTCAGACAAAATAGGTTGAGCCCCATCAGGCAGGAGTAAATTAGTGATGACAGCGAGGCTGGCTGCAGGCTGTCTCTGAAGCTGTCCTGCCACTATATGGTCAAGCAGGGAAGGATGCCTATGGCTTACTGCAGCCATCAACACCTCCTCAGGGGCTCCCAGCAGATGTGGAGAGGTAATGTGGTCAAGACTCCCCCCCTCCCCAAGATAACATAGGATCTGAGGTCACACTACTGTGCCCATTTTTAATGCCCAGCAGATAATGGTGCCACCTCTGCTACCCCATCTGCACCATTTCGCTGATCTGAGTAACTCGTATGCTCCCTCTCAGGGAACTCCCTCTAGCTGAGCTGAAACGGGATTCACACTCATGTTAAGAGTAATCATTGCATGAAGACATCAAGTGTTCAGAGGCAAAGGACAGGACAAAGTGCCACTGTGTTAGCTTTCTATTGCGGTTGTAGTTAGTGCCATACACCCAGTGGCTTCAAACCATACAAATTACTGATGCTATCCTAGGGTTTGACTCTTAGACTATAACACAAACCACAAGTTCAAGCAGGGCTGGTTCTTCCTGGAGGAACTGAGAGGATCTGTCTTCCTGTCTTTCCTGGATTCTGGATACCACCTGCAGTTCTTGGCTCATGGATCTTGATCCAAGCTCAAAGCACATTCCATCAACTTCACTGCCATCATTACAGCTCCTTTCCCAGACCACATCCTCCTGGCTCCCTCATATACAGACCCTATGACTGGAGAGTCTTCCCACCTCATATCCTGGTTTTGGTCATGTCTGCAAAGCTCTCAAACAGAGACAGGAGCACATTCACCCACTGTAAGGAAGTCTTCAGAGGCTCTGATTCTACTAACCACTGCCATTGTCAGAGGCTGCAAGTCTCCACAGGCTGTGAACCACAGAAGGATGCAGTATGGTGTCACTAGAGACAGCAGAATCCAGTCAGTCTTCTATGTGGACAGGAACCACAGGGTGTTACCATCCACACCCATGCTCAATGCCTCATACAGCACCAAGTGGGGGTTCAAAGACTTCAGGCTGATCAATCAATCAAACCCACGAAGTGTAAACCACTTTGGGTGGGTTACTCAGTCTAGGGGTTGTAACCCACCCTGCAGTCAGTTATTCCAGGGTCACAGAGAGGCACTATCTGGAAGATAATGGGCAAAGAGAGAAGAAGGAGGCTAAGCGGGGGTTCTTGTCGAAGCCTCAGTTTATTAGAGATAGGTTACAGTTTATATAGGATAAGGAGTTTGGCTCGGGATGGGGGCGGGGGCATGGAATCTTGCCGCATGGTCCACGGTCATGTAGGCCAGCCAGGAGGTTATGTTCGGTCAGGTCACGGAGGCCAGGAGTTCACAGATTGACACACCTAGTTCTCTAGATAGTTTGGAATGTGGGGCGGGTTCCGCTAACATATAGCTCTCTATTAACAGCTAATTGAGTGTGGGGTAGGCTCTGTCAATAGAATGGTTTCTTAACACAATTGGGGGTGTGGGGTTCTCTGCAGACTCCCCGGGGTGATGGTTCCTGTAATGATTTTAGGAGGAAACGGCTCCTGACAACAAAGGACTCATTCTCATCCAAGTTTGGTGATCCTATTCACTCCTCATCCTCTCTAAGCCTCTGTTTCTTCATCTATAAAATGGGGGCATACCATATATTATATAAGACAATCAATACATGCCAAGTGTGTATTGGCTTATAATGCCCTGACATACAGATGGCCTTTTTAATCTTTGCCTCTGAGGGCCATATCATGTCCATTTTACACAAGGAGAGAGAGATTGAGGACAGATAAATTTGCTAACAGTCGTAACTAAAGCCTGGTTCAACTGTTCTCATGTTCCAGGCTGTCCACAATGAAACTGATGGATGGGAGAACCTCATTCTCATGAAAAGAATACATGCAGAAGGCAGTGTGCAGGACCTCAGGGTCAGAGCACAGGGATCTCTCCTGAGGTGGCCACAGCTCAGAATGTGCTTGGTCTCAAGGGGAAAACATGGGGAAGCCTAGACAGGTCCCTGAGCTCTGATGTCTGCTTGTTCTGAATGCCTATATCTACCAATTGCAACTGAATGTCAAGAAAATGCAAACCACTGGGACTTTGCACAACCTTCTTTAGACAGAAGACAGAAGGATATAGGCTGCTATAACCTCTGATGGGCCGGGGTTTTCCTTGGCTGATTCCTGAAGGAAAGCCTAGAACATTTCCCTATCGTATACCTCTGCCCTCAGCAATGGTGGGGAATATGGGGTCAGCACAGAGCGTGCCACACTTATTCATTCATTCTTGTTTGCAGTGCTGGAAACAGAACCCAAAGCTCACGCAGAGCAAGCAAGCTTGCTACACTTAGCTACATCCCCAGCCTTCTTCATCCATTCCTGCTACAAATTAAAAAAAAAAAAAAACAGCTAACCAATAAAATGGATGTCCCTAACCTCATGGGGCTTAGTAGAAAAGTCAAGGATGAATCAAAGTATCACATCAGTGCTTGTGAACTTGCACTATAATAAATGCTATCAAGAGGAGCACCCCATGGACTAAGTCTGTTCAAGAGGAGTGGGGGACAGAGGTAAATGAGACCTATTTCCTCTGCCCAGGTACATGTAGCTAGATTACATTTCTCAGCTGCCCTTTCAATCAGGAGGGGCCATTCATTGGCTTTTAGAACCAATGTGTGTTGTTGCAGATCTGAGCCTGCACAAACCTTGCCCTTGGAGAACAGAGTTGACTTGTAGCATCTATCTCTGCTCAAACAAACCACAAACTTCTCCCATGAACAGGCACCAAGAGCTGCAATCTTATCTTTTCCAGGAGTCAGTTTTACCTCATCCACCTCAGGAAGTGGTATATCAGGTCTGAACCAGAGAATGCTGGGAATTCCCCTGATGCAAAGACAGGCCAGGCAAAGGCTGGACCAGTGAGTATAACATCTAGATAAGCAATAGGGGAGATTACATGGAAAGAGCAAAGGGACCATCCAAACAGTGAAGATAGTGCTGATAGTGCCCCCTGACAGGCCTTCAAAAGTCATAAGAAAGTTACTGGCTCCATCCTAACCTCATAGTATAGCCAATGAGAAAAGAGACTGAGTCTGGAGGATAGGACAATATGGCAAGGGTGGTACAGCCAGACTCATGTGCTGGGTACCAAAGGAGAATTACTAGAAGGAGAAAAGTGGGCACGTCATGGTAAAATCAGAAGGATGACTTCTAGAACGATGATGCCTCTCACACAGTACCTTCACGAAGTGATGTGGGAGTCCTCTCTGTGTGCTGTGATTACCATTAATGAATAAAGAAACTGCTTTGGACCTATAGCAGGGCAAAACTTAGCTAGGTAGGGAAAGCTAGGCTGAATGCTTGGAGTAAGAAGGGTAGATTCAGAAAGAAGCCATGGAGCTGCTACCAGAGTCAGAAATGCCAAAACTTTGCTGGTAAGCCACTGTCACATGGTGATACATAGATTAATAGAGATGGGTTAAATTAAGATGCAAGAGTTAACCAATAAGAAGTAAGAGCTAATGGGCCAAGCAGTGATTTAATTAATACAGTTTTTGTATGGTTATTTTGGTTCTAAGCTATCCGGGCAGCAGGAAACAAACAAGCAGTCCTCTCCTTCCAACAACAAAGACCTCTGGAGGAGTTAGCAATTTAAGTCAGACATATGCTCCACTTCAGACCAGTCCTCTGTTGTTTCCAAACACAGTGATGGGTAGCACTCCTGTAGACAGTGGCCCGGGGTACACCAGGGAGCAAGGCACCAGGATGACACTTGTGGTGTGGCTAAGGCTCACATGAGGACACAGTTGGGAATGTAGGCTCCTCCTTTGTCTACAGAATCAGTGTGTTCCCAGGTGTCTAGGTGCTTCGTGACAGGAGTTCATCAGGCTGAGGCAAAAGTGGGGCCTGGCCTTGAACAATAACTTATCTACAGTAACTGCTGTGGGTCGTCAGATCGCAGGCAGCCTGTGGAAGTGATCATGGAGCTAAGGCAGCAAGCAGGTCCCAAATGAAAGCTTGGGAAGCACTCAGGGAGGACTGCCTCCTCGTCCTTTAAACTCCAGGGGCAGAGGACCTGCAGCGTTGAAATAATGAGCATGGCAGCTTTGAGGCTGCGAGAGCCTCATATTCAAATGGGCTTTACAGTTAAGAGAGAAAAGAGGGAATAGTTTTGCTTTTAACAGTCTTCCGTGTTACCCAAAGAACAGCACAGGGCCCTGCCTCTGATGGTGGTGGTGATGGTGGTGGTGGTGGTGGGGTGTGTGTGTGTGTGTGTGTGTGTATGTGTCCTGCCCAACCCATCACTATCCAGCTCTGCAGACCTCTGACTCCTGGAAAGGTTACACATACCAGAGCAGGCTGCTTTCTCCCGATTCTTATTCAATTATGCTCCTTTTAATAAAAGAACAAAGAACCTCGAAAGGGCAATGCCACAGGAAGCAGAGGAGCTTGTCACAGCTGTTAGGAAACCAGAGCGGGAGCAACAACCGAAAGTGGACCAAGGCAGCCGGTGAGCATAAAGCTAAAGCCTGTGGAGACTCAACTGAGCGGTAAACAGAGAACAATCGTTCTCTGGCCTGATCCCATTATGTAACAAGAAGCCCTAAAGTGAGCCAGATGGCACAGACCAACCGAGTGTTCCCAGTACTAAACTAATATGGTGAAGTCGTAACCCCAAATATTAGGACATTGGGAGGCGGGGAATTTGACCCATGACTAAGCTTAGAATGTTATGAAGCTAGGACTCCTGTGATGAGATTAGTATCCTACAAGAATAGCAAAGGGGTCAGGCACAGTGGCACACCCACTCAGTCCTCCAGAAGTTGAGACGAAACGATGGGGAGTTCAAGCTTTGGTTACAAAAATGAGGAATGAACACTTTCTTCACCGTTTGTCTGTCTGTCTGTCTGCCTGCCTGCCTGCCTCTCTCTCTTTCTCTGTGTGTTTCTTCCTGTCTCTGTCTCTCTCCCCTTTTCCTCCCTTTGTCTTTCTTCTTTCTCTTCAGTGAAATAAAGCAGCCAGCTGATAGCTAGGAACCAAGTCTGTCAACATCTTGACCTGGGACTTCAGCCTCCAGAAAATGCGAAGGCACATGCCAAGAGTTTAAGTCAGAAAAATCCATGACATTTTGTTACAGCATCTCTAAGACACTGAGTATCATAGAACAGAGTCCAGACATAGCACCCTTGTCATTTGGGATATAGGTTGTAATCTCCTAGACCCAACACTAGAATGAATCCTCCCCTCAAACAGAAACCCTCGGAAAATCTAACACTAAGCTTCCATCCCTGTCCAGTCTCTTGTGATGATTATGCTAATTCATCTAGGTTACTCTTCAAGAAAACATATACATTCAATAATACTTAAGAGGTTTATAAGACTTTAACAAGATGATTATTTGAAGTCAAAATCACTCAGCCCTGAAGGTATGACCCCTGCTTAGGGCTTTCTTGGGAGACAACTTGACACCATCACTATCACCCTGAAATAAGGTCAAACCTTCTGCAAGGCATGAGGGTGGATTGCAATGAAGAGAAGAGAGGCAAAGCAAAGGAATTAAAAAGTCATAGAAAAGAAGAGACAATGATATTGTTTGCAGCTGATACGACTGTCTCCCTGAGAAGCCACAGGAAGTTCCTAAAAGTCACCATATTGCACAGCTCACTCGGATGAATATTTGCAGAACAAAATATTCAGAAATCAATCATTTTCATAGACAGCAGCAAAGGCAGCTGCAGAATACTTTGCATAAAGGTACCAAATAGAAGGACAATAAAGACTGGGCCATGTCTACAAACAAAACAAAGAGAAATGTTCAAGACATGTTTAAAGAAAACTTAAAACTTTACTGAAATTTGTAAAATGTTGCAAAGATGATATCGGAGACGTCACTTCGTTCTCACTGCACCCCAGGGTACTTATAAACCTCAAAAAATTCTGCCTGCCTATGGTTTCTTTTTTTTCTTGGATGTCTTGAATGTTCTATTTTTGGGGTTTCTCTCTTTTTTAGCTACTGTGAGTGGGTTCCTGTTCATAGCAATCAAATGAGTAACTCAGCCCTGGCTGTCTCTCTATCTCATGGGCTTGTATATCCTGCGTCTTCACTCTGCCCCTCTATGCTCCTGTATCTCCTTCCAAATGGACTTTTACAGATTCTCGCAAATAATAATAATTTCATTAGCAATAATAATTTTTTAAAAAACTTGAATGCTTTTTTTCAGCTTTAACTTATTATACTCTTCTTTGAGCTGCAAATCAACACCATGTATTAAGTGGCTAAAGTCGCATGATCATCAATTCAAGTTCTCAGAAGAAAGAACCTGATTGAATGATTTTACCTTGGGTCAGGATCTATTGATCTAAATGGATGTGACCATAAACAGCTGAAACCCATGGTTTGAGCTGAACCAGGACCAAGTGCCGATAAGGATCTCATGATTTTACTAGTAGAAATATGTATATTTTACCTATTCCATTTTAAATTATTATTTTTTTTCCAGCCACACCACTGTGGTGTTTTGAATAAAAATGCCCCGCCCCAAGGCTCATAGGGAGTATCACTATTAGGAGAGGTGTAGCCTTGTTGGAAGGAGTGCATCGGCTTTGAGGTTTTAAAGGTCTCTCTTATTCTGCTTGCTTGCCAACCTAGATACAGAACTCTCAGCTCCTTCTCCAACACCATGTCTGTCTGCATGCTGCCATGTTTCCCTGCTACGATAATAATGGACTAAATCTCCGAATTTGCAAGTCAGCCCAAATTAAATATTTTCATTTGTAAGAGTTGCCACGGTCATGGTGTCTCTTCACAGCAATGGGAACCTTAAAACAACCACAAAGCAAGATTTTTATCAGCATATTGATGTCAAGAAACTACCTTCTTATGGCAGGTTAAGTTCTCCATGGAAGCCTGGCCAGCTTACAAATCAAACATGGGCGTATTTTCAACACTTCTGTGCTATGAGTCCTGCCTGGGGTTCTGGTGATCTACCCACTGCAGTCCAAAAGCAGAATATCTTC
Organism: Microtus pennsylvanicus; assembly: GCF_037038515.1. Taxonomy (NCBI): domain Eukaryota; kingdom Metazoa; phylum Chordata; class Mammalia; order Rodentia; family Cricetidae; genus Microtus; species Microtus pennsylvanicus. The sequence continues at coordinate 35,378,213 of NC_134579.1, read as the reverse complement.
TTGCCTAGCTTCACTGTGTGCCTTGCTAGCATTGCAGTGGGGTTGCATTTCTGGGGAGGGTCCACGTGCGTCTCCCAGTTGCTGCTTTGCTGCCAGTGTTCCCTGATCTAACTGTCTCTATCCCACACATTTATGATTCTCTACCCTCCTTCACCAGCCTGCCTGCAAGCACCCTGTCCTGCCTTACAGTCATGGCACCATGGGCTTGATCATAACAGTTCAGTGGATGGAACATAACTGAATCAGCACTCATTACTCCAAGCTGCAGACACCTTGTAGCACACCCTGAGGGGGTTCCTTCTTCTTTTAGGATGAATACTACATCCCACAAGAAGGAGGCTTCTTGGCCTGGAGCCACAAGCTGCTTCCTTTGCTATGTGAGACCTAGACCTAGACACCACACATCCAAACCATGCTTTTGGTGGGAAGCAAATGTTTCACCGCCACCCCAACAGCTGGAGCTGTAGATCCACGTGCATCCTCCTAGTAAAAAGTTAAACTCATCCCTAGGGCACAAAGAAAGCAGTTGTGTGCTTGCTCTATAACTGCAATGGAAGACACATGTAAGAATCTCTGAGAGACCTCTCCAAACTTTATAGATCCTTTACTTCCCTATCAGGCTGAGGGAGAACTCCCACACTCTTGGGGACATCAGAAGAGCCACTCCATTAACATATGCTGCTTTACAGAGTCGTGCAGGAGGCAATATCTTCCTTAGAACCAAGGTAGCCTCCAGCTGTCAGAGCCAGGCCATACCCCATAAGAATAGGGCATTTCCTTTACATCAAAAAAAAAAAAAAATCAGAGGATCGGGGCAGTGGCCGTGCTGGGAGCATAGCTACAGACAACGACAGCATTTACATGTGCATGTATTGGGGTTCCAGCTTACTTTGTGGTAGCAGCCTTAGAGAGCCCTGGGGATAACATCTAAAGCCATCTAATTCCTGTGACACTCATACCCCCATCTCAGCTGCTCTTTATAGTGTGTATTCTCAACTGTTGTTTTCTCAATGGAGACTGGCCCATCTGGAATCTCACTTAGTCGCCATTGGTTGGCACTGCAGAAATGGTCCTGTTTACTGTTCACTAGCTGAAGTCATCCCACATCACTCATCCACAGGCCAGCATGCAAGTGTGCACACTCAGACACATTGTCCCCTCCTCTCACAAGTGCTTATGACCCACCCGGAGTCACATGGCTAAGGCCATAGAACCCATGGTGCCTTCCTAGAGCATAGAGCATTCTCAGGTGCTGGGTGAAATGTCCCTTCTGTTTCAGATTCTCTCATAGCAATGTTCAAATGAGCAACCATAAGCAACATAGATGTTTGGTGCTCCTGGTGCTTGCTGTGCAAGGCCAGCTCACAGTCACATTCTACCAACCTGTATTTGACTTCTGATGCCATGGAGCCATGCTTCCCATGAAACAGACTTTTTTGCTATCCATGGGAGCTCTCTGAGGCATATGAAACCATGTGCCTACAAGGTTTGACCTGGAGAGAAATTGGGCATCCTCTCCAAACTACAGATTTTGATGAACGAAGTCAACCAGTAACAAAACAGCATGAGCACTGAGGAGCCTTGGAGCATGTGTTTGCTGCTTGGAGCTACATAAGTACAAAAATGGCCCTGGTGGCTTGAGGCAACTCTTTGTAGATCTGAAATGCAGTTGCTGAGCGCATGTGGGCGACATTCCAGCCACAGATGCACGGCCCTCCCATAACCTTGTGGGTTATAAACTCTGAATCTCGGACAGTCGAGGGGACAGACTATTCTTCCATGCTAAGAAAATCCAGCCACAACCTGTTGGCAGTTAGCAGCCTATTAACAAGACAGGCACTGCCAGGTTGAGGATGAATAGCTCCACTGTCACAAGTCACTTGGTTACACCTCTAAGCTTGAAGAATACAAGAGACGCCAGGCTGGCAGTTGCCTTTAACCTTAGGAACACTTTCCCGGCCTCGTCTAATGGGAAAAATAAAGGCGGACGCGTGAGTCACTCATCTCATCTCCTTTTTATTACAACATCAAGGAAAAGAGTTGCAGAGGAATTGTAATGGAGAGAACCTGATTAAGCTACTCACAATTTCATTGTGTACACCTTCCTATAGGGGCATAAATACTATGGGTTTCTGTACATGCATGTCAGGTTTGCAGCGGGGTGTATGCTGTGCGGATGACGTCTCTCTAGGGTCTTGTTCTTTTCGTCTCTTGATGGATGGTGGTTGAACTTGGTGTCTTCGGATTGCCTAGGAAGCAGCTTCCCCACTAAGACTGTGATCCGGCCTTTTTCTTCTGGAATTTTCTGAACTGAGACTGAATGGCCACAGCCGCACGCTCTGTCTCTGGTGCATCCATGTCGATGTCAAATTCTTCTTGGACTTTCTTCTGCCCATCTGCATCACAAAACAAAACAAAACAGAGATATCAGGTGACCACCTAGCTGAAAACAGAAGCGCAGGCAGCAGTCTAGATGTGTGAGGCTGGTGGCCCACCACAGTGTACCCTCGGGTACTCGTTTACCCACCCCAAGACAGGGTCCTGTTTGAAAAGCAAAATCCTGGGAAGCATGGTGGAAAGTTCCAGACACTCAGAATCTGCAGAGCTCTGACTATCTGAACTCCACCCTTGGGCAGGAGGGTGAAAGTCACTGACACGGTCTTGACAGTTTCTGTAATGCTAGCTGAGGGTCACCGTGTTCAGAGCTGGCAGGCTGATGTTTTAGATCCTCGTGTTGCTAGTGAATTTGCTCATTGTTTTCCATGCTCCAGCAGTGGTTATATTCATAACCAAATGACGCTATTTGACCATCGCCATAAGATATCACACTTCCATAAATCATACAGTGTGATCCTGCAAGGCAAGTTGGGTGGCGTGTCTATTAAGGCAGAGATGCCAACTGGCTCACACTGACAAGCCGGTACTAAGTGACAACTTAAGGTGATGGTGCCTTTGTGCTGGGAACTTCCTGAGAGGGGATCAGAAGTAAAAATAAGTAAGCAAAATCCTCTTGCCAGAGAAAGGAGAGGGGACATCTTTTTACATCCTCCAACCCAATGAAGGCTGGACATTGGACTCATCAAAAGAATAATTTCTTGTTGTTTTTGAGTATAGACACTGGGGCCCCAGCCCAGACTCAGGGAGACTGTAGGCAGAGACAGCTTGTTCATTTCCCAGCTACCCAGACCCAAAATAATCACACAGAAACTGTATTAATTACAGCATTTCTTGACCTATTAGCTTAGGCTTTTTTATCAACTAACTCTTACATCTTAAATTAACCCATTACTATTATTCTGTGTATTTTACCATGAGGTTCTTGGTTTACTGGTAAGGTTGTTGGGTATCTGTCTCCTTTGGCAGCTACATGGCATCTCCCTGATTCCACCTTCTTTTCTCTATCTCTGCTTGGAATTCCCACCTTATTCTATTCTGTGCTGCCATAGTGCCAAAGCTGCTTCTTTATTAACCAATAAAACATATTCACAGCATACACAGGAGAATCCCACATCAGGTGACTTCTTAGGTAGTTGAATGGAAGTTGCCCATAAGGGCCAGCTTGCTCATTTGTTAATCCTAGGAAAAGGCCAGGTTGTTATTCCTTTTTAAAAGAAAGTTAAGTTGAGACAAAAATTCTTATCTACAGAGAAGGTAGTCAAAAGGAACTAAGGTTAATGCAAGCTAGAGACAGCAGCAGCTCCCACCTTCCCTGAACCTATGCAAAAGCCTCCCTACCACTCCGGACTTGCATATGGAGCAGAGAGACTAACTAGATAAAACAGAGTGTGAAGGGGAGGAGATAATAGAAATGACAGATGATAAATATAGATAATAGATAAATAATAGATATATAGAAAATAGGTAAGATAGATTATTGATAGAAAGATGACAGCTAGATAGGTAGATGGAAGATAGATGGGTGATAGATGACAGATAGATGGTAGATAGATAGATATAGATATAGATATAGATAGATAGATAGATAGAGATAGATAGATAGAGATAGATAGATAGATAGATAGATAGATAGATAGATAGATAGATAGATGATAGAAGATAGATAGATGACAGGTAATGACAGATAGACAGGCAGTAGGTGGTAGATAGATGATTGATGAGAGATATGCAGGAGAACCCACACTTGTTTCAGATGCCACTGGCATGACATTTCCATTGCAGATCCTTAAGCAGGCTCCTCTCAATTTTCTTAGAGACTAAGCAGGTTCTGCCTAAAGCAGTCCGGGCACTCTTCCATCTGGGAGCGAGTGATCTGCCTCTGGCCTTGTAAGCCTTGTTAGTGTGATGGGTTTGTGACCTAAATCAATTCACTTTTCTTTTTAACTCACTGCCATGACTGCAGGAGCTGAGACTTAAGAGTGCATTGTACAGGAAATATTGAGGGGCATCCTCCGCGATCCATGGGGCCCAACTGACAGAGAGGATGGTGGAAGGCTTTGGCTACATTCCTCAGGGTCAAGGAGTCATTGGCATATTGATCCACACTGCAGTGAATACGGAGGGCAGGGCCATGGGAAATGCAGGAATTTCCTGCAACCCAAGCAGATGATGAGAAATATGAAATTGAACTAAAAGATAAGAATGACAGATATGCAGGGACCCTAACTCTGGACTAACATTGACACTGTCTGCCTCTGTTCTGTGAGTTGCTATTTCTCACAAGAGTATTGTATGTCAGATCCTTCCCTCCAAGAGGAGACCCGACACCCATTGCAAAGTCATGGCAATAGGGGAAATTAGTTGCAGCTCAAAGGAGGTTGGGAGAGTTTTTTTTTTTTTCAGATTAAAAATGTTTCTGCAGCCCACGGATTTTGAAAGCCTGATCCATCTTCTCTCTTTTGTAATAATGGGGAAAAACAATAATTTTATGTTTTGACAAATGATAAATGAAGATACAGAGAAATATGTATACTTAGGGAATCCAAGATGCAGCAGTAGGACAGGTCATAAAAATCAATTTTACAATTACATCTTAAACTAATATCTCCCACCAAAAGTGATTTATTGATCCCACCCAATTCTGAGAAATATTACAATGCTTTCCAAAGCAACTTCTGATATTTAAGGACTTGTCACTTTCTGTTTACTTCAGAGCCTTGCCTTCCCTCAGGGCAAGTCTACATTGTCACAGAAGAAGTCATGAGTTTCATGTACCAGGGACCAGAGTGATGGAAAGAAAAGGAGGAAGACAGACAGTTCATCCGATCTGAGAGCAAAGAGTTGGTATCAGTGAAGGGTTTGCAATGGTTGGATGGGATTCTGACAGCCAGGACAGGCCAGCTCTGAGAACCAATCAGCAACAGCAGAGAGGGCCACAGAAGTTGGGGAGTATCACACCTGGGTCCCATCTCCAGAGCCTCTTCCATCTTTGGAACCTCCCAAGGTCCCCTTTGAGTGTCCTGAGTGATGATGACAGCTCAGAAGCAGGGTGACTCTGAGGAAAACCTCCCTTCTCCTTCATGCCAGAGCAGAACTTAGGGCTCACTCTGTTTTTGCTTTTGATGTCATAGACTCTCTCAATATTGTAGACGGGAAGGCCAAAGACCCTAGGGTTTGTTTCTACATATATGATATTCATTGAAAACACACTATATGTGTGTTTACACATACACACACGCACACACATACACACTCACATGCCTGCATTGTAACCCACTGTAGCCTTTATTATCCATCATTAATTCCATTACTCTAATTCTTTCTTTCCATCCCTGGTTTGTCTTTATTGCCACCCCCTTTTCCAGGGTGTGGGCCTGGGAAGGAAGGGGCTCTTTTTATCATGTTCCAGCAGCTCTCCTAAGGCCTGACACCAAATGGGTGTTCAATTAGCAGCTGCTGGTTGTGAACAACTCTATCAAGTGAGCACACACTTCTAGCCTGAGGTCTAAGACACTAGCATGCCCTCCAATAGGTAATTTCTATTGGCCAGTGGATCCTCGTTCTCACCTTCCACCTCTATCATGGATTCACAACGGGTCTCTAAGGAAGTGTGGCTAAGAAGTGTGTGGTTAAAGCCACGGTGGGGCCACCAGAAGTGCACGATTCACAGATGATGGAAGATGTGAAGACAGGGATGTGGCCACAGGAGGATGGCATAGGAAGGACCTCAGAGAAGAGGTAGAGAAAACCGGGTACAGCCATGCAGACACAGATACCCAAAGAAGAATCAAGAAGGCATGGGTGTTACCTCCCATCACTGACCTGAGGGCCTGGGACCTGGAAGAGGGTACAGCAGAGAAGGCCTGGGTGAGGATAAAGCAGTCTAATCATCCCCACTGATAAGGGGAACTGTGTGCTGATTTCTCAACTCTACCCCATGTTAGACACTGGCTGCCACTGTCATCTGGCTAGAGAATAAACAAAACACATGCATTTGTTCCCGCAGTGCCCTTAGCTCTCCACACCAGTCAGACCCTCTTGGGGGGCACTAGAGGTGTGGAGCTCAGCTAGAGTAAGATTAGGGGATGCTTCATTTGCTGTGACCCAGGGGAAGGTTTTTTAACTGCCTTGGTTCTTGGTTTTCCTTTTTGTTAAAATATAGACATGAAATGATTTCTTTTTCTACCCTCCAGTGTCACGGAGTGATGAGCAGCTAATCCCTCCAAACCGAGAAATTTCCCCAGGAAGGAGGCAGGGAGACTCAGAAACCAGTGCAGATCACAAAGCTCACCAGGCCCCTCCCAGACTTATAAAGGCAGAAAACAGTTTCTAGGGCAGGAAGGCTCTTCCATGGAGCTGTCTGGCAGGAATATGGTTTTCATGGGTTGTCACTCACGCTGAGTGGGCTTTTTGATGATGCAGCTGCCTCTGAGTCACCCATGGTGCTGTATGCAAGCCCTCATGCATGCCTCTGCAGCAAATGCAGGAGACGCTGGTTGACAAAGCTACACTTGGGTGGACATGTTTTCTTTGGTCTGTCTTTGTGGTCCTGGGGTGAACAGATGCTCATTTGCATCTTCCCGTGTAAGACCACACAACATAAGTTTAGATCAGAGTGACATTAAGGATTGTCTCTATCCACCGTGACCCCAAGGTAGGTCTGTAGCTAACATAGCTCTAGATTTCCTTTTTTGAACTGGAAGTCAAATCACTTCCTTCCCTGGCTACCAGCTGTGCAGATCAAACCTTATTCCAAGTTAAACTATAATGTAAAAAGCCTTTGGCTATATGTGCCCAGGGATGCAGGGGCAGAGAGAGAGGGTACAGGCAAGCAGGAGGCATTTAAGCCCTGGGGTCTCTGCATCTACTTACTGGCGTGATTCACAGGTTACTTGTGCACTAATTCAGAGAAAAACAGACATGTGCCATCATGGATGCTTCATGGTCAGCCTAGGCAGCTAAGTATGTCTGGCTTGCTACAGAAATGCCCCAGCTGTGTGATTCGAACTACGGAAAACATATTCAAAACACAGTCGGTAAAGGACCAACCATTCATGCCACCCAGCGCTGGTCACAACTCACAGGCCAGGGGATATAGAGAGACTGGACACTGCAGAAGGGCCCACCCCAGCCACCATAGCTAGGAGGACCTTGAATGGCAGGGGTCTCTCTGGACAGCTGTTCTCTCCATGAGAGGGTGGTATGTCTGTATTAGCATCAAGTACAAAGTGCCGTTGTGCTTCCCACCTGGCAGCGCAACCCTCTCCTCTTATCTCTATTGACTGTCTCATAAAGATATCTGAAGGACTGTATCCGGTCTGGGTGGACCCTACCTGACACTTTTATTTAGGATTCTGATGCCTGAATTGGAAATACCCTACACGAGTCACCTCTAAAGGTGGCTTTTTATCACTCCGAACAAGCAGTATTTTTCCACAACACTCCAGCCTAGGATTGCACAGACATTATTTGGAGTTCTGGAAAAATGTCATTTCCTTCTGCATGGGTAATAAAATGCTGAATCTGATCACAGAGTGGTCATGAGTAAGGGCATGTCCACACCACTCAGCAGACTCTGTGTTAAAGTTCGCAGCTCTATCAGGAGAATGAAGGCAGTCCTGACTTCCTGGCCATTTGCTCTAGAAAACAAAGGCTCCCATAGCCACAATGTCTCCTGTGAGCAATGGACCATGATCTCCACCAACCCCACAGACTTCTACTCTTGAGTTTATCACTTAGAAGACCTTGTCTTACAGGAAGTAGAAATCAAAATTTACCAGGCTGGACAACTGACATTAACTATTACAACATCTACCTGGGCATTATCTATCTACCTATGGTCTGTCTGTCTGTCTGTCTGTCTGTCTGTCTGTCTATCTATCTATCTATCTATCTCCAATTTCTGTCATTTATTTATTTTGTCTATTTGTCTGTCCATGTGCCCATTAATTCAGCCATCTGTCCATCATTCCATCCATCCATCACTTCACCTATCCGTCCATCCATCCACCCACCCACCCACCCACCATTCCATTCATTTATCTTTCTATCCATTCGTCCATCTGTCTTTCCATCTATCTATTCATCATTTATCCATCATATATCTGTCTACCTATCACAATGCATGTCCTCTCTTCCTCTCTCTTACATATGGGGACAATAGGGACACACACATACAGACTGACAGACACACAGACCAAAGAACACAAAGCTTGGAAAATGACCCCAGCCAATTAAGCCTTTCCCTCTAAATAGAGACTTTATCAAACTAGCACAACATGTCACAGAAACCTGCAAATGTCACAAGCGTCATGAAGAAACTACTCTCCCTGAGTGCCAGGATGTCTTGTGCTTCTGTTCTACCCTCTAAGGTCCACTTAGAAAGTCCCAGTCCCAGTCAGCTTTATACTTCACTCCACCACAGATATTGCTGATGCTGCTTTCCTGAAATGCAGCTTCATCTTGCAGAAATCCGGGCAAGTAGTAGCTCTGGAAATGTGTCTGGCCTTGTCAAGACAGCATTCCAGTAACCCTGTCAAAAGACCACATTCTAGCCAGAGTCTTTGTTTATTGGTCCTAAACTAGGTTCTCCCTCATGTGTTTCCATGGGTTTTCTTATATAAACCTTTTGATGGCGAAGGAAAGAAAGGCAATCTCATTTACAAAGTTATGGAACTGCTACCAACCGCAGAAAATCCCAAGCGTATCTCAAGCCTCTGGTAGTGTTATGAAGACTCACAGCTCACTTGGATTCTAACAGATATCAAGCCTAGTGTGGCAGTGGTGGTCCTTAGGTCTGCCCATCTACCGTCAACAGGACTGGAAGAGTACCCTTGGTTAGTCAGGTCACTGTGGCAGAATACCACAGGTAAGACGTGTTTCCTGTCATCTGGAGAAACCTGAAACAGGTATCGGCAAGGCTCGTTTCTCCTGGGTCCTCTCTTTTAGTCTTCAGAGAGCTGCCTTCCCACCGTGTCCCTGGATGGTAAAGAGTATCCCTGTGACTGTACACTTACAGTCTTCCTTCCTAACAGGACCCAGTCCTGCCGATTACCATTCACCCTAATGGCCTCGGTGAGTGCTAGTCACCTCCTTACAGATTCTGTCCCCACATGTAGTCGCATTTTAAGGTACAAGAGGTCAGTGCTTCACACTGAGCTGTGGGAGAGAATCACAACCCAGCCTATGACGATCCCTCACCTGACTCTGGGATTTGTGGGTTTTCAAGCCCCTCTGATATGTGGTTTCTACATCTGCACATGCTACCATGGGGAATGTTTGCTGTTCCCATTGTACAAAGATTGGAGATAACCATGTGTCTAGCCCAACATCACCTGGTGAGTACATTCCAAACCTAGGTTTACTCTACATTGTGTGGGTATGTGGCAATGCCGCGCTATTTCTGCTCCATGGATGTAGGCCAGGATGATGGACTCCTGCATATGGTAATTAGCATAGCTCTGGGAGAAATCACAACCTCAGAGCTCCCAGTCTGAACACACGATTCAACCAATCAGACTGCAAACGTCTACCAGGCTGACCAGGTGCGGTTTGCCAGGATTTATTATCTCCTAGCAGTGGGTACACAATGAGCTGTCGCTGTTCTGAGGACGGGAGTGTAGCAGAGAACACACTCGGTTTCCTGATTCCCAGAGGAGAGCAGAAAATAGATAAATATGCTCATTAAAAAGTAGAATTTTAGAGCGTTCCAGAATCAGAGCATGGTGCCAACCCAGACAGGAAACTGTGGTGTATGTGTGTGTGTGTGTGTGTCTATGTCTGTGTGTGTGTGCCTGTGTGTGCATCTATGCGTTTGTGTATTATGTCTCTGTGTGTGTATGTTTGTGATGTGTGTGTATGGTTTTCATGTGTGGGATGTGGGAGGTGGGCAGTATGTGTGTATGGTGTGTGTGTTCATGGTAAGTGTGCATGGTTTGTGTGGTGGGGTATAGGGGGTAGGGGTGTATTTGTGGGATATGTATATGGTGTATGATGTGTGTGTATATGTGGTGTGTGTGGTGTGTGGTATGTGTGTGTTTGTGGTATGTGATATGTGTGTGTATGTTTGTGGTGTGTGTATATGATGTGGTGTATGTGTATTACATGTGTATGTGTGAGAGAGAGATGGCTTATCAGGTAAGCCACCAGAAAGAGATGAGGGGACAGTCCAATCCCCTCCCAAGGAAGAGAAGCACCAGCAAAATTCTCCATGGCTTAGAAATGACAATTTGGTGAGCTGTAACCCATCCCTGCAGTCACAATCTAAGTAGCAGACTTCAAATAAGAACATTAATTCCTTAGAAATTAACAGCTGTGAAAAGTCACCCAGAGCATGGCAGAGCTCTTTAGAGATCCCACCCCAGCTCAAGGAAGAATGAAGAGTTTGAAATAGAGCAGAATTCAAAAGTATATTATGAGATGGGGTATATGGGGCACAGTGGTGGAGCAAGGCTTAGTATGTTCAAGACCCCAAGTTTGATGCCTACACACACACACACACGCACGCACGCACGCACACACACACCCCATATTCACCCCTGACCTTCAGAAAGGAACTCTTGAATACTTTGTTTCTAGGTTTATGATAACATGACTTCACCATCTCCTGGTGCTAGCAGAAAGTCATAAATGCACAGTTTTCAGTTTTAACGCACCCCACACTGCACACACACCCATGTATATGCACACACACGCATGTTAACACACCCCACACTGCATACACATCCATGTATATGCACACACACGCATGGAAAGGCTTCCATTTACATAATCACAGCTCTCTGCAGTTTGAGCTTTATTTGACAGAAACTAATTACCTCCTAAGGCCTAATCCTGTAGATCAGAAGTCGGTACATAAGCAGTAAATTGGGATATAATTGTCCTGAGTAGGAGTTTCCCTTCGCTGGGAGTCGCAGCACATAGCGTACTATAAAAGGACCGAAATCTTAGCACTGCATAAGGAAATAACAGGAATTTAACTTAAGCATACCCTGCAAGCAGGGTATGTGAATACCAGGGTTCACGGGATGCCCACCATCTTTCAAACTATAGCATTAACTCAAAAGAATTAGTCTATGACTTGTGTTGCCCTTGATACAATTAAGCAAGTCCACACAGAGCAGTTGGGGCATCTGAGCTGAATCCACACCTCTCTCTTACCAAAGCCTTAGGGAACCATTGTGGGTTCCTTTCTGAGGACCCAAACCTTACCCTTGGGATAGTCAAAGTCAAAATGACAAAGAAAACACACAGGAATTGGGAGCTTTAATTCCTTAAGCCTTGAAATGGATGAATACATACTCAGACAGTAAGACAGCCAGTTTGGAGAAGATAAAGCCACCTTCTTCCTCAAAACCGAAACTAATAATAATAAGAAATTTATGCACATAAGGGGATCACAGAGCTCACACTGAACTCTGAGCACTGTATTTTATGAAGTCCCCATTTTAAAAAAAACGACAAAATGTTCTTAAAAGCTGAAAATAGGGCACGCAGAGATCCAAAGTCCCTTTGGTGAGGCAATGAGAAAGGGCCATTCCCCAGCTGAGCAGGAGGTGTGATCACAAGCCACAGAGCCCCTGCTGGCCCCTGCAGCCACCTCTGTGTTTACTGCACGGGGGCAGCTGGTGTGAACAATTGCGATTTCCTGGTCTCTGCAGCGAGCCGAGACTAGTGTGCAAGGTCGAGCATCAGCCACAACAGGCAGGTGACTTCCTGCTCTGATTTTCCGTAAACACACAAAAGCAGGGTCCCCATTCCTCAAGCTCCCCACTTCCCAGGAGAGCCCCTTTTTGTACTCGCAGCTTTTCCCGAGGGAGAGTAATTCTTTGTCCTAAAATAGAGGTACCCTGAGACCTGCTGTCCAGTGCCGAGTGGCTTGGCTTTTGGAGGATGAGGAGCCTAATTTGGTCATGTGAAAAGGACAGTTTACTCTGGGCTTCCCGTGACCACCATCCCATGGAGCTGTATCTGGCTTACGTAACCTCGCCTACCCCATCCACAATGGTGTGTGTGCTCTTATCTAACCAAGTGTGTGCAAATATAGAGGCACTGATTGAAAAGAAAGATCACAGGATCGCATGTCCCTCAAGTCCAGTCCCCCAAAATCCAATCTACATATCACTCAAAAATAATTTTGCACTTGAAAGGCAAAACTCATTTCTAATCATGCTCATTTTTCAGATCTGACAGGACAAAATAACACCCAATGGTGTGCGGGCTTTAGACACAAACATTGATTGTCCACATGCACCCCACCCTTAGAACTTGAAGCCCAGGTCGGGTTTCAGACAAAGTGGGTTTTCCTTGATGCTGCTGCCTTCTTGGCTTGTAGATGCCCTTCCTGGGTCCCCAGAGAGCCAGGCCACTGGATGCTCCATGTCCTGATCTCTTCTTGAAAGCATACATCCCACCAGAGTTTATCCCAACCACACTTTTCAAGAGCTTGTCACCAGGCCGTCATACTCTGAAGAGACAGAGATTAAAGCTCCTGCCTCTATATTTAGGACACAGTATTCGTCAAAACTATTCCTTTGTTTAGAAGAAAGCAACAGCTACAGTCATGCACACAGAAGTAGCATGGCCAGGAAAGAAAGGGTGGTCTGTACATGCTCTGAGGTCCCTCCCTATATGGGAAAATGATATGAACAGGAATCTGGTTTGGGTTCATACAGGGACAAGGACTGAGTATACATTGCTTAAACCAGGCAGACTGGATCACTACTATTAGGGACGACAGCTGGCTGGCTCATCTAGTGTGTTCTCCTTTGCTTTCCTCCCTGCACTGAGGAAGCTGAACTAGGAGAATCAATTCCTGGGAACTCTGCTGAGCAGGTCAGTTTCAGCTAGTGTGTGCACTGCCGGAACACAAGATAGAAGGAGAATACAAGCCCCGGGTAGAGGCCAAAAATGTGAGAACTTCACTACAGTCAGAGCTAAGATCCTGATGTAGGGGGTTTCCCTGGAGCAGCACAGGGGTGCCTTGTTTATTGCCCTTTGTCTAGTGCTCTGGGTTAGGATGCCTTAGGAGCCATAAAGGCTCCTGCTAGATGACCCATCACTTGGATGACCCTCGCTCCGCCCCACCCAGGAAGCTTCTCTGTTTCCTAGAAGTCCTGTGATGTGTGTGTGCCCTGCCATGAAGCACTTCCTAAGGTAACTTGCAATGCTGGCCCCTCTGATCTTACCCTCGCCTCCGGCATCAGGGACGGGAGGACAGAAACATCATTACATAAAGAAATGGTCTGTGCTTTGACTGGAGAGACTGCAAGGAGAAAGAAGATGCCAGAACCTTTAGGGGTGGAGGGGAGAGCATCCTGAGAGTCTCCCTCCCCTTGGAGCATATGGAATGAACTGAAGTCCCTTCTCTACAGATGTAAACCAAGGAGATGGAAGACCACAGAACAGAGGTACCTCCCTTCCCTCCTTCACCCTCCATCAGCACCCCACCCTGCACAGCCTTCCCCATAAGACAGCAGCCAGGACAAAAGTGCTCAAGAACCTCAGGGGCAGGTGCATGTTGTGACATCTGCTAAAGCCTCTGTTTATTCTCTTTTCTTAGATACAAAAGCTTGAATTGGAGACTGAGTGTGTGCTTATCCAGAAGAGAGCTTCTAGCATCCCGACCACGGGGTATGGATGTACAACTATGTTCTCGCTGATACCATATGAACAGGAAAATTTCTTCTTGTATCCTTTTCCCCGCCGCCCCTGCCTTATGCTGACTGGACTATGAATGCAATGGCCAATGTTGGGCAGCCATGTTAGACCACAGAGGGGAGAGTTCTTAACCTGAGGAAGAAAGAACAGTTGTAGAGACTCTCAGTGCCCCCTGGAAGATACTGACCTCCAGACTCCCTTTGATGAGAGAAGAATAATCTTGCTTATTATTTAAGCTGTTAATTGGGCTTTCAGCTTCCATTGGTGACCCTCATTTCTCACACATATGTCACAGCCAGAGTGCACCACACCTGGACACCCTGGATTTAAGGTAATAATGGATACCCAAAGGCACACGACAGTGGGTTATTTTTCCCCCTTGCCTTTTCTTCTTCTGTGTTATCTGCTCACTTTCTGATGTGGGCGGCCACTTCTCCACAGTGTTGCAATTCTAAGTACTTCAGTTTGAGACCAGTCTGAAGGTGCAGCACTATGATCCCAGCTACCCCGGAGGATCAGTTCAAGGACAGTCCGAGCACCTTGACTTTAAGACCTTGTCTAAATGAAAAGCTGTTTCGGAAGGGGCCATAAATACATCTTAGGAGTAGCATCCTTGCCTGGGATTCCGCCCCGAGTGTCAGGCTCTGGATTCTATCCCAAGTACTGGAACATCTTCCATGATGCTTCATAGAGATATTTCCTTTGCATCCATACCCTTTTCCAGCCACCAGCTGCAGGCAAGGCCCCCTTGGTGTGATCTTCTCCTCTGCAGAGTATAGCAATCCGCTTTTCATGTAACAACACATTTTAATCTCTTGAAAGAGCATGGCTCCCCCAGGACTTGACTACGGAAACAGTGGGCAGGGCAGATGCAGCAACTAGGAGGAGGGTTTTCCTACGCTGTCACTGATTCCTTTCTCTCTACTTTGGGTCCCTTTTTAAATCGTTTCCACAGCTTTTGAACCATCAGTCTTTCTCCCGTCCCTGACCCTGCCTAGATCTCCCAGGTATCAAGTGTTCCTTGTCATACAAACCGTACCTATGTCTTGAGCTCCTGAACTGCGAGCTCGCCTGAGCAGACACCTCCTTTGTTTTCGGTAGGAAGAACAGTCAAATACAATCAAAGCTGCCACACACGTTAAGCCTGAAAAGAGCCTCACTGGCGTACACCCCAGAGTCCACCGAGCCTCCCTGATGTACACCCCGGAGTCCACCGAGTGTCTGTAACTCTCCCCCATCCTAGTCCACAGACTGCCTGACATGAAAGAGGAAAGGAAGAAATCAGGCAAATAGGATACACGCCCCAGGGCTCAGAAGAAAAAGAGGCTCTGCTCATCAAGATGTTGGAATCAAACCTCAGTATGACAGATAGCATTGCCCCCCCCCAGCCGGAAGTAGCAGGCAAAACTCAGCCTTTCCTCTCCCTCCCTACCCCCTTCTTTTTGATTAAAATGCTTTCCTAGCAGAGCGAGCTGTCCCCATCATCCTCAGCTGATAATGCCTTTTCCCCTATGGCTCCCACTGCTGCCAAGCCAGGCTCTATCTCATAAGACACCTTTGTCCTGGCTTTCCAGTTCTGTGCCTCTAATCCAGGCAGACAGCTGTTTTCTTTGCATATTGTCAAAGATTGCTGTACTGTCTTTTTTGGATGCAAACAGATGAGCCTGCTGTGTGTGGAATTTGACTTTAGGTGCAAATCTCTAAATGGAATTCTGAAAGAGGACCTGCAAAGCGGCCAGAGGCAAGCTCATCAGGGCTGAGTGGACTGAGCAGAGGTACCCTTTACCTGGGCCGTCACCAGCCTCAAATCTCATGTGCTTTTGAATGCGTTGATGAAGCAGAAGGCGGAAACTGGCACCACTGTGAAGATGTCTGCCCTCTCCGTATATTTTTAAAACAAAAATCATGGATGAATATTTGTGTAATGATCAATCCTACATGTTTCTATCCATGCGAAGATGTGCCTTGAGTACCAGAGATTGTCCTTGGCATCTGAGCATCACACTCTGACCTCCATGCCCACATCTGTGGCCTCCCACTACCCTGCGTCTGAAATGAAGACATCTGACTTCTGTCTGCTTGCATGGAAGGCTGACTCCAGCGCCCAGACAAACACTGGTTCAGGGGTTGGAAATCACGCCTTAGAGATGGTTCACCTGAAGCTTAAGCTTCGTTCTAGTTACCGGGAGTGCAGTAGGCCCAGATGGTATAAAAATGAAGTAGAAATGAAACCTGGGCTTGGGAAATGGTTCAGGAAGTGAAGAGCTTACCTTACAGGCATGAAGACCTGTTCTGGATCCCCTGAACACACCCTGAAACAAAAGTCAGGCAGAGTGGTATGTGCTTGTGATCTTGGCGCCAGAGAGGTGGAAACGGGCAGATCCCTGAGGCCCACTGGCCAATCAGCCTAGCTTACATGCAAGGGGAGGTCTCGGTCAGGAATAGAGGCCCTGTCTCCAAAAATATTAAAAACAAAACGTAAGGTAGACAGTGCCACAAAACCTGAGGAATAACACTTAAGGTCATCACTTGGCCTCCACACACACATACACACACACATTCATACTCACACACAGGTACACACACTATAGGCACACATATACATATATTATTTATACTCACACACAAAAATAAATACAGTAAACTAAAACCCAAGAAGAAATGAAATGCCACTCCACACAAGGTGGTCCCTGGGCCCGGGAAAACTGACTGTGGTTTCAGAGTTGGCCTTAAGCAGCACCTAACAATGTTCTGATAACCAATTCCAGGAAGCTTCCCCAGGTTGGTGAACTCCGGGCTTCTTTCGCATCAGGGCAGGTGGATGAACAAGGAGAACCAGCTGCTTCAGCCACCATGCAATGTAACCAGCAGGCAAGTGCCGCGGAAGCACTCTTACAGACCAAAACAAAAACACGCTCATTTCGGTCCCTTCGTGAGTTCCAGAAAGAGAGAGAAATTTCCGTCATCAGCTGCTAGTTAGTTTTTATTCTCAACTTGACCAAGCCTGGAGTCACATAGGAAGAGGGAAACTCTTGGGGACTGCCCATATCAGTCTGCTCTACGTCCATGGGACATCTTGATTGATGTTGGTGAGGGTGGTCCAAGCCTACTGTTTGTGGCACCACACCTAGCACACCTAGGAACATGGGCATGAGCTGTGTAATAAAACCAGAGGAGCATCAGCCAGAGAGTTACCTAGAACCAGCATGTCTCCATGTTTCTTTCTGTTTGCTTGTTTTTTGAGTCAGGTTTAAACGGGCAACTTCCCTCAAGGATGGATTGTGCCTGGAGGTGGTAATCTCTTTCCATGTAGCTTTGGTCGTGGTATCCATCATGATGACAGAAAATAAACTAACATATCAGGCATGTGATCCAACCTATATTCAGAGGTTGGAGAGATGGCACAGAGGTTACTGACTGTTCTTCCAGAGGACTGTGGTTCAATCTCCAGCACCCATGTGGTGGCTCACAACCATCTATGACTCCAGTTCCAAGGGATTTAATGCCTTCTTCTCACCTACATAAATGATGCATGCATGTGGTACACAGACACGCATGTAGGCAAAGCATTCACACAAATAAAATTTAAAAACTTAAACACATATTTTCCAGCTGATTGTTAAAACGCCATCTTTTGAGGCACTGTAATTATCAACAGAGGTAATAGGAGCCTTCCTGCCTAGATCAAAAGTGTGAGAAGTGGGAGAGGACATATTTGGACTGCAGGTGCCCACGGGATAGCAACTGGAACCAGCAAGGGTTGCAATTGAGACAGAATTCTTTAAAAATCACCTGACATTAGTGCATTATAGAATGGAAACATCTCCCAAGAGCGGTTACAGCCCACCTTTCGCAAGAGACATCCTAAGCTGAGCCTAGAAACATACAGTGGGGAATTACATTTCACTCCCTGTGAATGACGAGGGTGACCTATGGGGCTGTGTCAAACCCAGACACATAATTGGCAGGATTTTGTGGATTTGTTCAACTCTGAGATGTGTGAACAGAAAGAGTGAAATTTGTGTCTCTGTGTGTCTCACGTCTTCTAAGACCGTAGCTTCCTTGCCCACAAGCACATCTAGCTACTAACTTCAAAATTACACTCTGCTCTTTCAGACAGAGCCATAATTTAAGTGTCAATAAAAGGGGCAGATGATAATCTTTCGACAAGTAATTCTCACTGGACACCAGAGACCAGAACTGAGGCAGGCAGAGTGTGGACGCTTCAGGCACATGTTCAAAAGGCTTAGAGCCGAGTGGCATAGCCTTGACTGACAGGGAAAACAGCTTCAAAATTACAAAAGATAATAGGAATATTCTGGCTGAAAAACAGCAGTAATTTAATCATAGGTGTCCATATCACCGCCATGTGATGAGTGGGACTTTGTTGTCTATACCTGAACTCATCTGAATGATGGTCATGGATCCACCCTGAAAAAGTGGATGCAGACCAGAGTATTGTCCAAGAAAAGGCACCCTTTTACACATTCAGCTGCCTGGAAATGCTGTTTTTGCAATAAAAGATCGGATTCTTGTGCGTGCTGCCATGGTTTCTGTGAGTTCGTATGGATTCTTATGTGTGCTGTCATGGTCTCTGTGTTCGTATGGATTCTTATGTGTGCTGTCATGGTCTCTGTGAGTTCGTATGGATTCTCATGCATGCTGTCATGGTCTCTGTGTTCGTATGGATTCTTATGTGTGTTGTCATGGTCTCTGTGTTCGTATGGATTCTTATGTGTGTTGTCATGGTCTCTGTGTTCGTATGGATTCTTATGTGTGCTGTCATGGTCTCTGTGAGTTCGTATGGATTCTCATGCATGCTGTCATGGTCTCTGTGTTCGTATGGATTCTTATGTGTGTTGTCATGGTCTCTGTGTTCGTATGGATTCTTATGTGTGTTGTCATGGTCTCTGTGTTCGTATGGATTCTTATGCATGCTGTCATGGTCTCTGTGTTCGTATGGATTCTTATGTGTGCTGTCACAGTCTGTGAGTTCGTATGGATTCTTATGAGTGCTGTCACAGTCTCTGTGAGTTCGTATGGATTCTTATGTGTGCTGTCATGGTCTCTGTGAGTTCATATGGATTCTCATGCATGCTGTCATGGTCTCTGTGTTCGTATGGATTCTTATGTGTGCTGTCATGGTCTCTGTGAGTTCGTATGTGTACCAGTACTGTCGTGTATAAAAGGCACCGTCTCCTTAAAGTCTTCCACTGCCTCTCGCTCTTACAATCTTCCTGCCTCTGCTTCCACATGGAACCCTGAACCCTGGTGGAAGAGGTTTACTAAAGACGCCTGTTTATGGCTGAGTGCTGCAGGCCTTCTCACCACCTGCAAGCTGTCTGCTTGTGGGTCTCTGTGTTAACCGCCTACTGCAAACAGCTTGTCTGGTGAGGGCTGCATGACGCATTGACCTATAGGTGGAGCAGGAGGTCATTGGGGAGTTGTTTTAGTGCAGGTTTGAGTCAGACAAAATCCCAGCATGGAGAAGAGAAAAGAGCACAAGGTCCCACTCAAGAAGCCCTGGAGGGCAAAGCAGTTTTCTTCAGTGGAGTGTCACTGGGTTTATCAACACACTCCCGGGCAGGCCCCGTGCTCAGGGAGAGCTGGCCAACACAAAGCAGATGCCATGATAGCGGGTGTGTGTGTGTGTGTGTGTGTGTGTGAGAGAGAGAGAGAGAGAGAGAGAGAGAGAGAGAGAGAGAGAGAGAGAGAGAGAGGTGGGAAAAGAATGCACACATGCTTGAGTGTATGTGTCTGTGTGTGTACATGTGTATGTGAGTGGTGGGAGTAAGATGCTTGTGTTTGCATGCATGTGTGAGCGTGCATGAGTGTGTGTGCATGTGTGTACCTGTGTGTGGTGTGAGTGACGGTAGAAGAATAAAATTTAGACCAAATTCTCCAATTTTCCCATTTTTGATAAATTGCTTACAAACTATTTGTCATTGTGTCTTCACTGACAACCCCAGCTCGGCATTCCCTATCCCTATCTAACATTCCTTTGATGCATAAAAAAAAAAATAAAGAAAATTCAGGAGCTGGGAAATGGCTCAGCAGCTAGAGTACTTGCCACACTTGCAAGACAACCAGAATTAAGATGACCAGAACCTAGATAAAATGCTTTGTGGGTGTAGAGGCTCCTCTATAGTGAGCCTTGGAAGTTAGAATCAGGATCCCCTTAGTAAGCTGGCTAGTTAGACCAACCTTGGCACTGAGATCTAAGCTTGAGACCTGAGCTTGATTGGTGGAGGGGAACTGAGGAAGGTTTCTGCCATCAACCTGGAGCCTCCACATGCACATACACATGCATGCACACACGCATGTCACCATACATAAAACATAGATACACATATGAATGCATGCATATATCACACACATGGATACATGAAAAGAAGGAAAGGAGAATTAAAATATTCTAGAGTGTTCTGGGAAAGAGGAGAGCCAGTCACAAATTCATAAAGTATCACAATGAGAAAGGAGACAACATTGTTCCCCTCTGAAGACAATGAAGACCAAAGGGATGCAATGGTCTATCATGGGGGGATCCAGAACAAGTTCAGTGGCATGGCATGGCAGGGACAAAGGAAGCTTTGGATTCTGACGCATGATCTCTTTGGGTGCCAATCAAGAGTCAGATACAGTGGTCTGGCCAGGTCTCAGAGCAAGCAGGCTCAGTCTGCTATAGTCAGGGTAATAACCAAAGGAGGAAAGAGGGAGTTGAGTGCCATCTGCTAAAATGTACCTGCACTGGAGAGGAGGGGACAGTATGGTGACAGCAAACCCATAGACGGACTAGAAGAGGTCTGAACATTTGTCCCTGAGAAAGTCTTAGGAAATGGTTACAGAGCTCAGAGAAGCCAGGGCTCTGGCAGAGACCAGCAGGTGCCTGATAATCAGCAAAGATAACATCAAAGCCATCTCTGGTGTCCCAACCCATCGTCATAGCTCGCTACAAAAATCCCTTCTGTTTTCTGGACTGGTGAGAAATTGCACCTTGCTGAGCACTTATCAATTCAGACTGCCAACGGGTTTATGTCCACGCTGATACATGGCAACCCGAAGTCCAAGAAATCGCCAGCTAACTGTGGTCCGAACACGTTGTGATGCTGTGTGGTGGGGGTGGGCTCTGTTGATGCACATAGAGCCTTCCTGGAGACAAGTGGCTCTGTAAGATGGCTGGGATGGAAGGGCTGGAACAAAAATCACTCTGCTCCCATCAGCATTAGCTGCAAAGAAATATCTCTGACATCTGAGGAGCCTGTTTCCTAAATGAATGCCAGAGCATGGTTCAATTTTCAGTTATCTGTGGCGTCTGCAACGGTAGAATGGTAGGGAGGGGAGAATGTGCTTAGAAACAGAGAAGAGGCAGTCGTCACACACAAAGCCACCACAGGGCACACATGCAACATAGCCTCAGACTGTTAGGACTGTTTCCTAAACACCAGCACAGGGCACACATGCAACATAACCTCAGACTGCTAGGACTGTTTTCAGCTAATCTATGGTCCATGCAGATCTCAACAAAAAAGGGGAAAGCTTGCCTAATAGGAAAATCAGGTCCAGACTCCAAAGGAACCTCAAGAGTTGCTAAGAAGCAGCTCATATTTAGTTACTGGGAGGAAGGTAACTTCCAAGGGAAATATAACCTTGTGTGCTCGTGTGTGCGGTATATGTGTGGATGCAAGCACGCACATGTGGAATGTGTGTGGATGCATGCACACACATGTGGAAGACAGTAGATTATTTGAGGTGGGGTCTCTTTGGCTCCAGACTTATGAAATAGGACAGACCAGCTTACAAGTGAATCCCCCAAACGCTCCGCTCTCCACTGCCCAGGGCTAAGAAAAAAGTGAGTGCCACCAAGCCTGGCTTTTTTCCTTTTTTACATGGGTTCAGGGAATGGAAGTCAGGCCTTCATGATTGCAAGGCAAGTATTTTAGTGACTGGGCTCTCACCTGGGAAATACAATGTCTTAAACCTCACTAAATGAAATCTAGCAATGTGCAAATAATGAGTCTTTTTATTAATTATCATAGTGATAATGCCCAAAAAGATGTGATAGAAAAGAAAGTCACCCCAAACAGTGTACCATGAGCAGAGGACTGTGCAAGGTTGGAGAGATTTGAAAACCTACCTGCAGAGGAACAAACAGCGAAAGACAGAACCGCAATAACAATAGTAATAGACCTTCAAATTATTGCCGGGAAAAATCAAGTTAATAAATTGCTCATTTTCAGTTCACTGACCACCTCTGTCACTGTTTGAAACTTCCAGACATCATTTATAATAAAAGAGGTGCTATTCCTTCTTTTCTCACCATGGTATAGGAAAACACAATTCTTAGCATCATGGTGAGGAGGAGGGACCAGGTTAAAAGCAGATACGGTTGATTAACAGAGAGCTGTGGCCATTTATTGTGCCTTTAAGCTGCAGATCTTTCAGTTTAATGAGAAGTTTAAATCAAGGTTTCAAAGCTGAGGCAGCCAAGGAGGACCCGAAGGAGAGCAGATGGCTCCTCTATCCTCCCCAGCAAGGTCAAGGCCAATGTTAACATCCCTTCCCTTAGCAGCAGACTGGGAGAGATGAATGTTGAATACACCCTTGCTCAGCCTTGTGCATAGGAGGCTATGCACAGGAGGCATGGTAGTATTCACTGCAGCAGCCAATGGTGCCCCTCCCACTTCCTTGTGGGCCAGCACAGCTTACCCACAGATCCCTGCAGCAGGAGCAGGCTATGCTCTCTCTCAGCCCATGGAAGGCAGCTCTGCTAGAAGCCTGTGGTATGCTGATTGTGGGCCCCTGCTACAGATACCGAGCTCTCTAAGCATACATGGGGTTTGGTCGCTGTGGTCCTCAGTCACAGATGTCTAGAAGCTGCTCTTCTTTTCCTCCAGGCTCTGAGGAACCTGACCTGCTGGGGCAATGTTTCTCAGATGCCTGGGATCCACTAGGGTCTGTTGTTTGGGCTACCTTGCTCCTCTGTTCCCGCATAATCCCTGCATAAGTGGGGATGGGGGCTCAACAGGAATGCTAGGAATGCTCCATCATCTGCACAGCCACAGATGAATGCTCTTGGGACAGCAAGATGTGGCCTTGCGAAACAAACCTTTCTTTAAGTGTATCAGGCCAGCCAGGAATATCATAGAGTTCAAACGGAAGGATGTCAGTCAGGCCTGGACTGGCTGTACCTGCTTTTGTGCTTTATTTGTGCAGGAAGGTAATCAATAATCATCCCTGTTTTTATAGATATTATTGTAATGAATTCACCAATTGCAAACATCATGCAGCACACACGGTGCACACGCATACACTCAGGCACTTACACACACTCATTAAATAATGTTAAAGAAACATCACACAAGTAGACTAATGTAGTCTATAAACACGCCCATTCCCAACCCCAAACATCTCAATAAGCTTTTCATGGTTTGAAAAGCCACTCAGAAACCATAGAACCTTATCAAGATTTCATATTTTCATGATCAAGCATATATTTATATGCACTTATCCACAAAAAAAAAAGAGAGAGAAAACATGGCAGAGCTAAAAGTAGAAAAGCAATTAGCTCTATGTCCTCCTCAGACTTTTGTGTTCTTTGCCTGCATTCAGCCTTGCTCATCACCTGATATCCCTCTTTGTCACCTTTCTAAATTTTATACTAGACCCATGTCTGCTGCGGGAGCTCCTTCCGCTCCCTCGGCCAATAGCCTTTAAGATACCATCCCATTTGGGTGTGGTCTCTTTAGCTTAAAAAAGCAGTGTTTAAAAAAAAAAAGAGAGAGGGAGCGCAGGGCAGAAGTGCATTGTGGGAAACTAAGCATGGACCCTGGGCCCACACAGCCATTCCTGTGTCCTCTCTTCCCTGGCTCTCCAACCCTGTCTCTCTTCCTCCTGACAGTGGCTCTAAGGTGTTGGTTGGGTTTTCTAGTTGGTGGCCCTAGCTGTTGTCAGGAAACCTCATTATTCTCTTCCTTCCCTCTAACCTGGAGCTGCCACACACACTAGAATGCCTGGTAAAATTTCGATTTCAGATGTAAAATGTTTTTGGTAGAACTATATCCCCAACACTGCATGATATGCATCCTAAAAACGTTTTTTTAAGTTTATCTGAAATTGAACTTTGGGTGAACATGCTGTACCTTGATTTGCTAAATCCTGTAGCCCCACACATCTCCGCTGTGTTACAGTGGTGCCACTGTTCCCAGAGTCCTGGTAAACACCCCTAACACACCACAAAATCTCATGGCAAGTCTTAGATGGCACACTCTGTCCTCTGTGTTTCTCTCGGCTCTGCCACACACCTTTGCAGATAGTCCCTTCATAGCAGAGGTACTTCAGAGTATCCATTCAGAGTTCCCAGTGTTCTCCTGGGACCACAACAAGTATATTTGCCATTACAGATTGTTCATACACACACACACACACACAAACACACACATACCTACACAACAAACACACACACATACACACACAAACACATACACATACAAACACACACACACACGGCTACCTTACAATAATTCATCACCAGCTCTGATTAGAGTGTAGTACACAGTAGACAAGAGAATATTGAATGGACGGATAGATGAATGAATGAATGAAGAAGGTAAATGAAGAGAAGGAAAGATACACAAGGAGAGGGGAAGGGAGAGAAGGATGCATAAGAAGAGACAGGGAGAAGAAAAGAGAAAGGCTGAAGGGCAGTGAGGAATGGAAGGGAGGGGAAAGGGGAGGAGATGAGAGAAGCAAAGTGGCCCTTCTGAAGCTGTCTTCATCATGGCTCTTCATCAATGACTGAGATAGCCATGAACAAGTGATTTTTATACATGTGGCCATTCTATATGGCTAGCCTAGGCCTCCTCAAAGCCTGGAGGTCCAAGGAAGCTGCCTTTCTTATATAGCAGCTGGCTTTTTCCGTGGATGACCCCAAGCAGGAAAACAGACGCTGCCAATAGTGAAGCTGAACATCACTTTGTGATGTGGCATCCACTTTGCTAGCTTCTCAGGGTCTGATGAATTGTGTAGCTCACCCAGATGCAAAGTTTGCTGGGTGGTAATTGGTAGCCATCTTTAATCCATTACAAGGTGTGATCCAAGCAAGAAATCAAATAAAGCCACAACCAGCACCTTCAGGGATCCAGCAGTCTTGGCCAAGCTCATTAAAATAAAAATAGCAGTCAGGCTTCTGCGCCTCATTTGGGAAATTAATGAGAACCCAATTAATATTTCCTTCCATTTTCCTTGATTTGGCGTTTTCCTATGCTGAATGCGTTTCTGTTCTGTGAGCTTTTCAGTTTCTTCTGGGAAAGCTCTTGTCTGAGTAGCATTCGATTCTGGCTTAGGAGCCACTTGTACCTCTTCAGGGAGAGTTCTCTCAGGGCGGCAGGAATGATCATGTAGGGATCAACTTGACCCTGAGCTCTGCAAGCACCAGACTGTATTGCGAGTGTCTTGTCTATCTAGGTGGGATCAATAGCCAAAGAATCAGCATCCAAACTTGAATTTCAGTGATCCTCTCTGCTTTCTCAAGTTTATTGGCAGCCCTCTGTACTCTTTCCAGTCACCCAGTCAAGCCTGGGTGTGCCTACCAACTCCACCATTGCAATAAGTGTGTGTGTGGTATACATATAATCATGTTTGTATGTCTATGTGTATGGCATGTGTATCTCAAAAGTGTGTGCCAGCTGCACATGCGTGTGTGCACACATGTATATGGAGGTCAGAGGTCAATGTCTGCTGTCTTTCTCCATTACTCTCCACCTTATATTTTGGAGACAGGGTGTCTCAACAAACTTGGAACCAACCAATTCGGCCATGCCAGCAAACCCTAAGGATTTCCCTGTCTCTGCCTCAGTGCTGGGGTTAAAGGCACACGCTGTAACACCTAGCTTTGACATGGATACTCCGCCTCCAAACTCAGGTCTTCATACATGTGTGGTAAGCATCTTACTGGCTGGAACATCTCCTCAGTCTCTTGCTTGATTCTCTTTATTTATTTATTTAGTTTGTTTGTTGAGCTCACTTGGTGATGTTTTGCACGGTCCAGGAAGATTCACAAGGGTCCAAAGTGAATTTCAGAGTTTGGGTTTATCGAGCTGCACACTTTGGTGCAGTTTTCTGCGTGAATAATAAATCATTTTTACCACCCATTTAACTTCGTTGAGTTAGTTGTTAACGCCTAGAAATTTGTCATTATCTCTATGTTGACTTAAGGTAGCAACTTAGCAGTGACACAATGAAAATAAATTCTGACATGATCATTGTGTGATTGCTTTTTCAAAAATAATGTTTAGATATGATGTCCATCTTGAGCTGGCCTCATGAGCAGACAGCCAGGCTCTGAAGGCCCTCCACCCAGAGGATGTGGTTTGATGTTCTGCTTAATCATTTTAAACAAGGACAAGTTTCCATGCCTCACTGAGACCTACGGCGAATGCCACTGGCCTGGTCCTTCATGAACAACAGAAAGGGAAAGAGGGGTAGTAAGCAGAGCAAGCAGGAATAAGCTTGCTGAGGTTTTTCCTACCAGAATTGGAGCCTGGGTGGACTTGCTGGACACTCAAGACAAAGCCTGCTCTATGTCTCCCATGGGCTCTGCAATAACCATAAGAACTATGTGGACACCTGCACACCCCTGCCACCTACAAGACAAAGTCATGGTGCTGGGGCCAGCCCACTGGAATCGATGTTAGCAGAGTGCCAAAGACTCCACCATCTCATTTTGAAGTGATTCTTAAAAACGTGATTGACACATAACCTGGTTCTCAGCCTGCCTAAATCTAATGAAAACTGGTCACTTTCTGAGCTGAGTCAGGAAAACCCCCTTTTAGGGGAGAATAAGATTGTAGAAATTGAAATATCATTTCTTGATCGGATAGAGCAAATATTGAGCCTAGTCTTCATGATTAATTAATATTGATCAGAAACTGACTTGTTACTCATTGTGAAAGCTATAGAAGCTAATCACTTAGTTGAGAGGAATTTACATAAGCTCCCAACAGCCCCCAAGAGCTTTCCCCAAAGGTCTATTTAGAGAGCTTTCTCTTACAGTTTCTGAGCCTTCCTTCCTAGAGCCTGAAACTGGAGTAGACCAGCTTCCATCTGCCCCTGGAAACACTGCGGTGGCCAGGCTTGCACCTAATCCCGCACATTAGCTGGGAACACAGATCTGGCCCATGAGCGAGACCCACTCTCAAAGAACAGCAGACACTGTAACTACTGAGAGCTGATACTGCAGGGGTACCCCAGCATTTCCACATGCCTGCTGAGAGCTGATATTGCAGGGGTACCCCAGCATTTCCACATGCCTGTTACTCCCTGCCAAACCTCCCTAGTGTGACTCCTACGCATCTGGACCACCTTATCTTTACATAGCCTAGGCTGGAATATAAACCGCTTCTCACCTCCAGGAAACTGCTGCCTGCAAAAATCAATTCTCTAAATAAGATTAGGACTGCTTCACCTACCAGGGGTGGGGGTGGGGAATGAGAGATTTGCAAGCACACAGGTAATACTATTTCCGTACAACTTTTGGGATCAGATACAGAGGAGGAGCTGGTCTGCATAGGGTGCCTGCTCTGGCCCAGCCACATCACAACCAACAATAAGGCATCATCTGACCCCAGATGAGAAGAGAAATCGTAGTCAAATCCCAGAGCAGACCAGTTTGGGGTGCAAAGTTCGGGAGGGACTTCGTTCTGTTCTAAACCCTATGGAAAAAATGAAATTTAAAGCAACCAAGCCACCATCTGCTCTGCTTCCAATAGCCCTTCTGTCTACAAAACTAGTCATCTCATTTAAAAACGAGTGCTGTTTCATTGACATAGGTGGAGCCGAACCCTAGAGCCACAAATGAAAGTCCATTGAGATGTCTAAATTATTGCATTTTTCTTTATTTGACCAAATAATTCATAAATGTAGCTTGAAGCTACTGTCTCTTGTTTTGGAAAGAGCTCCAAACGGCAGAGGTCAATATCTTCCCAGGTCATATGATACCGTTGTGGGCCTAGAAAGATCTCTAACAGCAATCTTGAGCATCATTTATCACTTCGGGTTGTCATTAATGCACATGATGTGAAATGTAGTTTGATATTCAGCTAGTCTAGTCTTATACCACGTTCAATGTCAAAAGGGAAAAGATGGAAAGAAAGACGAGAGGAAGGTAAGGAACAAGGAAGGAAGTTGGTGAGGGAAGGAAAGAAAGGAGGGGAGGGAGAGGGAGAAAGGAAGGAAAGGAGGGAGGGAGAACAGGGATGAAGATGGAAAGGGAGGAAGAATAGAGGATGAGGACCGCACCTTCCTCTATATGGTTAATAACATATCAGATGTACTCATTCCAAAGAAAACCAACATCGAGTTTCTCTGAGATGATTCTTGTGTTTCAAAGTCACTACACTGCTCAACCCAAAGGGCAAAACATCTCTTTAAAATTCCTTCTGCTAACTCAGATCGATGGCAATAAATCCGGTCAGCACTAACCCCTGAGACAACCTTCACAGGGAATCAGCCACTCGTTCAACAATGTACCCGTGAAGCAGGCTTCCTTGCAGACCCTGATGGCTCAAAGGCCTGGCTTAATAAGCAATTCCAATTTCATTCTTTACCCATCTGGATCAATATTAGAAGCAACCTTGGACATCCATCCTTTCCTCCCGGAATACAGATTCTGTAGAGGGCTCCGAGCCAAGAGCACAAAGGACTCATCCCTGAGTCTCAGAAATTCTCAGTGTGTGTGTAAATTAACTGTTTCAAATAAGAAAAGAGAAGGAAATGGAACAAGAAAAAAGCTTAGATAGAGACCAGAGTGTTTTGATTTTCACCCTGCTCTTTTGTTCTTTGTTTCTCTGTTTTTTTTTTATGGTATGCACAGCTGCACTCCCGGTCCTCCTGTGGGGCTCCCGGCTTCTTGCAGGACAGGTTTTACTACAGCAGCAGCAGAGAGAGAAAAGGCTCAATGACCTGGAAGATATCATACACTGTGGAACCTGATGGCTCCGTGGAAGGGAGTTTTCCATAGCCAGGTGCAGTTTGGGTTATAAGCAACGTAAGTTTCTGAGGTATACTTAAGTTTGTCACGGTCCCTTTTCAAAGAAGCTCGAATCTCAGCTGAACTGAGATGTGTGTGGAGTGAGCCCCTCGGTGGGAGCTAGAGGTCCAATCTCTACCCACCTTTCAAATGCATTGGTAGCTTCCCCCCGCCCCCCGATTCCTCAAAGCTGCATCCCAGGCGGCTTGGGCCTCCCTGTCTCCACGCCTTGTGGAGAGTCAGGCATAGTCACATTATGCAGAGAGGCACCCGGGGTCGGAGACATTCAGTTGCCTTTCTAGAGATCACTTCTCTTCCTCTTGCCTCCTAGGCCAGCCATCCTAGACACAAATGCAATGTCACCTCAGCAGCATCCTCCAACAATGGTCTTCTCTCCTGAGCATGGATGTGAGTCCTCTCTCACCGCTTGCCTGCCCCTGCACATGTGAACTCACACAGCATGCTTGTACAAATCAAATAGTGATGGATTCAGCAGATCCTAGGCACAATCAGCTCACATGGGTATGTGGGTCTTGATAACCTGTCATGCACCGAGAACAAAGAAAAGACTGCTGCTGGCTAGTGGGCGGCATTAAAATACGGGTGGGGATAGGGCAAAGAGCACTAGGCATGCATATGAGAATCCCATGTCTTCTTTGCGCCCTCATGCTCAGTGTATATATGTCTATGTGTGTTAAGGTGGCTCCTCAGTCACTCTCCCCACAGGCTTGATGGCAGAAAAATAAGAACAATATTCTCTTATGTACCAGTGGGTGGATTCTCTTGAAGGTAAAGGTAAAATAAACTTGAATTCCTTTTATTTGGATTGTACTCAAAATAGGCAGAGGACAGAACCTAATACAAAGGAGCGCTTCCCTCATCGTCAGTGGCAGGCCATCATGGAAAGTCCCGCCTTCTTCCTGCACATCGTCACAGCTCCCAGAAACTTCTCAGTGACAGCCCCGACCCCAAGGAAGAGGCGCACCTCTGGATTCCAAACCTGAGGTTGTGTTGCACCATTTGCCCTCACTAAAGAAACCCCAACTCCAGGGTGACCCCCAAGTAGTGACAGACGCTGCCCTTCAGAGCAGGGAGCTACTCTCTTCTCCAACCAGGTGGGTTTATCTGCCTTTCACTCTCCACGCGGAATCTTTAGAAACAAATTCATCATAGCTCAGTAAAGTCAGGAGAATTCTGTCCCAGTTTTAGAAACTCAATTTAGCTTTGGGCAAGCAGCAGAGCCATCCAGAAGGGTTATTACTCATAGATCTCTCCTTCGACGGGCAGTCCCCCCCTCCTCCCCGCAGCTGCTTGTCTCTCTGCTTGTCTCTCGGTGTCTCTCTACTTCCATTGTCAACACGGAGATTTAAGCCAGGTCTCTCTGAGTGACCAATATCAGGTCACACATCAAACATGCAGGAAAGAGATATGATTTTTGCAAGAATAAATAGGCGATTAGTACTGAGCTATGGGCATTCAGATGGCATCTGTATTTATAAACATGTTTGGATTTAATTTTGCTGTCTAGACTGCAAAGATCTGTCACTGGGGCCATGAACTACTGTTTCACCGAGGTGGAAAATTACATCAAGGGCAGTGATTCCCAGGGCCTGATTCAGCAGACGGCCCCAGGAGCTCTGTCCATAGAGACATGGAAATCTCTAGATTATCCACATTCCAATGCCAGGCTGAAGAGATGGCTCCACTGATTAAAGTGCCTGTTGAACAAGGGACACAGTTCAATCCCCATAACCTGTGTGACTGATCCAGGCTTGGTGATACAGTCAGGTATAAAAAGTTATGAGGAAACAGCTGAGTCCCCTAGACTCACTGGCTAGCCACGTAGAAAAATCAGTGAGCTCCAGGGGAGTGGGAGATTCTGTCTCAAAAAAGAAGGTGGGGGAATAGACCCTCTACACACATGTGCTTGCGCAAGTGAGAGCAGATGTATACACCAAAGAAATCAAAATCCTAATATTAAAAAAAAAACCTGCCAACCATAGACTCACAGTGAGGTGAGGTGGGTATGAGCATCTATTCTTCTTCCAGATGATGTAAGCTAAATTCCTAGGGCCTTTACCAGGCAACTCAGAATCCCCTGTAACTCCAGCTCCCGGGAATCTCTTACCTCTGCAGACACCTGAATTCATGTGCACAATGCCCAACACACACACATACATACACACATGCACATGAAAATTAAAAATGAACAGTTTTAATTAAAGGTCTTGAAATGCGGGGACACTGGGCTTCTATGAGCTGATGTCTCAGGAGAGAGAGGGGGCGACCGGGACATTAAGAAATGGATAGGCGTCACTTTTTGTGTCGATAGATGCTATGATGATAGTGACAACAAGCATGTCTGGAGATCTTATCCCTAGCTATTAGCCCTCTAGGTACGGCCTTAAGTACCCAGCATCAGCCAAGCCCAGAAGGCAATCCCCTACACCCGTGTTTCCTGATGCAAACCGTCAAACCGTAGGACCCACAGATCGCTCCCAAGGTTGTCATGGCCTTCTATTTCAAACAGAGACCTCAACAAAAATCCATATTTAGAAAAAGAGCGTGTTGGCTTGTAAACACTAATAGAGCTGGGAAGTCTTGCTTTGGAAATTGAGGACTGTGACGTGGTTCTCACAGCCTTGCGGCGTCTCATGCTGCACATGTCTGTTCTCACGGGTCCTTGCTCCTTTAACACGTGTAGGCAGCTTCATTGGATATTAACTGGAAACATACATTAACATAATAGATCCCCCTTGATAATTACTCTGACAGAATGAAATAAGTTGAATTTTAATGTGATTTAATATTAAGCTAAAACAGAAATTCCAAGATCCAGAAATTTGAGAATAAGAAATTAAGTAACTTAGGTTCTTCAGGGAATTTTGTTCTGCTCCTGGGACATTTTATACGCAGTCTTTTTTGGGTACTTCTAGCCTTTGTCCTTGCTCATTCGCAGAGATAAAAGCCTTCAAAAGGCTTACTAATATAATAATAGTGTATCATACACAAATATATGTAAGCAGCTTTTTCTCGAAGTAAGGTATATTTTGTTTATAATAATATAAATTTAAACAGTGCCATCATCCTATAATTATCAAATAATCTCTAATTTCTTTTTGCTACTTAGAAGCAAATCTCTTTTAAGATCTACGCTTATATAATAAAAAGCCTTATTCATAGTATCTTGACTTTTTCCATTTGATTAATTTTTATACTTCCACAAAAGAGGCTCACTCCATGTCTACTGATGAGAACCAACTCTTAATTCAAAAAGTTAAATAATTATTAAACAATTAAAAAATAACGAATAATTTTTTTTAAAGCTGGCAGAAATTGCAGTTTTTGAATGATAGAAAGGTGCATCTTCCATAAGGGTCAATCATGCCTGTGGTACAAAGCCCCAAAGCAGACATGCCCCCAAGGAACCAGTGACATGTCAAGAGAAGCCAGTGTGTGTACAGGGGCATGGGTCATGGGAGAGCTGGTGCCAACCCAGCCACCACCATGCCTCATCATCAGGCTCCAGGCTACTCAGGTATCCAGGGCTCACACAGGGACAGGAAGCTCAAAGTGTGAGGTAGGGACAATCTCATAAAAGAGATTATAAAGGATGCAGTTGGATAATAAAAGGTTTTATTCCCTTCTTAAAATCGTGTTCCCTCCCAGGTACACCGTGGAATTTTCCAGAGGCTGCACATCATGGGGCATTGCGAAAGGCATGCATCAGCAGACAGGAAAGCTCTGCAGGTCTCTGTCGGGCAAACATCAGCAAGAGATATAAAACACCCCTGTTCTCTGCACTGGGTAGGTCTGATGCTTTAGAAATAGGAAGTTTTCATAAACAAGTGTCCCTTGAATTGATATATAGAATGTTCATTCCTATTTATTAATAAGCAAGCTTTGAAAACTTGCTCCACTTTCACTTCCAGATGAGGGACCATCTCTAGTGAAGCCGATATGCTCTAAAGGTCTGGGGGTCTTCTGGCATACTTAAGGTCACAAGTCAAGTTATAACAACAGGTTGGTGACCCTGAGGATAGGTGGACTCTAAAAACCATAGTCCTGATGCTGTGAGAAGTTGTGGATACAAACTTCAGTTGATGGATGGATGGATATACCTGTGTGACCAGGAGTGTCAGCGGAGGCCTCAGTGAGGCATAGTTCTGACGCCCTTCCTCATTTAGAACCAATAGGGTCAACCCTCCTTCTCCCTTTTAGGTTCCTTCTTGCCCTGCCTTCAACTTTCTGATCTCCTTCCAGTGCCCTGCATGCTCCCTCAGACCTGCACAGGAGGCAGAATTTTTCTGGACATAAAATGAGGCATCCTCATGTTCAGGAAAACCCAGCATCCCTCCTTCTCATCCTCCACTCTGATAAGGTCATTGTCACTTCAACAACTCTGGCCGTGACCAGTACAGTACAGCGGGATGTTCTCCCCTTGAGTCTCATTTGTTATACAAACTTTGATTGGTGGACACCAGCATCCCTTACACCCAGTTGGAGGCAATAGAACTTTTCCAAAAAGAAGACTACTATGTTTTGTAATTCATAAAATTTAAGAACATCTAGAATCTAGCATCCCCAGAACAACACTGTAGTCCCCAGGTATTGTGGGGAAAGGGGCTCACTATTACACAGTGTCTTCTGTCCCAAATCCAGCTCTTCCAAACCAGTCTTTAGTTTCTATAAAAATATGAAGTTTATTCCTACAACTGAAGATTGTTCCCAGTGAATCCTGGAGAGAAGGGAGGTGTGTGCTCTCAGCACCCTATGGTTTTATTTCTGGGTGACTCTGCAGTAAAAGCAAGAGCCCTGCCCCAGCACCACCACAGAGACTAGAGACCGGCACTGGGTTCTGAGTGCTCCAGAGGGCAGAGCCCAGTTCCCCACCCTCCTTCCAGGAGTCGAGCATTTCACAGTTTTCAAAGCACTTATCTCATTTGATCTCATTTTAGCCTCACAACAACTCGGGTGGATTCTCACCAACCCTAATGAAGAAAGCAGAGAACTATATTTGCATTGTAATTAACATGTTGCCCAAAATGGGAGTCCTCTCTTCTGGGAGGGAACCGGCTCTTAGCATCACATTTAGCTTGCTTGGCTTTTCTTTGCAAAGATGGACCACAAGGCTCGCTGTGAGCTGCTAAAAGCCACTCGAAACCAAAGCACTGGTACAAATAGCAAGCCGGTTTGGGTGGAGGGCACGGTTCAAAGTTACGCATACCCAGGGAGACGCAGACGGGGGTGGGGAGGCAGCAGGACCTTTGCAGCCGTCTTACCATTATCTCCCGAAGTCTTGTCTTTTCCGTTGGTCGCTCCAGCGCTTTGTCTCTGAAAAACATTTTAAGAAAGGAAAAAGAAATGATCAAACATATTTAGGACTATCTTCGTCTTTTCTGTTCATTCAAATATCTCTCATATCACATTGAGTTCAGAGTTACCATAACTTAGAAAGTTAAAGCACGGTGCTGGCGAGACCAGGAAACAGTGACTCCCGGCAAGCACCTGCTGAAGCTGCCCACCACCTGGCTTGCCAGTGCCCACTGCTGGCTGAAGACCACTCAGAAGCCGCATGAAAAGCCAGATGGTGAGGGTTGTTCATTGAGCATAACCTCATCCAAACAGAAGAAAAGTAGGCAAGGCTGCGTACCAACCCCAGGGCTGCCGAGGCTGGTCACGCACCACTGTGTTCTCACACCAGGCACAAAAGACTCTTACATTCACGGTAGGGACTCTTATGTTGCTCGTTCCTCCCCAATACTGATGCACTTTTTCTATCATTGTCTATGCCTGTCCCGGGGATTTACATTTGTCCAGTTTGGCCAGAAGTATGAAAAACATTATTTTTATACCTTTTTAATAGCTATTTTTAATACCATTTTTATTCTTTGACATTTTTGTTCAGGCATATATTAAATTTTAGTCATCCCTAATTAAACTCAGTGTGAAGAAATAACTTTTAAGGTTAGATTTGCTTCAGGCTGGGAGATTCCTTGAGCATTCTCAAGTTATATATAAAACATACATAAATATATACAAACAGGAAGCCTGTCTCTTCAAAGCTTATTGTGGCCTATGTGGTTATTTTGATGCATGGAGGAATATGCAGTTTGTCAATCCAAGTGTTTGACAATTGTCAGGAAGCGTCAGTTTGAGAAGACAGGAAGAGGCTGCAATGACTCTAATTTCTAGGAGAAGGAAACGGGGCCGGTAGGAAGCATGGAGCCAATGGTGTCCTGTGGAAATTACCACTGTAATATAACTACAGTAAAAGGGTCTTGGAAAGACAGACAGCTACCAGAAAAGACAAGTCACCAGAAGTGACCACTAAGAAGTCATGATGACATTGGAGTTCATGCATGAGGCCCAGATCAGTCTACAATCTCCTAGGAGGGGTACCAGTGCCCTTCAGTGCTCAGTGTTGTCATAAGGAATTTGGGGGTCATTGGTCAATGATGACTGAGGAACATGGATTATCCGGATTCTAAGCAGTGTAAACCAACAGAATCAATGATAAATATGGATGCCAATCTAATTGAGCGTCCTGCAAATGCTTACTGTCCTGAGGAAATTATTACCCAAGAGAGCACACTGAAGGGTGCACCCTACTCCCCAGTATGTTACCCACACTTTCAGCCCACATCCTTGCTAAGCTTAAAGGTCAGCGGTGCTGTGCTCCACCCTGTGAGACAAGCACCTCTCTGAAAGGAACCGGGAGGAAAGGCGAGATGACAGGAAAGTTCACAGAAAGCTGGCCCCTTTTTCATATTTAATTTGAAACCTTTGGGTTTCCATAGTGATAGGCTTGCCATTGTTCGACCCCCAGCCTGATATCAATTGTTCCTGCCATGGCATTCACCCCTACCTGGCGGAGGCTATAACACAGCCAGACTAATTTAAGCCAGAGAGCAGTCCTTGCCTAGAGCAAATGTACAGGTACCAACAGCCATTTCTTTTTGTCTTTCCTTAATTTGATACCGCTGCTTGTCCTCTGTCGTACAAAGCTGGTAAGTGTGTGACTCCTGATGGAAACTGAACCACCCGGATCAGGGACGCAGCCGCCACCCCAGGTATGAGCCAGCCCACTATCTCAGCCCTTCCTTGAATAAGTCATAGATGGATGAAGATAAAAGGGAAATTGTGCAGCATTAAAGGTGAGATTTTTTGGGGAAGAATGAAGACAAATTAAATGGGATTCAATCACAAAGAGGGTGCAGGCCCTGGGGCATCAGTTTTAAATGCCTAAACACCAGTACCTTTTCAGGTGCCACAAATGCCACCTAGCTCCATAAAAGATCACATTTTAGAACCAGGGGGAGACTGAATGAGATGTGCACAGGGAAGAAAAAGAGGCATTCTTTCAGGATTTCTAAGATGAGGGTTTTTATGTCGGCTCTTGCACAATGGAAACAAAATGGAGGTGATAGATGTCGTGAAAGATGCCATCTCAGATAAGAAAATGATCCTGACAGAAAAAAAAAAAACACATCCCTGAAAGCATCTTGTTTCAAAATCCTGGTGACATTTTCAAAGGAAGACTGAGTGCAGTGGAGGGTGCCCAGAAGCTTCCTGGTCCCCACAGTCTGGTCCTCACAGGTTTACTGTCCCATTTTATGGGGTGACCTGGTACCATCAGACACCACCAGCTCTGTGGATTCTGACACTATCTTTAATGAGGTGCGTGTTCCCATCAGCCTTGTCAGCCCCACCTTACCCACTATGTCCTAAGATACGAAGCAGAGCTTTGCACAAGGCAAAGCTGAGAAGTGCCGAGCCCGGATTATACCCAGAGGCCAGGTACTCAGGTCCTGCTCTTAGCCACTCTGCAAGAATGTCTCTTCGCACTATGTGCCACATGTGAGCCACCACCACAGCTAGGGAAACCAAAGAACGGAATTCATGTCTTAAGGCTAATGTGACTTCATTGGCACCCATGGGGATCAAGTATCGAGAACACTTAGATCTTAGGAAGAAGTAGTTAGACCAATAATAAAGGTCTGAAGTGTAGGATGGTTGTGAGGTTTTTGAGCTTATATATAGCACAAATACCAGAGTTAAATTATTCTGAAATAAATGACTGTGTGGCTGGAAGAATGAACAGGTGGATCAATGAATAATTGGATGAATTAATAAA
This sequence comes from Microtus pennsylvanicus, assembly GCF_037038515.1. NCBI lineage: Eukaryota > Metazoa > Chordata > Mammalia > Rodentia > Cricetidae > Microtus > Microtus pennsylvanicus. Next base: position 35,340,996 of record NC_134579.1, on the reverse strand, counting down.
TGGATAGATTAATGGAGGTCCTGGTGGATGGATAGGTGGATGGATTGATGGATGGATGGATCATTTAATAGGTAGATCAATAGATGGGTGGGTAGATGGCTAGATAAGTTAACTGGTGGATGGTTGAATAGATGGATGGATCAATGGGTGTGTTGGTCACTGGATAGATGGATGGATCAATGGATCAATGGGTGGGTTAATCAATGTATCAATGGGTGGGTTGGTCAATGGATACATGAATGGGTCAATGGCTCAATGAGTGGGTTGATCAATGGATCAATGGGTGGGTTGGTCAATGAATGGAACAATGGGTGGGTGGATCAATGGATGGATGAACGGGTGGATGGATGGATGAGTGATGACTGATAGATGAACACATGGTGGTTGAATGATAGATATGTGAATGGGCATGTCTGTGAGTGAATGGATGAACAGATAAAGTTTTTCTGGAAAGAAGAATGAGGAAAAATGTTATATTTAATGAATAATAGAAACATCTACCCTTGGAAAAGAGGCTGCCTTTTCATTCCAGCCCCACTCTCATACCAAGGCAAGAGAAGAGCTGACTCTTCTCTCCATCCTCCACCAACTCCGACTATGACATCATCATCCTGATACTATATTGCCCACTGAACAAAATATTAAGAATACAATCTATCATGATTACATCAAGTGCTAAAGGAAACAAACACAATGAACAGGCAAACCCTGTTTCAGGAATTCTGTGTCCTTCTCTAAGAAGTCAGAAATGGCTCAATGTATTGTGATGCCATTACTGTCATTGAGTTCAAATGTCCATATAACAATATAATATTGAGCATATGCAGAAAGCAGAGACACTCTAGGTAAATATATCTAGCTACAATTTAACATCCCAATTGACAAATTACCGCATTGTAAGTCAGGTATTGAAAGTATAGTTTCAGAACAGTCCAGAAAACCAAACACTAGTCTATCTGAGAGTTTTGAGGGCATGTCCTGCCACCTAAATCTGACTGGGTGTCTTTAGGGGACTCTAGAGAATTAGTCAAAGGCTGTGGGCACCGAGAACAGGGGAGGGCTGGTGATGAGAAGCAAATTATTGTCTCTTCTGGAGACAGGGGTGGTGCCTTGGAAGCAAAAACTCAGCCTTCATCTCACCCATATCAAAACCTGTGCCCTTGGACCTCTCATCATTTAGTCCCAGGAGAAGCCTATGGAGTCTGACTGTCTACTTTGTCAAAGGTGCTGGACCAGGTGTTCTGCTCATCTCCTGCTCCATCCCAACCGAACAAGACCAGGTTCATAAAATACTCCTGTTTAGGATCCCCTGGACTCTCTGTTCCCCACAAACATGGCATCCTGTTCCATAGGATGAGTGTCTGGGAGAATGACAGTCTCTTTCACCTTTGCCATCTGAAGTAAGCATCCCAGCTACAGAAGGCAGCTCCGTGTCTGCCCTCATTTGGTGCACAGCTCTCTCTTCCGACATGTTAAAGTCATATCCCTGTCGTCATCTTCAGAGCCTCATATAGAGAATCAGAGGACCCGCTATGGCCCAACCTTCTACTCAGTTTTGTTGTTACCATAATAAATGGCCAGACTACCAGGCTCATAGGCCATGTAGTATTCATCAAAGACTCCAGTTTTAATACTGACCTTAAGTTACAATTAGGTGTGTTAAGGACCCATGTGACTTCAAAAGAACAACATGAAATCCCCTTTTGCTCAGCCCACAGTAGAATGTATCTAAACAGTCTGATGAGGGGATAGGACAGAGAGCCCTAGACAGAACCGCTGCTCTAGGTTAGCCATCTGTAGATGCTCTTCATGAAGTTTTTCTTCTCCACCAATGATCAGTAATAAAAATAAAACACATAAGAATTTAATGAGCCTTAATTAAAAGAAGCCTAAACAACAGTTGATACTATCAATGAGGCCTGCGCCTTTAAATGTTCCTTTTGATAGTTTAATTTATTCCAAGTATCAATTAAAAGGCAAGAGAAGTAGTCTAAAGATACAACTTGTGAAATAATTTTCCTGGACAGTCTCACTGCATAAAGATCTTCAGGATCTTTATATGTGTATACGTGTGTGCATATGTGTTGAGTGTGTGTATGTATAAGTATGTGTGTATGTGGTTATGATGTGTGTGAATATGGTGAATATGTTTGTTTGTGCACTCATCTGTAAGTATGTGGTATGTATGTATATAGTGTGTGTGCATGCATGTGTGTGCCTATATGTTTTCATACATGTGCATGTGTGTGATGTGTGTGCACATGCATGTGTGTGATATGTGTGTTTGTGGTGTGTTATATGTGATGCATGTATATGGTGTATGTGTGTGTGTGTGTGCTGTATACGTGGTGTGTGTGTGTGTGTGTGTGTGTGTGTGTGTGTGTGTATGTGTGTCTTAGTCTAGATTTCCCAGAATGCAGAGCCTGAGGCAAACATTGTTCATGCTATAATTTTAGCCAGGGTGATACCTGAGTAAAGGAAAGAGGCAGTAGAAGAGGCATCCACTATGAGGATGCTTCCTCAAGCTGGCCATGGTTAGGTGCAGGTCACCCTCAAGAGCTGTTCAGGTTGTGAGTGAGGATGAGGGGCAGAGGAGGCACAGGAGTTCCAGTTCAGCACTTCTGCCTCTCTGATCAAAGACACCCCATGGAGCACTGATTCACATTGCTCCTGACTGTGCATGTGCCCGGCTGAAGGGGGGGGGGGGGTCCCAAGGAAGGGGGTAGGGAGATGGATATGGAGGTATTTGGAGTGGACAGGCGATGATGCGCTGCAATTGTGCACACGCCCAAGCCCACGCAGGACTGTTGGCCACGCAGTTCCTCACAGGCAAGGGCTGCTGTGTCACACAGGAGGCAAAGGACTCAGCCCCCGAGCCTCACTGGGTGAACTGTTTCCAGGCTAGTTGCAAGGCCGTGAATGACTGCTTCACAGCAGATGTCCACTGACTGAAAAGATCTCATCAATTTCTAGGAAATAGTCGGCACGTGGTTTATTTATTCACGTACTTTGAGCTAATAATGGATATTGATATAGATCAGGTCTCTTCTAAGCCACAGTCAGAAGCATGCATATTGACAACACAACATCACAGTGAGCAGAAAAGTGCCTGAAACATCATTAACACACTCAGCGACATCCTGATGACATCTCTTGAAAACCCTGGTTACATTTCCTTTGAGCATAATGGACTCAACATCTCTGTCCCCCATCCTTCCCTGAGAACTCACCCACAAAACCACCACACTTAAAGAATAACCACGCTGGTACAAGATGAAGAGCCTGGACTTTACCTTGGGGACCAGATGCACAGGCACACTAAGAAATTCAGTCATCGAGATAGATTCTTGAACACCAGCAAATTTCAGGGCCGGGACTGAGATTATGTCTGTCTGCCCTTCTGCCTCAGGCTCCCATGCGGCCAAGACAGCACAAATCCCTGCGCTTTCCCAATGCAAGTATAAGGTTCAAGAATGCTAATTACAACAATAACTTGGAAAGTTATTCCGACTCAGAACAATTGTTAAAGCCGTCATCACATCGTGAACCCTAGCTACAGGCTAAGAGCGAATGCCGCTGCCTCCTGAGTTTTGTTACAGGATTTCTAAACTCTTGAGGCTACACGGCCACCTGCTACTTCACCATCAATGCCTGCGATATCAGTATGCTATTTGTGTTACACACGAGAGGGTAAATTAGCAAAAGCACTGTCATTATTCATGCTAATTTCCGACTTGAGACACAAGGCTCACTCTGTCTGAGCGTGCACAGCTCCACCTCTAGAATGAGACGCATGCATATCCTCAGGAAATGACATTTTAATACTGGAAGTTTGAAGTGTATGAAATGCAATATGAATTCTTACTGGTCAGACTTTGGGTACAGCCCCCAGGTGGGTACACACTCCTAGCAAGCACTTGATAGACTGAGGCAGGAGGATTACAAATCCAAGGCTAGCTGGGTTTACATAGTAAATTATAGTCCATCTTGAATTGTATGAGACCTTGTCTCAAAAGCAAAGACAAAAAATGGGAGGTGGAAAGATGTCTTTGCAGGTAAAGGGGACCTGCCGGGCCTGACGATCTGACTTTGATTCCCCAGAATCCACACAGTGAAAGGAGAGAATCAACTCATAAAAGTTTTCCTCCGACCTATACAAGTGTGCCATCACACACACACATACACACACACACACACACACACACACACACACACCACAAAAGAGGGGGAAGAAGAAGAGGAAGAGGATGGAAAAGAAAAAGAGGAGGAAGGCGATGAGGAGAAAGAGGAGGAAGAGGAAGAAGAAGGAGGAGAAGAAAGAAGAAGAATAAAGAAACTTTTAAGAAAAAAAATGGGAATCTAAATTGTAGCCCAGGATACTCTCTGAAGGTGGGTCTACAGCATTTGTGGTAAATCTGAATTCATTAGCTATCTAGTTTTGTAAGATACCATTTTCCTGGACAGTCATCCATTTCACAAACCACTTTATTAAGAAACAAGGAGCCCTCTGGATACCTAAGTAAACGAGCCATGCCTAACCTCATCCAGGATGCACACACCCAGGTCTCCTGCCTTCTTCTCAAACACAAAGAGAGGATTTATCTGAATTTGACTTTGGCAGCTTTGGAAAAAGGCAAATGGCCCTTGGAGGGGTTGGGGGCTGGGTTTATAGGGGACAAGGAATGTGTAACAAAGAGCCCTTGACTCACAAAGAAATTTCTTCTCAGCCCTGTTGCCAAGCTCTTTGTGTGGGGAAGGAAATGGGTCCTCACGGACCAGGTGTTGCTTCCCTCAGCAGATTAATTAGGGAATTCCCAGTTAGAGGACTTCAGTGTCATCCCGGCTCAGAAATGAAAGGATCATTTTAAAGGTAAGCTATCAGGAGGTTGGAGAGTCAGCTCAACCGTTCAGAGTGAGTACAGCTCTTGCAGAAGACGGGGCTTTCATTCCCAGCACCCACATCAAGTGGTTCATGACTGCCTGTAACTCCCGTGTCTAACACCCTATTCTGTCCTTGCAGGCACCTGCATACACACGCACATGGCAGACACTCACAAAAGCATGCATGCACTTTTAAAAAGGAAACAGATTATGACAATCAAGTCCATTTGTTGGCATGCAGAGCCAACGTCAGCTGGCAAATGAGAAGCCACCCTGGACAGTGACTCTTCCAACATCCCTTGTTTTTGCCTTTACTGAGCCAGGCCTGGGCTAGGTCGGAGAGATTCCCCCACTTTGGCTGACTCACAATCTGGAGGGGTCAAAGAGAGAAAAGTGGCCAACCTAACATGTGAGAACAATTCTGAGCCCAGAATACCTAAGGTCAAAGGTCTGGACATAAGCTCCTCATTCACAGGGGCTCCTGCCTATCGCCCACTATAACCAGAGGGTTACCCACCAGCTAGGCTCTTCAGTCTCAGTTCCCACACACCAAGGATTACAGATATTCATAGCTGGCCCCTGCTGGACACATGTCAGAGACCTAGGCCATGAGGCCTGCTCTTCTTCAGTCATCTGTGATGGTATCTTTTCAAGAGCCACCACCCAGGCCCATCCGGTAGATAGCTTCCCTGTGTAAAGAGAGCGAGAGTCCTGGTGGCAAGGCATTCTCTAGCATTTCGCCTTCCCTTCCTGGGTTCCGGCCTCTGCTGGTCCCTGGCTACCAAGCAGTTTCAGGAGGTCTGAGGAGAAAAGGGAAGAACCACTCCTGTCCATTGCTGTCATTGTCCTCGTGGCTTGGAAGCTCCTGCTAGCTAGCAATACCACTTTCTATCTCCACCCCACCCCCACCCCCAGCAGCCATTCACTTTCTCTTGTTATTTTCCTCTGTGGAACTGTCTTCCTCCCTGTTACAGAATCTTAACAGTCGCATTGTGACAGCGTTAGGGTCTCCAGCTCCCCTTCACCAGCAGCATCTTCACAAGCCATCCCTCCGATGAGTCATAAATAAAGCGAGAAGCTCAAATCTGCATGCCATTAGAGCACGTTGCACTCCGAGGCACTGAAGGTTCGGATATTGCAGCCTTTCTGCAGAATCAAAATCCCACACAGGAGAAAAATCAAATGAGAAGCCTCCCCAATTATCGCAGCAAGCCTTTCTAAGAGTTCTTCCCTGCTTGCTTTTGATCCCCGTGTTTATGAGGAAACAAAAAGGCGTGTTTCTGCGGTATTACACTTAATGTTTTATTGATGAAGGACCAGGGGCCTCTTAGATGTTCGGAGTCTAAACGAGCAGGGTAGCAAAGCCTGCAGCGACTGAGCTGAGAAGCCGGCAACAGCTGGGTCGGCCAGCAGGTTGCTGATGAGCGCTTGGGGCCACAGTGATCATCAAAAGCATGTCATTAAAGACACCTTTCCAATCAAAGTCCCCGAGTTTGCCCGAAGAGCAGGAGAGACTTTTATGCCTACATTTTATGACGAGAGGAGAATAGCTTTAATTTCTTGCCACTGATATTTTTAAGTCATAATTCTTCTAGCAACATTCCAAAATTCGAGCATTAAAAGCTCTGCTAATTTAATCCCTAAAGGAGTAGAAATTAATGTCAAAAGAAAATTTCAGCTGGAAAGATATAAAAAAAAATGGTTAAAAAAAGAGATGAGGATTTGAAGTCGGGCTCCTTTCCCTTTGCCATTCTTTCCCTGTGCCCTGGTTCTCAACCCAGAGACACGACACCCAGAGGCTAAAATTTGCCTGGAACACTGCTGCTATCCCAAGCACCTGCAACTGACCTTTGTGTAAGGGAATTAAATGGTACACCGGTAATTCTGGCAAAAACCTTCAAAGAGACCTTATTTACGAGCACTCAAGGGCTGCCACAACAAATTCACTGTGTACTCTTAGCTCATAGCTGTGTGCTTTCTAATTAGTACTTTCAGAGATATACACACTTTAAAAAACTGGTACTTCCACCAAAATGTCATTCCTCATATTTCCAATACTTCCACTATTCCTTTTGATAGGGAAGGGGCTCAGGCAGGGTCTTACACAGCCCAGGTGGGCCCCAAACTCTCTTTGTAGGTAGGGCTGGCCTTGAACTTTTCATCCTTGTCTCTGCAACTGGGGTTGCAGGTCTGTGACTTGACCACCACTGGTTCTTGTAAAGCAGCATTTGGAAACCACTGTGGCTCGGTCCCCTCCCTGCATTGATGTGAGGATTCAGTCACCCTTAGTCAACGGAGATCTGAAAATATCAGTGTAGTCTAATAATAAAAACAGAGAAAGACTGAGAGAGAGAGGGAGGAGGAGGGAGTGAGAGAGGGGGGAGCAGAAAGAGACATGGAGGCAGAGAGAGAAGTAAAGACAGAGAGACAGGGAGGGAAAGACAGATGGATATGGAGAGAGAGATACACAGAGAAAGGTAGAGAAAGACAAAGACACAGAGAGATAGAGAGAAACAGAGACAGAAGGGGATATAGAGACATAGAGAGACGCACAGAGAAAGGAGCCAAGAGAGACACAGAAACAGAGAGAGACAGAGAGCACACATCTACTCAACTTTGATTACAATATTGGTTACAATATATAAATATAATTGCTCTTTTCCATTATTCAGCATTAATCTCTTAACTCTGCCAAATTTACAAATTCATACAAAGTACAAATACACATAAAACATGTCATATCTAAGGTTCAAGACACCAGTAGTTGTAGGAATCTCAGAATACAGTGAGAAAACAGCTCTGTAAGGTTTTATCATCCCAAGCCCCTGAGGTTATCGTTCTGTGACATTATAGGCACTGTGGGTACCACACTAGAACCTTCTTTACCTAGAGACCACTAGTGAAGGAGGCAAGTAAGGGACACAGGATGGAAGAGGAAGTGACCATAAGAACACAAAAGGGCTTTTCAGGAGGATGTAACAGTCAGCACCTCAATGATAAGACTGCAGACATGCCAAAGCACATACAAGAGAAAGAGGTGAATGCCAATTATATAAATTATACATTTGAAGGCCTGGCTTAAAAATACCAACAACAACACAAACAGACACACAAAACTTAAAACAACAAAATGCGGTCATAGATACCCCAGGGCATCCTAGTCCAGCAGTTTTTAGAGCTGTGACCCTGCAAAGGACAGCGAACTTCCCTGGGTCATGGTCTGCTGGTCTACAAAATGGGAACAAGAAGGCATCTCCTGCAGGGAGCTGTGAGAACTGACCCCTCACACTGCAGCAGTTACTCCCTAAAAGGAGTAGCACAGCATTGAAATGGTAAACACGGGCTTTTAAATAAGTGGGACTGTTTCTCTTCCATCATGCACAGAGTGGTATATGTTTATAGTAGCAGAAAAGACTACACTTGACTCAACCATGGAAAGATTAAGAGTGACCATCCATCACGCATCCATCTCACGCATGGCTGAAGGATACTACGTGTGTGCCTCAGCATTGTGGCTGCTTTATCTAGTCAACCTCTCCAAGGAGAACTAAAAAGCATGAAATCAGCATGTCCATATGGGTACTATGAGAATCCAGAGAAAGAGCACTATTTCTAACCTGCAGCCTCTCCCTGGGTCAGCCATTCAGTTGTTGGTCCCAGTGAAGGTTTCCTGGACCCCTGATTCTGCCACAGATATGCTTTTTGATTTTGGTACAATTTGCAGATAGTATATTTTTTTTCTAGAAAGGGACCACGTAGGAGGGAGATGTGCTGATGACCAGAACACAGTTGAGGGTGGAAAACTGGGAGAATTTAATGTCACATCATCTGTGTATATTGGACTCAATCGCTTCAAGTCTGAGGTTGGATGAAGGCTACATGAATTACGGCTTAATCCACTCTTGACTCTCCTTGGAAACCCAAGTTTGTGTACTATCACACTTTTTTATCCAAATACACCCTATTCCTCCCACCCACATTCCCCACTGACAGCCTACATTTGAGCCATTTCTTTAGATTACCCTCATGATGAAGGCCACTGGGGTAAAGACCGTCTACGCACTTGCCACAGATGCTATGCTTGACAAAGCATAGACACAGATATCCGAAAGCTTACGAATGTCTTGTCACAGAACATGCAGAAGGCACCTGACACCCACAGAGCAGAGACAGACAGAAGAGATTCGCTTCTCTCCCTGCTCTGAGAAGTAATGGTTGACCAGATATAGGGCAGCAGTAAGAAAGAGGGTGAGCAGCTGTCAAGGCAAAGACACAGGCAGCCACAGCAACAAGGCTCACCCACAGTTGCTCATTGGAGGACCCTTACCTTGTGAAGATGAAAAGAGGAGAAAACTCAACAGGAAGAGTCAGTTTTCAAGGACTGAATGAAAGCCATGCTGTAAGGCAATTAAGACAAGCACAAAGACTGCCTGCCTCTCCTGTAAAGGGTGATTTCCTTCAGGTCGTCTGTATTCCTAAGGCCAGAGGTGCAGAAAATTGCACACGGAGTCAACTGAGATTTCAGAAACTGGCCACAGAGAGAGAGAGAGACATCTCTTTTTTAAAAAAGATTTATTTATTAAGTATACAGTGGTCTGCCTGTCTGCATGCCTGCAGGCCAGAAAAGGGCACCAGATCTCATTACAGGTGGTTGTGAACTACCATGTGGTTACTGGGAATTGAACTCAAGACCTTTGGAAGAGCAGGCAGTGCTCTTAACCTCTGAGCCATCTCTCCAGTCCAAGAGAGACATCTTTTTACTGCTGTCAACAATAACAAGACCATTCCCTTCTTTCATCATATGTCGCATCATAGATATGCCCTGTACCCTGCTGGGATGGGTGTACTCAAGAGCAAAGAGTAACTGGAGACCACTGTCTTAGTTCTCTCTCCTGTTGCTAACCTGACAAAAGCAATAGTCAAAAGGAAGGGTTTCTTTTGGCTTACAATTTGAGGGCTCAAGGCTCACGGTGTGAGGGACATTCCATCACCATGGCAGAGGCATGGTTGCAGGGGTGTGAGGCAGTTGGTCACACTGCAGCCACAGTCAAGAAGCAGAAAATGACCAGGCAGTAGTGGCACATGCCTTTAATCCCAGCACTAGGGACGCAGAGGCACATGGGTCTCTGTGAATTCGAGGCCAGCCTGGTCTACAAAGTGAGTTCCAGGATAGTCAGGGATATTCCAGAAACCTTATTTTGAAAAACAAATAAAAACGTACAAATAAAAAGAAGCAGATGAGTTCACTTTCTCCATTTTATGCAGGGACCCCAGGCCATGGGAGGGTGTCACCAACATTGACAGACTTTCTACCTTAGTGAACCCAGAAGTTCCTTCCCAGATGTGTCCAGAGTTCTGTTTCCAAAGTGATTCTAAATGTCATCAAGTTGAGAACCAAAATCAGCCATCCTAATTTCAGAATGAAATCGTACAACTGGGAGAATCTTTCTCCACAAGTCCCTGAGTCTCCACCTACCCAGGTTGCTACAGATCCACATCTGGCTATATCAACCCTCTTGTGGCTGGGCCAGTAAGAACCACCTGCTATGCTCAGCTTCTTCAAGCGAACAAGAAGAAAAATGAAGAAAGAAAAGACACAAGCCGAATCCATTGCTACCCAGGAGAGTACCACAGTAAGGCAGAGTGAATGGGTGATACCTCAAGTCTGGCAAACACGTTTCCATTTCTTCTATCAGCTTAAGCCTCTTTCTTCAAATGCAAATGACTAAGTTTCCCTTTGCAAGAGCATCAATGTAGCGACATTTCATGCTAAATGAAGCACAATTAATAAAAACTCAGAGACAGACATTGGGGTTCAACCTGAAGAACACAAAGGCAAAACAGCTAGCCACTGGTTCTTACCTCTACCTCAGTCCAAAAATGGCGATCCGGGCCTCCAGGAATCTCAGAATGAGACTGAGAGGTGTCTCCTCGCATCTTGCAATCCTCTCTAAGACTGGGATTAAAGGCATGCCCCCCCCCCCCAGTTTCTATGGCAAACTGGTGTGGTGACTGAGATTAAAGGTGTGTGTTACCACTGTCTTGTATTGTATGACCTGTGGGGCTGTTTTACTCTCTTATCTTCAGGCAAGCAATATTTATTAAAATACAAATTAAATAACACTACACATCAGCTTGGCACTACTAGGAAAACAGCCCCATGGCAGGCACAACACCGAGGTCCAGGTTGACAGATAAAAAGTCTGAGGTGGAAAGAGGTTTCGAAGTACCCCCAAGGTTGTTACTACCAAGTAGGATGGTGGAATTTGAACAGACCAGCACAGAAATCCAGCGCTTGACCCTTAACGTTGCCTTTTTACTTAGAAGATGAAGGACCTCACTGGGAGGTGCCTTCTACCACTTGTGGCACAGATAACTCAGTCCATCTCCTTGTTTGAAGAACAAAGCAACTGCACAGAAACTGATGACGTCACACACAGTTCTACCTGGGGTGGTATCTGGGACATCTTGGGAAACAAGATGAGCTAAGCATATTTCATGAGCTTAATCTTCAAACTTAATGGTGAAAGCCTCTGTGGGCAGAGTCAGTGTAGTGCCAGATTCACAGGCCTGTGTCGTGAGCCTGTGAGAATAGGGTTCTAAGGATGGGAAAAGCCCTTGGTGACTTCTGACCTATGGGGCACATGGTTGGGAACTTCTTAACTCCTCCGGAGCCAAAGCCTCCTGCTCTCTTGCTGAAAACAGATGTTTGTTTAGCACTGTGTGGTGCTAAATTTGCTTCTTTCAGAAGGTTATACCAAGCTTCTGAAGCAGGAGACTTTCTCTTTTGGTATTCAAGAAATTGCTAGATTTTTTTCCCTCCACTTACATGAAAATAATTTCACAAAATGGTAGAAGGCTAAGGTTGTATCCTTTTGGAAAAAAGGAGAATATTTTGTCCTATATTAGCTATCATCATTCAATACTTAAACATTAAGACAGATTAGAGGACAGGCAAAGGCTAGGCAGATGGCTTAGTTGGGAAAATGCTTGCATGCCAGCATAAGCGCATGGGCTCAGATTCCTGGAACCCATGTGAAGAAACCAGCTATGATGGTGTGTTTATAATCCCTGTGGTAGGAAGGTGGACCAAGGAGGACACTAGAGCTCGCTAGTCACCCAGCCTAGCCTAACTGGCGGGCTTCAGTTCAGTGAGAGACCCTGCCTCAAAGGAAGTGAACAGCATTCCTAAGGATGGCGCCCAAGGTTGTCTTCTAGCCTCCACATGTGTGTGCTTTTGTTTTCTGTTTCTTGTTTGTTTTCATCGAAAAGCTACCAAGGATCCTATGTTTACCAAGGGCTGTCCATGGGGTAAAGTGATTTAGGCAGCTGTGTCAGACTACACCCTAAGAGGGACCTCAGATTGGGTCTAATTTCTGTTGTCACATGTTGACACTCTTAAGAATGTTTAACAGGGGAGGTTGTATTCTTTTTTTCCCCCACAAACTCTCCCAATCTTGAGCTAAAACACTTGAAAAGAGCCATGGGGGAAAAATAAGGGGGAGGAATGGAAGTAACAATTGATGTTTTTAAACTCCCTCCTTTCTGGTAGGTCCGCTGGCCACTTCCGTCCACAGTCTGTGTCTCACTTTTGCATTGCGATTCTAAAGGGACTCAGAAAGCCAGAACAGGGTCCCCTGAGGCCACTTCTCGCAGCTCTGGAGTCATCTTAGGCTGCATCTTGTGTGTGCGTGTGTGTGTACATGCATGCGTGTGTGAAAATTCAAAGTCTTTATCCAGAATTCAACTGTAGGGAAATGCTCACGTGAGTCTTTCCCAGAACTGACTTTCAGCAAGAACTCAGCATGGAAATTTATAAAAAGGTGGCCCTTAGAATGAAACAGGTCAGTTTGGGAAACGGGAGAGATTAAATCCCAACGGGGGTGGGGGAAACAGCGATGAACTTGAAGGAGGTATTTCGTGGAGGTGTTTGACAAATTGCTACAACTATTTTAAGAAACATTCTTCAAGAAGAGGCAAAATAGCCTACATTTCTAATGTGGAGAAAATTGACAGAAAAAAATCTTTTTGAGAGATAGTCCTGTATTAGTAGAGATTTTCAGAGGGCTCATGCAGATGTGGGAACTGAGTTATAAATAGAAGCCGAGTCCATCCGAGGGCAAAGTCTAAAAAGAAGAGAATAATAATGACGGTCAGAAGCCACCTGGGGCCCTAAGGCTTAAAGAACGCAGCCATATGCCATCATGAATCAGCAATAGCGCTCCTGGAAGATGAATTGCAGATGGGTCTAAATTCACAAGATTTCTCACAATTAGAATGTGTAAGCTTTACAAAATAGAGCAATGTTAAAATTCCAAGAAAAATATATTGTTGACTGCATCCTTGTGACCTATTTCTAATTTATCATAGGGAAAATTTCCCTCTTCATGTTTTTTAAAGCAATAAATCAACGGAGCCCCACTAGGATTAGTAAAAAATAGGAGTGTGTTCTGTCTATTTTAGCACATTCTTGACACTCGGACATGTGATAGCTCGTGTCAACCTGACAGAAATCTAGAATCTCTTGGAGAGAGTCTGCGTTGCTAATGGAAAGTCATTTGACTATGTTAGTTTATGTGGGAAAGCCCATCTTGGACCAACATGGACAGGGACCATTCCCCAGGCTGGGAGGACCAGATTACATAAAAGGAGACAATCTTCTTAGCTTCCTTCCCTTTCTGTTTCTTGATGGTGGATGTGGTATCCCAGTTCCCTTGAGCTTCTGCTGCTGTAACTTCCCCATCATGGTAGACTGAACCTGGAGATAAACCCTTTCTCCCTTAAGTTGCTTCTAACAGAGTTCTGTATCATGGCAACAGAAAAAAAAACACTAAGGCAGAGATCCCAAAATTAAGTATAGCATGACAATAGGTGTGTACCCATTCATTCATCCTGACCATTGATAACTTCTCAGTTGACTCTAAAATACTAATCCTTTAAGATCCTCTCACTGTTACTGTGATCCTCATTGGTAACCTAGTCCTCCCTCCTTCGGTAGGCTTCACTGAACCTTGTCTCTCTTCTTCATCACAGCCCTGCACAGTGAAAAATCTTCTACTATTTCCCTGACACTTGTACTCCATGCGGAAACCATAGTGGAACCAATCTTCCGTGGCTCTGTCTTTCCACTAACACTCTAAGAGGCCGGAACTGTGTATTTCCACACCCTCAGCAGCATGTGACAGGTAAACCAGCTGTCCACCAGTGGGAGTTCAAGGCTGTGCTTGGGATTAAAAGGTGTGGAAGACACAGTCACTTATAACATCACCCTTGTTGAGGACAGGAAGCAGTGTGACTTATCAGGTGTGTGGTTGTCGATGACATAAGCAACAGCTTTGATCAGGACAAGGGCCATGATTCTCTGGGGCATAGAACGTTCTTTCTGATTCAGAGCGCCGGGAGGCGAGAGAGGCACGGACGTGGGTGGTAAACTTTGCCTATAGTATCTCCACAAGCTCTTCCATAGGCATAGAAACGTTACTGGGACCTGGGGAAAAGAAATCAGGACAGAAAGTAACTGCTGGAAAGCCACCTGGGAAGCCAGGAACAGACCTGAGAGGGTCTTTGTTCAGACTTCTATGGGGCTATTTTTGCTAGAGACTACAAAAAAATACCCAGGACTATGTTGTTTCCAATTATTTCTTGCAGATACTTAAGTGGAAGTGAGACTGGTATAAAAGGTAGTGGGTAGCTTCCAGAATATGACAGAAAATGAGAAATTTAATAGGATGAGAAATGTGGAAGAAAAAACAAGACCAGCTTTTTTCTCAAGAGCTCTGGGGTTTTCAACGAGATTAATTTCAGGTCACTCAGTCCCCTAACGAAAAATGAATGCTTTCAAGACAGTAAAAAGTGCCCATAAGTCCCAGGTACTTGAAAGGCTGCAGCAGGAGGGTCATTTGTCCCCAGGAGGCTAGCCTGAGTGATACTGAAAGGAGCTGCCTTGAAGATTGATGGATGGATGGATAGAAGATAGGAAGACAAACAGACAGACAGATATGTAAATACAAATGATATAGATGATTGATAGATAAGAGATAGATGATTGATAGATGATAGACAGATAGATATATAGATAGATAGATGATTGATAGATGCTAGATAAAAGATGTAGATAGATGTATAGATATACAGACAGATATGTAAATACATAGATGATTTAGATGATTGATAGATGCTAGATAAAAGATGATAGATAGATAGATAGATAGATAGATAGATAGATAGATAGATAGATGCATAGATATGCAGACAGATATGTAAGTACATAGATGATTTAGATGATTGATAGATAATAGATGATAGATAGATATAGATAGATAGATAGATAGATAGATAGATAGATAGATAGATAAATAGATGATAGATACATAGATGCATAGATAGATATGTAGCTACATAGATAGATGAATAGTAGATATGGTAGATGAATAGTAGATATGGTAGGTAGGTAGATGACAGGTCACAAATGAAAACTGAAAATGGCCACTTTGAATGATGTGACTATCTCCTTCAAATCTGACTTCTATGTATAGCTGTAGTCTTTCCCCGTGTCAATAGTTCTTAAACAGACACCAAGCCAGCAGGAGCAGGGCCACCATGTTCAGCTGTACATGTACACAGCACAACTCTGGGGGTTTCATTGACACAGGACACTGTTTGAATACCTCTGAGGTTGTAAGCCAAGTCACTGTCAGGATTGTGCTGAGTGAAGAGAATTGAGGGTTTATGTTTGCATCTGCTTATAGTAAGAGCCATTAAAGATTGGGTTTCACAAACAGCTCATACCTGGACTGATAGAGGTGTGATGAGACTCTCATAGCTGGAAACTGTCCTTGATATCCTCCCTAATGGCATGCCTTGAAAGCACTACTATGCCACATCAGGTGTCTCATGCTCCTTGAAGAGGACTCAGCACCATCTGTCTTTAACTAACGCACCTCCCTACGGCAGGTAAAACCATGCCATGGGCACAGCTAAACCCTATTAGCACACAAGCATAATTTTAAAAGAAACAAAAGTGAGTGTACATACATGTACACAAATTGTCAATCATGGGGTTTAACCAAACCAAGGTCCTTGGGAGATATTACTCCATTGTCCCATCGGTATCTGCAAAAGGTCTGAGCAATCCTAACAGTAATGTGGTGATGAGAGCATTGTTGTTAGGGCAATGCCAGCTAAGTGAAGAGCCAGAGGTGGGAGGGGAAAGACCGGTGATGGCAACGGAGGGGTCCTCAGATAGGGGGGTCCTCAGACAGGGGGTCCTCAGACAGAGGGACAGAGTGGTACACACCAATGGCTGTAACAGCTCAAGTGTGCTGTTCCGCCTAGAACTCTGAAATGTGGAAAGATCTCAGAGTCTTTGAAGGAAGCTCTTGCCCCAGGTGGGTGTTCTCAGGTTTCTCTGCCTGCTACAATATTTCAGGCACTCACCCCTCACCAGTGCACATGCCAGCCCTGAACACAGCCACTCTGAGGCTTGGAGTTTGACCAGTTCCTGGACTCAGGAATGTCTTTGTGTGTACAATTAGAATAAGAAAACCGTAGGTGTTGTAGGAGGCTGCTTGTTTGTTCCCAGTTGCCCAGACTCGAAATAACCGCTCATAAACTATATTATTTAAATCAGTTTGGCCAATCACTTATGCGTATTGCTTGCTAGCTCTTATATCTTTGGTTAACCCATTTCTATTAATCTGTGTATCGCCATGTGGCTGTGGCTTACCAGGTAAAGTTCTATCCAGCATCTGTCTCTGTTGGGGCTACAAGGCTTCTCTGACTCTGCCTTCTTCCACCAATACCTAGGTACAATTTGCATGTCTCCAATGCACAAGAAAACAGCTCTCAAATGAAACTATTACCTAATAAGAATATTATATTTGTAGGAAAC
Organism: Microtus pennsylvanicus; assembly: GCF_037038515.1. Lineage (NCBI taxonomy): Eukaryota > Metazoa > Chordata > Mammalia > Rodentia > Cricetidae > Microtus > Microtus pennsylvanicus. The sequence goes on along the minus strand of NC_134579.1, from coordinate 35,324,225 downwards.
TTCCATGTCAGCATAGGTAAAATTCTTTAACGTTTTGTTTGCTGGCCTCAAACTGGCTTTGTAAGCAAAGATGTCCTTGAACATGAGATCCTCCTGCCTTCCTCTGTCCTCCCAGGGTTGTTCAGCATAGGTACGCATGACCATGTCGCTTTTATGTGTTTGCATCATTTTTGGTGCACACTAGACAAGCACTTACTAACTGAGCTACGTGCCAGTTCCAATTTATTTTTCCGTATTGAAATCTGGTCATATGACAGACTTGTGTATCAGCTTTTGAAAAAGATCTTAGGAAAGGGCAAGATACATTTCCTTGTTGTGTTTTTATTCTTATTTGATTTAGATAAATCTTCACATGCATTCTCATTTCCAGCAATTATGTAAAAAAAAAATGTGACTAGTCACTTTGCTAAGCATTTAGCCGAAACACAGGTGTGGTGCTCTGAGGTCACATGACTCTTTGGTTACACCTCACTAAAACAGGTTTGGATTTTAGAATCAGGATTTTAGAATCAAGTCAGCCCATATTACAGCCCAGTTCATGCACGGTTGGAAACAGACCAGTGGCTGCATGATAAAGGTGTGTCTAACATCTGAGTCTTCTTGTAGCCAAGACTGTCCGCAAAAGAGGGCAGAAACTATGTAGGAGGAGGTACTTCCCTGCACCTGGTCTCACTGCTTTGCCCTGTGCAAATGACTTCCTTTTGTGGGAAGAACAATCCACCCTGATCCCCAAACAGATGCTCCGTGCAGGGGTCCTGTGGTGCATGGAGGCTTGCTTTCATGCCCCATGACTCTAATTCGTCTCTGTTTTATTTAGCAGGTGGCAGGTTAAGGGCAAAATAAGAAATACAGGAGTTTAGCGGGTGATTGATGGCTCTGCTGGCAAAGTCATAAATCTGGGCAAGTACGTTCCCTCTCAGAAACCGAATGACAAGCCACGCCATGAGATCCTGAGGCAGAAAATGCAGTACTATCTGTGAGGCACAAACAGTAACAGGCAGATGGATGCCCACTGTGTGTGACTCGGCTGAGTTGGTCATGTAAAGCAGCCCTGGAAGTGTGGGTTAGATCGATGGGTTTGGCCCACCGCCGGGTGAGGCAGGCTGGTTTGGCCCACCGCAGGGTGAGGCAGGCTGGTTTGGCCCACCGCGGGGTGAGGCAGGCTGGTTTAGCCCACCGCGGGGTGAGGCAGGCTGGTTTGGCCCACCGCGGGGTGAGGCAGGCTGGTTTGGTTTGTCTTACCCACACACTTTCTCATGTTTCTACTCCACTGAAGGGAAATGTGGCTACATCCCTCACTTCAGCTTGGAGACTGGAAACTGCATAACCAAATTCAAGGCGGAGGCCAACAGGGTAGGGGTCTTTAACAGGGCTGTGGGTGCAGGAAGGGCTCTACCTTGGAGCACCCCAAGAAAATACATTTGGGTTGGCCACCTTCCATGCACTAATACAGTCCTTTTAAGATATTTAAACATCCAAACATTTTTGGGACCTAAAGTAGTATATTGTGGGGCTGGGGAGACGACTCAGTCAAAAAATACTTTGAAAGCAAGCGTGAGAACCCAATCAAATGCAAATCTCAAGTACTCATATACAAAGCCAGGCATGGCAGTGGGTACCTGCAGGGCCCAGCACTAGGAGGGGGAATCCCTGGAGCTTACTGGCCAGCCAGCACAGCCAACCTTTAAGCTCCAAGCCATTCTCAAAAGAAAGGTGGACAGATGAAGAACACCATCAGAGACTGTCTTCTGGCCTCCACCGTGTGCACACACAAGTACACGCATCCCACACATGAACACATGCAAAAGTATTAATAAGAAAATAATAAACCGATCAAATGTTTTAATCAAAATATCTCTTTTCACTGCTGTAACAATTTGATAATTATTGATAGTTAATTTTAACTGTTGATTAAAATATTTACATCCACAACCTGTCTTCCGTCTGTTTAGACGTATTTTTCCTCCAACAATATGCTGTGATTTACATGTCTGTCTCCATGCCAGAAGCCCTCCTATGAAAGATCTGCCTAGACTTTCTCAGAATTCTCACACAGACAAACTATTTGTCTTGATACAATGGAGTCAATTTCTGCCGACCCTGACTCTGTCTGTCTATGTCCCTTTCATTTAGATTCCATACAACTCTTCCGAAGTGAGTCGGTCTCGAAGGAGACTAACAGGGATTCATTTTGTCTGAGCCGACCCTTCCTTTAGCTCTCGTACTCTTCCTCTTGAGATTTCCCCATCTTCTCTCCTTTTATTTTTGCTTCTATGGAAGCATGAGTTCTGTGTGTATGGCCACACCCCCACTTCCCACTTACAGAGATCTGAGTAGCACACCGGGGGTTTCAGACTGGGAGCAAAAAACAAAATGCAGGCCTTGTCCCCTGATAACACATCCTACAACAACATGAACGCCTGGAGAAAGAGCCCTGATAATCCGCACTGGAATTCCACTGATTCATTTAGTTGGCAGACAGAAACCTGGCTCTGCCCCTAGAGCCCAGCCTTTTCCCCGTCAGTAGGTAGCAGGTTGACAGGCCAGGAAGGATGCTCTAGTCCCTACAGTGCACCTGCAGGGCCTTAAGAGCATGCTGGCTCAAGCTGGGTTTAGGAAGCCAAAAGACAAGTGCAGTATCAAACTATACACCTGCAGCCTCTACATTTTGCAGAAATTAGTGAGAAACCTTGAGCCTGAAGCCGGTGGTTCTGTTTGAGTCTAACTGGCTCCTACACCCTGCAGGCTGAGGACTGAGGAAGCACGAACAGAGTTCACTGGAATGAGGCCTCTCGGAGCACGGAGGGAAGAAATGGCCATCTAAATGCTGGTGCAGGGGCTGTGTCCTTCATAGACTCGAGAGGCTTGCCTGGCACAAGCTGGTTCTCCTTTTCATGCTGATCACACCAACTCCACCACACGGTTAATAAAATCAATGGTGAGTCATTTACTCAGTTTTGCTCTCTGGAAAAAAATAATCTTGCATCCTGCTTTCATTCATTCTTAGCATTCAAAGGAGAAAACACTGGATGCTTTAATCTTGAGCTTGGTTAATGAGATGCAGTTTGGGAAAACGAGTTTTATGACAATCCACCGTGATCACCAGCCCTGAAAACATGTCTTTGGGCTTAACTTTGGAACCTACGTTGTAATCACCAACTGACAGGACTTAATATCCCCATTTGAAGGAGAGAATAATGTCCACCATTGTGTGGTTTAACATGAGCAAAGTCCACATTTGAAAATAAGATCATGAAATCCATTACTTTGTACAAATAATATGATAATAAAGATTCACTAAGTGGAGCTGGGTAGTGGTGGTGCACACCTTTAATCCCAGCACTTGGGAGGCAGAGGCAGGAGGATCTCTGTGAGTTCGAGGCCAGCCTTTTATACAAGAGTTTGTTCCAGGACTGGTTCTAAAGCTACAGAGAAACCCTGTCTCGAAAAAACAAAAAACAAAACAAAACAAAAACAAACAACCAAAAAGACAGAAAAACCAGAAAAACAAAAAAAAATTCACTAAGTGGATATCACTAGGTCTTTCCATATCCATACTTCATGTGCGCCCCTAAATGAGGCTAGAATTACATAAGAATTCAAACTGCCATTTGGCCTTCTATTAAAAACACCATGTTTGTCTGTAACTCTCAGAATCCATGTGTAAGCACCGGTCTAAGCCACACAGTCCTTTCCCAAACCCACCACCCATGCAGAGCACTGGCTCCAGTTCACTGTGGCAGCGGAGTCCTAAGAACCTAGGTTACACCTTGGGTCCTGCTGTCCTCCTAACCTCTCTCTCCAGTGAGTTCCCGGGAGCGCATACTGTGTCAAGCCCCAGCCAATGTTGCACATGTTTAACCTGTATCTACTTCTGATCGTAAAGCCCATTAATCTTCTGTGCTTCCTACCCAGTGCAGGGAGCCTCAGAGAGTCCCGGTGGGGTGAGGGGGAGGGGGACAGTCAGTCCTGCTTTCTTTGTCCTTCCGGATCAGTGTTTTCAGGAAGAGGCAATGGGTCTGTTTCAGTGCTCGGGATACTTGTGTGTGTATACACATATGCCCTTGGATGTCTTAGATCTTGTCTCAAACACGTCTTCACCAGACACGGCCTTTTCACTATGGCCAGCGTCTACATGGACCAAAGATCCTCAGCTCTGGCCCTGGGCTAACCTATCCTACTTAAGCCAAAACGACCAGAGGGCCTAGGACAGAGTGCTGGGGAGGCTTGGGGCTCATGTCTAATTATCAGCTGTTGTCTGATATGTTATATAATGGAATTATCTCCCCCAAAACAGTTTCCAAACAGGGTAAGAGGGCATGTCATATTTTAAATTGATTCTCCATTAAAATCTCACTCGGGGATCTCCAAAATGATTTTTTTTGGTTTGTTTTGAAAAGCCACTTAAAAGCAAACCCCCAGATGAGGACCTAGGACACTATACTTGCTCCCAGGAATCCTTTTTAGCAACGGGAGGCTCTTTCTTCTTGTACATGGTACTTTTCAACCTTAGGCCTTGCTGGGAAGATTTCAAATGTGGTTACCAGACTTAAGCCTACATTTAGAACCCAATTTATCCCCTGGGTTGCCCCAAGCACAGCTGACACCCTTTAGCAGGGATGGAAATCAGAAGCCCCCAAATACCTCCACTCCCGCTCTCACAAGGTCAGAAATCTGGACTTTAGTTCTTTGCTATACTTTCTTGTTGTTGTTGTTGTTCTACTTTTTAAAAATGAATTTATTTATTTTTTATTTTACATCCAGGCTGCAATGTCCCCTCCCTCCTCTTCAGTCTCTCCCCCATCCCAACCGTCTCCCCCGTTCCCACTTCCGCCCAATCCACTCCTCTTCAGTTTCTGTTTAGGAAAGGGCAGATCTCCCATGAGATCAACAAAACACAGCAGAGCGAGTTCCTTGCTACACTTAAACTGTTCTTCTGACCACATGATGTTCCCCCTGCAATAAATGAATAAATAACGGTTCTGAGGCATGGAAACCACACTGTGCTAGGTTGTCCCCTTTAAAGCCAGCACCAGGACCAGTTTACGGTTGCCCCTTCCCCTTTAAGGCCAAAAGTCCCAGTACTACAGAGCTGACCCCAGGCAGGCTTTGGGCTTTCAGGGTCTTTTCTGTCCAATATAGGTTTGTGTTGACTCAAGGGATTAGCCAGAGATCTCTGGAGTTTCTCCACTTGCTATGAACCCTGAGGGCTGCAGAAAGAGACTTCACACACACACACACACACACACACACACACACACACACACACACACACACGTGCACCAGCCCCAAAACGCCTTAGGGCAGAGGGAAAGCAAGGCTTCTGCTTTGGCCAACAACTAGTCATGTATGATCATGTGTCTCCAGTACTGCCTGGGAATTATTGATACTATAAGCCTTGTGTGAAGTTCATCCAACTAAGGGAAACTTTTGGAACTTGGTGCCCTTTCCTGATCCTTCCCTGACCCCTTTATTAAATCTTAAAGTAGATTTGTTTTAGTCAAAGGACAAATCCCTCTTTTCCAAAGAACACCACCAGCCAGGGACTAGGGGACTGGGCAGCAGTGGAGAGATCAGGAGCAGTGGTGTGGATGAGAAGCAGAGATGGGTGCCAGGGAAAGCTGGGGACACAGAAGCAGAGTTTGGAACGAGCACTGGGCTGTGACACTATTTCGTGGACAGCCGGGACAGGGTGGGGTCTGTGAGACTGCCCTAATTACAGGTTCGGCAGAAAGGAGGTTGTGAACCTAATTGTGGGTTGACCTCTGGGACCAAGCTCCTCCCTGGGGACCTACACAGTCAGGAGATCTGCTGGGTGCCCAAGGAGGCACTGGCGGGCCCCCTAGGCATGAACCTTGGCAGGAAGAGTGCAAGAGAACTATCCAGGGTTGCTAACTGGGCACAGAAAAGGCACCCCTGCTGCAAGACTAGTCTGCTCTCTAGGCCCCTCCTTGGTGAGAATCTGTTGAGCTATGCGTGGGGAATGCTGACTGCACAGCCATCCCTTCCTATTGCAAACAAGGTGAGGTCCCCCTAAGCCTCGTGCTTCTGAAGTCTTAGTGAAGCCCAGAAGAAAGCCCCTCCTCCACACAGAAGGGAAAAGAAACCTTGTCCCCAACGCCTTGCTCCTCACAGCCCAGGATGCTCACCTCCTTCTGCTCCTCCCTGCCCCAGCTGTTCAGAGACCCCATGTGCATTTGGACTCCACCAGGAACCTGGTACCAACTACTTCAGTGTGACAAGGCTAGTCCTGGATCTCTTGATTGTTAGCTGGTGGCCCCAAATCAGTGAATGCATTTCTCTGTGCCTCAGTTTCCTCATCTGTCACAGACTGCCCAGGATATTGAGAGATTCACAGAAGGGGGATCTGTGTGGGAGTTCTTGGCACTGCACTCAGCATCTTCACCGTGAGGCAACCAATGGTTGTCCTTGTGGTTCCTGTTCCCAGGGTTGCCAGGAGACTCCCATCTCCCAGCCCAGATCCACCCCCTCCCCCAAGCTCTTGGCTCTGTCCCACGTCCTGTACCTCAGTGCAGCACCACCTCGCCCGCCCTTCTTCCTGTTGTTTATATCCAAAGCCGCCTGCCCGTCAAAGAGAGGAGAGCCTTGAGGAGGCATTTCATTTCTGAAGTTGTTAATTCTACTCTAGACTTCCAAAAAAAGATCACCCATCTGTCAAACAATTTTTTTAAAAAAATAAAATACAGAGAAGATAACAGATCTCTCAAAGTAATTAAGTATCATCCCAGGGGAAATGAAAACGGACTTGCCTGGGCTTCTAGTTGAAAGAGGATAGCATTGTATAACCCCAAATCTTCATGTGGGAGAGATTATAATCTCTTCTTGAAATAAAAATATGCAAGCCACCAATTTGTCCCAGCATAACACACTCTGTATACACAGAATAGGAGAAGCATCTTCAGTTTGAGATGAACTCTCCTGCCAACACCCCCTGGTGCCTCAGAGGTAGCCGCCTGTCTGTCTGTCTCTCTGTCTCTGTCTCTCTCCCTCATTCCCTCTCTCTCATTCTCTCTCTCTCTCTCTCTCTCTCTCTCTCTCTCTCTCTCACACACACACACACACACACGGACACACACGGACACACACACACACTTAGACTAGGACTTTGTATGCTTCCTTGGGTTCTGTTTAACTGATTAATGGCAAGCTCTGTCTGTCACAGGCAATGATTCTGCAGGAGCTGCCACCCCAACACAAATCCTCACTCCCCACCTTTCTTCTGAAGCTGTGTTTCCCAGGTGGCTAGCTCTGTGTGCTAACCCTCAGATTGTGCCCCAAGGAAACGTGTGAGGACACACTCCTTGGAAGAAGCACAAACCCTCAAGAGAGAGTCAAACAACTGGCTATCTCTTCAAAGGTACAAAACCCAAAGTCACAGATCAGAAACGATATACCTACCCTTGTTCCCTTTCTAAGGTTGATTTCAAAAGTTGTAAACTTAACCAGTTTCTACACTGTCATTCAAACCAAGATATCAGGAGACTCCATCCTCAAAGCAAATAATGACAGGATCCATTTACGCCTCAACCCCACTGGGCACCCTTCGTGTTTCTGAGATTCCCAGAGGTGCAGACCCTTCTCACTCCCCGGTTTCTCTGTGTTAGAATAAGCATTGCTCACCTCACTCATGTTGGCCTGACTCCGCAGCTACGTCCCACAGAACAGCACAGAAGGCAATGCTCAGGGCTGGCTGTTTCTCTGGTCCTGGCTTTTCTCTTAAAAAGAGCTGCTGGATGGCATCATGCCTCCCGCCAGCCAATGAAAAGCATTCACCTGTCTGAACGCCTGCAGACATACGAGAGTGCAAAGAGCCACCTAGTGGAGAAGCGTGGAACTGCGCAGCAGGTCTCAGCTCCGCTTCCAAGCAGGAACCGAGGAATTTGTTGCACGCCAGCGCATCCACCCTAAAAGGATTCTGCACCTTACCGCAGAGATACTTGCTTATCCATGTTCATGGACGCTCTAGTCACGACAGCAAGAAAAAAGAACCAGCATAATTTCCCATCAGCAGATAAACAGATAATTAAACTGTGGTACAATCGATTTTATTCAGCCATAGAAGAAAAGGATTCTGACATTTGCAGGGAAATGGATGAAAAAATGGTAAGTGAGGTAGCCGAGACTCAGAAAAACAAATGTTCCTGCTCATATGGGTATCCTGATTTCAACTTTTTACATGTGTTTTTATTTGAATGAGGGAGGGTTCAAGGGATGGGGTAAGGATGGTAAAAATAAAATTATATGAAAGTGGACGGGGAATACTGGTAGGTGGGGGGGGGCATAAATGAGGAAAAGGAGCTAGGAAATGGGAGAGAAGAGAGGAGGGGAAGGCCAGCCAAAATTAAGGATTATGAGAAGGCCATAAGGAATACTGCTGCTTTGAAAGTTTTTTTTTAATTTAAAAGAATGATAAGCACAAGAGTCACGGCCACACAGGTGGCCACAGGACCCCACTGCTGATGACGTATTGGTGTATTGGGAGGTGTGGGAGTCACACTCTGGGGGAATAGATCTCACATGTAATTTACCAGTTTGGTTTTCCGATGAAGAGCAATGGGAAGTCCTCCTGAGCTTCCAGGAACTGCCTCCTACCTCCCTTTGGGGGCACCAGGCTCAGGCTTTAGAGTTTACCATTTCTGTCCACTGTCCCCCATCTGCCTGCTTGGACCCTAGGGTAGAAGGACATGAATAGGTGTGTGTTGTGACCTTTGGAGTCTAACAGTCCTGAATCCCACTTGGCAGTGGTGGGGTGGGGGCAGCTTCTTTCCCTGAGGATTCTCAAGCTCTCCCCCCCCCCAGCAAATGGGACCCCATGAAAGGGCTCCTCACCCTGATCTTGTCCAGCCTCATGGGTTAGAAGCTCTTCTTTTCCCTTCAGTCCTGACCTTGGGAGTCTTAATATCTACACTGGAGGTGTGGTGTCTGCCAGATGAGTAGCAATCGCAGGCTACATCCTAGCTAATCCCAGTGAGCAGCAACGTGACTAGAGAGACCAGGTCAAGAGCCCCCAAACCTTTCTTAGAATCCCAATACCTGCCCTAGTGCCTCCCTGCACCCAGAAGGGCCCACATTGCACCCCTGTCTACTGATTTCCTCTTTGCAGCTCAGCTGTGTCCTCCCCAAGTTGTCTGCCTTATGTTCCCACGATCATCTTCCATGTGTCCCCAGTTGGAAAGGAGCAAAGCCAGGCACTCTGTCTTAGCTCGAGTCCACGCGCGTGGGTGGGAATGGGATCAGAGAACAGCAGGCCAGAGTCTCAGCTACAGTTCCAACTGTTGCCCAGCCTAACTCAGAGTCATTGTCATGGGCATCATGTCTTCCAAGGGGAAGCATTGGTTGTTCACCAGGGTACGTATTTTAGAGTGAAAGCTGTGGACAGCATGGGGCACAGCATGTGTGTACACATAGGCTACTGTGTATATTATATACAAATTAGTCATGTATCCCAACCATATAAACATATAGACAGCATTGTCTTCATCCTCTTCATCCACCCCCCTATGAAGGCTCAGTATCATGACATCCTTAGGTATCCCCAGATCCTGGAAGCAGACCTGGGACCATAGTGCTATCTGCTCAGATAAAAGGCTACAAACAGCCCAGATAAAAGGAAGCTCACCCATCCTCAGAGGGGAACCAGAAATGCAAGCACTCCCTCCCTCCCAGCAGATACCGGACTTGGAAATCTGAACCCCGGGCACCATATGGTGATTCTGCAGATGGGGAGCCCATGGACAGTCAACCAGAGACTTCCCACAATAGCACGGCACATAGGAGATGCCATGTGGACCTTGGAACCTGAATCCAGGGTGTCAAATAGCCTCGTACACAACTTTATCAAAAGTCTGTCTGATCATCAGTGTCCACTCTCCTCCACTGGTTACAAGAAGATTAAGACTTTGTCTCTGAAGACTTAACCATGTGTGTGTGTGTGTGTGTGTGTGTGTGTGTGTGTGTGTGTGTCTTTCTGTCTGTCTGTCTGTGATCTGTGTGTACTGCATATATTGAGTTGAGCTGGTAAATAAATGCTGGAAGAACCTGAGGAGAGTGAAATTTATGGCTTCGTGTATTACATCTCAGTTCATGTTTCACTCTTGCTACATTAAAATATAGGCAGCTTTTGTAATTTATAATTTATGGAACTGTGTAGAGTGTGAGTGTGAGTGTGTGTGTGTGTGTGTACTCATGCAGTAGAGACATGCTTTTGCCTAAGGGGCAGAAGTGGGCCAAAAAATTGATGAAACCATAGGCACACTCTATTTTTGATTGGGGCTTTTAATCAGACATTTATGTCAAATGCATCGTTCTTCAGATATGGAGAAGAAGTTTTTTAAACCAGGCTAGTGTAATGCCAGCTACCCGAAGGCCTGTTGTCATCCCAGCTACCTGGGAGGCTGAGGTAGGAGAATGTCGATTTCAAAGCCAACCTGGACAACTTAGTGAGCCTCTGTCCCAAAATAAAAAGGGGGGGGGGAGGGAGGCAGATATTGCTCAGCAGTAGACACCTAGTCCGGCATTGCAGGGCTCCAGGTAAGATCCCCAGGGAGGAAAAAAGAATTGAAGGGAGGGAGGGAGAGTGGGATGGAGAGAGGAAGGGAGAGATGGAGGGAGGGAGGGAGGGAGGGAGGAAGAAAGAAAGGGAGAGGGGAAGGGGGAAGGGAGGGAGGGAAGGAAAAGGAGCCACCCCCAGCCTCCTTCCTGCTTCTTCTGATTCTGATGCCTGGCATCTTCATACTTTATGGTCCAGATGCCTCTATGTTTCCACCCAGCACACACAATCCCTGCACAGGAAGCTTTGGCACTGTCGAAGGGGCTGCAGCAGGGCTTGACTATGGCTTCCAGCTCCCAGGATACTCCTCCTTTCCCTACTTCAGCTGCCCTCCAGTCAGCATCCAGGACAGCCCTGTGCACCTCTGCCGTCCCTGGACCCCAGCAACCCCACCCTAACAGAGGCCCATGGCTCCCACCTGGTTTCTCATCTTTCTGCTGCTCTGAACATTACCAACCTGCTAGATGTCACTGAACTCTGAGTCAGGGGACTCTCTGGTTCTGATGACTCCGTGGTGTTCTACAAGCACGTGACTATGGTCTTGGCATACCAATGGGTGCCACTACCTATGAGTCTTGTCTTTCCATCTGGGCTTGGCACCCTTTGAAGGGGGAAAGGCCAGGCCCTCCCACCCTGCTCATGCTTCTGCTGCTCTTAGGAGTCTCATAGTCCAGCAAGGAATGGACACCGAAACTACACACAAACCTTCCAGCAGCCACCAGTGTGAAGCTATGCAAGAAAGAAAACTCTAGATGCGCTTGCTTCCCAAAGACATATAAGAATTCTCTCTTTTGCAAGTGGTAAAGTGTCTTTCAAAAGTCTCTACGCTGCCAGTTTCAACCTTGCTTTCTAAAACTTATTTAATTCTAGCATAGTGAACTTCTTCTAGATCACTGGGCTTTGCTGCCTTTGTGGGAGAAATGGATCAGCAAAAATAGAAGGTTGTGGCCTTGCCGAGGTTTAGCAGATGATGTGGTCCAGCCATCCTTCTGTCCTACCTTGCCCTCCATCTCCCTAGGCTATCGGTCCCCTTTACCTAGCTGGTCTGTATAATGGGTGTGTATGTCTTATTGTTCACTGATGCTATTAGGGTTTGTTGGGCTTCCCTTCCTTTGCTTCTGTCTTCTTCACCTCATCTCCCCACTCCCTCCATTCCCCCACCCCCACCCCATCTATCTTCTTCTTCCTTGTCCTCCTTTTTATCTGCCTCTTATTTGAAATCATGTGTGTTTTATGCCTTCGGCCTTCCATCCCACTTTGATGCTGGGTGGCGTCATTGTTTCTTTCCCAACTACCAGGTTCAGGGGAGAAGGGACTGGTGGAGCTGCTGAGGGGAGGACTGCGGCTTCTTGTCTAAGCTCTAGTGCAGCAAACTTGTCTGAAGCCGCTGTCTTCCTAAGCTTTGAATTATTTTTATCCCTGTTTATAGAGGGAAAGGTCATTTTATAACCTGCAGTCTCTTTCAGCCCAATTAGCAGAGTAAGCCTGTCCTGGGGACCAGGGCTGTCTGTGAAGCTCAGAGAACCAGCCTGTCACCCCTGTAGCTTTCTCTGTGACACAGAGGCCAGTGGCATTTGCCAAAGGCTGCACCGTGGGCCTGCTGGCAGGACTCTCAATCCCCAGTATCCCTGGCAGCTAACGAAAGTGTGCTTTGTTGTGTTCTTAATTATCTGCTTCGTCTCTGTTGTAGAGCAGGGAGAGCCTTCTGGTCTGCTCTTCACAGTGTCCCCAACCTGCTCGCCTGGGGCTGAGGACAGCACCTGCTTATATGTATTCCTCTAAATCTGACATGCCACAGCCCTGGCCCCCAGCCTGGTTTTGGAACCAAGACTTTAAAGAGATGAGCAAGATAGTCCTAATCCGGTGTGACTGCTGTCTTTACATGAGAGGACACTGCCATGTAGACATACCCAGAGTGACCAGGCCATCATGAGAAATGCTGTCTGCAAGCCAAGGAGGGGGCATCAAGAGAAACCAGCGCTGACTCCTTGACCGTGGACTCCCAGCTGTCAGGAAATGCCAGCTGTTTATCCCCCTCTCTGTGGAATCCTATTCCAGCCTCCCAAGCTGGCGATGCCACTTGGCCCACAGCCAAGGCTGGCTTCCGTTGTGGACTCTGGAGTAGGCACTCCAAACCCCAGCTCACATACCAAAAACCTGTTCTCTGGACTCTGTTCTCAGCCCAGGGTCCCCGAAGACTGTGCTCAGCAGCAGGTTGCTGCCTGCAAGCCACTACGCCATGCAGAGGAGGTGTCTCTCTCCTGAAAGCCTGGCTCTCTTGTTCCAGCTCAAGACAGCGTTATCATTCACCTCAGCTCCAAAACCGGAGCCAGCCTGTATGCTCTATTCCACCCTTACCTTCCCCCTGGCTGTGAGCCAAGGCCCCTGTGATATTATTCTGCAGTCTGGTGTCCACTTCATCTTGTCTTCCAGGCGAACTGACCAACACAGGGGTAACAAGAGCAGAGAGATGCCAAATCTGTGTTATCAGTCCAGTATCAGACCACATGGAGCCTTGGTGGCCACAGGTATAGAGTGTCGACCACGTGGACCCTCAGTGGTCACAGGTACAGTGCAAGCCACAGGGGCCTCTTGGGGGACACAGGTATAGTGTGCAGGCCACGTGGACCCCTTCAGTGGTCACAGGTATAGTGTGCAGGCCACGTGGACCCCTTCAGTGGCCACAGGTACAGAGTGCAGGCCACGTGGACCCTCAGTGGTCACAGGTACAGAGTGCAGGCCACGTGGACCCTCAGTGGTCACAGGTACAGAGTGCAGGCCACGTGGACCCTCAGTGGTCACAGGTACAGAGTGCAGGCCACGTGGACCCCTCAGTGGTCACAGGTACAGAGTGCAGGCCACGTGGACCCCTCAGTGGTCACAGGTACAGAGTGCAGGCCACGTGGACCCCTTCAGTGGTCACAGGTATAGAGTGCAGGCCACGTGGACCCCTTCAGTGGCCACAGGTACAGAGTGCAGGCCACGTGGACCCCTTCAGTGGCCACAGGTACAGAGTGCAGGCCACGTGGACCCCTCAGTGGTCACAGGTACAGAGTGCAGGCCACGTGGACCCTCAGTGGTCACAGGTACAGAATGCAGACCACGTGGACCCCTCAGTGGTCACAGGTACAGAATACAGACCACGAGGACCCTCAGTGGTCACAGGTACAGAGTGCAGGCCACGTGGACCCTCAGTGGTCACAGGTACAGAGTGCAGGCCACGTGGACCCTCAGTGGTCACAGGTACAGAGTGCAGGCCACGTGGACCCTCAGTGGTCACAGGTACAGAGTGCAGGCCACGTGGACCCCTCAGTGGTCACAGGTACAGAGTGCAGGCCACGTGGACCCTCAGTGGTCACAGGTACAGTGTGCAGGCCACGTGGACCCTCAGTGGTCACAGGTACAGAGTGCAGGCCATGTGGACCCTCAGTGGTCACAGGTACAGAGTACAGACCACGTGGACCCCTCAGTGGTCACAGGTACAGAGTACAGACCACGTGGACCCCTCAGTGGTCACAGGTACAGAGTGCAGGCCACGTGGACCCTCAGTGGTCACAGGTACAGAGTGCAGGCCACGTGGACCCTCAGTGGTCACAGGTACAGAGTGCAGGCCACGTGGACCCTCAGTGGTCACAGGTACAGTGTGCAGGCCACGTGGACCCTCAGTGGTCACAGGTACAGAGTGCAGGCCATGTGGACCCCTCAGTGGTCACAGGTACAGAGTGCAGGCCACGTGGACCCTCAGTGGTCACAGGTACAGAGTGCAGGCCATGTGGACCCCTCAGTGGTCACAGGTACAGAGTGCAGGCCATGTGGACCCCTTCAGTGGTCACAGGTACAGAGTGCAGGCCACGTGGACCCCTCAGTGGTCACAGGTACAGTGTGCAGGCCATGTGGACCCCCTCAGTAGTCACAGGTACAGTGTGCAGGCCACGTGGACCCTCAGTGGTCACAGGTACAGTGTGCAGGCCATGTGGACCCCCTCAGTAGTCACAGGTACAGAGTACAGACCACGTGGACCCCTCAGTGGTCAGGTACAGAGTACAGACCACGTGGACCCTCAGTGGTCACAGGTACAGAATACAGACCACGTGGACCCTCAGTGGTCACAGGTACAGTGTACAGACCACGTGGACCCTCAGTGGTCACAGGTACAGAATACAGACCACGTGGACCCTCAGTGGTCACAGGTACAGAGTGCAGGCCACGTGGACCCTCAGTAGTCACAGGTACAGAGTACAGACCACGTGGACCCTCAGTGGTCACAGGTACAGAGTGCAGGCCACGTGGACCCTCAGTGGTCACAGGTACAGAGTGCAGGCCACGTGGACCCTCAGTGGTCACAGGTACAGAGTGCAGGCCATGTGGACCCCTCAGTGGTCACAGGTACAGAGTGCAGGCCATGTGGACCCCTTCAGTGGTCACAGGTACAGTGTGCAGGCCACGTGGACCCTCAGTGGTCACAGGTACAGTGTGCAGGCCATGTGGACCCCCTCAGTAGTCACAGGTACAGAGTACAGACCACGTGGACCCCTCAGTGGTCAGGTACAGAGTACAGACCATGTGGACCCCCTCAGTGGTCACTGGTACAGAGTACAGACCATGTGGACCCTCAGTGGTCACAGGTACAGAGTGCAGGCCACGTGGACCCTCAGTGGTCACAGGTACAGAGTGCAGGCCACGTGGACCCCTCAGTGGTCACAGGTACAGTGTGCAGGCCACGTGGACCCTCAGTGGTCACAGGTACAGAGTGCAGGCCACGTGGACCCTCAGTGGTCACAGGTACAGAGTGCAGGCCATGTGGACCCCTCAGTGGTCACAGGTACAGAGTGCAGGCCACGTGGACCCTCAGTGGTCACAGGTACAGAATACAGACCACGTGGACCCTCAGTGGTCACAGGTACAGAATACAGACCACGTGGACCCTCAGTGGTCACAGGTACAGTGTACAGACCACGTGGACCCTCAGTGGTCACAGGTACAGAATACAGACCACGTGGACCCTCAGTGGTCACAGGTACAGAGTACAGACCACGTGGACCCTCAGTGGTCACAGGTACAGAATATAGACCACGTGGACCCTCAGTGGTCACAGGTACAGAATACAGACCACGTGGACCCTCAGTGGTCACAGGTACAGTGTACAGACCACGTGGACCCTCAGCAGTCACAGGTACAGAGTACAGACTACGTGGACCCCTCAGTGGTCACAGGTACAGAGTACAGACCACGTGGTCCCTCAGTGGTCACAGGTACAGAGTGCAGGCCACGTGGACCCTCAGTGGTCACAGGTATAGTGTGCAGGCCACGTGGACCCCTTCAGTGGTCACAGGTACAGAGTACAGACCATGTGGACCCTCAGTGGTCATAGGTATAGTGTGCAGGCCACGTAGACCCCTCAGTGGTCACAGGTACAGAGTACAGACCATGTGGACCCTCAGTGGTCACAGGTATAGTGTGCAGGCCACGTGGACCCTCAGTGGTCACAGGTACAGAGTGCAGGCCACGTGGACCCTCAGTGGTCACAGGTACAGAGTGCAGGCCACGTGGACCCCTTCAGTGGTCACAGGTACAGAGTGCAGGCCACGTAGACCCCTCAGTGGTCACAGGTACAGAGTGCAGGCCATGTGGACCCTCAGTGGTCACAGGTACAGTGGGCAGGCCACGTGGACCCTCAGTGGTCACAGGTACAGAATACAGACCACGTGGACCCCTCAGTGGTCACAGGTACAGAGTGCAGGCCACGTGGACCCTCAGTGGTCACGTAGAGTTGACATGGTCGTGTATCTATAATCCCAGCACTCTTAGAGCGTGGTGGGTAGAGACAGGAGAATTTAAAGAAGCTCATGTGTGGCAGTGAACAACAGCAAGAGATACTCTCTCAAACATGGGTGATGATGAGGACTACATTTGAGGTCATCCTCTGACCACATGCTTACCATGGCATGAAAGTGCCCACACTCAGGTTTGAACACACACAAACTGAAAACACACCAGAGAATAGGTGGTTTTGTGTGGTACACACAATGTCAGCATGCCATTCCCTAGATTCATCAACCCCACTATTTCCCCCCAGGAACATAATTTCTATGATTCGAAGTAACCATGTTTAATTTTGCTTTATTTTCTTAGTCTATGTTGTAAGAGCCACTGTCTCTCACAGCTGTGGTAGAGAATTAGTGGTTACACCAGGCAGATGTATTTATAGAGGCAAATATTTAGGAAAGGGTTTGTAATGTCTGATCCACAGACCTGTCCATGGGCCTCTGGAGCTGAGGAATAGAACAAGAGAGGCGCTTGAGAGAGACTAAACACTCTGAAGTGTCTGCAGGAACATGTCTGGTGATACTGCCCTGTGCAAGGGGACACGAGAGAAGAACGCATATACCAATGAAATGCTGGGAAACTATGCTAAAATCTTTCCCCAACAAAAGCAAATGTAATGTCTAAAAATTATGCCCCCAAAAAGAATTCATATCTTTTTCGCTATTTCAAGAATAAAAAAGTATTAGCATAAAGAATGATGGGTTTATTCCATTTTTCTGTGAATACCTGCTTTAAGCAGTTCTAGTTACTGAATTATGCTAATGAACATTATCACCAATATGGTAAAATTAGGGAAAAAAACAGTCAGTTAAATTCAGTGAACTAAGAGTCTTTAGAAAGATTCTAAATTGGGAGCATGGGGACCTTGGGAGAGGGTTGAAGGGGAGGGGAGAGGCAGGGAGGGGAGCAGAGAAAAATGTAGAGCTCAATAAAAATCAATAAAAAAAGATTCTATTTCCAATTAAGCAGCCAAGAAATGGGGACGAGGTCCCACCAGAGCAACAGCACACTGCGTCCCATCTGTGACAAGCTCCAGCTCACACACAGCCTGGAGAATGCTGTATAAAACCGTGTAAAATACATGAAAAAAATGTTAAATAAAATAAAATTTAAAAAATGAATTTCAGAAAAAAATCTTTAAAAAGACCCGCATAAACGCCGCTGCATATTTGGAACCCAACGGCTGTTTTCATCTTGTGTAGACAAGAGTCAGAACCGAAGCTCTTCCTTCCTCTCCTAAGAACGAAGAACGGAATTGCAGCCACGTGCAGTTGCGGTGATGACGGTCTATGCTGTGCCTGATTTTGACCTGAGCATTTCAAAGAACCAAATTCACCTGCGGCTTCACCTCTCCTGAGGACGATCAAATACAGGGAAGCACTCTGCCCACTCTGCCTGGGATGTGCATTCCCTAACAGACGCCGAAGCAAGGTCCACAGGGACGTTTATTTCTTTTTTTAATCTTTTATTTGTATGGGTGGTGTATGTGCATGCGTGTATGAAGAAATGTCTGCCCAGACAGGCACATGTGGAGGGCAGAGGTGGACACGAGGGTGTCTTTCCTCAACTGCTTGTCCATCTTACCTTTGGAAACAAAATCTCTCGTTGCGGTAAAGTCTCTCGTTGCGGTTTGGACCATCCTGTCTCTGTTCCCCAATGCCAGGATTATACTGCCCGGCATCCACAGTGTGCTGAGGATCCAAACTCAGGCCTCACGCTCGCATAGCCGGCGCCTTATCCACTGGGCCATATCCCCACCCCAGCATACATAATCGTTGGGGATTCTGTGTGCCTGCAGGTTTTTAAAAATCATGGACGAACCTGAAACTTCACAATGAGCTATGACTACTTAGGAGTGGGCCAGATCCATGTGAGAATAGGAGCCTGAAATGCCCAGATACAATTCGTAGCCTCTTCCACTCTTCCACCTCAGAGGAAGTAAGGCCCAGCAGCGGGGGAGGGGGATATACTGAAATCACTGCCTTTGCTGTATTTAACATGGGAGCCCTAAGCACAAGCAGAGACTGATGGGCGGGTGGGCCAAGATGAGGGAGGATGCACCAGCATAGCACACCAGACAGCTAGAGGGTGGCCCTGGATCCAGGATGGAGAAGCCTGGATGGACAAAGGCAAACACCACAGACATCACCTATGAGCCTCCGCCATGAATACTGTCTTATGAATCTAAAAGGCTCATCCCCAGTGGGATAGCTACCAACTTTCCCAGTAATATTTAGAGATTATTTTTCCTGTCAAAGCAACAGAGATTACAAAAGAAGATCTTTTATCTACAGGTGACCTGGGGGGATTGTGTACCCAAAGACTCCCAGATACAGACAGACAGAGAGATACACACACAGACACACACACACACACAGAGACAGACACAGAGAGAGAGGCAGATAGACACACACACACACACACACACACAGAGAGAGAGAGAGAGAGAGAGAGAGAGAGAGAGAGAGAGAGAGAGAGAGAGACCAGACCGACTCTCACACACATTGCCAATAAGCTTTAGGCTACAGTGTTATTGAGTTGGACTCCTCTTGGCCAAAGAAGGACAAGGAAAAATGAGGGAAGTTATTCTCATTTGCTTTCTGTTTCTGTGATAAACAACATCACCTAAGGCAACCTGGGAAGAAAGGATTTACTGTCATCCAAGAGTTTACAGTCCATCATGAAGGGAGGTCGGGATGAAACCTGGAGAGAGAAACTACGGAGGAAGGGTGCTTGCCGGCTCACTCTCCAGGCTCACATTCAGGAGCCTTTCTTACACCTCCCAGGACCAGCGGTGCCATCCCACAGGAAACTGGGCCCTTCCACATTAAGCATTAATTCAGAAAATACCCCTGACAGTCCTGCTTACAGACCAATCTGATGGAGGCATTTTCTACCAGATGACTCTAGCTTGTGCCAAGTATATAAAATTTAAAAAAATAAACTAAAACCAAAATAAACAAACGAACACGTCCAGCACAGAAGAGTAACAGCTGTGAATAAATTTGTAGGGACCAAGGCCAATGTAAGACCAGGACTACACAGGAGCAAAGAGCTTGAAGTCAACTCTAGTTTGAAATTTCTGGGAAATTCTCCTTCATTTCAAAGAATTTCCCCAAGAGTCTAATGAGTTGAGAATCTGATCCTCATTGTGTAACAGACATAATGCATTTTCTTTCTAATAATTTAAATGATAATGATAATATCTAACACTTATAAAAACAAAAGGACAGCAGCTGGATGTCTGTTGCTGCCATGGTTCCTTTCAGCTTTAGGAGCCGGGACTTCCTCTCAAGCCTAGTTCTGGTAGTCTAGGCTGAAGCAATTTTATCTTTGATGAAGATAAAACATTGACAATAATTCATCTAAAATAGTTCATCTTGGCAATTCAAACACAAGGAAAACAGCAATCTTCGTCACCCATGAACAACACGTAGGGTAAAAGCATTCACAAGGATGGGAATTTGGGACATCAGTCACCATGTCCACTATGATGGGAATTTGGGACAACAACCACCATGTTCTAACTTTAAAAGATAATGATGGTGTCATTTCAGCGTATTAAACTCAGATGTTCAATAAATAAGTAGATCCTGATGACGTTTCCAGGAAAACGATGAAGAAGAAATATTATAAATTAGGCTATCAGAGTCTGGTGATGCAAGCCTATAACCACCACTGCTTAGGAAGGAAGACGATTACAAAATCAGTACTATCCTGGGCCACAAAGTATGTTCAAAGTCAACCCCAGCTGTTGCAAGGAACTGCTTGTTCATCCTGGTCACCCAGAACTGAAATAATCACACAGAAACTGTATTAATTAAATCACTTCTTGGCCCATTCTCTCTAGCTTCTTATTGGCTATTACATCTTAATCTAACCCATTTTTATTAATCTGTATATCACCATGAGGTCGTATCCTACCAGCAAAATTTCAGCACCTCTACCTCCTGTGGTGGATCCATGGCATCCCTGTCTGCTTCTTCTTCCCAGCATTCTGTTTAGTTTTCCCCACCTAGCTCTATTCCTCCATAGCTCTGCTATAGGCCCAAAGTAGTTCCTTTATTAACCAACGAGAGCAACACATAGACAGAGGGATCTCCTACATCACCCAGCAAATTAGTGGTGCTCTGTCTCAACTTTTTAAAAAATTAGTAGTAACAAAAAAAGGGTAAAACGTTGCCTTGATGCTCTACCTCAGTTCCTAGTACTTATGGGGGTGACAGGGAGAAAAGGAGGAGGGGAGATGACGGGGAAGACAGAGGGAAAAGGGAAGAGGAGGGACAGATGGAGGGAAGAGGAAGAAATTTTAATTAACAACACTTTTGGCATCACTGATAATTTTCCTTGTTAATTATCAAAAATTGACCTTGAACAATAAAAGCTACATTTTCCTGCTTCAAACACACACACACCCACCCCAAAACTTTGTGGCTTCAAATTAAGAGGGGCAGCTTCGCATTTGTGTGAAGTGTCAAGTTTAACTTCATTTTCAAAAAGAGGTGCTCCACATTCTGCTGCATGTGAGCAAGAGCAAAGCACAAGGAATCGCCTCACCTAGGCTTGTTCTGACTTCAAACCAGGTAAACATTCACCTGACTTAAGCCAAGGAGAAGAAGGAGATGGCCAGTGGCCACAGAGAGGCAGGTCTGCCTGATAGGAGCCAAGGAGATGATGGCAGGAGACCACTAGGCTGTCTGGGCTTGGCCTAAATGTCGAGGGAGAGAATTTATGAAATGCCTGCATCCATGTCAGCAAAATGGTCATGTCAGGCACTTAGGTTTGATGAGATTTTGGGTGACGGTTTCTATATAACCATCTGGTAAGCTTTCCCAGAACTTAGGGTGGTGTGCTGAGCTGCCTGTCTGTGGCCAGTGGACTTTACCTAAGCCACAAAGACACACAGTAGGACTAAAGCCCCAGGAGTCAGTCCTGAGCCCCTAGAAGTTCATGGAGATCACTTCCCAGGCCTGGTGGGAGCTTAGTGGAGGCTCCTCACAATTCTTTTTTATTGTCTAAGGAAGTCTGGGTGTATGGAGATGTTTGCTAGAGAGGCAGCATTTCAGCACTGGGAACAGACAACAGCTCCTCAGTAGGGATGTCCCACACATTGCAGGATGCTTAGGGCTTCTACTCTACCCACTCACTACCTAAGCCTGTGGTCACCTGGCTTGATTGTGTTTAGGCCTGTGGTGGGCAGAAAGAACATGGTGGAAAGTATTGTGGAGGAAATGCACTTACCTCTAACTTAACTTTCTGCCTTTAATGCGTTTCTCCAGAACACCCATACTCTCCTCTGGCAACAAATTTTAATTAAAAGGGGGAAACGCATTAATGATCAGTTAACAAATTCCAATCTCTATGCAGATGAGAGAATTAATGAGTTTTTTTAAAGGCCTCAATAATTATTTTTTGGAGTTTAGAGAGGAAGTGAAGATGAAAGTATTGCCTCTTCCCTCCAATCTTTCTTGTTTGGGGAAGACCTTGGCAGAAGGACAGCCATGTCTCAGTACCAGTTTGCTTCATCCTGACTAAACAAAAAGCATTGATCCTGGCCCATATCCAAGGTGCTTGACTTGAGGTCAGACTCCCCTATAAGCTTTGGCAAGACCCTCCTGCATTTTGCCCCCTGTCTTCCTCTTGCTCAGTGCAACTTCCTAAACCCAGCTGGAAGCAGCTCTCCCTGTTCACCTCCAAGTCAGTTTGGTTTGCTCACGTTCACCATTTCAGTGAAGCAAGAGCTAGCTCAGTGATAGAGTACTTGCCTAACGTAGACAAGGCCTTCGAGACCATGTCCAGCTTCTAAAATTACAGATGAGGGAAGAAAAGAAGAAAAAAGAAGGAAAGGGGAGAGGGGCCGAGAGATCGAGATTATAAGAAAATCTCGAGCTGGAAGACAGGACTTTGAAAGTATTCACAATGCAGATAAAACGTTGAAGAAATGAATATGGAGATTTCCCTAGGAGGATCACTATATGTGTCAATCAAAGCAGACATTGCTCTGTAGATATCTGTGCAATAACTCTCTGTCAAGCAAAAACAATGAATAAAAATAAAATGAAAAGTCAACAGAGAGCAAAGAAAAAGTTTCCAAGGACTGTCACGGTGCCAGAAGTTCTTTGGTTTTTCCCTGCCCCCAATGTCTTGCTTGTGTATTCTGTCTATTCCCTGCTTTTATGGGTAGACATCTGACCATTTTCCAGTTTACACGGTTCCAAGGAACAACCCAGCACAGTGCCTGGTACACCCTGGGAACAAGAGGAACCCTACCAATGTGCAAATTAAAACTGGGCTGTGTAAACACACTTTAAGAGATAAACCTCCTTCTGAGATATCCTCAAATTCATTTTCAGAACAATCCTTTGCCTTCCTTCCTTTCTGATGGCGCCTGCTTGAATTATTCAGCCTCTGCAAGTGGAAAGTAGAATAGAATTGAAAGGCTTTTAGCCTCTCAGATTAAACATCGCTCAGAGACAGCAACTGGGTGGCATGCTGTGAGGTCACAGGCCTGAGGAACAGGCACCACCTGGGGCAAGAATTACAGGAAAAACAATAGGTTTTTCTCCTCCCATTTGAAAGACCTGCTATAAGGTTCCTCCTACAACAGAGGAACAAGCATGTCCTGAGGCCAGAGAATCAGAGACCAGCCTGGGCTAGAAGCTGACAGGACAGAGGACACAGACTGAAGTCTCAGAGCAAAGGATGTGCATAGGTGTGTGCTGTGTAGATATTCTTTACTGAAAAAAATATCTGAAAACCTTCAGACCTGCAGAAGTCTAAGACAATAATCTCCTGCAGACCCTTGATTGTTAACATCTTATATTCGCTTGTTAACTGTCTCCCGCCCCCCAGCCTCTTTCCCCCCTTCCCTTTGTTGGCTAAGTCATTGGAAGTTGATTGAAATCATTATAAATGACACCTTACCCCAAAACTGTTCTAAGAAAACTGACACTTTTAAATATTTTTATTTTATTTCACCCAAGAAAGTTAGCATGCGCAATAAATGGTCCTGTTGCATTTGTAAGTCTGTATTCAAATGCCAGTTATCCACGACTGTACCACATGTCCTTGATATGAGCCTGAATGATGCTCAGAGTCCTGAATATTTGATGCTGAGCCCATCTGGGTGCAACAGAGCAGGCAGCCCATGAGGTCAGAGTCTCCAATGATGGTCATGTGGACCGATGACTGCACTGACTATCACCCAAACCTCTCCACGGACACAGGAAAGTTCATACCGTGATCTGTTAGCAACGTGGGTGGGACAGGGATGCTCTAGGCTGTATGACTATTGTGTGCTGCGATAATTTTGCATCCCTGAAGTTTCACCTGCTTTAGTTATGTGCGGAGCAAAGAACGTCAGGATTAAACATGCATATACCTCTCTAGTTGCTGGTAAAAAAAGCCCTCCATTGAACAGTACCACAGAGGCTTTTATACCTAACACAGTCAGGTGGGCCAACAGGTGAAGACCTCATTGCCTGATCCTTAATCAAGGCCAGGGCAACACGTGCTCGTGAAGCAGAGCTGGTAAACAACTTTGACACAGCTCTCAAAAGCTCAAATCAGAAGGGCAAGAAAAGGTCACTAGCAGGGAAGAACAGCTGGGGGCCAGGACTCCAAAGGGTCCCAACAGTTATGGTGGTCCCCATAATGATTGTCTAGTCTATCACCATCCACCCGACTCCATCTTTTTCCTTCCCTGTGTTGTTTTCTTATTGTGTAAGCATTTGAGGACGGAAATGATCTCTAGCTGAGGTCATGAAGGATGCCTCAGGGAGGAAACAGCATTTAGAGATGGGAAATGAGACCCAAAGCTGAATTTGATGTTTTATATTAGGAAATATACCCTAAAAAATCTACATGGGTGGCCAGGCTTGGGTAGGCTTAGGTATAGGGTCTCACGCTCCTAATTTCTGTGGGTGCATGTGAGGTGCTGCAAGGAGCCAATGGGATTGGAGTTGCATCCATGACCCAACAAACTGTCAGTTCTGGATAGTCTGGTCTTTGCCCTCACAGGAGGAGCACTCAACTAGGCCTTGCTGACCCCTCCTCTTGATACTGTACTGGCCATCCAGGCTAAGGATCCCCATGTTTCTCAGAAACAAGCAAATCCCAGAGCCTCAACAATGCTTGGAAATTGGAGAATAAATATTTGATAACAAAACAGCTAGGAATATAATTAGAATTCAAATTACAAATGAAACATAATTAAAATATGCAGTTTCACGAAATTTTTTGTGTGCTTGGTCCACCATTCTACGAATCAACAAGAACCCAGCACTCCAGGGGCACACATCATCTGCTTTAAAGATAACCTTGAGAAGAGCTTTAGAGAAATACCACCCAGCATCTAACAAGGGTTGGGGTGTCCATGAAGGTCAGTGTAATGGAAGAAACAAAGCCCGTGGGCATTCTGCACACAATAAAGGGGCCAGAGGATGGTGGCTGGATATTGACTTCTTCAAAATCTTGGTTTAGATCTAAGCTGTTCTCAAAGGGCCATGTGTTGAAGGTTTGGTCTCCCAAAGCAACAGGCTTCAAAGGAGGCACTTTAGGGAAACTCTCCTCACCAATGGGTGCATCTTGGTAGGGTTGTATTCTGGAGGGTCTAGGGAAGTCGATGGGAATTTGGGAAATGGGATCTAATTCAGAGGAATGGGCTCTGAGTAGGCTAACTCATCATTGGCCGCCTTCCCCCTCCCTCCCTCTCTTTCCTTCTCCCTCTCTCTCTCATTCCCCCCCCCCCCCTTAGTAGCACTCTAGGAGGTAAGTGGTGTGGGGGAATATAGTTTTCAGGTGTGTGACTTTTGTTTACGCTGCATTTGTTTAACTCCACGAAGCTGTGTTACTGTGCCTGTTTAAAACACCTGAGAGTCCTAATAAAGAGACGAACGGCCAATAGTGAGGCAGGGATGGCAGGCTGAGTATAAATAAAAGAAAGGAGGCAGCGAAGAGAACAAGGAGAGGAGGACGTTAGGGGCCAGCCACCCAGCCACACAGCAAGCCATGGAGGAAGAAGGAAAGAAAGGCAGACAGAAATAGAGAAAGATAAAAAAAAAAAAAAAGCCCAGAGGCAAAAAGTGGTCAGGATAATTCAAGAAAAACGGTCAAGAAACAAGCCAGGCATTCATAACTAAGAATAAGCCTTCATGTGTGATTTATTTGGAAGCTTGGTGGTGTGCCCCCCAAAAAGCCAAAAAGTAAAACATCACAGGACAAAGTACCTTTCCAGCAGGTTCTGCCCACCACAGACCAGGTGACCACAGACCAAAACCTCTGAAAACACAAGCCAGAGTAAATCTTGTCTCATTTAAGTTGGGGTTTTCCCCAGTGTTTTTATCATAGCAAGACAAAGCTGATAACTTAGTTTGCTTCTAGTGCTATGGCAAAACACTGACTGAAAGCAACTAGGGTAGAGGGGTGGTGTTTCATCATATTCTTCAAATATTAGCCCATCGCTGAGGGAAGAAAAGACAGAAACATGGGAAAGGAACCGAGCAGAGACCGCAGAGGAATGTAGCATTGCACACCAAGGATCACTCAGCTTGCTTTTGTATACAGTCCGGTACCACTTGACTAGGGGCGGCACCAACCACAGTGGGCTGGGTCCTCACATGTCAATCATTAATCAAGAAAATACCTACAGGCAATCTGGTGGAAGTATTTTCTCATTGAGATTTCTTCTTCCCAGATGACTCTAGCTTGTGTCAAGTTGACAAAAAAAAAAGATCATAATTGACCTTTAGTCAACTTGAAACACAAATATATCATTTTAAAACCATAATTTTTTATTTCCCCAAGACCTCACATCAATACCACAATATAAAACATAGTCAATTTGAAAATTCCACACTTTTAAATTTTCAAACACTTTTAAAAGTTTACTATCTTTAAAATATCCAATATCTCTCAACTGTAACTCCAGCAAAATTAAAAATAAGTTGCAAACTTCTTATTTTAGTAGGGAAACATCAGGACACAGTTAGGATCAAACTGAAGCAAAACCAGAACCCAATGTTACAAATAGCTTCATCTTTGCTATCTGGTACTTCCTCAAGATCCTCAACGAGGGGGAAGGTTTTTTTATAATCCCACCTCTCTGGTTCTGCCATTCACAGCAAACACACCCCATATTGCAGGCTCAGGATGGTCAACTCCACAATGGCTGCTGTTCTCAGCAGTCATCCCACTGACCTGGCATCTCCAATCTCTGAGGTCATCGTCACAACTGAGGCTTCATCTTTACCATCTTTCCCTTACCCGGCTTGTCCTCAGGAGTCAGAACATGGTCCAGGAATGCAGCCATGCGAGAAGAATTCTGCATGCTTGTGAGAACACTCCAAGAAAACAAGAGTGTTGTGACCTCAGTTTCTTCAAAACTCAGAACTGTTCATATAATGAGCTTCCATGCTCCTGCCAGGGGCAGGGATAGAGGGTGTTTACTTGGTATTTATTACTTATTATTGCTTGCTGCCGTTATTCAGTTAAATGTTTATCCAGCCTTTATATGCATCTATGGAAAAGTATGCTTTGCCATGTGTGGCTTGTCCTTGTGACAGCTTGAACTCATGAGAACTATAGTCATATGACCTTCTTACCCCTCAGAGTATAAACTTTCTGAATCCTGAATAAAGTTGACTATTGCACGAGACTCTACTCTTTCTCATTGATCAGCTCCACTCTCCCAGGTCCCACTCTTTGTAAAGCGGTGACACTCTGAGAGACTCTAGCTCTGCCACACAGTGCCCGGCCTCAACTGTTCTCCATGACCCTTTCACGCCGTCAAAGCAAGTGCCATCTGGGAGACTTACATATGACCAAGGCTTGCTGCCAGCTCAAGACACAGCCGTGGCCTCTGCAGACTACAGCTTCTGTGTGCCAACCCCGAGAAAATGCCCATGAGAAGATTTCACACAGTGAGGCTGACGCCTTCTTAATCACTGCCAATATTAGCTCCAGGTGACCAACATCCACTGTCCCAGTAAAACAAAGATTTCACTTGAAATAATACTGGTCTCCTCTCAATCCCAGCTGATTCTCCGACTCCAGATGGCCAGAAACCACATTCTGAATTAGAAATATAAAATGAATGGCCCTGTAGAGTCTTTAAGGAACTCTCAAACTTCTCTCATACACTTCCCGAGCCAGGTCTCCACTGTCTAGACTGCTCACAATATTACTGTCCAGGTCTCCACTGTCTGGACTGCTCACAATATTACTGTCCAGGTCTCCACTGTCTGGACTGCTCGCAGCATTACCGTCCAGGTCTCCACTGTCTGGACTGCTCACAATATTACCGTCCAGGCCTCCACTGTCTGGACTGCTCACAATATTACTGTCCAGGTCTCCACTGTCTGGACTGCTCACAATATTACTGTCCAGGTCTCCACTGTCTAGACTGCTCGCAGCATTACCGTCCAGGTCTCCACTGTCTGGACTGCTCGCAGCATTACCGTCCAGGTCTCCACTGTCTGGACTGCTCGCAGCATTTCTGTCCAGGTCTCCACTGTCTGGACTGCTCACAATATTACCGTCCAGGTCTCCACTGTCTGGACTGCTCGCAGCATTTCTGTCCAGGTCTCCACTGTCTGGACTGCTCACAATATTACCGTCCAGGCCTCCACTGTCTGGACTGCTCGCAGCATTACCGTCCAGGCCTCCACTGTCTGGACTGCTCACAATATTACTGTCCAGGCCTCCACCATCTGGACTGCTCACAATATTACTGTCCAGGTCTCCACTGTCTAGACTGCTCACAATATTACTGTCCAGGCCTCCACCATCTGGACTGCTCACAATATTACTGTCCAGGTCTCCACTGTCTAGACTGCTCACAATATTACTGTCCAGGTCTCCACCATCTGGACTGCTCGCAGCATTACCGTCCAGGCCTCCACTGTCTAGACTGCTCACAATATTACTGTCCAGGTCTCCACTGTCTAGACTGCTCACAATATTACTGTCCAGGTCTCCACTGTCTGGACTGCTCACAATATTACTGTCCAGGTCTCCACCATCTGGACTGCTCGCAGCATTACCGTCCAGGCCTCCACTGTCTAGACTGCTCACAATATTACTGTCCAGGTCTCCACTGTCTGGACTGCTCACAATATTACTGTCAAGGTCTCCACTGTCTGGACTGCTCACAATATTACCGTCCAGGTCTCCACTGTCTGGACTGCTCACAATATTACTGTCCAGGTCTCCACTGTCTGGACTGCTCACAATATTACTGTCAAGGTCTCCACTGTCTGGACTGCTCACAATATTACTGTCCAGGTCTCCACTGTCTGGACTGCTCACAATATTACCGTCCAGGTCTCCACTGTCTAGACTGCTCACAATATTACTGTCCAGGTCTCCACTGTCTAGACTGCTCACAATATTACCGTCCAGGCCTCCACTGTCTAGACTGCTCACAATATTACCATCCAGGTCTCCACCATCTGGACTGCTCACAATATTACTGTCCAGGTCTCCACTGTCTAGACTGCTCACAATATTACTGTCCAGGTCTCCACTGTCTGGACTGCTCACAATATTACCGTCCAGGCCTCCACTGTCTGGACTGCTCACAATATTACTGTCCAGGCCTCCACTGTCTGGACTGCTCACAATATTACTGTCCAGGTCTCCACTGTCTGGACTGCTCACAATATTACTGTCCAGGTCTCCACTGTCTGGACTGCTCACAATATTACCATCCAGGCCTCCACTGTCTGGACTGCTCACAATATTACCGCCCAGGTCTCCACCATCTGGACTGCTCGCAGCATCTGTCCAGCCTCCAACAGAATATCCCATTAAACTTTGAGCGGTAATGAATTTTCCAGTCCCAAAACTCCAAATATTTCCAGAATTATCTGCAAAACAACAAGGCAGGTATATCACAGCAATAGTCTACTCCCTGGTACCATTTTTTATTCTACTTTGTTCTCTATTTCTGTGATCAGACACCGGCCAAAGGCAGCTTTGGGAGGAAAGGGTTTGTTTCAGCCCACAACTCTCAGGTCACACTCCATCACTGAGGAAAGTCAGGGCGAGAACAGACGACAGGAATCTGAAAGCAGGAACGGAGATAGGGGCCATGGAGGAGCTCTGCTTAGCTTAGGGCTTGCTCAGCCTTTCTTTTGCCGCTCAGGACCACCTGGCTACAGGTGGTACCAGCCATAGTGGGTTGGCCATCCACGTCAATCATTAATCAAGAAAATGCCTCCACAAACTTGTCTATGGGCATTCCCAAGGGAGCGTTTTCTCAGCTGAGATTCCCTCTTCCCCCTAACTCTAGCTGTGTCAAGTTTACCCAAAAAGAAAGAAAGAAAGACTAACAGAAGCCAACATTATAACCATGTGAAAAGAACTTCAATGAACCACACACTCTTCTTCCTGTAATACCCTTACTAGCAGAAAGGTATAAAGCAGGCTCCGTTACCATAGCTACAGAAGTCCAGAGTGCATGGAGGGCTGGGTTAGCAAAGAAAGGATAGAAGATAGATAGATAGATGATAGATAGATAGATAGATAGATAGATAGATAGACAGACAATAGATAGATAGACGATAGATAGATAGATAGATAGATAGATAGATAGACAGACAGACTATAGATAGATAGATAGATAGATAGACAGACAGACAATAGATAGACAGATAGATAGACAGACAGACAATAGATAGATAGATAGATAGATAGATAGACAGACAGACAATAGATAGACAGATAGATAGACAGACAGACAATAGATAGATAGATAGATAGATAGATAGATAGACAGACAGACAATAGATAGATAGATAGATAGATAGACAGACAATAGATAGATAGATAGACAGACAATAGATAGATAGATAGACAAACAATAGATAGATAGACAGACAGACAATAAATAGATAGATAGATAGACAGACAATAGATAGATAGACAATAGATAGATAGATAGATAGACAGACAGACAATAGATAGATAGATAGACAGACAATAGATAGATAGACAGACAATAGATAGATAGATAGATAGACAATAGATAGATAGATAGATAGATAGATAGACAGACAATAGATAGATAGAGAGACAGATAGATAGACAGACAGACAATAGATAGATAGATAGACAGACAATAGATAGATAGACGATAGATAGATAGATAGATAGACAGACAGACTATAGATAGATAGATAGATAGATAGATAGATAGACAGACAATAGATAGCTAGATAGATAGACAGACAATAGATAGATAGATAGACAGATAGATAGACAGACAGACAATAGATAGATAGATAGATAGATAGATAGACAGACAGACAATAGATAGATAGATAGACAGACAATAGATAGATAGACAGACAATAGATAGATAGATAGACAGACAATAGATAGATAGATAGATAGATAGACAGACAATAGATAGATAGATAGATAGACAAACAATAGATAGATAGATAGATAGACAGACAGACAATAGATAGATAGATAGACAGACAATAGATAGATAGACAATAGATAGATAGATAGATAGACAGACAGACAATAGATAGATAGATAGACAGACAGACAATAGATAGATAGATAGATAGATAGACAGACAATAGATAGATAGACAGATAGACAGACAGACAATAGATAGATAGATAGACAGACAATAGATAGATAGATAGATAGACAGACAATAGATAGATAGACAGACAATAGATAGATAGATAGATAAACAGACAGACAATAGATAGATAGATAGATAGATAGATAGACAGACAATAGATAGATAGATAGATAGACAGACAATAGATAGATAGACAATAGATAGATAGATAGACAGACAATAGATAGATAGATAGACAGACAATAGATAGATAGACAATAGATAGATAGATAGATAGACAGACAGACAATAGATAGATAGATAGATAGATAGATAGATAGACAGAAAATAGATAGATAGACAATAGATAGATAGATAGATAGATAGACAGACAATAGATAGATAGATAGATAGACAGACAGACAATAGATAGATAGACAGACAATAGATAATTAGACAGACAATAGATAGATAGACAGACAATAGATAGATAGATAGATAGATAGATAGATAGATAGATAGATAGATAGATAGATAGATAGATAGATGATAGAGATGAGAGTGAGAGATGGACAAATAGATGATAGATAGGCAGACAGCTTCCTTTTAAAGCTTACTTTTAGTGTCCTTATTTTAGAATTTAAATTTCCTATGTGAGCGTGCACATTCAA
The DNA here is from genome assembly GCF_037038515.1 of Microtus pennsylvanicus. Lineage (NCBI taxonomy): Eukaryota > Metazoa > Chordata > Mammalia > Rodentia > Cricetidae > Microtus > Microtus pennsylvanicus. The sequence goes on along the minus strand of NC_134579.1, from coordinate 35,292,577 downwards.
CAACAACAACAATGAAATGTATTAGCATAAAAGTTCCAGAAGCGTATCAGGATTTGGGCTTTGGCCCATCATTTCATGAAGAATGGAAGAGAAATTAAAAGTTTTGAAAAAACTTAACCAAGTTACTGTTTATGGTTTTATAAGAATCAAAGCTCAAGGATTCAGGCTGAGTTAATTCATATCAATCTAGAAACAAGAAAGAGGAAACACATAAATCTTATAAGAGCATATGTTACAAAATGGAAACTGAGATCATGTTTATAACTGCAAGAAACGGACTCCTTTAGGTCCGATCATCAGTTTTAATTCTGGGGATCTCTTAAATACTGTGTTTATTGACTCTTTGGGACCAATGCCTTGGTAGCAAGAAATATAGTGATGTTTGAGAGTGTACTCCAGGACACCATATACTCTGCTGTGTCCGCCATGGTCTGGAGAGGAAAATAACCAAAGGGTGAATCTGTGCTATAAAAAGGAATTTACTAGATCAGTTTACACAGCGGGGGCTTGATCGCCATCTACACACTGGAGAACCTGAGAGGCGGGGAGCTGCTCAGTCCATGAGACTGGGTGCCCAGCAGTTCCAATCAGGCCTGAAGGTTTGGAGCATTCCTGGGAAGTTGCTGGTCTTTTATCCACATTGAAAGGCCAAGCTGCAGTCTGGTGTCAGAGGAGGGTGGAGGTGGGAAGCAAGGAGGGGACCTGCTGCTTCCTGCCTGAGTTGTGGCTCTGTGTCTGGTGCTCAGACCTAAGCCATACCTCCCCACATCTGGAGCATGAACCTGCCAAAACCAGCCCCTGCCCACTGACCCTTGGATCACGACCCATCCTTGGCATGCTGGGGAATCTTCCAGTGTCTCCAGACAGCTGTCCCAAGCAACTCCCCTACCTCCCCTGGTCTACTTCCCTCCATGAGAGCACTTCATCCCTGCCAGGTCCCCCCTGCCTTGTAGCTGCTGAGACTGTGTGACAAGGCATGGAGGACTGAGTAAGGCCCGTGTGTAGGGCAATCAGTCACAGATCACACCACTTCCTCCCAGGAGCTAAGTCAGAAGAGGAAGCACCAAGCTAAGGCGTGTCTGCCAGAGAAGACCCAGAACCAGCTGATTAGGAGCTGAAGAACCCCCAGCTGAGCCGAGGACTCTAAGGAGCCAAGCGGTGAGTGGGGGCCTGTCCCTGTGGCTCTTAGAGAGGATACCTCAGTGTTAATCTTCTCTAAGCAGCAGGAGACCTGACCCCAGCCCTGGTAAGGATCCTGTGGCCTCTCTATGACCCCAGACCAGGGAGTCAGAAAGAAAACTGTTCCAAGACTACCCGGTCAAGGCCCTGTAGTAGGAGAGGCCCCTTGCAACCTCCAGGAAGAACCATGAAGAAGGCTAGGAACACCCAGAGCTGAGAACATGAGGTCAGGCTGGTGAAGAATAAGCACAGATGCACAGGTCTCCTGCTTTGGTTCTAGGATCCCATACACTATCTGGGCCTCCAGAGACATAGTGGCTGCCAGACCCAGCAGAGACTGGATGATCCTCTTGTAGGGAGGGCTTCCTAACCCCAGGCTGGAAGTGGAGGGTCTAGGAAGGACTGGAGCTGTGGGGGAAGTTCCCAGGGCAATCGGCAGGAGCCAGTTGTGTCTGCCTCTTCCTGCCTCAGTTGGTCCCCCTCTCTTCGCACCTCTAGCCCCGATAAATCTACTTTCAGACTCACCTGTGTGAGGGACGGTGGGTCTGTTTGTGTGATATGTGTGTCTGTGCACGTGCGTACAGGTCTGTGTGAAGTGTGCTGGTATGCACATGCATGCCTGTATGTATGTACAATTATGTCTGTGTGATGCATGTGTGTGTGATATGTATCGTATGCAGGTACATGCCCATGTATGAGTATCTATTACATATATGTGTGTACAGTGTGTGCTTAGGTGTCCATGTTGTGTGTGTGTGTGTGTGTGTGTGTGTGTCTTCCTTAGTGATGTCATGTGAATCCCTGGTGCTCAGGCTTTAAAAGGCCTGGTCTGGTAGATGTCACACTTGGTAAGCATTGTGCTTAAGGGAACAATACTGGTGTGGGATTCTGGTTCTGGTAACCCTAACCTCTCCACCACGGTCAGGTTCATTCATAAGAGCTGTTCTCAAGGCCTCTGGCAGACGAGGGGGCAACTAAAGTCATGGCTCTGGATCCCAGGGCTCCCCTTGGATCTTCTAGGATCTGAACACTGTGGCCTGCCCCTTTCCCAGCCACCATCACCACCCCGAGCTTACCGACTGTAGGGCTGGGTCCCTGCACTGCTGTCCTTTGATACGTGGAAGGACAGCATGTATGGCCTCTGCTTCCTATAGCGCCTGAGGCAGCAGTCGTGACAGGAGAGGACTGGGGTGGTGAGAGCAGCAGGGAAGCCGTAGCACCAACCGCCTTCCTGGAACAGTGACTCCACGCTTGTGACATGGAGGCCAGCACCAGACTGGGAGCCATGCATGGAGAGAAGAGCTGCTGAGGACTCTGGGATGCTGTCATCAGGTCACCTCCCAGAGAGGATGCAGTGCAAACTGAGGCTGTGTGGGAACGGATGGCCAGCCGGCAGAGGGGACACCGTGGAAACGGGGAGCCCTGTTTCTACTGGATCAGTCACCAATACCCTGGGTTGGCCCTGACCCCACTGGGCCTTCCATAGCCTCACCCCTGCTCATAACTTGGCAGCATAGGTCTTATCATTTCCTGTGGGCAAGAGATGTAGACACGGGCTGGGGGCACGGCTCTGGGATGCTTAGACCTGGCCGGTATGAGATGCAGAGACCTCTGAGGCACGATGCTGCTGTTATAGAAGCTTCCAGGTATGGGGTTCTTCTGTCCCAGCCCTAGGCAGGGCTCTCTTGGTGCTCTAGAGTCTGAGAGTACAGTCAGCTCCAGGAAAGCAGTTCTTCCCAGCTGGATTTTAAGTGGCATCCATTGTGTTTGGAACATTTGGAGTGGAAACTCAGTAGAAGTGGGGGCAATGCAGACGCTGAAGGGACCGGTAGAGGCAGAATCCAGTAATCTTTAAGGATAGACTAGATACATCTAGTCTTTTACCAGGAGGGGCCGAAAAGCACTTGCTAGAGGGATGAGTGGGTGAAAGAGTGAACAAGAGCCATCCAGTGATTGATGGAGCATAGCTCCCGCCATGGTCTAATCCACTCCAGGATTGTATGTGTTGGGAACAACAGAGCCAGTGGGTTGTGGAATCTGCAGTCTCGGGCAGTGTGTTAGCTACTGCAGAACTGAGAGCTCTTCTAAGACCTGCCATGGATCAAGACAATGAAAGACTCCAGTGTGAAGGGGGAGGGGCTTCCAAGGCTCTGCCCAGCACTATTGGCAGTTGATGGCTGTCATGGGAGGGAGAGTCATTCTTCTTTGGGGGGAGCCCTGTTCCAACAGATGACAGCAAGGCCACATGCATGTAAGAAGCACAAGCTGAATTCAGCAGGCTCAAAATAATATTTAATTTTAATTTTTAATAATTATTTTAATTTTAAATAATTTGTTATTTATTTAACGATTATTTGATAATTTAAGAATTATTTAATAACTCTTAACAGCAGTTAAGAATGCTTGCTGCTCTTCCAGCAACCTCAGTTCAGTCTCCAAGGCAAACATGAGACAAACAATTTCTGTAATATCAGCTCCAGGGGATCAGACACCCACTTCTGGCTACCTCGAGCATCCACACACATGTGGAATAGATAGATAGATAGATAGATAGATAGATAGATAGATAGATAGATAGATAGATTAGATAAGCATGGACACATGAATTTAAAAATTAAGTAAATACTAAATAATGAAGGATGTAAAGTTGGGAGGGAGATGTGGGCGTTGGCTGAGAAGTGGAGGTGGATGTGATTAAGTTACATTGCACACATTATGAAATTCTCATAAAGAAAAAGCCTTATCCTTAAAAGATGTCACTATATACATTTATAGAGAAAACTGGAAGACATAGACAGGATTACTGGAGAAACTGGGAATACTGGTGATGGAGTAGCTTGTCCCTACCCGGAGCATTGGGTCTCAGAACAGTGTTTTGATGCCCTGGTTCTCATCTGCCCCCCTACCCCGGGTCTTTTGTGAGTGAACAGACAGAAGTGACTCCACCTTGGCACTGGACTTCCATGGAAACTATTGAGTGGGCTGTGGTCATCACGAGCCTTTAATTTTGTGTTCCCTAAGACACGGTGGCCATGGGTTGCCGCTTGCTCTTCCTCCAAACCCACCCTGGGCTTCTGCCAATTTCCCCCTGCTCGCTCCTGTAACTCTTGACACAGGGATCTCTCCCAGGGAGCCTGGGGCTTCTGAGGGCTGGGTGGAGGGTTTTGCAACTGGGACAACTTCACAACAGGAAGTCACCCACCTCTTCTTGCTGGTCTCAGCCACCTGCCCTCACTGGTATCTGCTTTTCATGGGAACATGTTACATAGATGGGATCCATTTTCCCTCCGAGGCATCCCTCAGGTCCCACGTGTTTGCAGATTGATTTAACCTAAAACAAGGTCTTCATTCGATGCCTGTGTTTGGTGCCAAGGGAGGGGACCCGGGTCCTCAACAGAATCTCCACAAAAGGAAACTTACCAAAGCCCAAAGCAGGGGCTGTGGTAAGCCTCACCACTTCCTGAGAGAGTGCTGGGCTGTGCCATCACTTCCCCAGGGAAAGAGCTGGCTTTGCTGTAGACTTCTGGTGAGTTGGTGGGTCCTGGGTTTCCTAGTGTGGTCACTTTTAGGGTTGTTTGGAGTGCCTGCCTGTCACCAGCCTGCGAGATGAGTCTCTCAGGCCATTCTTTGTAATAACCACAGGATTCTCATAAGCAAGGAGCGATGTGGGGGATGGGAGGTGGCAGCACCGCCACCCTGGCAGGCTACCTGTCACCAGGTCATTGAGACACTGCATCTGTGGGTTAGTCTTGCAGTAACCCGGGCCCCTTCCTGTTCTCTGGAGAGTGTAGGGTACACCGAGGTCTATATCCATCCTGTTCAAATTTCCCGATCAAAGGATACAAGAGTTTTCACGCTGCCACTGGCGTTTTGTTTGGTTTGGTTCGGTTTTTGTGGGGGGAAGGGGGAGTCCAGTCGGTACCCTTGGCAAGAGAACAAATCTAAGTTAGGAGATATTCACCCAGAGCTGGTGATCTACTCAGTAACTAAGTCTGGCCAGAGACAACTAGTCAACCCTGAAACTGTCCACTTTCAGACACCTTAAGGACAGGTTGAAGGCTGTGATAGAGAACAAGCAGCGGCCTACAGCCACACATGAATAGCTCCCAGCACTACCAGGACAAACAGAGTCTCAGCTTGCAACCCAGGTTCCATCTTTGAAGGCTCGGCCTCAGCAGCATGGAGCACATATAGCATTTGTAACATGTGGTGGGTGTGCAGTGTCTGTGTTGACATATAGCACATGGTGTGTGTGTGTGCGTGCGTGCATGTGTGTGTGTGTTGCATATGTCTGTATATATCACCTACGGTGAGTGCCCTGTCTTCTGCGCTTGGTGCCCCAGCCACGTCAATAGGCCTGTGGCTCTCCACTTCCTCCTTCCCTGAGCCTGGCGACATTGGTGACTGACTTTGCATGGACCCTATCTGATTCTTACACCCTGAGGTATCAGGGACTAGATCCTCTTCACCCTCAACAGCCTTGCATTTCAGACAATCCAGAAGAGGCTTTGTAGGAGGTCAGCCTTGACTCACCAGGTCCTTCCCTCCACAGGACATGCTGGGCCGGCACCCCCTGCTGCTCATTCTAACTGGACTGCTCTCCCTGGGATGTGGTGAGTTCTATGAAGTCAGCTCCTATGAGGTCTGCTGGGAAAAACAGACACACCCTGTGGGCATCACTCCACTCACAGAGCCAAACGGGGCTTCCAGTCCTGACCCCTTTCCTCCCCACCCCTATTGACTCTGGAGCAGCTGGGATGGGCAGAACCTACTCACCCAACTTTCTCCCCAGCCCTGACTCAGTGGTGTACCAAGGACAACGTGAACACCTGTCAGGACTGCATCAGGTCAGGGCCTCACTGTGCCTGGTGCCAGAAGCTGGTAAGAAACCCATGGGTTGACGGGTGGAGTATAACATCCATTCTCTCTGTCTCTCTCCATTTCTCTCTGTGTATGCGTGTGTGACTCTCTCTGGTCTCCACCCTCCCCCACGACTGTCTGCTTCATCTGTCTGTCTCTCCTTCCTTTCTTCCCCCCAATGCATACATGCATCTCTATCTTGCTTAATATTCTGTGACTATCATTGGCTCAATGATGCTTTAGTGTCTCAAGCCTGCCCAGGGGCCCCTCTGGATGTTCTGGATTCCCCCAGATGTGACTCTCCCCATTTTTTAAAAATACATTGAGGGTGGGGTGTGTGTGTGTCTGTCTGTCTGTGTGTCTCTTTCTGTATGTTTGTGTCTATGTGTGTGTGTATTTCTGTGTCTCTGTATGTGTGTCTATGTGCCTGTGTATGTGTGCGTGATATAGGTATATGTACTCATGCACACAAGTAGAGTACAGAAGAGGACATCAGTCTCTGCCTATTCCTTCTCAATTCCTAGAGCCGAGCTGGTGGCCAGAGTGCTTATGCTGGGTTACAGGCACATGCGGCATTTATTTGTGTGTAGATGCCGTGATTTGAACTCAAGTCCTCAGTGCTAGAGAGAGTAGTTCAAGGGCAGAAAGGGGCCTCGAGCTGCCTGATTTGAAGCTCTCAAGGAGACCGCGGTTGTCTCAAGGCCAGTTATTCCTTGGTAGGCTGCCCCCATTCACAGAGATTTCTATGCCAAAGTGTAATGGCAAGTGAAGAGGAGATAGGCTGGGATCTCTAGTCCCTATGGTCCATCAGCTTCCTTGTGACACAACCTGGTCCTTTCTCCAGAACTTCACAGGCCGAGGGCAGCCAGAGTCTCTCCGCTGTGACACCCCGGAGCAACTGTTGTTAAGGGGCTGCACATCTGAGTACCTCGTGGACCCCAAGAGCCTTGCTGAACCCCAGGAGGACAAGGACAGGGACCAGAAGCAGCTGTCCCCGCAAAATGTGACGCTTCACTTGAGACCAGGTAGGGTCGAACTTGCCTGGTGAGAACCGGGCACGTGGTGTTTACGGGAGCTCAGCCAGCATCCCTGTTGTCACTGTGGACAGGTAGACTGTGGTTTAGTTTCTTCTGACAGTGTTGAGATTCCTGACAGAGGCAGCTCAAATGGGAGAGGGTTTGACTCACAGTTCAGGGGTACAGCCCATCAAGATGAGGGCGCCATAGCAGCGGGAGCTTGAAGCAGCTGGGCACAGGACACCCACAGTCAGGAAGCAGAGGGTGATGGATGCATGCCGCTGCAAGTGCATGTCATAGAGCACAGGATCCCAGCCAGGGAGTGGTGCCGCCCACAGTGGGCGCGTCTACCCGCCTCAACTCACAGACTCAGGACAGTCGCGCACAGGCTGGCCCTGAGACCTTTCTCCCAGGTGATTCTAGATTGTGTAAGGTGGAAAGCCAACACTTGCCATTGTAGGGTGTGTGTCCAGGTTGGCCTGAAGGTTGCTGGGATCCTCATGACTGATGTCCACTCTCCAGACACCTGAGCTCCCAAATACTCTCAGTAAACTGAGGCAGGAGATGCACTTGAATTCAGGGATTGATTCAAGGGTAGACACACACACACACCCTTACCACACACCATGTTCATCATAATTGCATTTTTAATTTAAAAGACTGAGGTTCTCCATACATAGCTCTGCCTCTTGCTAACTCTCAGCAAGCAAATCTCCCCCAGCCTCCATTGTCTGCTGTCTACACTGGATGCCTGGTCTCCCTTTTAACCCTGTGCTATGTTTTTGTTCTGCTTTGCTTTGGTTTTGAGAAAGGAGAACAAACCATTTGGAAAATACTGTTGCATTCACTCTCAGAAGGCCAAGTGTTCTTGAGAGAAGAAGGGCACTGATGAGTCTTGGCACTGATGAGTCTTGCAACTGAGAAACTCTTTAAACCAGTCTGCCCAATAGATGATGTGACTGTGGCCACAGCAAGTGTTTCGGAGCACAGGTCCCAGTGTTGATACGAGGCCTGGCCCCAGGGAGCCAGGGTAGTAAATTGAGCCATGGGCAGAAGCAAATGGCTTGTGTGGGCTCACAAGACATCCTGCTCATGGATCTGGAGAATGGAAGCCCAAAATCAGGGTGCTGGGGTTGCTGGGTTCCTCAGAAGCCACTTCAGACATCTGTTTGGTGTTCCCACATGGCAGGAAGACGCAGGAAAGGTTTCAGTGCCCTCTCCCTTTTAAGCAGGGCCTCACTATGTAGCCCACACTGACTTCCAATTCACAGAGATTTTTCTGCTCTGCCTCCTTAGTGCTGAGGTTAAAGGTTGTGCACCACCAGGTACAGATAGCTATCGGTCCCTTTTAAAGGATGCTATCCCAGGCAGCAATGATGAAAGAAACTGAGAAGACCGAGGTGCTACTAGAGAGAACCGTTCATGTGCAACCCCTGCTCAGTACCAGTGTCCTAAGACAACACAGCCCAGCATGATACCCTTCTCCTTTACAGGTCAAGCGGCAGCATTCAACGTGAGCGTCCAGAGGACCCAGGACAACTCTGTTGACCTGTACATCTTGATGGCCATCTCTGACTCCACGCAAGACCATCTTTCCAATGTCCAGACACTGGGCAGTGACCTGCTCCAAGCCCTCAATGAGATCACCAGATCAGGCCATATTGGTGAGGTCCATAGCCACTGGCCTGGCTGCCCCCAAACAGCACTCTTTTACCTGAAGAGCGATGTCCTCCCTTACACTTGGACATCTGTGTTCACATTCATGCACTTGTATGTGTGTGCATAGCCACATGCACACCCACACGCAGGCTAACACATGTATTAGACCACATGTGCACACACATTCTCAAATACATACAGTGACACAGATGAATAATTTATTTTCACACCTGTACATGCTCACATTCATATAGGAACACACATATGTAAACTGTGTCCAGGTGTATACACGATTTTGAATGCTCACATGTATGCACAGGAACTCCCACAACATACATACTCAAACGCACACATCCACCATTCTGTTTTCTCCCTTGCTTTACTATAAGGCAGGGAAACTGAGGTTGTGTCCAGGTATCTCCCAGGCTCACCTCACTATCTTAGACCCAGCCTCCCAGCCTCATCTGTCCTCCTCAGGCTTCGGATTCATCAGGAACATGACCTTCCAGCACATCCTGAAGCTGACCGATGACTCCGGTCAGTTTCAGAAGGAACTGGTGAAACAACTGGTTTCTGGAAACCTGGAGACTCCCAAGGGACAACTGGATGCTATGATACAAGTCGCCACGTGCCTGGTGAGCCTACCAAGCCCTTCTAAGGCCTGAAGACTTCTCTGGTGCTGCAAGCTATTGTGCCAGCCATGTTCTCTCAAAGGGTCAAGTCACCCCTTTGCTGGCTGTCAGCCTGAGAGGAATAACCCTCACTAGACTTCTGGAAAGCCGCAGGAGGTGGCTGGGGGGTGAGAGGAGGAAGAGGGCAAAAGAACCTGCAAGATTACCTGCAGATTCACTATTATCTGTGATGCCTTCTGAAGAACCTGTCAAGTGACCATAGTAACCTGGGCCTCATCCTACACGTCCTGAGTCAGGGGCCCACTCTCACCTCCAAGGCAAGATAACAATCCCTGGCCAGAGTTTGCTCCTACTTCTCTTCTCTCACCCACACACCGTCCCACATCTGTCCCTGGCTGTCTCTTAATGTCACTGTTGCAGCAAGCTCACTCTGCGCCGGCTCAGCTCTTTTCTCTCAGCTCTCCGGCCTCCCTGGTGTCAGACTACAGCGTGCTGCAAGCACACACCCCTTTTCGGGGATTCTCCAGGAAGATGCAGTTCCCCTGTGGGCCCTGTATTCACACTTGGGATTTGCCTGTCATGATGGACACCACAGATTTGGGGGGGATGTTTTGGGGAGCCAGTCCTGGGTCTGGAGGGATGGACTGTAGAAGTTTTGCCTATTGGGAAGTAGATACACATTTCATGTCCCCTCACCTCACACTTCGGGCATCTTATTAGACACACCCCAGACTCAATCTCGACTCTCTTTCTGTTGTCTGGCTGCTGTGAAACCCCAGAGCCGGTGGGGGGGGGGCGGGGAGGGGCAGGCTTCAGGCTGCCACACCTGGCTCCTGAGGTGGCCAGCAGAAAAAGTACAGCGGGTAACCCCAGGCCATTCGTTTCTCAGGGAGAAATCGGTTGGCGCAATGGGACACGGTTTCTGGTGCTCGTCACGGACAACGATCTCCACTTGGCTAAAGACAAGAGTTCGGGTACCAGACTGAATCCCAGTGATAGTCATTGTCACTTGGAAGATGGCATGTTCAAGAGCAGAAGAGAACCTGTGAGCCCCTTCCTTCCCTGGTGTCATCTGAGGCTTAGCCCTGCATGACACAAGACAGGAACCCAAATGGGAGAAAAAACAGGACTCTTATAAACTTGCCCCCTCATAACAGCCAGGTCAGGATCACACAGGGTCACCTCTCCAGAGCCTTAAATACCTCTTTCCAACCTAAGAAACAAATTCAAGAAAAACTCAAAAGCTGTGACTGGTCCTATTAGGTCTCAGGTATCAGCCTCAGGCCGGAGCACAGCGGCAAGACACCAAGACATACCAAAGAGAGTCTTCCCTGTTCTTCAAGTCAGTGGGGGAGTCACAAAGAAATGGAGATGGGCTGGAGGGCTAAAAGGAGCCACTGAGAACAGTCCCTAGGGGATGGAGTGGGCTAGGAGGAAGGGCCCTGCAGGCAAGCTGCAGCAGGGTAACTTTGAAGAGTCTAGAAGGGAGGACAATGAAGACCCCCCCCCCTTCCTGAGTCCCAACCTAGCATGGCAGCCGTGGGTCCCTGTTAGAGTGGGGTCTAACAGAGCCACAAATGACTGGATGTGGGTTATAAGGAAGCCTGAGAGGTTGCCAGGATTAGAGGGATCCTGGGTCTACACCAAGAGACCAAGCACACTGCAACCTTTGGTATTTTCTTAACTGTCTTTCAACATCATTCATTTCTGCTGAATTCTGTTCACATATTTGTACACCTTGTTCAGATAAGGTGCTGCCACAGGACAAGGGTGATATCATAGTCCTCAGAGCCATAGTCCACTGGGTGGCCTGACGGGATGCCCCTTCTCCCCAGGACGACCATTCAGTGCTCCAGCTGGCAAGGAAACTGGCTGAAAACAACATCCAGCCCATTGTCATGGTGCCCTCGAGGATGGTGAAAACACATGAGGTAAGAGAGGTGGGTCTTGACCAAGAGTGGCAGGCATTTCAGTTGCAGCGTGAGGAAGCCCAGCATTCTTGCGGAATCACGGGAGTGGAGTCCTGCTTCCACTTGGGAAGGGCCTGAGACCAGAATGAGACACAAGTCCAGCAGTCTGAGACAAGGAAGATAGCCATGATCTATTTGCCTGATGACCAGTTCTTATGGGTCAGCAGGATCCCTACAGTAGAACCTCAGAGCTGCAGTCTGCAGTGGGACCATTTGGGACCTCCTCCTCTATGAGGACTGCTCTAGGGACTTCTGAGCTGATCCATCCGGTTAATTCAGAAAGCAGCTGCCCCCAGTAACAAATTCTCCCCATCTGACAGTGACATCAGTGTCCCCTGACATCATCCATCCTCAGAGACACACTCGTGTGACACATGAGAATTCAGGTTGACTCCCCTTGTGCCTGGACTCTCTAAAGCTGTGTGGCCTTGCACAACAGCCGGGTGCAGGGCTGGGTTGAATAAGAACATGAATCTTGGGGGAGGAAGCCCTACAATGGCCGGGGAGTTGACTGTGGCTGGATGTGCGTTGCTGAATGAGGACGCAGGGTTGTGTCACATCACAGGTCTCAGGCAGGCCTTGGTTGCCAGGACAACAGGAAAACCACACTTCTTGCTGTTAGGTTCCCAGGCTCCAGAGAAGGAAAGCTACCCTACAGAGATAGTAAGAGGAGAGGTGGCAGCCTGGAATACCGCCATCACAGCAGCCACGGGGAACAGTGGTTTGGCTCTGCACGGGTTGCCAGCTAGCGGAACAAAGAGGAGGCCACTCCATTGTCAGGATGTCACAGCCCCTATGTCCATCTGTGACTGGGCTATGACAATCCCTCCTCACAGAGCTGTAGTGGGTCAGGAGTCATACTCCCATAGACAGCATGGTGACAAGGGAGGAAGCCACAGATGGGAGACTTGAGGCCCACCACTTCCTTTGCCCTGAGAGGTCATAGGCCTCCATAAGGCTCTGTTCTCGGGAGGTTGGTCAATGCCACAGGGAGCACATGAGAATGTTACACACAAGACCCTTCCCGTGGATGCTTCTGGACTGAGGGGAAAGCAACTTTCATAAACAGGACAAGGCAGAGCCCGAATTTTCTGGTGGGCTGGTCCCATAGCCAAGACAAATGACATTGTTTGAGCTGACGAGCTCAGAGAGGTTTGGTGGCCTGGATGTAAAAAGCCTACTGTGCTCACAGAGAGGGCAGAGAAGTGTCTATCCTGACTGTCGGTAGGATTTGTCTGGAAAGGGTACCAACATTTCCTTTTCATGACATGTGACACGGTCCTTGAGTGACACTAGGCAATTGTGGGGAGGATGATGGTCTGTCAGCTATCCAGGGATTCAGGCTGAGCCACCTCCAGGGACACTCTGGGAAGCAGATCAGCTCTGCCAGGGCTGATTGTCACAGGGTTGTTTAACATGGTCCCCATTGAAATCAGATTGCTCAAACCCAGTGATGCTCAGTAAGGCTAACCTCTTCCTCCTCTTCCTGTAATTTTATCACTTTCTATTGCCATCCGTGCCCCTATGTATCATGGGTATGATTTCTGTCCACCGTGATGATATGGTGAAGATATTGTCCCGTGATAAGACAGGTGTGTGTTCCCCAGTCAGTGATATCAACAGCTTGAAAATGGAACTGCCTGCCAGGGGCACCTACACCACAGGCATGAGAGTACTAAGAGCCAGGTGTCGGCACTTGGCAGCATGTCACCGATGCTCCTTCTGCGACTCTGTGAAGTGGAGACTCAGTTGAGCATCATCCTAGCCACTTGGAGAGCTGGAGAGACCCCCTGGGTATCACAAGCCCTCACGAGCACGGAGGAGGTCCCAGGTGCCAGCTTGATCTTCTCTCTCAACAGAGACTCACCACGTTCATCTCCACGTTGGCCATCAGGGAACTTTCGGGTGACCCCAGCAGTGTGGCACAGTTCATTAAGGACACCTACAGGGTGAGTCTCCTGGAGTAGCTGCGTGAGATGGTCTGAACCTCACAGTTAGCAGAGCTGGCTTACGGAACCCTGCTTGTAACCTCCGGCAGCCCCGACCAGCACCCTACAGTCTTCTGGACAGACACAGAGGACAGGGCAGTTCCTCTTACTGGTGAATGAGTGTGTGGCTCACAGATCTCCTCTGGCTCTCTCTAAAACGTGAGTTCCAAGTCCTACCCAGATGGGGCTCTCTCCTGCCTACCGCCATGGAGATATTGGAGGGCAGGTGGCCATGGAAGAGCACATGCTGTCTCACAGGCTGGGGAGACCACAGACGTCGCCTTAGTAAATTCAGATGCTGTGTAGACAGTCTTGGGAAGAAGGGCCTGCCCTAGTTCCCTTTCTGTTACTGTGTTAAAGAGAAAGCACCCACAGTGAACTAGGCCCTCCTGTATCAAGTAGCAATTAAGAAAATGCCCATAGACGTGCCCACAGGCCAGTCTGATAGGCCAATTCCTCAACCGAGGTTGCCTCTTCCAAAGGGACTTCCAAAGGTTTGTATTAAGCTGACAGAAACCAACCAGCGCAGCACCTCCTGCATGCCGGTCCCACTCCTGCCCCAGGCAAACGCTGCAGACCTTCATTCCTCATCCCCCCCCCCCTGGTGTGTTGTCTATCCAGCTGCATCCAAATCCACTCCCTCGGGGTCCCAGGGTTCCGGTAGACACCAGCTTGCATGACATACTGCATTGCTCGGGGCTTACAGATACAGAAATGTACAAGTGACGGGTGTCCTTAAATTCTGAACTAGCCTTCTGTGACCAAACATCCTGGGATCCGCCAGCACAGTGTGTGGGGGCCCCGGTAACACTGCCGCCAGTGACCATGGAGAGGTTTCATCTCCTTCTCTAGCCTTGTGAACCCCAGATGCTCCCCAAAAGACTCTGTGCCAGGCCCTGCCAAGTCTAGCTCTGCCTTTCTAGGGATGACTCAGGTGACGCCATCCTTGCCCTCTTGCCAGATGCCACCTGTTCCCTTTCTCCTCCCATCTGTGCTCCGTCTCTCACATCTTCAACAGTCTGTGGCTCCTCCTCAGCTGGCCCTGGCGTTCAGCAGTGAGGGGACTGTCCTCAAAGGGCTCACAGCTGTGTCTATGCTGATCTCCTACCAATGGCCTGTCTCAGAGCAAGCCATGGCGTCGACCTGCTGGCCTGCCCTGACATGCTCACTGAGCTACCAATAGGTGTTTGTGTCATCAACTGGTGTGCAGGGGAGGAAGGGCATGAAAAGTGTAACAGTGCCACAGTACTGGGGGGCAGGGACAGCTGAACCTGTCACCCCTGAGCATGGCTTTTCTCTGCCCACAGAGACTCACCTCCAGAGTCTTCCTGGACCACACCACCATCCCCAACACCCTGAAAGTCACCTACGACTCCTTCTGCAGTAACGGGGCATCAAGTACAGGCAAATCCAGAGGGGAGTGTGACGGTGTACAGATCAACGACCAGGTGAGCCTGGGCTTCCCAACCCAGCATGCTAGAGGGCCCACCAGGTATTTCAATAACTCAATCTCAGGGACATTCAGGAGGAAACAGAGGCTCACCTGGAGCAAGCAAACGGGAAAGCAATTGGTGGCCAGCGGCCAGACGCTTCTCCCTTTAAACATCACTTGGCAGACTGGTGCTGTCTATACGGTAATGTTAAGGAGCAGGAAGGCACCAAATGCGCAGACCAGGAAACCCCACACCCCTCCTGGAATAACCCAGACACACTAACCAGTCATGCAATAACAGCACCCCCTAGGGGGCAATTGCTAGACATGAAGGGAGATTAAAAAATAAGGTATGGATTGGGTCAGCTTTTCTGACTTTTGTTTCATTTTACCTTTTGATGGAAACATCAAGTCTCAAGCCACACAGGTGAGCAGAAAAACAAGCTGACTTCTTTCCCTAACAAATATAAATTTGTTATCCAAGTTTTAATCTTTCTTTTAGCTCATGAACTAACATCACCACACACACACACACACACACACACACACACACACACCTACACACACCCCAAACAGAATACCATCCCTTCATGCTGGGTGATTCATATGAGAAACTGACAAATTTTATTCTAAATTTTAGATGGTGCGTTACTTATTTTTACTGACATTTCTTCTCTATCTTTAAGTACCATTGGCTTAAACTGATTTCAGATGTAGCCTGATTTTGCAAACCAGCACTCTCTGTCATCAGCCCTGCCATCTTTGCGGCACCTGTGTGTGCTGTCACAGCCTGGGACACTCACCTCTATTCTGGGTTGGATAAAGAACACCACACTCCCTGTGGCATTCTATTATCTTAGCACTCTGGACACAAGGGAAAACTGTGCTCCACACATTCACTGTTAAAAATCTCCTATTGTATGGATAATGAAAAACGCTACCTCCCTAGTCTGATTCACAGTAGGGCTTGGCTGCTGGTTAGTAAGGGCTGGGGTGGGGTAGAGTGGGGGTCTGGACTCCCTATAGCTTGATCCATAGTCTGTCCCAAGATCCTCTGCTTCAGAAAGAACCCATGCCACCCCTCCCCAGACATCACCCTGATCCCTCCCAGCACCCATGAGGGGAAGGAGTAGGACTATGACCCTGGTCACCCATGGCCCCTGTCTAAGCCCCATTACCCTCCTCCAGGTCACCTTCCAGGTCACTGTCATGGCTTCAAAGTGCATTCAGAAGCAGGTCTTTGTCATCCAGGCCCTAAGCTTCACTGATACGGTGACCGTGCGGGTCCTTCCCCGGTGTGAGTGCCAGTGCCGGGACCCGAGTCAGGAGCACGGCCTCTGTGGGGGAAAGGGTGTCATGGAGTGTGGCATCTGCAGGTGAGGCAGGTACATGCTGCCCTTGGCAGTCCAACCCATGGGAAGGGTATCTATGGATGAGGTGATCACAGACAGCCAACAGCACTTTCTTTCCCTAGATAGCTCCTAGGCTGCAGGTGTGAGGAGCTGGTGGGGAGCCTGGGGTTCACACTCCCAAAGTCCTTGCTATCACTCCCCAAGCCATGGTATTCCTCGACAATTCCGACTTCACTCTCCACTCTCTGGCCACGAAGGGTCCCAGGCAGAGAATTGGCTCACAGGAAACTCCTCTCACCAGAAGACAGATCTAGTAGCAGGCAAGGACTGAGACCAAGTCAAAGCTTAGGTCTGGTTTATCAGCTACCAGAGATCCAGGGACATTCAGAAGCCTCAAGTAGTGTACCATTTGCCCCATTGTCTGCGCGATGCCATCGTAGCCTGTCAGAGGGACTGTTCATGGGCCAAGGACAAGCTTATGCTTGGCCACCCTACCCAGGGCGGCCTTGGGTCTACCTCAGGTGCGCACTCAGAACACCACTGAGAAAGGAGTGGCCGTGGTGTGCCATACTTTCCAGGTGTTTGGATGTGTGCACTGGGCCCAAGGGCTGAAGGTGTAACCACTTCAGGGAAGAACCTGATCACTGCCCTTCCTGTATGGCCACAGGTGCAACTCTGGCTACACAGGGGAAAACTGTGAGTGCCAGACACAGGGCCAGAGCAGCCAGGAACTGCAGAGAAGCTGCCAGAAAGACAACAGCTCCCTTGTGTGCTCAGGATTGGGAGACTGCATCTGTGGGCGGTGTGAGTGCCATCGCAGTGACGACCCCAGCAAAGTGATCTTTGGGCAGTACTGCGAGTGTGACAGTGTAAACTGTGAAAGATACGATGGCCAAGTCTGCGGTGGTCCACGTGAGTGACAAGGGCCACCGCAACTGGGGGATGGACTTTCTTGTCAGTTTGCACCAGAAGATGTTGAGAGGGACACTGGGACCGATGGACAGATGATTGCTAGTCTTGCCGAGCTGCACAGCAGCAGCAAGGCTGGACAGGCCTTCCATGTCTGTGAGGGTCAGCCATTGTCCCTGGAGGACAACAGAAGTAACAGTCCTCACTCAAGAGATATTCAAACACGATGTGGAGGCCCAGTCCGGCTGAAAGGCAGATGTGTTGTCGGAGGGGTGGGGGAATCTCTCTGGTCCCTGTGTCTTTGCCCAGCTGTCCTTGTGTTGTAGGGCTGGGTGAGAAGTTACTGGTAGACGCAGGCAGCAAGGAGGCTGTAAGTTCAGTCCTTCCTGGCAGGCACTATCGGGCAAGGGCCCAGGGTGATGGGAGAGTGGTTCCTAGTTCCCACCCACCTCCAGGAAGGTGAGTTGTGTGACCTCGGCTGTTTTCCAGAGAGGGGCTCCTGCTCCTGTGGCCAGTGCGTTTGCAGGGAAGCCTATGAGGGTTCAGCCTGCCAGTGTCGGAGGTCCACTGAGGGCTGTCTGAGCAAAAACCTGGTGGTGTGCAATGGCCACGGCCGCTGCCGCTGCAACAGTTGTGAGTGTGACCCCGGCTACCATCCACCGCTGTGTGAGGAGAGCTCCGCTGTTTCTCCTGCTGCTTTCTCACGCTGCCACAAGTACATGTGAGTGTCCCCAACCACCCACGCTGCCCTCACAGCTAGGCTACCTGGGAGTCCCCAGGGGTGCCACTACACCACAGTTCTCAGCAAGATCCAGCAGACCCAGCAGGAGGTGTCATTTTGAGGGGGTCTGTACCTCCCTTGGATCCAATTTCCACTGGCTCTGCCCTTTGGTCTCCTCCCAGGATCACAGTCTGCTCTACCCTCACTTACACCACTGTGCTGACCTCTAAGGGAGGCTGGGATTCTCACTAAAGGGCCAACTTGTATGTGGAACACCCGCACATATTACACTCCATGAACCTTGACACTCCCACGTCCCCTGAGACACCTGCTCATCCTTGCTTATCTGTACACCCTAATTATCAGGGCACCCTTACACGGCAGTCTACGCTCACACAGTAATACACCTTGGCATCCCTGTGAAGTCTTGCACAGCTAGACAAACTGATCCACCAGTGCACCCTGACACACCAGTTTGCACTCACATAACACGCATCTTGACAAACTCACACAGCCTTGCACACAGTACTCTCTCATTCACCAGTGCTCCCGAACATACACGTACACAGTGACACTTCGTGCACCCTGACACACACACAGCCTTACACACCAGCACACCCTTATTGGCTGGGACATGCGCACACACCAGTATGCACTCACTCACCATTCACCCTGACACACCCATGCAGCCAGACACCCATAAAGTCTCGTACACTTATAAATCCTGACACACTCATGCATCTTGCATAGTGCTGCACCCAACACACTTGTGTACCCTCACACAGTGTGCACCTTGCCCATCCTTGTGCCCTTGACACCCCCTCGCCATCCTATTTCATCAAACTCATTCCCAACTTCTCCTCAGCTCCTGTGCCAAGTGCTTAAAACTCAGCAATGGAGCACCTTGCTTCTGGGAGTGTATGGATCTGTTGAGTTCAGAATTTCATCGCAAGAACTGCAGTGAACAGGATGCAGAGGGCTGCTGGACGACCTACACTGTGCGCCAGCGAGACCGGAGAAGCATCTATTCCATCTATGTAGAGGAGAGCCGAGGTAAGGCTGGACAGTGCCCAGATCTGGTGAGGTAGGACATGGTGACAAGAACTCTAACCCAAGAGCCTCTGCAGATAGCAAGAGGGCTGCAAAGGGAAGGGTCTCACTCCAGTGGGCAAGGATACCCAGTAGCAGAAGGAGAACTATCCAGGATACCTGGGCAGGTAAGCAGTACCCTCACCTGGCCCTACACCAGGAGATGGTTGGCAGACAGGTACCTCTGGTGGTAACTCCAGTCTGTGTTGAGCATGGCTCCATGGAAGCACCACACCTTACAGTTGGAGCATCTCCCATTTGATGGGAGGGCCCCAAGGACTGGTACCGGTTAGCTGTTTCAAGACACCTATCACGAGTCTCAAAGGAATGGAGTGAATGCCTCTCAAGCACTCTTTGCCCCACGCAGCTCAAGTCCTGGACAATAATATCTGTGAATGGAAGATTCTGACCTAGTCTTTGTGGGGTCCATGGCATGGTCCTGTTGCAACTACAGTTAAAATGAAACAAAGACCATGTGGTGAGCGGCCCATTCTCCTGGAGGGAAAAATGAGATCATTGAGACAAGGAGACCCAGTAGGTCAGTGGTCACAACAGTCATCAGCCCACGGGCACCATACATCCTCTACGGGTACAAGTTTGTTCCTGAGCATGCCAAAAAGCTATTAGAAGTTCCCAGAAGAAAAAATGGCAATACTCACATTGTCTTTTTTCTTTTTTAAATCTCATCTGGCAACCAGGAGGACAGTGTCCTCCTGGTGACCACACAGAACTGTTGAGTGTCCTATTCGACACAGTACTGTAAGAGGACACGGTGAACATGGTCTTCTTCGTGACCAAACAGACCCAGCACTATCAGAAATCAAGGTGCACATAGTCAGGAACCATATTAATACAATTCTAGCCACAGTTGGGTTAACACACACCTATCAGGGACCAGGTAGATATAGTAGTGGTATGGTCCCGTCAGGCATGAGGAAATAATCATCTCGGTGTATAAAGTGGTTGCTCCCTTGTCAGGTGGACACTGTCCAGTCATCAGTACAAGGTGTGTTTATACTGCCTGGGACCAAGTGGACATGGTCCTGTCTTGAACTGAGATAGGCATGATCCTGCCAAATATTGCTGTCCTGGTCAGGAGTAAGACTGGAGGTGGACAGGTTGAGCTGGGTTGAGTCCAGAAGTAGTATGGACAGATACCACCCTTGGATGGAAATGGCAGAAGAGATAGGGGACTAAGTGATAGTTTGAAGGTCCAGGGTTCTCCAACAGATGGATGAGACACAGTTTGGAGAAGTGAGGAGTGACAATGGCCAAAGATGTGGAAGATGGCGGATTTGGGCAGAAGGTAAGATGTCCTTACAGGTCATAGGCATGCAGCTCCAGAATTCTAGTTTCTCGTCCCATTCTTACTTAGCTGAAAGGACAAAGGCAGAGAGATTGCTTGAGCAACCCAAGAAATGTTGGCCAGCAGCACACTGGAACTCCTATAGGACAGAAACCTGAGCCTACTGTTCTCCAGCCCTTCTCAAGTTGAAACCCATGAGAGTAGGAGGGGCACAGACTCTGGGTGAGGACCTGTCCTCAAGCCATAATCATGAACTTCTCCTGGGGTCCCCATTCCCACTGTGCAGTAAGATGGCTTAGGGTCCCTCGGGAATGTCCATAACTTTCTCTGTGAATAAAATGCCAGGCCTAGTGGCCTTTAAGTATCATTTGGGACCACAGAGACTGGCCTTGCTTTCTGATGCTGACTGAGGCTGTGTTCTCTTGTCTACCCATGTTGTGTGGCAGAGAGCGAGTCTCTGGAGCAGGACCCTCTGGGAGAGTGGGTGGCATGCAGAGGCTGTGGACTTGTGGGTAGATACTCACATAATTCATGGCTTGTGCTTTTTCCTTAGAGTGTCCCAGTGTCACCACCATTGTGCTGGGCATTGCGGTGGGTGTCCTGCTGCTTGCTGTCCTCCTATTGGTCTTATGGATAATCCACCTGAAGGAAACCCAGAAGGTCAAGCTTTCCAGAATGGGTGGGGTTCAGCGCGCGCTGGACCAGCGTAAGTGACTAGACTATATGATCCTGCACCCTGCTATGCTCTGTAACTTCTCACACTGTAGGTCGTGGCTGTTTCTGGAGGTCAGCAAACACCCTGCCTCAGCAGCTCAGCTGAGCGCATACTATAAAAGCTTTGCTGCAAAGACTTAATTCATGGGAAGGCCTTCCATTTCTGCCTTGGTCCTCAAAGTGACATTTTTAAACTGACCTGGTAGCCTCCAAGAGAGTCCCAGAAGTCCTCCCCACACAAACAAAGTCATGTTTGGTTTCTCCCCAGAAGAGCCTCATCTTCAAGAACAGCACCATAAGGAATTACCATGGTGGCATCAAGAGAGACGGGAGACCTGATGAAGATAAGGCATCACCATGGTGGCATCAGGAGAGACAGGAGACCTGATGAAGATAAGGCATCGGGACCAACCAGAATGAACCCACCAACCACACCTCCACACTATAACCAACCAGGAAATGGCTTATACTCCCCAAAATCACCAACACAAAAGCTGGCTTTATTTGTTCCCATAGCGACCAAGATGCCAGATCTTCAGTGGACTTCTTTCCAAGGACAGCCCCCTCTTCAATCATTCATAAAACTTTGAGGAAAAAAATAAACTTCCTAAGTCTTAGGAGGCCAGACGCATGCTTTCTGTGTGAAAAGTAAGAAACCAGTTCAATTAAATGTAGGGCTAATTTACATGTTAAACATCTCTTTTGGGTTTGTGTTCCTGTGTACATACATGTCAGGAGGTGACATTAGGCGCCTTCTTCCATTACTCTCTACCTTATTTTTTGAGACAAGGTCTTTCCTTGATCTTGAAGCTCACCAGTTGGATAGACTGGCTAGCCAGTGAGTTCTAGGGTTTCCCCTTCCCAGAACTAGCCCAACGTTTATATTGTTTCTGGGAATACAGGTCACCATGG
This sequence comes from Microtus pennsylvanicus, assembly GCF_037038515.1. Lineage (NCBI taxonomy): Eukaryota > Metazoa > Chordata > Mammalia > Rodentia > Cricetidae > Microtus > Microtus pennsylvanicus. Next base: position 35,270,838 of record NC_134579.1, on the reverse strand, counting down.
GCAGGAAGGCCATGATAACCAGAACATGAGGAAGCTGGTCCCTTTGCATCTGCAGTCAGGGATCAGAGAGAGATGAATGCTGGCATTCATACTTTCTCTCTTTTTATTTGGTCCTGGACCCTCGCTCACCTATAGGATGGTGCTGCCCATGTCTGGGGTGAATCTTCCTACCTCAGTTACACCTGCTTGGAAATGCCCTTCCTTCAGAGTGTCTCCTAGGTGATTCCAAATCGAGTCAAGTTGGCAATCAAGATTAACCACCACAGGCTATAGTCATGTTGTCAACAGATGACTGTGGACCTTGGGCTTTCTCAGCATCCGTCATTCCAGGAGTTGACTTCCTTTTCCTTCCTTCCTTCTTTCCTTCCTTCCTTCCTTCCTTCCTTCCTTCCTTCCTTCCTTCTTCCTTCTTTCTTTCCTTTTCTTTTCTCTGTGGTTTCTCTCCTTCTTCTTATAAAGTGAGCACAAGGATTGTGGAGGCTTCAATCTGATGACTTTGCCTAATCTAATAATTTTCCAAAGGCTCTGGTGTTAGCCACCACACTGAAATTAATCTTCTATCCCCTTACTACCATTAACATATAGTTTGGAAATATTAATCCCCTGCAGGAGTTTTGGGAAACAAACCAGCTTCAAACCACATCTGCACACCCATTTCCACAAAAAACAAACAAACAAACAAAAAGAAAAAAACCTTGGCTGGTTTTTAGGACCATCATCCATGAGCTTAGGAAGACTTGATGCCAGGGTAGGCATTCTTGTGATATTTCCTTCTATGTCCATTCTGCTTCACCTGCTCCTTGCTAGATCACTTGTCCACCGTTTGGCCTTTCTAGGGACCACCCTTTGCCCAGTGTAGGGTTTTCCTTTTCTCTTCTTTTCATGTCATTCTTCTTGATGATCTCCAGAACCCTTCCCTTCCATAGTGAACCAGGGTAGAGCCAGCACACAGAAAGTATTTCTCCAGTATTCTCTGGATTTTTTTTTTATTGTACACATCATCAATCTCCACTCATGAATTAGGCACTATAGAGAACCCAATGGCAAGTCCTTCTAGACTGCCAGCAAAATGTGTTCTTTCTGTTAAATATCCTTAGTCTACTCTTGCCCACAGCGTCCTCTCTGAGTCAGCTTGGCATCCCAGGATACCTATCTCTAAATTCCTGTCTTACCATGATTTTGTCTTAGATTTAAGCAATCCTGAAGGAAACAATTTTCCAAAGGACTTAGTACCCTATAGAAATAATGATAAAATCCCCCCCATCCCTCAGTCTTAGTCAGTGTTCTATACTATGAAGAAACACCATGACCACACAACAACTCCTATAAAGGAAAACATTTAATTGGAGCTTGCTTACAATATTTAATATTTAAGTCCCTTATTGCTATGGCAGGAACACATGGTATGTGCTGGCAGTCATTGGCTGGAGCAGCAGCTGAGAGTTCTACCTCCAGACCCATAGGAAGCAGGAAGAGAGAGCCACCCGACCTGGCTTGGGCCCTGGAAACCACAAAGCCCACCCATAATGACACACTTTCTCTAACAGGGTCACACCTCCTAATCCTTCTAAGTAGTGTCAGTTCCTGATGACTAAGCATTCAAATACATGAACCTATGGGGGCTATTCATATTCAAAGCACCACCACCCCCAGCAGTCAGTCTCATTGCCCCACCCACAATGTTGCTACTTGGCCTTCTTCTTAAAAGAGCTACTGGATGTGTGCTCTCCATCATACAGGGTCCTGCCTCTAAGCTGTTCCGCAATTTAGACTTTTATATGACATAAATTCCTGATTTATTTCAATATCCTACGCAGAAAACTGCCATTGGGTTTATTTTAATGATAAAATGAAACCTCAGGAATCTGCACTACGGCCAGCTCTAGCTCATGTTCTTACCATCATGTGCTTGGGACTTTCAAGTTAGGAGTTGTATATTTTCCAGGGCAGAGAATGAGATTTTGCATTTTTCAGGTCTCCACTGTGCTTGCTCCTATGTGTCCTGAGGGAGGTAAATGAAAAACACCCCACATTTTTATTTTAAGTACCATTGGACTTAAGCTCAGGCCATCTACAGCAACAGCTCTTAATAACTCACACACCCTTATGTCACCTTTCCTCCTCACTTTCCCTACCCTGAGCACTTACTTCCTGGGTTAACCTTCTGTGAAGGAGAAGAAACTCACACAGTTACCCCATCAATTTTGCTACCACTGGGTCACATGATCAGGACATTGGGTCATGAGGTAACTAACTTCAAGTGACAATTCTGAATCTCTAATAAATTTCACTAATATCTTTAAAAGTCCCAGCCTACACACAGGCTAACTATAGAGGGTATTTGAAAAGTCTATAGTCCACAAACCAGAGAAGCTACAGGTCAATCTGGCCCCTAACTGCTGAAATGGAAAAATTAAAAAATGCTGCAGGACCCCTTGTGGCTGCAGGGGCAGAAATGCTGCAGGTCTTCGAGCAGGGGCAGGCAGCAGGCCATGTGGCAGCAGGCAGTGGGCAGGGGGTCCCGAAAGCAGCCAGTCCCAGGTAGGGACAGTGTACAAGACCACAAGGAGAGACAGAAAGATGAGAATGCCACAAGACAACACCGCAGGTCTTCCAACATGGTCCTGGGCAGGGAGACATATGGTGGTGGGCAAGAGACAGAGACATGGATAGGCATGCCATACAGAGTGAGGTTGGATATTTATTTAGTGGGTTATAGAAGGGAAGAGGGGGGAGAAGGAAAGAAGAGCAGAGAGAGAGAGAGAGAGAAGGGGGAAGGAGAGAAGTGGAGAGAGGCAGGAGCTGCCTCTTGGAGAGGGAGATGGAAAAGCTGAAAATCAGCTTGTCTCAGGCTGGGGAGAGAGTGGGCATGGCTTGTCTCTTAAAGAGACAGGACAGACCATTACAAATGTAAGTTCAATGAGATGTGACTATAAACTACAGCCAAGCTTAAAACACCAACAAAACCAACAACTTGGAAATTCTACACAGACAGGAATATGTTTTATGTCCCAAAGGAAGCTCTGACAAAGAGGGCTTTTGGCAACCTTGAAGCTTTCATGGAAGCTCACTGAACAATGGTACTGAAACATGTCAGTTTTTTATCAGGGTGATGCTTCTGAGGTGCCAGAGAGACTGTACCCCAAGAGTCAAGAGTCATGCAAGCCAAGAGTCTATGTCAAAGAGCTGATCACCTGATTGTGGATACCTATGGTTGGCTTTTTCTGAACACAGTGCATTCAGGATGCTGTACACAATGTCACAGGCAGGGTGTCTTAAGGAGCATTTTGTAGAGCATGCTATTCCTCTCTTCTCTGCTATTAATTTCTAATTTTTATATAACCTTCACTTGCAGTATTCGTGGACTTGCAAGACAGAAACATATTTTATTGACGATTTCTGCTGCTTTCTAAAATAGTGCAGATCATGTCACCAGCAGACACTTAAGTCATGTATCTTGGATCGTGAGATACATACTCAATACTTGGAAAATATTTATAGGACTTGAGTGTGAATTTCTGTAAATTTTGAAAGTATTTCTGGTTTGGTTAGGGCTTCATTTGTTTTTCTTTAATCACTTCTGTGTTTCCTGACGCATGACAGGAGCAAGGGCGAGTACTCAGAATCCCTGATAGGTTTACAGATACAAATGCATGATTCTGAGTCATCGGGTGGATGCTAGTGTTGAGCTGTGGCAGATAGCTTCACAAGTATTTCAATGACAGAGGAGAGACAAATCCCCCATGTCCACAGATGACAGAGAAGCAAATTTATAAAGAAAAGACACAGCAAAGTTTGTACAATTATTTATGAAAAAAGCTGTCATCTAGTCAAAGGCAGGAAATAGAAGAGAGTCGGTAGATATCCCAAGGAGATCCCAGAGATACTCAGCTTGACTTCCATTAGCTGCAGTTTACCAAAAGGGTCCAACAGCTCATGCTGAGGCTCCTAATAAAGCCAAACTCAATTCCCAACACCCAAGGTTTTTTTTTTTAATGTAATTGCATTCATAGGCAATTCAACGTCTCTTACACTGTGACATTCTACACTTGTATACACAGTGAGGTATTTATGGTTATAAATAGGCTTATTGCCTTTGTAATGTTTGGGGGACATAGGAAGAGTTTGCAGTATTTCTAGGCATTGTGGGGCATCAGAAGCTTCCTTCCAAGCAACGTGGAATCCTAGCACATGATAATCATTGAGAAATCTGTTATGTCTAGCAGTACAAGCTTGCGGTCCTGGCCACTCGGAGGCTAGGGCAGGAAGATTGCAAGTTGAAGCCTTATCTGGGTTATTGTGTGAGCTCAAGGCCACTGAGCTACTTAGTGAGACTGTGTATCAAACTAAAAGTCAAAGGGGCTGGAGAGATGACTTGGAGATTAATGCACTTGCTGTTCTTGCAGAGGACCTGAGTTTGGATCCCAGCTACTGTATTGCGCAGCTCACAGTCACCTGTGACTCCAGTTCCAAAGGATCTGATATCCTTTTCTGGCCTCTATAGGTATCCATTGCACATGTATGGATACCACACACAGACATGCATACATATGGACAAATAAATAATAAAATAAATCTTTAAAGAAAAGTAAATAATGGCAAGTACAAAAGAGATAGGTGACTTATCTCAGAGGTCCAGTCTTGCCTAGTACATTGAGGGTTTTCAGTGTCATAATTCCAGACAAGAATGGAAGGGAGGGAAGGAGGGGAGAAGGAAGGAAATCAACCAAGTAAGAAATCTTGGATGCATGTGGAGATGAGCCAGACCTCTGTTCACATGAGTATGTGTCTCAGATGTTCAAACACCACCCCACAGGTCACACAGTAAGATACCCCCAGGCTCAGTCACTTCTCTCCCAGCTTCCTCTGCAATATACTTCTGTGGGCCTTTTGACTCCAAAAAGGGGTGCTCCAACCCTGCAATAACATATCACAATGATCACACTTAGCCCTGTCTGCCCCCTGGTTTGAGAGGCTTTGGTGGCTAAGAAGCCAGTGAGTGTGGGTAGCCACTTCTGAGCACGCACAGGGATTCCTAAAACAGCCTAGAAAGAAAACACATGTTTGCCTGCCTCCTAGCTTCTGATGCCACTACATTCCAAGGTGTGCTGGAGAGGCAGGAAAGAGGAGTGGAGGAGGAGGGGTGGAGGAGGAGGGGAGGGGAAGTGGAAGAGGAGAGGAGGAGGGGAGGAGGAGAGTTGGAAGGGTGGAGGAAGAGGGGAGGAGGAGAGGTGGAGGAGAGGAGGAGTAGGGAAGGAAAAGGGGAGGAGGAGAGGTAGAGGAGGGGAGGAGGGGGAGGCAGAGAAGGGAAGGAGGGAGTGGAGGAGGATTGGAGGAGGAGGGATGGAGGAGAAGAGGAGGAGGGGTGGAGGAGGAGGGGTGGAGGAGGATTGGAGGAGGAAGAGTGGAGGAGGAGGGGTGGAGGAGGATTGGAGGAGGAGGGGTGGAGGAGGATTGGAAGAGGAAGAGTGGAGGAGGAGGGGTGGAGGAGGAGGGGGGAGGAGGAGGGGTGGAGGAGGAGGGGTGGAGGAGGAGGATTGGAGGAGGAGGATTGGAGGAGGAGGGGTGGAGGAGGAGGGGTGGAGGAGGAGGGGTGGAGGAGGAGGGGTGGAGGAGGAGGGGTGGAGGAGGAGGGGTGGAGGAGGAGGGGTGGAGGGACAGAGGAACAGAGTAGACACATGTGGTGGAACTAGAGACATAACAGTTGTGGTTGGTGTGAGAAGGCTGAAAATGATAGAGGCCATTGCCCAGAGGGGTCAGCAAGATAGTTTGTTTTTATTGGAGTTTTGTGGGGTTATTTTTATTTTTTAATTTTTATCTTTTATTATCTTTTGGGGAAGAGGTTAAAGGGAGAGGTGGATGGATATGGAAGGACTGGATGATGAACAGTACTGGGGCCATGATGTGAAATTTCCAAAGAATTAATTTTTTAAAAGTTAAGGGGAAAAAACCTCCATCACCAATAAAAAAATTAGTTTTTTATTTAGAATTTTTTCTATTAGTTGAACTACCTCAGACTTTATTATCCATGAAACTGAAAAGCGTTACCCAGCTGCAAATGATGTTATCCTATAAAACGTGTGCATTCTTTAGGTTCCCAGAGAGACATAGAATCAACGCCTTCTGGGCTACATTCCCCTCAGATTTACTGGCTGGCGCCTTACCCAGCATTATCAGGAGGTGGGACACCAACCTCTAATCTGTTGGCCTGAGGTCACTGGCTGGGATCTCAGGATCTGCCTCGGACCCTAATGGGATACAATCCCACTGCAGTTTTAGAAGTGGTCTATGCTCCCAGCGTCACAAGACAGACAATGGGGCTGCTTAGGACTCGGTCTGCCACCAGACACCACAAACATGGTTGTCAGTCCCTGTCCAAGGTTTCCAGGTTGTGCTGGGAGGAATCAAACATGTGCAGCCTGCAGAAACACCCCCACCCCGTGCTTCAGGCTGAGGGTGCTAGGCGCTTCAGTTCCAACCACCGGGCCACGCTGGGTGAGCATAGGATAGGTGCCGGCACTGGCTTGCTGGCCTGTCTGCTGTCTAATGAAGGAAGCCAAATGGGGCCAAGCAGGAATCAAAGTACTGCACTCACTGGACAGAATGAAGCTTCCGCACAGGGCCGCCCAAGCCACTTTGTTCCAAAAGTAGATTAGAACCAAGCTGCCAGCCGTGTATGCTTCCGCGCCAGCTTGCATACACCCAAGAAACACCATCCTCCGCCCTCAATGACATTTCATTTGGGTATTCGGGTCACACACCCGTTAATGAGAATTCTGCCCTATGGGCCAAGGTGCTCCTGACAATTGACTAACGGACCAATGACAAAATTTCTGCATCCTGTGACGGTGAGGAGGAACCTCAGAGGCTCATCTCTCTGTCTCCTTGTCCTGTTGATGTGGACATGGGTACCAAAGGGCCTGAACTACTCAGCCGAGGAAGGTGCATGCCTGGAACATCCGGGTCATGTACACTTCCGGTAAGTGTCCTAGTCTGGGGGAGGAGGGGGAGTGAGCCATGGAGCTGCTGGGAAGACTGTATTTCCTTCTGACTTCACAAATGCACTCACTATTCCTTGATTTCTGCTTCCTGAACATTCCCCCTGTCCATCCACACCCTTTATACACTACCTTACCCAGCTCAGTCCCTCCCAGAGACTAACTTATCAATGAGCTCACAGGGCATCTGGCTTCTGGCCAAGGCTAGTCCAGGAAGGTTCCTAGGCTTGGCTGTCTTCCTCCACTTAAGGCCACAAAAACTATGGGGTCTGCTCTATACAGGTCTAGCCAGCCAACTCTACCACTGCTAGTCCTCTCAGGCCTTCTCAGTCTGTGCGCGTGTTCCAAAGCCACTGGAGTCCCTTCCCAAGGAAGGCCTTTGGCTTGCTCCATCTTCCTGAGCCTTCGCTTGCCATCTTCCCCTTGCCATCTTCCCCTTTCTTTTCTTTCTAAACTCTTCAGCTTCCAACTGTTTCACAGATGGGATTTTCCATTTCCAAACAGGATGGACGGTTCCTCTCCAAGGTGTCCTAAACACTTCAGTGCCGAGGGCAAGATATTGATGATGTGACTCTTATTGGTCATGGCCCCCATTCACTTTTGATGCCCTCTGATTGCTAGGAACATGCAAGGCAACCTTCACCTCCCTAACGATTTGCTGAGGTCAGAGCCACATGGAGCAGAGAAAATGCTTCCAGTTATCCTCAGGGTATTGTCATCACTTAGTTCAGTCCTGCTCTAAGTCAACAAGAGAAGGCCCTAAAAAGATCAGGCATGAGCAGTCAAGTTCAAAATCAGTCAGGAAGTCAAACGGGGGCATTTCTATGGCCAGGATTTGATGGCTCAAGGTTTTGAGGGGTACGTTTTTATCTATATTTGCAACCTCATCAGGCATTCCCCACCAGAGACCCTCATCTATATTCTGGATAAACAGCCTTGTCCTTGTCATTTGCTGATCGCCTCCTCACACCCTAGCCTCCTGAGCCTGCCTCAGCTGTCTGCACTGCAAAGTGAAAGACACTTTTACCACATCAGCAAAACACCATGTTGAGCTGAGAGCTGCCTTGGGGTTTGCGGAATCCATAAATAGACACCGGTCGACTGCAGGCTTTCACACTGAGGAAAACACAGATTGTGTTTGTGTGAAAGAGCCCATGACATGTCAAGGTCATCCCCAAGTCGCTCTCTGGAGATGAGTACTGTCCAACAGAGTTCTCCTCAACAGTGAAAACCTGTCATCTGACGGTCTACACACAGTAGCCCCTGGCCATGAGTGACTACTGGGCATTTGGAATGTGTTGGTATACTCGAAGGGAAAGATCTTGAATTCTATTTAGTTTAAATAACTTGAGTTTTAAGTAGTGCTATGTGAGTCTGTAGGAGTTCTGAGTGACAAGGAATGCATCTTGATCTTTTGCTTAACAATTCCACAGAATTGGCTGGAACCTAAGGTTGGGTAGCAGTTAAGGGTGAAACATTCCATCCTGCAGGGAAGCTTTTAAGACAGGAAGTAAATAACTTAAAACAGTTCCAAGGAGTCCCTGAAATCAACCAGACTCACTAGGTCCTTCCTTCCCATGAGTATATACACAGTAAAGACTTCCACCAGTCCTTCTCAGGTGAGACCAACTGAGAGACCTGGAAGGGACACTTTACAACCTATTGAGCTGTCTGCAGGTTGTACAGTATGCCCCAGGTTTCCAGATGTGTGGTCTGTCACCTACACTGAGGTGGGCTTTTGTGATGTAGCTGTCTTTGAGTGGTTTCTGCTACTGTAAGTATCCACAGTAAAACTTACGGTTCAACAAGTTGGACTTTAATGGTGTCCATACCTTGGGCTGTCTGGGGTGAATAAGCATTTGTTTGGGCTTCACAGAAATAGCCTTGACATATGCAAAAAGCCAAACTCTACCCTAGCAGTAGCATAGTTAAACATGAGATTAATTAACTGCTAACACAGAGAAACCTGAACTAACCAGTCTAGAGCTTGAGATAATAACGGCCATGCTTCTAGGTTAAATGTGAGTGCACCAGCTGCAGGAAGTGAAATTCACTGAGCGTAAACCTAGGTGTAGAAGGGATTTGGCAAGGGCAGAAATTTCATCCTGGATCCTAACAGCCACGTTGGTTTTACACAGGATGAGAAGACCCAGGAGAAGTTGAGCCACTCATGGGCGAAGTCTCCCGAACTCCTTCTTGGAAACAACTTCATTTTTAAGTACTACAATTTTTTTGGATTGCCACACAAATCTTAGCATGAATAAAGACAGCACCAGGGATGCAGAGATGGCCAATGGTTAAAAGCACTGACTGTTGTTTCAAAGGACCCACGTTCAATTCTCAGCATCCACAGGGTAGCTAATAGCCATCTTTAATTCCAGTTCCAGAAGATCCAATGTCCTCTTCTGCCATATATGGGCATTGTGAACACTGGTGCAATACATTAATGCAGGCAAAATACACACTAATAATAATAATAATAATAATAATAATAATAATAATAATAATAATAGCAGCACCAATGCTCAGCCCACAAGAGACACTTCCTCATGCAGTGGGCACAGTGGACAATGGGTCAAAGTGCAGGGCATACGTGACTGTGGAGGCCTCAGCCCTTAATGGACATTTGAATCAGCCTTTCTCCGACTAAGGCTCAGGAACCATTACAGAAAAGGGGGCAGAGACTGTAGGAGCCAGAGGTCAGGGAGGACTGTAAAAAGCAATGCCTTCTGGACACCACAGGACCACTGCACTCAAGAAGTCATAGCAGTCATTCCTGCCTGTGCAAGACCAAGTCAGTCAACATCCCAGCATGGCATGTGCTGGATAGTTTCATGTCAACTTAACACAAACTATAGTCATTTCCAAGAGAAAGATATCTTATCTAAGAAAGTATCTCCATAAGATCAGACCGTAGACAAGCCTGTAGGGCATTTTCTTAGTTGAGGATTGGTGTGGGTTGCAGGTGGCGCCATCCCTGGGCTGGTGGTCCTGGGTTCCGTAAGAAAGCAGGATGAGCAAAATCAAGCCAATAAGCAACACCCTTCCATGACTCTGCATCAGCTCCTGCCTCCTGGTTCCTGCCCTGTTTGAGTTCTTATCTAGACTCCTTTGATGATGAACTTTGTTATGAAAGTGTAATCAAAATAAACCCTTTCCTCCCCAAGTTGCTTTGGTCAAAGTGTTTCATCACAGCAGTAGCAGCTGTAACTAGGACAGAGCAGGATAGCTGCTGGGGGAGTGATGTGGAATCCCTCTGTATGCTGTGAATATGCTTTGTTACCATGTATTCATAAAGAAGCTGTTTCAGCCAATGGCTGAGCAGAGTAAAGCCAGGTGGGAAATCTGAACAGAGATATAAAGAGAGAGTAGGCGGAGTCAGAGAGAAGCCATGTAGCTGTTGAAGGAGAACGATACTGCCAGAAACCTTCCAGGAAGCCACAGCCTCGTGGTGATACACAGATTAATAGAAATGGGTTAATTTAAGATGTAAGAACTAGATAGAAATATACTTAAGCTGTTGGCCAAGCAGTGTTGTAATTAAAATATTTTCTGTGTGATTCAGGTCTGAGCAGCTGGGAACAAACTAGCAATCTCCATTTACAGGGGAGAAAGACAATCTTTTTATTTTCTTATGTGCTGTGGCCCCTGGTAGGTTGCTCATACCCATTCACATGTGGTAGCACTGACTGGAAAAGAAGAGGACATGAAGCTGGGGGGTGGTAGGTATTGGGGTCTGAGAGAAGTTGGAGGAGGTGTTGAGATCACAGAATGGATCAAAATGCATTGTTTGCATCTATGAAATTCTCAAAGAATAAATTATAGCACCACGAGCTGGCTTACCAGGAAAAATCTTAACCTGCGTCTGTCTGGAGTGGGAGAATCATGGTGACTGCCTGACTTGGCTTCTTTCTCCCAGCATTCTGTAGTCTATTCCACCTACCTAATTTTCTGTCCTATTAAAGGGCCAAGGCAGTCTCTTTATTTAACCAATGAAATTAACATAAAACAGAAGACTCTCCCCCATCAATAAATTAAAAACACAACAATAGAAAAAGATAGTATAAGGTGTTTTGTTTTCTCTTTGTTTATTAAATAGATATCTCTTTCCAGTTCTCCCATGATACTTGGATAATGCAAGCGTTGTGCCCTGTCAGGCAGAGTCCACCCCTAACTCACCCACAGACATAGGGACAAGGATAAGAGGGCATCCAGGATTGACTGTCGTCTGCACATGCGCCTGGCATTGCTTCTCCTTTTACTTAACCCGCTGAGCTCTGAAGTGCCAGTCCACCTAGAAAGATCCAGTTGATTCTCATTGTTATGCTCTCGGTTCAGTGACAATATACAGCAATGCCCCTAGCTATAAAACACACATAAATAGCATATTACCATGATATAGGACAACAAAAACATTTTGAAAGTTATGGCAGAATCCAGTCCTGTCTGCTTTTTGTTGAATTACCAAGCAGAAGTGTCAATCCACGAGGAATATCTCCATGACAGACCCTCAGGTTTCGCTCAGTCACTTTAAGGAATTCACCAAAACCATGAGACATTTCAAAACCAAATTCTTCTTGGTATGAGGAAAACGGACTCCTCCTGTCACGATAAAGCATCAGCTTCGGTGACTCCATGGTGGCCTCTTTGGCAAAGTTGAGGCCCAGTCTCAGGATGGAGAGGAAGACGGTATCAACTTGGTGGGTGTACACAAAGTACAGCCATGAGAAGTCTTTACTACACCAATGTTGCATTTCTGACCTTCCGAGGACTGGCAACGTCAAAGGAAACCCGTGGATGACTTGCTGGGCTGGGCTGGCATGTTTTGGGTTCCTGATAACAAAGGCAGAAAGGTCAGTGTGCTCACTGGCTGGGCCTGCTGCTCAGGGCTCACCTGAGCAGCAAGAGGGAACAGAGATGAACAACTGTATAAAGACACACCCTCTCCTCCTTTTCCTCCAGCAACACACGCTCTGGTGCTTTCCAAGCCCAAGAGCAAGCTCATTCCTATAATCCAAGACCCACTTTTAACAAATGATATGACAGATGCAAAGATTCGCTGTTTTGTTTTGTTTGCTAATTTTCCCATGGAAGTTCTTGCTTTACCTGGTAGGTTTTTTTTTTCCTCTCTCTCCTTTTAAAACATAAGACATTTGTGGAGATCTTCAAATAACACACATTCCTTCTAAAAGAGCGAAAGCAAAACCGAAGCCCTGACTGGAAATTTGCCACTCCATGTCTCCTGCGGCATTGTGTGGTGCTGGTTTCTCATTCAGAAACTTTTCAAATTTACCTGGGCTCCTCCACAAGGCCTGTGACACAAGCTTATTGTGTGCTGGTAAAACTAGCCCCAGGGAGACTGAGACACGAGTTCAAATTAGCCTGAGCCACACAGGGAGACCCTGTCTCAAAGGCAAAGAAGTTGCATGCAACCCATTTTCCCTTCCAGCCCCGAGAACCGCAGTTCAGACTGCAGGGCACGGCAAGCATATCGAATATCTTAAATAATGCAGGGGGAGGGCAGGATGAATTATTCAGCTACAATGGAACGTTGTGGGTCTGTGGGAAAAGTCTTGCAGCAGGGAAGGAAGCCTGCTTGGCGGATGGAGCTGTCCGTGCCAGGGTCTCTCTGGAGGGCGCCTTCTGCTGAGAGTGCTGGGGGTTTTTTGCAGTTGTTTGCTCTGTTTGCACTGCTGGGTTGCACAAATGTACTGCGCTTTCTAAATTTATCACAGTTTATTTCTGTTTATCTCAACAGGAGGAATGGATTAGCGGGCAAGGCACAAGCCAGGTTATGAAACATTCATATGCCCTCGAAAACTGAATGGTAAAGAGATGGAATTGCTAAAAACAACCAGAAAAATTGACTGACAGCAAGTGAAGGCCCCAGAAGAGAAGAAGGAAGGATGGCCATTTGTGTTAAATATTCATCTAAGTATAAAACATTCTTAAAGTCCATGGTTTTAGACCAAAATGGAAAGAGTTCACTTGTCCAATGAGCTGGTTGTGATTCATAGCAAAAAAAAAAAAATTTAAATCCTTGTGAGTTCTGTCCTAAGATGTGTCTACCATGTTACACCTGAGCTCTCTCTATTACCCAGCATGCTCTTTTCTAGTAATCAATGGCCTGTTCTATACCCTAATCACACACCCTATTGAGACAGAAGCCAGCAATGGAGAGCAGTCACACTTGGCATGTGCCCATTTTGACAATCTATCTTTTTTCCTGCTAACTTTCCTAGACATTTAATGCCTGAGCTGAGGTCTACAGCCTAAAATCTTAGTCTTCCACCTATATTGAATGTGGTCTGTCTTAGGATGTATCTAAAACACCGAAGACTAAAAAAAATGCTGCCACAGGTGGCGGGGTGTGTGAGCCTCATAACCTTACACTTGGTGCTGATCACAGCACCCCAGAACCATCTCAAGCTCCTCCTATGATGTAAGAAGCTCACCACAGTGGGCACACCAGGCACAGTTTAGGAAGCCTCCTGGAACTCAGAGTGGGCACTGCCTTAGAAACAGGCCTGAGTTTACAAAAACATTGTCCCCAGGCATACCACTTGGGGACATTTGAAAAGACTGGTTGTTAGACCTGATTTTGTCTAGATGGTCTGTAAGAGTCCCAAGAGCTTGTACAAGTACACCAAGTACTTCTGGAGTGTGCTGCACTGAGATCCCAGGGTACCAGACAGGTTTCTATAGGCTCCACGCATATTCAGCATGTATTCTTTAGGAATCCAGGAATCCAGCATCTGGAAGCGTACCTCAAGTGTCTATCAGGGTATGGCATGAATCAGGCTATACATTCCTGAGTCAAAAGCCCAATGAGGCGTTTGCTGCTCTCACAGCTGACCCAAGCCCCATTCCTAGCAACCACACAGCGGCTCAGAACCATTCATCTATAGATTCACTTCCAGAGTGCCTGACTCCTTCTCTGGTCTCTCACGGCACTGAACATACAAGAACATATCTATACATGTGGGCAAATCACTCATACACATGAAATAAGTGAAGCTTTAATACTCCAGTGCTCAGGGAAGACCCCATGAGGGGAAAGGCTGAAATGTGATTGAGCAAAAAAGAGCTCCAGGCATTGGAGGGTTAAGTAGTTCTGAAAGCCTGCATCTTACCCCATGGATAGAACTCACCATCTTCCGTGGTGACTGACCCACAGCAGCCCCTATCCTCCCACAGCTTCTAGTCACAATGCCTGGTCTTTTCTGTGCACACCTAGAACCACCGGTCCCCTAAGACTCTGTCCCTGTGACAATCCCTCACCCTTCTGAAGTTTTACAAGTCCATACTGAAACTATCAGAAGGTGAAGAAGGGTCTGACCCAAGAGCATCACCCCCACCCTCACAAGACATCACTACGGCAGCATGGACACCAGCACCCTGGAAAGACATGGAACAGAAAGAGTTATAGGAGATGGGGGGTCTCCTAGCCTTCCAAAACTGAGCTTTCCTGATCTAGGTCGTAACTAGAATCATGCCACATGGCCCGGGATGAAGATGCATAGGCAGCAGCTTTCACCAGCCTGGAGATGCATACTCGTGTGTAGATCTCAGAGGTACTAGAAGCTGTGGCAAAGACAGGAAACCTCTGAATAGTCCCATACACTACTGTTCCTTGAGCTGCACATAGCCCTGAGCTCCTAGTTGGCAGCTGCTGCGCTATTTACAGAATTAAGCTTTGCCCGTTCCAAGGCCTATTAGTGCCAAGCCGGAGCCTTTGTGGCTGTGGCACCCTGTGTCTCTATGGATAGGCCATTTATCTGGCCCATTGAGCTCCCCAGCAGCCCAGACTAGGAACGGTACTGGCTGCAGGCTGGCTCACAGCTAGAGAGCTCAGTTTAGACTGCAGGGTGGGAGGCGGGGGGGGGGGGGTCGGGTCTGCAAAGCAGCACAGATGTAGTCAACAGCCCTGAACTCTAACTGGCCAGCATCTCGAGCTGGAGAAGAGCTGGGAGCCAGCACTGACCTTAAGGGGCATGTGTGTACAGAAATGCCCCCATGTCAATGTAAGGTGGGCTTTGACAAATTGGAGCCACACTGAAGCAGCAAAAAGGGAGGATAAAAAGACAAAGGATAAGCTATCAGAAACCTGTCTTAGCGTTCCAGGAGCAGGGATCAGAGCGGGGTGGAAGAGAACTGGAGGGTGGAGGGCACACAGACGATAACAGCCTTGCAGGAGTCAAGAGTTCTGAGAACAGTGCCCATCACACCTTTAAGACTCCTAGACTAGACGGGCATGTGGGATCTGGCCTTCAAAGGAACCCCTGGGCTTAAAAGTCACCTTGACCATCACTGTAAGAAATGGATTGTTGTGGCCACACTGGGAACTTTCATGTGTCCAGGTGACCTCACAAAATCCTATGTCCACCTGGCTACAGCCCTTCCCTCCATCACCCCTCCAGCTCATTGGCTACTCAATGTGACTCCCAGAAAGCATAGCCCATGGCAATTCACACTCCAAATGGGCTACCTAGAGGCAGTGTTGGGACCACACCTGCACAGCCACCCTTTGGCTGAACGTGACCGCCCTGTCAAGTTTAGGGAATGCTTTCCCTAAAATCCCCCACTGGGAATGGAAAGAACCAGCCATTCAATATCTCCGCTAAGTTTCTAGCTAGGCAAAGACAGTTCTCTCTGGGGTCTGATTGGTGTTGCATGGACCTCAACACTCACTGCTGATGCTAAGGTCGCCTTGAAGCTTTGCAAACCCCCCAGGAAACACAGAATACACCATTACCGGTACATTCAGCACCAGGGCTACTATCTTATTTTTCCCCACCAACTGATCACATAACTGGCTATGCATGGCTTGAAACTGTCAAATTTCTCTCCCTGAATATTTTCAGAACAGCTTTGAGAAGCATCCTCTTGAAGTTCTGAAATGTCATCTTCCATTCTTTTGTTCAAGCACCAGCATTCCCATTCCTCACTCACACCAGATACATTCCAGGTGAAATTATCTAGTGAACCCTGTTTGGCTCTCTTCCTAGGCAAACATGTGGGCTTGTCTACAGGAAACTCTTGATAGAAAAGGCAGCCAGAAAGGCGTTGGGGAGATGGGGGCTTCTGAAGTGTGTTCTTGGGGTATCCATGTGGGATAGCTTCCCTTCACTGTCAACACAGCTAAACCTGAAATCACCTAAAAGACACACTTCTGAGCTTATTTATGAGGGTGTTTCCAAAGAGGTCTAAGAGAAGGGAAGACCCACCCTAAACGTAAGAGCACCACCCTGTGAGCTGGGGTCCCATACTGAACCGAAAGGAGGTGGTACAGCAGCACCCATCTCTCTGTACTTTGTGGGACCTTAATGGACTGTATCTCCAAACCGTGAGCCAAAAGAAACCATTCCTTCTTTATGTTGCCTTTGCCAGGCATCTTGTCACTGCAACAAGAAGTGTGACTTAGTCATAATGCTCATAGCTGGGTGGGAGTGAACTCCTTGGCAACCTGTGTCTTTATCAACCTGTGATTCCACCCAGATAGAGCTACCAAAACTGGATATACAATACATACGCATATAGTCTACCCATTGCTCCCTTTAACTTCCACTTCTTGGTCACCACACCAGTGCTTCTAAAGAAAGCCTGTCTCCTTTCCCCTGCTTCAAAAGTTCCAGGTCCATCCCAAGGCACACAAGCTAAGGATCTGCTTTACCGAGAAACACTGGCCTCTCTGTTCCCCTGCCACTTTGCTTGAGGGGGTGACTACAATGTGTACAATGTATACTAAGAGCTAGTAACCTTCATGCTTGCCACAGTTCCCCCATGTATCTCCTCAGCTGGCTCCCTGTGTTCCCCTAACACCACTTAAGTCCCGAAATTGCCTAACCTAGCATCAGGCAGTCTTGGGCCCACATAAAGCTTAAAAGCTCCATGTCACTGGCAGAACGTACGCAGGCAACTGAATCCCAGAGGGAGGGAGGAAACCACAGAGAAGAGCTCCCTGGAAATCTAAATCAATCCATGTGTTCAAAAAGAGCAATCAGGGACCACAACGGTGCATGTGCTAGGTGCCATCACCATAAGCCAAGAGCAATCATTATACAGATCAAACCACCCAGTGAGTGATTGGAAATCTAGAGGCAGCTTCTCCAAAAGGGATGAGAAGGTTGTCCACCCTTAATTGGGGCCCCCATAGTGGGATCCCCTGGAGTGGGTCTCTCTAGGCGTTTTACTTGTACAGGTCAGAGAAGGTTGTTGTCAATGCTTTGCCTACGATTTCAGATACAAACTGTTTTCTGCAACATTAACCCCAACTCCTACATGTATGATAACCAGTGTTGACTGTGTGTTAGAAAATGAACATGCTGTGTTTACAGTTGGCAGTTTTAACTGTCTTGTCCATCAAACACTGCAGACTTATGCATTCAATTGCATACTGAGCCTCCGATGACGTCTAATGGAGACCTCAGAAATGCTCATCATAAATATTGATCTTTGTACCCAAACCCTCTTGTCCCTCAGCAATTTCTGTCAATGGCAGCTCCAACCTCCAAACGGTTCTGGCCATATTCTTGACCAAGGACTCTTCCCATCTCCACCCAAACTCCAGTCCCAACAGGATCTTCCTCACTGTCAACCTCATGGCCATAGAACTCACATGCAGGGCAAACCACATTTATTCTCTGGCTTTTCAAACCCAGCACCGAGCATCCTTCCATGAGACAAGGAGCCCAAAGTAATAGTGTAAATGTGAATTCTACAGATCCCAGAAAGACAGAACAGCAAACGTCCTGGAGACCTTCATCAAAGAGAAAAAATAAGTTGCATGTTGTTCATGACTTTGTTGGTTCAGGTGACTATTTCCCTAGTCAGAGTACATCCTTCCAAACCATCTGCTGGACTTACAACCACTGCTATAGGAAAGCAAGAGATACTTCCTCTCTCCGCCCCACTTCAGAACGGCTGTCTGCTTGAAATAGAGATGGGGAAGAGAGCCCTTCTTCCGTCATGAATATTCAGGGTGTACCTATCACAAGGTATGCATTTTGAAATTATTTTAAAAATTTTCAAAATGTTCTACATTACCTGATAAGGAGAGCTGTAGTTGTGTTGTTTTGGAAGGCTGACTTCACCAGATTTAGGAGGAAGAGAAGCAATCTCTGCAATAGAATTTTTTTTCAGTGCAATATATGATTTTTTTAAGAAATCAGGTTGCATATTCCAATAATTAATTAGAATTTATATGTAAGCATATTTGCTCCTATGTAGTTCTGGCTTAAAATAATCTCTGCAGTTCAGATCTGGGATGTTCCTCGAAGTGCATGTACTAACGACTTGGGACTATTGGAAATGATGGGTCCTTTAAGGGGTGGAGCCCAGTGGGAAAAAGTTGGGTCATAAAGAAAGGTCAAACAGCGCACAGCTGTTTGTCTCTTTCCATCACATAAGCTTAAAACTTCATGGTCTATGTAAAAATCAATTCCTTTCTTCACACCGTGGTCTCATCTAGACACAAGATGACCCACGGCTTCAGTAGCTGACCGTGGAAAATAAACATAGGGCACATTGAGGGTAGGACAGAGAGGTTGGGTCTAAGCCACGATTTTCGTCAAGCTATTTGTAAAATGCTCAAAATACTAACGGGTAATACACAACAGCAAGAAACCCAGGAAGAGGCTGGGGGCTTCTCCAATACAGCAGCCCATGCTTTGTGGAACTTTTTAATGTGATGCATAGAATTTGTGATACACCAGGGAGGCAGCCTAGGTGAAGTCAAAGGATCGAGATACTGAAGGCTAGAACCCCAATCTTAGCAAAAGTCAACTGGCTGGGGGTCTAGGGGATTTTTTATTTTTTGCCAACCCATGTGGCTGACAACCCTTTCTAGTGCTAAGGATTGGTTTATGTGCCGCCTTCCCTTGGACCTCATCCTTTCAAATCCTACTGCTGTGGCCTTGCCTACAGAGAGTCCCTACCCCGTGTGACAACAGAAGATGAGACTCTGTGGACGACTTCTCACAGTAGTCTAGCCTTCTAACAACTGTCCTGTCTGGCTGATCAGGAACAGAGTTCTGTGTGTCAGTAGAACTTGAATCGAGTTACATTTGGAAGAAACTGCCAGCATGCAGTACATTAAAGGGTCGTCACATAGCTTTAAAGGGGAATAAAATCCTTGAAAGTTATTAACGTTATTTATGCTTTCAGCAGAAAGAGAGATTGATTGTTAAATCTATTCCTAATTCTAAAAATTCTCCTAAAAAGTTATCCAAACACGGATTGTTCTATGCATAGATTTTTCTACTGGAGAAGCTGGTGTCCAGGCAACCCACACATCTCCCTCTGGAGGTCTTCCTATGCCCGCCTGGTACTCACGTGCCCTCCTTGCTTCTTCCGAACTGTACCCATAGTTCTCCTTTCCACTTTTTAATCTTGTCTCAGGCTCTGCTTTGATTGTCTTCACGCTTGCCGTTTTCCTGAAATTAGAGCATTTCGGTTACAGCTTCTGGTCAGCAAAGGTAGATGGTCTGTGTGTTCCTGCATACCAGCGAGAGGGAGGGATGGGGCTCATCATGGAAGGTCTGTGGACTCAACTCCCCAATGCCCCTAAGTAAACACAGGGTCAGTAACCTATGAGCCTGAGCCCAACTATTCCACCCTCTGTTGCTAAAATCCGGGCACATCCACTTGTCATCATGGTTTCTGGGGCTGCCTTCATGTCACAGCAGAGCTAGGGGTTGTGGAAAACCAAAAGTATTACTGTGTATCCCTTTGTACAAAACAGTGGGTTTGATCCCCCGAAACAGAGCAGAGATGAGTGCAACTCCCCAGGGAGCAAAGTTGGATGATGGATAGCCAGAGAATGAAAAACGTTTATACTCAACTCCCAAGAGCATCTGCTAAGGAAACAATTGTGATATATGCCTGAAGATGGCTCACACATGAGCTACAGAGGACCCAAGGGGCTAACATAAGTAAGTGATAGACATCCGTGCTGCCGGGGACAGTGGACACGGGATTGCTCTTGGACAACAGTGGCAACAGTCACCTACTGTGTGTCCAGGCCCTCACTGCCATGGGGATGACACAGAACTCTGAACAAGGTTGGCACTCAAGTTCTTTACAGGGACACAAGAGAACACTGGGAGAATGATATTCCCTTCCTACTGGAGCAAGCGGAAAACTGTCAAAGTCCCACATAAAGCCGAGAAGAATAAAACCCACATACAGCTAAGAGCACAGCATTTTTTCATTAGAAAATATTTCCACCCACATGGCACAGTGTGCCTGGGCCTCACTGTAGAAAGCCCTGGAGAGCTGACACGTTTGAATGAAGATTTGTGACGATTCATTTACGTAGATCTAAGCTTAAGATGTGGGGAAAGATGTCAGAAGTATGTTACCGTTGGGGGCAAGGAGACAGTTATCTAAGGGAGGTCTGAGAGGAGCATGGTGGGGCTACCGACTCACTAGTGAATTTTGGCCAAGGCCACAGCACAGGTATCTAAGAACTTCATGCTGTGTACACCTTCCTCCACTTACATTTGCGAACAAAAATGTCATGAACCATCACCATGTAAAACAAATCTATACTGATAAAAATGTTTAAAGATGTTTTAAATTAAATATATATGTATGTGTCTGTGTGTGGTATGAACATGTGACTGCATATGCCCATAGGAGTTAAGGGGGGGTGTCCAATACCCTGGATCTGGAGTTAGAGGTGGCATGAGCTGCCTGGCATGGGCACTGAATTCAGGTCCTGCCCAAGAGCAGAAAATGCTCTTAACCTCTGAGCCATCTCTCCAGTCCCTCTAATAAAATTGCTTTATTTATAAAAATATCTATAGTGTTATCTGACATAGACAGTTGCTTGTGCTTCACAAGCAGAAAAGGCAGATACTAAAACTACATACATGCCTTTCATGAAACAATGAAATTAAAACCATCTGGAAAAAAAGAAACCTTCCAGACGAAAGTACTATTTGTTAGCAGAAAAAAAACCCTTCAGAATAGTGTCAGATAAAAAGAACATGCTATTAGATAACGGTTGTGAGGGCCCAGATTGTACAAAATGCCTGCATCCATATCTCTGCTTGTATACATGGTCTCACACACACATGCATACACTAACATATGTAACACTGATTACCTTTAGACAATGGATCTACAGGTAGTATTAACATTGTTTCTCAGAACTATTCATGTTTAATTTCTTTTCTACACTAAATATTTACTGAATCTTTAAGAAAAGTATGTGTGGTTATTTTAACATAAAAATGTAAGTGTCTGGAAACAGCAGTGTGGACAAATGGAAAGGAAAAGCCGGGAGATGTGGACAGGCAGGAAGTCATCATCATGCCCCCAGGATGAGGCAATCCCTTCTATATCAGGCCCTGCACATAGGTGAGGGACCTGGCTCTGGGAGATGCTGCCCTCTTTACAACCCTGACTCTTCTACAGGCAGGATGTTAGAAATATTTTTCTGCCTCAGTACCCTCAGCCACAAAATGGAAAAGATCTATACAACCATGGTAAGAAACCAGTAAGATTGAAACCTGTGCAGAGCTCAGAGCAGCATCCAACTGTTAAGGGTATGAGTGTAACAGAAAAGGGGGGTCTTAGCTGTTGTCATGGCTACCCATGTGTTGTATATGCCTATTGTTATTCTCCAGCATTTTGCTGAGTAACTATGGATTCCTTTACTGAGCGCTGAAATCCTCTAAGATCCTGAGAACAGAACCAAAGGTCATGGCAACCATCACCCTGCTCAGCCAAGGGGGAATCCAGGCTATGACTCCCTGGTAACCATGGTCAAGAGAAATGCTAAAATATGCACCAGGATCTGTTTCCTTGCTCTCCCTCATCTCACATCAGGCCCCAAAGAACAGTTTCAAGACTATTGCTGCATGGTGCCTCAGAATGGAGCTGCCTCTCTCAGAACCTATTTTTTATCAGGGCTGGAAGATGAATGGAAAGAACCTGTCGCTTGGTAACCATTACACATTCATTTATGGTACTGCACATAGCCAAAGAGGTTTTCAAATTTCAGAGCCTAGAAACTATATTATCCAATAAACACTGACTGCTGGATGTGGCTGCAGACATCTTCAACAAAACTGCTGTATCTGAAACACGCTGGGTGATTCTGTGACTCTGAAAGTAGAGATATTCACGCTGGCTATTTCTGTGAACATACTGGCTACCATGTATCTCTGTGAACATACCAGCTACTGTGTATTCCTGTGAACATACTGACTACCACTTATTCCTGTGAACATACCAGATACCATGTATACCTGTGAACACACTGGCTACCATGTATTCCTGTGAACATACCAGATACCATGTATTCCTGTGAACACACTGGCTACCATGTATTCTTGTGAATACACTGGCTACTATGTATCCCTGTGAACATACCAGCTACCATGTATTCCGGTGAACACACTGGTTACCATGTATTCCTGTGAATACACTGGTTTATCATGTATTCCTGTGAACATATCAACTACCATGTATTCCTGTGAACATACCAGCTACCATGTATTACTATGAACACACTGACCACCATGTATTTCTGTGAACATGCTGGCTATCAAGTACTCTTACGAACATCCTGGCTACTATGTATTCCTGTGAACATACTGACTACCATGTATTCCTGTGAACACACTGGCTATCACGCATTCAGTGAACACACCAGATACTATGTATTCCTAAGAATACGCTGTCTACTGTGTATTCTTGTGGAAATACCAGCTAGCATGTATTCCTGTGAATCTGGAATTATCTTCCTCAAAAGTGTTTGCAGTTGAGCAGTGGTGGCACACCTTTAATTCCAGCACTCAGGAGGCAAAGGCAGGTGGATCTCTGTGAGTTTGCGGCCAACCTGGTATACAAAGCTAGTTCCAGGACAGCTAGGGCGGTTACAGAGAAGCCCTGTCTCGAAAAACAATAAACAAACAAACAAACAAACAAACAAATAAATCTGCGGACACTCTGGATGGTGTATGAAACAGAGGAATTTTTCACTCTGTCTTCTTAGTGCTGGGTCGAGCTGCAGACAGTGTCTAATTTGTCTACCAGAGCAATGCCACATGCCTTATAGGCATCTGTCTGGCACGGCTTTCTGTCCTACAACATGCCTCAAGTCGTGGTGCAATCTGTGCAGTGCATGGCAGGACAACAGCCACCAACAGTCACAGGGCACCGCGCCCTCTTGTGGAGAGAGCTTCAAATGCCAGCTGCTCAGTCAACCTCCATCTTTTAGAGAGCCTCAGCGAGTCCTCTATAGATGGCCCACGGTTGGCTTATGAGTCTGCGATTGGATATGTTTTTCAGAGTGTCTGATTGCAGTACATACTGAGTAGCATAATTCCCCCAAACCCTATAGTCCCGTGCATGAGTGTTACCATGGTTACTTGGCTTTGTTTTGGCCAAAAGCTGAAGAGGTTTCCAACTTACCTTATTTCATTTTGATAGCTAGATTCTGAAAAACAAAAGAGGGTGTGGGAGAAAGAAAATCCCGTTAGCAAAATGGAGACAGTGGTTCTAAAAGCAGCTCTAATTTTTGTTGACCCTCTGACTTGATAAACTTCACTTTGACCCAGCCCGTATTCAGAGTAACCCTGCACTGAATTAGTAGACAACTAAAGCCCAAGGGAAAAAGACTCAGTATCAGAAAAGTAAATACTCTGTGGGAACCTGAAAGATAATGGATGCCCCTTGTGTACCCAGTGAATACTGATTGAATTTGATACCCAGTGTTGCGCAGGCTCCATGACCAAGAAGAGCTCTAAGTAGCCAAGCCAGTCACACAAGTCGTTGGTTGCCTACTGTGTGCCAGGCCATCAGAAGGTATATCCTCTTTTGACTAACAACAACAAATGAGTTCAGGTCTGGGCAACTGGGAAACTAAAGTGCAGTCTCCATTTACAGGACAAAATTTAAGATAAACATCTCAGAAATATTTTTTAACGCAGGGTCTTACTATGTAAACACACGGGTCTGCAATTCGCTGTGTAGGCCTGGCTACCCTCAAAATTGTGACAATCCTTCAGTCTCAGCTTCCAGAATATTAGAATTACAGCGAGCAAGGAACGGGTCTGCAGAACATGAGCAAATCCTTGGTCAAACCAAAGTCTCATCTTGAGTTCACAGGCTTTCACTGCTCTCCAGCTTCCCCTTGGCAAGGAATAAAATGAACCCCCCAAATCAAAGCCTGATCCATGAAGGAGCTACAGTCAGACCCTGTCCTTACGCTAGATCACGGGATTTACCAGGCATGTCTCGTTGAGAGAGAGATCAATGAAAAACAGTCAGTAGATCCACCTGGCGCACACACAAAGTGTTTGTGAATTTAACAACGCAAATCAAGTGACAGGCACCCAAACATCGCACCTCAGCTCTTGAAAAAAAATAGTTTAACTGTAGAAAGTGTTCAAATCAGAGAAAAGACAAGGATTCGGCACTTAGAAAGTTCTGGGCTGTCACATGTCAAATCATCCTTCCTCACTCAAGTTTCAGACTGTCAAACTCTGTAACAAGGCCCTTCATCCTAGACCCCCATCTCCAGACCACCAGCAGCTTCCGCATAGCTGGGAGTGCCCCGGCACATCTATTCATGAGACATGTGTGCCTTTTCCATTGACTTAGCGTGTGCCATGTTTGTCTTTTTAACTCTGCAGCCACCCTTGCCTGTACTGGGACATTTTAAACCCCACAGAACGGGGAAGGGCATGTCCCAACCAATGTTATTCTAGAAAAGCAATTGTATGTTATAGGGCATATCACCGTAGCTGTCTATCCTTGAAAATCAGTACAGAAGTCAAGTAACCCAGGCCTCTAGCAAGATCTCATCCTTCTCAGATGTGGGAACAGCCTGGTCCCTGGATAGGGTTTCCTGGGCCCTAGAGGAACAGCTCTCTCTTTCCTGTTGCGGGAGGTCCTCCCACTCCTCCAGCCAATAGCCGCTGAGATACCAGCCCATTGGGGCGTGGTCTCTCTCCCTTTAAAAAAGCAGCCACTTCCCTCTCCTCTCTCTCTTCACTTCCTCTTCCTCCCGGCATTCTCTTCTGTTTACTCCACCTACCTATGTCCTAACCAATAAAATGGGCCGAGGCAGTTCCTTTTTATTTAACCAATGACCTTCCTCCATCACTTTCCTGTACCCTTCCATGGTTCCTGTCAAAGACCAAAAGTCCTTGCCTCTTAGTTTCAATTTTGCTTTGCTCAGCATCCCTATTACCTCTGTCCCAGCTCATTAAGGCAGCACAGGGGTGAAAATATAAATATGTAAATTGGCAGGCACCGTGTGACAAGTTGATGTGAGTGGGCATTGGGAAATTAGATGGAGCCGATCCATACACCCATCATTCCATACATGAATCACTTTTAAAGGAAAACATTAAAGGTCTATTTTCAAGCCATGATTTATTATGACTGATACAGGTCTACAGAACACGTTCACTCTAAACAAAGCCTTGCATCCTTTAACTAGGATGTCCCAGTCCCTCATCCCTAACTCTGGAGACCACCACCCCACTTCTGTTGTGGAGTATGCCACAAACAAGCAGGATCACACCGCACTGGCCTTTCTGTAACTGACTCCTTTCTCTTAATGTCTTTAATTTCATTATGTTGTCCCAAATAACAGGATTTCTACATTTTTAAAGCTAAATGGTATCCCCTTGTGTGGATAAATGTTAAGTATATGTGTATATAAGTGTATGTTCACAAACATGCTTGTATGTGTACTCATGTGTGCCTATATATGTCTATTTGTGTGTATTCATGTATGTATGCATGTGTGTCTATGTATACATATTTGTAAGTGTGCTCATGTGTTTATATGCATTATGTGATTGTGTGTATACATCTGTATGCATGTGTGCGCGTTCACGTATGTATACATATATGAATGTGATGTGTGTGTTTGCTATGTATATCCAGATGTGTTCATGTGTGTATATGTATATGTATGCACATATGTGTACCTGTATACATGTATATATGTGTGTGCATGTGTGTAGCACTACCTTTAACAGTCATCTGTTGATGGGCATTCAGCCTGTTTTGATATCTTATCTATCATTGATGTGGGAGTGTCATATATCAATCTGTTGATTTCATTGGTTAAGCAATAAAGAAACTGCTTGGCCCTGATAGGTTAAAACATAGGTGGGAGGAGTAAACAGAACAGAATGCTGGGAGGAAGAGGAAGTGAGCTCAGACTCGACAGCTCTGCTCTCTGGAGCAGAGACGCCATGCTCCCCTCTCCCGGACAGACGTGAGAGCTCTGCTCTCTGAGGCAGATGCATGAAGCTCACACCCAGGATGGACGTAGGCTAGAATCTTTCCTGGTAAGATTGATGCTACACAGATTATTAGAGATGGGTTGATCGGGATATGAGAATTAGCCTGTAAGGGCTAGAATTAATGGGCCAAGCAGTGTTTAAATGAATACAGTTTGTGTGTTGTTATTTTGGGGCATAAGCTAGCGAGGCGGCCGGGATGCTGGGGACGCAGCCCCGCTGCTCAAATTACTACATATCATGAACTGCTCTGCAATAAACATGGGAAGGCATATGTGTGTCTGAAACACGTGTTTCATTTCCTATGCATATTCATCCCACAGTGGGAGTGCTGGATCACAAGTAATTCCATTTTCAGTCTCTGAAGAACCTCTATAGCATTTTCATGGTGGCCATACTTGTTCATATGCCAGCCAATAGTGTGTCTGTTTCCCTGTCAGCTCTTGTCCACTGCCTGTGTGATGACAGCCATCTGCCAGGTTGCTGTGACATCTCACTGTGGCGAAACTCATCTTTTGAATGATAAGCTCGCTCACTTCAATTGCGTGTACCACAAATTCAAAACCCCATAGAAATTTACATGAAAACAATACCTTCTTTTTCTCTCCTGGAGATACCACAGCAGCAGAATACTACAATCAGAACGATGATCAGGATCAGGAGCAAGGAAAAGCCCACTGCCAGAAGTACAATGGCCCAGGTCGGCAGCGATGAGCCTTCCTCGCCAATACTATCTGCAATGGCAAGAGGAAAAAGGGAGTTAGAAACATCTGTGCCTTGTAGGCTCAGTGATTCAAGTGGGATCTAAATTATCTTGTGTTATAGTGACACTTTATTTATGTTCTAAAAAATAACACTTGCCTGAAGATCAGAGGGTAAAACTAAGCCACTAGAGGCCAGGCAATGGTGTCACACACCTTTAATCCTGGGATTTGGAAGACAGAGGCATATGGATCTCTCTGTGAGCCAGCATCACCTGGATCTGTTTCTACATTGACCTTGTGTATCCCAGGTTGGCCCTAAACTCACACCACTGCCTGGCCTCTTGTGGCTTAGTTTTACCCTCTGATCACCAGGCAAGCTTTATTTATTAATACACAAATAAAATATTAAGCGGGGCAGCGGTGGCACACACCTTTAATCCCAGTACTCGGGAGGAGGCACAGGCAGCCAGATCTCTGTGAGTTCAAGGCCAGCCTGGTCTACAAGAGCTAGTTCCAGGACAGGCTCCAAAAGCTACGGAGAAACTCATCTCAAAAAAAAAATCATAAATAAAATATCACTATGTTGTATCTTGAATAAGAGCATAACACTTCAGCATTGTAATATTCAGCAATATCATACATTATAATGCAGCAGAGCATTCTTGGCCAACTGCCCTCCTCTGTTCAGTGACTCAGACCCCAAAAGTATCTCCCATGCCAGTATTTACTGATACAAGTAATCGCTTTGTAACCCAGGTCCAATTATCAGTTGGTCTTTGTAACCCAGGTACAATTATCAGTTGGTCGAACCTCCCACATTCCTTAGAGTTGCACAAGGGTGGGTCAGCAAGGCTAGTCCCAAGGGTTAGTGTTCTGATAACCATGCTAGGAAAGCCCTTGGTTAGCCAAACTGTGGGTTAGTCAAGAATAGTGGACTGTGTACTAGAGAATGGTAGGTCCTGGCATTTGTGTTCCCAGCTCTGTGATCCCACCCGCCAAAGGTAATAGGAGCACCCTATGGGAGGGCAAAAGACCCTGGGCACACAGCTCTCCTCAGGGACTCAGCAGAGTCCACCACTAAATGCATTTCTCCTGCAGTTGTGTAAGTTTTCCTAACCTCTTATGGAGCTGATACTATTAGTATCTTACTTTGCCCTCTTACTGTATCCAGTAGGCACGGAGTAAGGCAAAGGTAAGTGAGACAGAAAAAGCAGGGAATGAAAGGAAAATATGGAAGGAAATAAAAAGTAAGAGGAATGACCTAGGTATTTTTGTTGTTTTGTTTATTTGTTTGGTTTTTACAACCATGTCTTAGAGCTGACATGCTGGCTTTGGGTGGTCATGTAAATTCATTTTTCATTAAAATTAAATATACACTTCCTAAGTTATACTACCTACATCACAAGTGCTAAATCAGCCCAGATGGAGCATTTCCACAATCCTTGAAAGTCCTGGCTCATGGAAAGTACGTGGGTGATCCTGAGGGAGCCTTAAACATCATTTTATTCCTCTGTGCCTAAGCAGGAACCACACAAAAGTCAAAGGACAGACAACCACAATGATCTGGGAAACTGTGCATTGTATTCTACAAGGTCTGTCATCCTGTCTCACTGATATCTCAATGAAAATGGGGTAAAGGCTAGTCCCTAGAAATGTAAAACAACAGGCTTCCTCTGAAGGAACATGGGGTTTGCTTTGGAACCAGTGACCAGGGAGGAAAATGGTGAACATCTCTCTTGGGAGCTCTCCCCATATAGTGCTTTGCTTAAAATTGATCCTGCAGCTGTAGTTTGCTGTTCCTCTGCTAATGTTAAATGATCAGAATATGAGTAGCATGTTTAGAGAGGATCACTTTTGCCTCAGTTCTCAATCAAGAGTAAGCAAGAGTCCAACTGCATAAGAAGTCACAGGCAAGCAAGAACTCAACCGCACAAGAAGTCACCACAAACAAGACTCCAACTGCACAAAGAGCCACAATTAAGCAAGAACCCAAGTGCATAAAAAGCCACAGGCAAACAAGAATCCAACTGCATAAGAAACCACAGGTAAGCCTAGAGAAGTGGCTCAGCAACAAACAGGCCTGCTGCTCTTGCAAAGGACCAGAGTTCTGTCCCACATAGGGCAGCTCATAAAAGTGTGTAACTCTATATTCCATGGAATCTGGGGCCCTCTTCTGGCATCTGGGGGCATTGCATTCATGTGAGTACACACACACACACACACACACACACACACACACACACACACACAAATAACCTTTTAAAAAGATGCCAGGTGGTGGCAGCACATGCCTTAAGTTGCTGCACTTGGGAGGGAGGCAGGTGAATCTCTGTGAGTTCCAGGACAGCCTGATCTATATACAGTGAGTTTCAGGAGACCCAGGGCTACACAGTGAAACCATGTCTCAAAAAATTAAAAATAAAAGCAAAGATTTGTCTGAAAACAAATCAGGTAACTGTCTATGCTTTGAAGAATCATGTTATTTTAAAAGATACTTGGTTTTGCTCCTCATGAATTGCTCATATTTCTTTATTTCCTTCCAGAGAATTAGAAAGTGTTGGACAATTTTGATGGTTGCTTTATTTTTATTTTTAATGGCTTATATTTACTGTGGTTTTTTCCATTTCTTCTTATTTATCTTCTAAAATCTAAACTGGTCCTAACTCCTTTGAGCTCATATGTTGTGTATTATATTCCTTATACCCTACATACCTGGAATATGCTAGTCATAATGAATGGATAGATAAATGACAGATGGGTCAGGGGATGGATGAGTAGATGGATAACAGAGAGAGAGGGTTGGGTAGGTGGGTAGATGGTTAAATGGAAATACAGAAAGATGGGTGGCAGATGGATGAGTAGATGGATGGACAGATGGGTGGATGGATGATGGATGGATGATGGATGGGTGGATGGGTGAATGATGGATGGATGGACAGATGGGTGGATGGATGATGGATGGGTGGATGATGGATGGATGGATAGATGCATGGATGGGTGGATGATGGATGGATGGATAGATGCATGGATGGGTGGATGATGGATGGATGGGTGGATGATGAATGGATGGGTGGATGATGGATGGATGGATGGATGAATAGATGGATAGATGGTGGATGATGGATGGATGATGGATGGATGGGTGGATGATGGATGGATGATGGATGGGTGGATGGGTGGATGATGGATGGATGGATGGATGGGTGGATGATGGATGGATGGGTGGATGATGGATAGATGGGTGGATGATGGATGGATGGGTGGATGATGGATGGATGGATGGATGATGGATGGATGGATGGATGGTTGAAGAATGGATGGATGATGGATGGATTAAAGAGCTGAGTTCTTATCTGCCTCTTGCACTGGGCAGTCAGATACACTGAGACAGGTCTAGACCTCTCCTTTCTCATCATATAAGATATGCAGAGAAGAATTGCAGGATGTAGGAAGTCCAAACTACTTTTCTAATGCCATCTGTTGCCTCTTTCCCGGATATCTCTCTGAAGTAAGACAGGAAAGAGAGGGAGCCTTACCCTACACAAAGAACTATAGGCAACTGGCAAATACTGAGAGCAGAAAAAATACTCTTCTACAGGGAAGAACATCCAGATTGTATGTCCACAACCAAACAGCCCTGAGAACATGTAAATAAAAGTAGCATTATTCAAACTGAGCAGGTTGTATATATATATATATATATATATATATATATATATATATATATATAGAGAGAGAGAGAGAGAGAGAGAGAGAGAGAATCAAAGAAAAAGGGGCATGAATTTTAAAAAAGAACAAGAGGGAGTATATGAGAGAATTTAGAGGGAAGGAAGGGAAGGGGAAATAACATAATATAATCTCAGAAATGTTTAAATGTGTTTTAAAAAGATATTAGAGAGAGGATAGGATTGTGTCTTTTCCTTATCATACCTCCCCAACCCCCAAAACTGGGATGCTGTCACAAAGAAGTCCCATAGTTAGAGAGCACAACACTGGGAATCTCTTGTAATGCCCACTGATCAATCAGATTCAAAACCTGCTCCAGTGACAGAATCGAGAGGACTGCAAGGGCACTCCAAATGCTTCACATGCAAAAGGTTGGTGGCATACACTTTCAGAATATCATTCAGGCCACTGTAGTGGGATTCCCCTCTGTGTGCTACCATTCATTAGTAAAGAAGCTGTTTTGGCCTGTGACAGGGCAGACTATAGCTAGGATGGAAAACTAAACTGAATGCAGAGAGAAAGAAGGCAGTGTCAATCAGACTCTACATAGTCACCCAAGAAGTAAAATATGAGGTAACAAACCATGAGCTTCATGGTAAAATATAAAATAATAGAAATTGGTTAATTTAAGAAGTAAGAGCTAGCTAGGAATATGCCTGAGCCCTTGACCAAACAGTGTTGCAATTCATATAATTTTGTATGATTTTTTGGGTCTGGGTGGCAAGGAAATGAAAGCACAGTCTGTTCAGAGGCCACTCTGCCCCATTATGGGATATTCCCATGCTTCCCTTACCATGAACACAATAATGATATCATTAAGGTCTGAGCTACATTCTTGACTCTCACAGTTCAGAATAAAAGCAGACTTCTATCTGTGCGGAAGCCTCTTAACTCTCAGCCACGTTGGGCTTCCCACCAGAGAACCTAATCCCTTTTGTGGCCCCTGTTTACTTTCTGGGTTGCCTTTGGCCTCTGATTCACTTGCCAGTCACAAGTCTTGCTCTACCAGGTTGTTTAAACTCAAAAAAATGTGTGTGAAAGATTCTGAGGTAGAACTCATGTGTTTACAATCGCCATGGACACCCTACATCAAGTTAGATGGACTGCCTTTCTCAAACCTAAGTTTGCAAATGTCACACGTTTTCACGATAAGGGAACTGGCTGGGGCTAGAAAGGAGGCCTGGCTCCTGATGTAAGAGATAGGCTTGAATTCTCCCTACTTAGGATAGCATGTTTATTAACCACTCAAACATTCCCTGCCCATGGCCTCTTCTCCTTCTTAACATTCCAATCTTCTGTCGAACCAGGCTGGATTCCACAAGCTTCCTCGACTGAGTAGAGAGTGACTGCTTTCTCCTTGAGTGTGTGTGTGTACAGAGGAAAGGCCACCCCTTGGGGCTGATGACTGAGTCTAGAAGGGAATGGGAGACTCGTGGTATCACTCACTGTCATCTTAGTTCAGCCACCGTACCCAGCCTCATACAACAGCCCCACACTGACACTGTCTGGCTATTCACCTCTCCCTGGAAGTCCAGTCTTCCTCCAAGTCTCTCCCTTGAGACACATCTGCTCAAATCTCCTCTAATCAAGTCTACCATGTCTGGGGTCATCAGGAAACATAAGACACTACTGGAACTGTCCAGGTGTCTTATTTTAATAATGTTGTTCATTTACCTCCTGTGACATATATGTGTGCACTTGTGTGTGTGTGTGT
Organism: Microtus pennsylvanicus; assembly: GCF_037038515.1. Taxonomy (NCBI): domain Eukaryota; kingdom Metazoa; phylum Chordata; class Mammalia; order Rodentia; family Cricetidae; genus Microtus; species Microtus pennsylvanicus. The sequence continues at coordinate 35,238,422 of NC_134579.1, read as the reverse complement.
GTGTGTGTGTGTGTGTAAAACATGGATAATCTTGTTTAGTAGAAAGTCATTTTGGAATAAATCATTCACAGCCCATTGAAAACAACAGTCTTATTGTTAAGCTAAAAAATGATAATAGGTAGAAAAACAGGTTCTTGGAATGATTCGTGATCCAATCTGTTCACAGTGTAGATAAGATAGGAAAGAGCCCTGGAAACCTACCCTATGGCTCAGCACAAAAAAGCCAGGTTCTTAACACACTTCCTACTCTGTCACAGACCCTGTCATTGTGGAACGATCCCTCCAGGAAGGCACCACCCAGGCCTTACCTTTTCAGGGCATCTGGAAAGGTATGGCTGCTGCTTTGTTCAGGGCAGTGAATATATGACTCAGGTGAGTGACAGAGCCTTTCAAGAGGGTGGATATCGGGCTGGAGAGATGGATGTTCACCTTCCTAGATATGGATGGAGGGGGGAGGACCTAGGACGTACCACAGGGCAGGGAACCCTGACAGCTCTTTGGACTGGAAAGGGAGGGGGAGAGGAGTGGGGGGAAGGGGAGAGGGGTGGGAGGAGGGGGAGAAGAGTGGGAGGAGGGGGAGAAGAGTGGGAGGAGGGGGAGGGAAATGGGAGGCGGGTGGGAGGAGGTGGAAATTTGTTTTTTTTCTTTTCTGTATCCTCCTTTTATCAATAAAAAAATTAAAAAAAAAAAAGAGGGTGGATACACTCTACCTGAGCAACCCACAGTGACTACTATGTTTATCTTCAGGTTTAAACTTCAAGCCCTGCTCCCTAAGCTCTTCCCACCCCTGTGTGCTCCTCAGGAACATGGAACTGACTTTATTGTGTTCTTGGTGACCATCCTTTCCCAATCTGTGAAGGAAAGAATCATTTCCCCAAATGTTCTGTCTGGAAAGAGTTAGCACAACATTAAAGTGGTTGCGTAGAATTTCTCAACGTAAGCTGCATTGCCATAAAATGTCATCACTGCATGCAAAACCCAAGCTGACCAGAGAGGACATGGGTGTGTGAGGCATTAATGTTTGTGAAAACTGCTCGCCCTTCTGTCCTTCCTGCTCTGGAGCAGGAATCACATTGAGAAACTGTCTTGGACATTCCAGTATACTCATTTCTTCCAAGGTAAGTGCTACGATTATTTCATCTTCACAGACAACAGAACTGGGGCTCAGAGGGGTAAATTAACTTCCTCCCAAGTCACATGGGCTAGATAGAGCATCCATCTATGGTCTGTTTAGATTGTGGGACCTGACCAGCTAAAGTAGAAAGCAGGGTTTAAGACTTTAGGCTAAGTACTCTCAAACCAGTTATTTAGGAACTTAATATCAAAGATATCATAGTCAATAAAAAACAATTAAATGAGAGCTTCTAAAAGGGGCTGAGCCTCAGCACAGGCATCCAGGTTCCTCCAGTCAATGATCCATAGCCAGGAGACAAAACAGCTTGTCTGCCCATCTCACATGTAGGAAAACTGAGCCTCAGAACTCCACATGACATGCCCAGAGTCATGTCATCATGGAGGCCATGCGGAAAAGAAGTCCAAGGAACATCAAAGATTGCCTGCAGTCACTGGAAAGAACAGAGACGCAGTACCACTCCTGCTGCGCAGACCCCAAAAGGACGCCTCCCTGTCTACCATGACTTCAGGGGGGGGGAGGATCATGCCTACCACATTTTCTGTCTGACTTTGTCACTTTTCATGGAAATGAATTGAAATAAAACTAGATCATTGCATCTGAGAAGATGCTCATGTGCCCTAGAATATGGTTTCACTTCACAACCTACACACGAGGACAACCAGTACTAAGTGGACACCCAAAGAGGGACATCTGGGGCCATACTGTTCACTGGAATATTTCTTTGTTGGGTTGTTGTGTAGCTCCTTCTTCCCAATGTAAGAGTCCCAAATGGAAGAGGATCAACACATTCAAAAAGGTAATGAAAGTCACAAAACTCACAGGTTCTTCCCAAAAGCTATATAAGCTGTAATAATTGCTGGAAGACCCTTCAGTGAAACTGCCTGCAAGTCGTGCAGGGTGTTCCATGAATACAGTGGTCCTGAATCATCAATCTGGTGATGTATTTGAGTCATTCATACTCCTGTAAGTGATCCCAATAAACTTCTTGGGTAACATGATTTCTTTGGTGCATCACTAGTCTCCTCCTATCTGGAGCGAGTAAGCACTCATTCACATCTCTCCCCAACACATAACCAAGGGTCTTTGCTTTCTAATGTGGTGTCTGCTGCCCACAGGTTTGTGGTTTCAGTAACTAAGAAAACTGGTTTTTTTAGAACTGAGAAACCAGCTCTGAAGACAAGCATTGGCTTCCCACACGCCTTCTTCAGGTGAGTGTTTGATCTCTGGGGCAGCACATACTCTGTGACCCAAGTCCATTAAACTTTCTGAGCTCACCTAAGGATAATCCCCCAGCCTTGTGGTACATATGGGGGTACAGAACTGGGGGTCCCCACCCCTAAGGAAGTCTGGCAACTATCACAGGTGGCTCACCTCTCTACTCTCCACGAACTTGATCCCAGCTCCTCTAGCTCCACAGGCAAGGTGGAAGGAGGTCTGCAGCTAATAAAACTTGCATAAAACACACAACACGGAGCCAGATACCAGCTGCTCTGATCTTGATGAATAATTTAGAAACGAATTACCCTTTTGCAAATGAGTCCAATAAAGCAAGGCTCATTGCTGCCCACCCGCAGAGCCTTCCTTCCCAGCCCTCTGGCCGACAGCTGCTGTAATTAAGGTGCAGTCCCAGTTAAGGAAGAGTTCCATTGATGGGAACGAAGTGGCCTTTCCTTCAGAAGAAAAGGATGGCAGAGAGCTAATCCGTAAGATTCATTTCTAGAAGGGGCCATCCATCAACCAGAGCTCTGGGCTGCCTCATTATCTTGGTGAAATGTGGGTTTTCAACTGTCAGTTCTTGTCTGTTTGGTGCCAACAGAATTTTGCCTTTCAGTCTTGCCTGTCAAAGCCTGGACCAGACTTCATTGTCTCTAAGTAGCTTGTGGGAGAGCTGGGTTGGACATGGGCAGACCGAAGTGAATAAGGAGCACCTGGTTGAGCGAGAGCCCAAAAGCTAATAAGAAAATGTCAGAAAGTCACCTGAGGGGGTGGGCAGTCCGAGACCAAGCTGAATACCAAGAAGAATAAGGACAGGAATAGACTATCATGGACAGAATAAAACTGAATTTTTATGAGAAAGGCCGACAGACAGAGATAAAGAGAGAGAGAAAGATATGTACAGACACATGCTCACGGAAGCCATGTGAAAATGAAGACTAGGGGTCAGAGAGCTACTTTGACAAGCCAAGAAATGCTGGAACAGGAAAAGAGATTGAAGAGATTCTTCCTGCTTTCTCCAGGACCCCCTTCCTCTTCTGTAAGATGAGGGGTTTACTGTGAGTCTCCAGGGCTCGTGTGACTGAAGTTGAAGTCAGAGGTAGATCCCTTACCTGGCACATATGAGGCCCTGGGTTTATGCCCAACAGCATCCCTTCTTCTAAATAAACTTCATGTCCTACCACATCACCCCTGTACCCTTGCCAGCTCAGAACTCACAGGCTCCACAGGGTCCCTTTAATGAACAAGGTTAGAGTTCCTGCTATGTCACAGTGTATTCCTCTGGAAGTTTTGTCACCTAGTCAAGTTAGACAATGAGACACTGTTTTGGTTGTTCAAGACAGAAACTCGCTTTATAAAACAGGCTTCTCTGGAACTCACTACATAGCCCAGGTTGGCCACAAACTCTCAGCCATCTTACTGCCTCAGTTCCCGAGTGCTAGGATTATAAATATTAGCCACCAGCTTCAGTTTTGAAAAACATTAAGCCAAGTATTTGTGTCTGAACCTGCTGTCTTCTTATCTAAGTAGTGGACAGGGTTTTGCAGTGGTTCATTTGCAGCTAGGAAAAAGAAAAACTTTCAAGAAGGAATAGTAAGAATAGGTAGATCATAGACTGAGCCCATGCCACTGGATTGACAACATCACTATCTCCAAGGTCACAGTCCAGGTTGGCCATGTATAGTGGCCAAGAGCCTGACCCTGCCATGAACTGGAAATGGTCGCTCATAGCTTTCTGGCTGGTGAGGCTCACTTACCAGGCGGGGGCTGAACCACAGTTAGGTTGACAGTTAAGGATTTGCTGGCCTGCAGGTTCTTCAGCTCTGCCACACAGGTCAAGGTCCCATTGCCCAGCGGTGTGAGAGCCAGGACACTCAAGGTCCTTGTAAAGTCACCCGGTTCCAGAACGGAATAGTAGCTGGACTGGCTTACTGGGACCTCAAGCTCCCAGGAAATATCTGGGAGTGGGGTCCAGCCCAGGGCAGAGCAAGTCACGTTACAGGGTTCACCCTCCGTGACTACAAGGCTGCTGTTGGGAATGTTCAGGGTCCCCATAACTAAAGAGAAGAAAGAAACAAGCCAAGGAATAACAGCATTCTGATTTTCCGCCATTTTAGCTGCAAATTACATATCAGGCCCCAGGAAGGCTGTGTCTGTCCCAGGAAACCACAGTTCAGGTCGTATCTACCATGTCTATATACACCTGCTGAGCTCTTACGGGAAGGTGAAGTGTCTCCTGAGAATACTGAGAAATACAAATCAAGGAGCACTGGTGTGGGGCTACAGGATTCTCTTAGGCAATCCTGGAAACAAGCAGGAAGGGGAACAATCTATATTTCTTTACCCAGAGACTCGTAAACAGCAAATCTCTTATGTTAAATCACCTTCATTTTATAATTTGGGGTCATAAACTTTTTTTGTTTTGTTTTGAGACACAGTCTCACGTAGCCCAGGCTGGCTCTCCAAACATCAATCTAAATTGGCTTTGGACTTGAGATCCTCTTGCCTCTACCTCCCAGGAGCACAGAAGACCGACAAGTGCCACCTCACTCAGCAGTAAACTTCAAAAAAGAACTGCCTGGCATATTCCTTTAAAAATAAGTTTTTAAATTATATCAAAATCAAATCTATTATAAACCGAATTAACCCAATTCAGTCTCAGAATCCTTGAACCCACTTGCCAGTGGCAGCCTTCACGCTGCCAGGAATCCAACTGAAAACAATGTTTACTTGTGCTGACATTACTGAACTAGCCTGAAGGATGGCCCCAGCAAAGACACAGCCTTAGTGACATACATATGCATTCAAATGTTCAAATCCCAATGTGCTACCAGGCACCACCCCAGCTGTTGATACAATGAAAAGAACACTGGACCAGGGATGGCAAACTCTGCTCTTATTCGAGGTTCTGCGGCACAACACGGCTCCATCACTCAGAGTCACTACTGAAATTTGGGGTCTTCCAGCCCCCCCTCTGCATTTTCTATTCCTAAAGGGGATAATTTGGCCAGAATACATGATCTTCAAACACGTTGGTTTCAGTTCCTTTTTAAAAGCCACAAGAGACTCCAAAGTTTATGGATAGTTCCTCCATAAACTATTCTAAAATATTTACTTAAAAATAACAAACGTAACTCATTACATGTTGATGTAAATGAACACATTTCTGCTAAGCTGCATTTTTAAACTAATAAAATAATTAATAAACCAAGTGGCAATGTTGGTCTACGCAAATCTCTGTGTGTTCAGCTAGGTTCCCAAGCTGGCAGCTTCATTCACAGGTTAGAAGACTGCTTTGTTGAAGAGCGCAGAAGGAAATCTGACATCCACAGATGAGCACAGTGTTGCGTAGCCTTTTTAAATAACCATGGCTATCCTTTGACATCATGCCAAAAGTCAAACAGGAGTGTCTTCTTGAAGGTGAGCTCACTATAGAACCTGAAACCACAAGGAGGGCTTTCCCTCTCTTTCCCTCTGGACCACAGCCCTATCAGGCGGTTGACTAGATTTTGCCCTTGTGTGGTTTTTATCATACTCAGTAATGTGGACGATGCTGGCCTATGGCTGAGAAGACCTTTTCAATGTGCAGCATGAAGCTCCCCTGCGCATTCGGGAGAATGGAATTGGAAGAGTCACGAGCGTGTTAGCCTTGTCTTCGGTCATGACGAGAAGTCATGCCCTGGAGTTGGAGAGGACCAGAGAAGCTCTGCCATATCTCTTTGCTCCGGGATGCTATACTTCCTGGATGCTCCCCTAGAATAAGATGTCTGTGCTAACCTTAAGCATTCCTGTAAATGAGCGAACGAGAGGCAGGTGACTTTAATATGAAGGGCTTGGGTTTTACATGGTCATTATTTTGTCAACTCCTCTGTTTTGTTTGATGGGAAGGAGATTTAAGATAGCAGATAATAAAGGCCCTCCAGACACCTCAGCAGATAGTCCCCTGCTGACAAAACTTATGGCATAAGTTTGAGCCCCAAGACTCACATGGTGGAAGGAGAGAACCAGCTCCCCCCAGCCCCTTTTTCCCCATTGGAGGAGGCTTTCACAAACATGACAAAGACATTATTCAAAAACAGTCTCAGGAATAGCCGTAGAGACGGGAGAGAACTCAAGCTGGAGTTGCGTCTGCTCTACTGAAACAAGGGATGGAAAAGGAAATGGGTCTTGGTGTTTCATGGGCGTTCCCTCTTTCTCCAAGGTTGTGTTCATGGGGAAAGCCCGTTGCTTAGTGTTCCTGTGACAACAGAGCAGCTCTGCCCCACTGCCGTGCCTGTGCAGGACCCTGGAGAAAGCTTCAGTGCCCTAGACACTTGTTCTTCTCCCCATATTAAAACCAAAAGCTTCAATAACCAATGCCTAAGGTACGTGCCAGAGGTTTTCAGGCAGATGTACAGGCTCAGCGCCTTGGGGACCACTTCAGAACTGTGTGCATTTTCTCAGAAGTACATGTCATGAGCACAGCAGTAAGGAGCCCCACTTTCCAATCTGTACTCACATGATGCATGACTACCCACTTCCTAGGTGTGGGCTGGGATCCCCACTTCTCTCAGTCCCCAGAGGACTAAGTGTAAACTGAGGTCCCCATTCCTATCAGCCCTCAGAGGACTGAGCATGGACTGGGGATCCAGTCCTACAGCCCTCATATGATCTATTTCTACTCTCTCAGAGATACTCCCACTCCAAGAAAACACTATCTGTGGGTCTTTAAAATGTCTTTGAAGGTCTTCTGTCCTGTATAATATGATATAATATAATATAATATAATATAATATAATATAATATAATATAATATAATATAATATAATATAAGTGTGTGTGTTTATGTCAGAGGCCAACATTAGGTGTCTTCCATAATCATTCTTCATCTTGTTTTTTAAGACAGAGTCTCCCTTCCCACTGAGCCTAGAGCTCACCAATTTCATTAGTCTGACTGTCCAGCAAGCCCCAAGGACCCTTCTGTCTCCACCAGTTGCAAATTACAGGCATGCACTACCACACCCAGCTTTCCCATGTGGGTTCTGAGGGAACCAAGCTCAGGCTCTCGTGTTTGCGTAGCGAGCACTTTACCAACTGAGCCTGCCCTCTAGATTAGTATTCTCTTTTCCAGGAATAAAAAAATGTTCTGTGAGTCAGACACTATGGTAAAGGCTTTCTATCGACCCACCCACCCCATGCTACAACAGCCTGATCATAAGCAACCCACAGCCAAAGTCACTGTGTGCTTTGTTAAGACCATATAGCTCTAAGCAACAAAGACAGAATGGGAACCCAGGCAGCCAGGTTCCCAAGCCTACATTTCTAACCACTAGGCCACTCTGGACACCCAGCTGGATGTACATCAAGCTACATGGGACAAAGTGATGGAGTCTCTTGTGGTTTTATCATCTGGTCCTCACAGCAGATGTGTGAGCTAAATAGAGGAGCCTCATCCCACCTTACAGAGGAAGGAAGGAGCCAGTGCAGGAGTCTCATTGGTTGACAAGTGAGGAAGGCAAAAGCAGAACCCATGTCCTGTGTTCTTTTCATTATAACCGAATTAAAATAGGAGAACCTCGGTGTGCAAACTAGACCGAGAGTTCTAGGTAACCCCGCAACAATCACTACTTAGAAAATATCACTATACCATTAATTGAACAAATTAAAGATACCCCGAAGTAAAGAATCCTGAATTTAATTAAATTTCTAAAGAAAAATTATTGTAAAATGCAAATACAAATTATATATTTTTACATGCTTTTTCACCAAATATTATCACATTTGATTTGACAACAGACAGAATCTGGGATTTCATTGGGGTGGGGGAATAAGTGGATATATATAAAAAAAAATCTCAAAGACACAGCTTGTTCTCATAAAAAATGCTTTCATAGAAATCAAAACTCTAGAAAACTGGGGACAAAGCTCAACTCAATGGGAGAGCCCTGGAGAGAGATCACAAGGACCTGAGTTTGGTCCTCAACACTGCCAAAAAATACCTGATAGAAATTTGTAATCCACTAATTACAACCTCTGTCAATAATATATAAACTTACTTTCAAAAAGTTTCAAAGGGTCTTGATTTGGGTAAAACTATCTAAAGCCCCATAAAACACATCCTTTTACCTTTATCAATTTATAGTGATCTTCAGGACACCAAATTACCTTTACATACGAAAATAAGTTATGGTAGTATAGACTAGTGTCTACCCTTTTCTCTTAAATACATGGTGTATTTGGAAAACACACACCTTTGACTTTAACATCTGTAGTCACTGGGGCAAGAAGAAAAATAGATCGGAGAAATTCAAAGTCATAAAGTAGTTAAAGCATTCTTCCACCTCGATAATGTATATAACAAAGTATATGCTGGTAGACAAAAAGCTGGAGAAGGGGCCGTGACCCCCAACTGTCCAAATCAGAGGAGCTGCAGCTACATGATGAAGAACTCCAGAAAATGGTTTCAGAAAAGCAGTTAGACACTGGAGTAGATTAGATGGGGAAGTGATAAACCCATCTCACGGCGGGAGGGGGGGCGCAGGGGGAGGAAAGGGTTAAACAAGGAAAGGGGGTCAATCAGGAAAGAGGGAGGGAGAACAGAGGAAAAGAAAGAGGCAACAAGAAAAAGGGAGGGAGGGAGGGAAGGAGAGCAGGAGGGAAGAAGAAGGAGAGGGAGGGAAAGAGAGAGACATAAGCTCAGCAAGCATTTGCTCAGATTATTCAGAACAATGAAGTCAGACTATGCATGAGAGGATGCAGGGATGGAGGGAGGTAAGGAATACACACAAGCAGTCATCAGTTCAGAATTACAGTATGCACCACCATAGCTGAGTGTGGACCCCACGCATCCCGACATCACGACTGTGAGCCTCAGAAGGCCCGCCAGCTGACTCACCTTCTACCGAGAGGAAGGCTGTTCCAACCACATCACTGTTCTGCAGGCTGCACTGCACAAGCCCCGAGTCGCTGGGCTGCACATCGTGGATGATCATCTCAGAAATGAAGCTGTCGCTCCTGTTGTAACTGGCAGAGGTGAAGCGGTCGTTGGTGATGATGGTTTCCTGGGAAGTGATACTCAGCATCACAACGTTTTTGAGAGTCCACATGATGAGCTTCCAGCCGTGGGTCACGGTGCAGTTGAAGCGTGCCTCTGAGCCCTTTAGAGCTGTTACATTCTGAGGACCTTCTATGATCTGATAACTGGATCCAGAAGCTAGAAGGAAATCAGTTTTTCAGGGCAGTAAAATGAATTATCTGACATAAGTCAACGATGTCATTTAACCTGTTTGTCCGCTGTCATTCTCTGAGTGTCCATCAGAAGGCTCAGCCTGTCTACCTTATTGACCCTGAGGCCAAGGACCAGGACTGCTGGTAGATCCATAGCCAATATGAGCCTCCAACTACACTCCCCTGGCAGCCTTGGCTTCACCACCATTCCCTAGAAGCTCTCAGTCACCAATGCCACAAAATGCAGCATTTAAGAGTTTTTGCAGATATACTTTGCCAAGGATCCTGATATGAAATCATCCTGGATGCAGGATGGACCTCAGCTTCAAGCCTAGGTTCTCTGTAAGAGAAAGGCAGAGGAGTCTGAGATACAGGAATATACAGAGAGGAACTCCATGTGAAGAGGGGAACTGACTCAAGTGATGTATTACACATGGAGCAAGGAATGCCAAGGGTTGCAATAACCAGCAAGCAGAGATGGGGAACCAGATTCTCCTCCACAGCCTCCAAAGGGGACCAGTCTTCTCCACAGGACACCCAGGACTTACAGTCACAGTAGTAGAACTGGGACTCTTCCCTGAATCCTGTCCCTCAGGAGACCACTGAAACAGCATATGCCCTGGTTTCTCTGCAGGCCAACCCATCAGTCAGGATGGGTTACCTTGGTGTTATATAATCCCTGTGGGTCGACAAGCTAGCCCTTCTCTTCATGCCTTGAAGGGCAAGGGTGAGGCAGTCCCTGAAGGAAACTAAGCAGAGCCCTGAACATCCCCGGGAATGACAGAGAGCCACACATTAGCACTTCATGATGACCCAGAATGTACCATGGGGCAGAGTTTCCTTGTTCGGGGACTCACAAATGGAGAAAAGGATTACACTCACATGAGGACCCACAGAGGGGAGGGTTCTGGGGAAGACAAGGCCAGGAGAGGCCAGCTGGCCTAGATGGGACAGAGCTAAATGAAGGTGAGAAGGCACCTGAACCAAGTCAGTGATTGAGTGCACACCACCATGCCCAGGGTATGACAGAAAGAAGAAAGAAAATGTGTTCCTAACAGACACTGCAGAGTAGATGTTCTCCGTGGCCACTGGACCCAGTCTGAGTGATCCAGTGTAGTGACATTTATCTGTATTTTAATAAATAAAGCTTGCCTGAAGATCAGAAAAGAAAAACAGCCATACTGGACAGTCTTACAGACCAGGCAGCAATGATACACACCTTCAATTCCAGTAGCCACAATGACACACACCTTTAATCCCAGTAGCCACACTAGTTTGCCATAGAAACCAGGCAGTAGTGGTACATGCCCTTAATCTTAGAACTAGAGAGGATTATAAAACAGCAGGAGACAGCTCTCAGTCTCAGTCTCATTCTGAGGTTTCCTGGAGGCAGGATCACCATTTGCAGAATGAGGTTGAGGTAGGAGCCAATAGCTGACTGTTTTGCTTTTCTGGTCTTCATGTTGAACCCCAATATATGTCTCTGAGTTTTTATTAATTGTGCTTCAATTCAGAACCATCTTGACCTTCAGCTAAAAACCAAATGAACTCAAGAAAAACAAACAAATTAGAAATGACTCTTTGCCTGCTTTCTATTGCTGGGATAAAACACTGACCAAAGGCAACTTGGAGAGGGAAGGGTTTATGTCAACTTGCATATCCTGGGTCACAGTCCATTAATGGAAGCCAAAGCAGGAATCTAGAGGCAGGAACTGCTGCAGAGGCCATGGAGAAACACTGTTCACTGACTTATACTCCACGGCTTGCTCAGCCTGCTTTCTTATACCAACAAGTACCACCTACCCAGAGGTTGCATTGTTCACCATAAAATGGGTCTTCCTACATCAATCATTAATCAAGAAAATGCCCTACAGACGTGCCTATAGGCCAATCAATGGAGGCATTTTCTCAATTGATGTTCCCTCTTTACAGACTCTGGTTAGTGCCAAGTAGACAAAAACCGACCAGAACAGACTCCAAGGAAGCTACAGACACTGAGTCAGCTCTAGCCATGAACCTGGAGTTGCACTGAAGAAAATAGACTAACTCACATGCCTTGGGAAAGAGGAAACCCCAGCCCCCATACATACACTTTCTGCCCCAATGTAAGAGGATGGGTGGAACCGCATAGAGCTTGCAAGGCCGAAAGAGAGGAGTGGGTGAGGGCCACAGAGCCTACAAAGTTGGAGGGTAGTATGAGTACACGCTACCTCATTTTGCTCCAAAAACAGTATGTAAAGGTACCACCCACTGTCTCAGGGACTGACGAACCACATGACACTCACAGACCAGCCTTCCACTGCAGCTGTACAGGTAGGAGCAAAGCCAGAGGAACCTAGGCCATGGGGAAATTCTTTTGAGTTTGAGGCTACCTGTTTTTGCTGCTTTTGCTTTGGGTTTTGGCTTTGGTTTGTTTTTGAGCTAGGATCTCAGGTCTCCCAAGCTGGCCTTAAATTTGTGAAGTAAGCAAGGACAACCTTGAACTTGTGATCCTCCTGCCTCCAGATCCTGAGTGCCAGAATTGCAAGCATGAGCCGTAATACCTGAATATATAGTACTGGGAGACAAACATGGGGCCATGTGCATGCTTGGAAGACAAACCTGGGGCCAGGTGACTGTTTGGAAGCGTCACCTCAGCTCCCTGGCACCCCCTTTATCCAAGGAGTCTGGAATGTTTGGTTGGAAGCATCACCCCAGCCCTCTGGCATATATATATATATATATGTATATATGGAGTCTGGAATGTTTGGTGAAAGTTCTAAGACCCTCTCCCCTGGGAGTTGCTGCAGTCCAGACCCCACCTCCAAGAAAGCTTGCCAAAAGGTGACCCCTCCCCAGGTATGGCCAAGACCACTCCCATAGACTATTTAAATGAACACATGGTCTCCCCGGTTCTCTGTTGTTCCCCCCACTCTGTGTTTTCCCACAGGGCATCCATTAAACCTGGGCTTCTTCTAATTTGTTTTGATTTGGTCTGATTTGAATTACTGTGATGGTGGAGAGGTTCATTGGGCCAGAAAAAACTTAACACTGACATTTAAACGAAATGGGTGACAGCAAAGCCTTAAGCACAATCCCTACAGCTGCAGCCCCCTCCGGACTCACCAGCTGCCCTCAGCTGCACCAGTAACAAAAATGTGCCGCCACAGTGCCTTGCTCCTTTCTCAGTGAATCACCTCATTGAGGCCTTGCCCCACACAAAGCAGACATGAGACCTCAGCTCTCACTTTCCCCTCCTCCACTCTCTCTCTTCCTGGAGGGCAAAGCTGGACAATGGAGCAGGAAGCTGAGAAAAGTCAGGGTCTCCCGTGCCTGAGAGCTTTCTGCAGGTATCACTCAACACACCTCGGGTGTCTGCTGTCGGCGGGAATCCATGGGGAGTTTCTTTTCCCAGAAGGTTTGTGGGATCCACACTCTTCAGTTGGCGGAGCTGGGCTTCTCTCGTGCCCTATGAGTATGTCTGGAACTGCCCTGCCACCTCTAGACTTGAGCAGGGCCCTCTTTCTTCCCACTGCCCATCCTGACATTAATACAGTTTAAATTGCTCCTGTGAGCAGGGGTTAGCTAACCCCTGCACCTCTTGCTGATTCTCCGAAACTGACTCCTGAGCCTAGGATGTGGCTCAATCAGGACACTGCATGAGGATTTGAGTTTAACACGCAGAAAAGATGGGTGTGGTGGTGTATGTTTGTACTTCCTGCATCGAGGAGGTAGAGACAGCAGGTGTCCCTGGGGCTCACTGGCCAGGCAGCCTGGCCAAAGCAGCAAGGTCCAGGTAAAAGTGAGACGCTCTGTCTCCAAAAAACAAGGTGCACAGCAACCTGAAGAACGATGCCCCAGCATGACCTCTGACCATTGCATGCATGCACCTACGCGCACACCTACACAAGTACACACGAGGGGGATGATCTTCTTGACATAAGAAACTTCACAGTCTGTCCTGACCCCATGTCCATTTTCCTAGTTCGGATCGGCTTCACACTCTACCGTCACATCATGATGCACACACACACACCCCATGCTGCCTCCTTCTTACCCGACCTTTGCAGCAAATGGGAAATCAGGCTGGCCGTGTGGCTAACAGCTGGGAAGAAGTGAGGGATGGAGGGCAGAGAGAACAACTTTGGCGATAGGCCTCAGAAGAAGAGCCAACCATGCTCTATGCTGGGCCCCACTGAGGAAGAACAGAATGGGGTCCTGCGAAGGCCCCAGGCAGGTCTAAACTGTCGACTGAGCTTCCGAGATGATTATACATATTTCTGATTATATGCCTTTCTGATCATATATATGTATATGAACATATATGATATTTATTCTGAAAAAATATGTATCAGAGAAACTAAGCCCACAGTTCATCCTATTCTTTCCAGTCTTTAAAGGACCTTTGTAACCTCAAAATGTCCCTAAAGTGTGGATTAAGGTGGTCTATTAGCCCCAGGCTCAGTCCCTAAACTGTTCCCAGACCTGGTTGTCCTCTCCACTGTACTGAAAATGTCCAGCAGGCCCCTTGCAGCCTGCTTCTCACTGTGTGCTGTTAGATGGGGGATTGTCACACCTTTGCCTCTGGACTCCTCAGCCAGCTAGCTGCTCCTAGACTTCACCTACAGAAACACTCCAAAGTGGAATTTCACAACCTGCTCGGTTTCCTACTTAGTTTCGCTCTGTTTTACTTCCTTTACCACGGCCGCGGCCAGCCTTTGAAAGCCCAGTGTCTACCCATCCAGAACGGAGCACACGAGCTTCTGAAGCACAAACAAGCACGGCTGCCCACACAGTTAGTAGAACTGGGGACATTTGGGGAGGGAAGGGGCAGCTGCTCATTGGGTGTTCTTGTCTCCAGGTTGATCACAAGGATGGCTCGGTTTGTGACACATCATCCAGGGTACCTTGGCCTACAAATGCCCCTGCATCATCTTCTTTTACATCAAGCCGTCAAGTTGCCATAATAGGAGACACAGAGAAATGAGAAGCCAGATCCCAGAGGCAGTGGACAAGGAATTAAGACCTAATCAGCCCAAAGCTGGGTACACAGACTCTAAAGGTTTTGAGACCTTCAGAGTCAGCCCAGCCCACTCTCCATGGGCCTTGGATCCAGCTGATGCCCCGAAGAACTCCGGTCAGCATGGCTGTGATCAGGGGTCAGAGAAGTGCCTGACTTATTATGAGGCTTGGGGATCCCACCCCAGATATCACAGAAGCCAAGAAGACACAGACAGGAGACACTTGAGCCAGCCTTCCCTTGAAAGCTACAAAGAGATTGAAGAATTGAGAAACAAGTGGGAAAAGTATCTCAAAAAGTGAAACAATTATGTCTAATGGGATAAGGGAAAGTCCTAATGGGGGCCAGGTGGGGTATCAGAGACACCAAGGGGATCTTCTTTGGGTAGAGTTACAATAACAGGAATGAGAGCTCCTGAGGGGCTGGCCATGAGACAGACATGCAGGGGGGGGGGTGTGTGTGCCTGAGGAGGACCACCTGGAGGGAGTGCCTGAGGAGGACCACCTGGAGGGAGTGCCTGAGGAGGACCACCTGGAGAGAGTGCCTGAGGAGGACCACCTGGAGGGAGTGCCTGAGGAGGACACCTGGGGGAAGTGCCTGAGGAGGACCACCTAAAGGGAGTGCCTGAGGAGGACCACCTAAAGGGAGTGCCTGAGGAGGACCACCTGGGGGAGTGCCTGAGGAGGACCACCTGGAGGGAGTGCCTGAGGAGGACACCTGGGGAAGTGCCTGAGGAGGACCACCTAAAGGGAGTGCCTGAGGAGGACCACCTGGGGGAGTGCCTGAGGAGGACACCTGGAGGGAGTGCCTGAGGAGGACACCTGGGGGAAGTGCCTGAGGAGGACACCTGGAGGGAGTGGCTGAGGAGGACCACCTGGAGGGAGTGGCTGAGGAGGATCACCTGGAGGGAGTGGCTGAGGAGGATCACCTGGGGGAAGTGCCTGAGGAGGACCACCTAAAGGGAGTGCCTGAGGAGGACCACCTGGGGGAGTGCCTGAGGAGGACACCTGGAGGGAGTGCCTGAGGAGGACACCTGGGGGAAGTGCCTGAGGAGGACACCTGGAGGGAGTGGCTGAGGAGGACCACCTGGAGGGAGTGGCTGAGGAGGATCACCTGGGGGGAGTGCCTGAGGAGGACACCTGGGGGAAGTGCCTGAGGAGGACCACCAGGGGGAGTGCCTGAGGAGGACACCTGGGGGAAGTGCCTGAGGAGGATCACCTGGAGGGAGTGCCTGAGGAGGACCACCTGGAGGGAGTGGCTGAGGAGGACACCTGGAGGGAGTGGCTGAGGAGGACACCTGGAGGGAGTGGCTGAGGAGGACCACCTGGAGGGAGTGCCTGAGGAGGACCACCTGGAGGGAGTGGCTGAGGAGGACCACCTAAAGGGAGTGCCTGAGGAGGACCAC
The DNA here is from genome assembly GCF_037038515.1 of Microtus pennsylvanicus. Classification (NCBI taxonomy): domain Eukaryota; kingdom Metazoa; phylum Chordata; class Mammalia; order Rodentia; family Cricetidae; genus Microtus; species Microtus pennsylvanicus. The sequence goes on along the minus strand of NC_134579.1, from coordinate 35,222,462 downwards.
CTGGAGGGAGTGCCTGAGGAGGACCACCTGGGGGGAGTGCCTGAGGAGGACCACCTAAAGGGAGTGCCTGAGGAGGACCACCTGGGGGAGTGCCTGAGGAAGACCACCTGGGGGAAGTGCCTGAGGAGGACACCTGGGGGAAGTGCCTGAGGAGGACCACCTGGAGGGAGTGCCTGAGGAGGACCACCTGGGGGAAGTGCCTGAGGAGGACACCTGGGGAAGTGGCTGAGGAAGACCACCTGGAGGGAGTGGCTGAGGAGGACCACCTGGGGGAAGTGCCTGAGGAGGACCACCTGGAGGGAGTGGCTGAGGAGGACCACCTGGAGGGAGTGCCTGAGGAGGACCACCTGGGGGAGTGCCTGAGGAGGATCACCTAAAGGGAGTGCCTGAGGAAGACCACCTGGAGGGAGTGCCTGAGGAAGACCACCTGGAGGGAGTGGCTGAGGAGGATCACCTGGAGGGAGTGCCTTAGGAGGACCACCTGGGGGGAATGGCTGAGGAGGACCACCTGGAGGGAGTGCCTGAGGAGGATCACCTGGAGGGAGTGCCTGAGGAGGATCACCTGGGGGAAGTGCCTGAGGAGGATCACCTGGAGGGAGTGCCTGAGGAAGACCACCTGGGGGAGTGCCTGAGGAGGACACCTGGGGGAAGTGCCTGAGGAGGACCACCTGAGGGAAGTGCCTGAGGAAGACCACCTGGGGGAGTGCCTGAGGAGGACACCTGGGGGAAGTGCCTGAGGAGGATCACCTGGAGGGAGTGCCTGAGGAGGACCACCTGGAGGGAGTGCCTGAGGAGGACCACCTGGGGGAAGTGCCTGAGGAGGACACCTGGAGGAGTGCCTGAGGAGGACCACCTGAGGAGAATCAACTATAGCCAGTCCTACTGCATCTTCTGCTCACCCTCCCTCCCACCCTGCTTTTGAAGTAAACAGACCACCCACCCACTCCACCTACCTGTCAGCCCAGCCAGGATGACCAGCACAGCCAGGACTCCTCTCCACCTACCCTCCATCTCAGCATGATCCTTCTTCCCTGAAAAGTGAAAGGAGGAGGTGATGTTTAGAGCCCAAGGGATCTACCAACCCTTTGGATACCTCTGGGGCCTTGCCTATGAGGCAGGGCAGTATTCTCTCAGAAGACACATTTGGGGCTCACTGTGTTTACACAGACCTCCAAGAACTCTAGTGTGGCTCACCTTACAGAGTGAAGGACAAGACCTAACCTTAAGCCCATGTATAACTGATAAGACTCAGCAGGACAACCCGACTCGGAATTCCTGGCCAAAAAGTGCAATGTGGTTGGCTGCTCTTCATTTCCACCACCAAGGCAATTCCCTGTCCATCATGAGCTCAAGGGAAGACGGGACTTGGTGAACAGACAATTGTAGTGGCAATTCAAAGGCAGTGAGGCAGGGGAAGGGAAACAGAACCAGGTATTGGCGGTCACTTTAAGCAGGTGCTCATGAACAGGCTCCTGGCAGCACCACGTTCGTGCTAGCAGAGAAACAGAAGAAAGGACAGGTGCAAAGGGCCTGGGGTGGAGCCATGCTGGGCACCGTTGAGGCACTACAGAGAGGGTCCTGTGCAGAGTGAGGGGTTAGTGGGAAGAGTGAGGTCATACTCAGGAAGCCTGAGGCAGATGAAGTGAGCTCTGTGGACCCGTTTGGCAGCACCAGAGCTTCCCCTCGGGCTCACCCTCCTTCTGACGCCTGCTTCTTTGATGACCCGCCCATCCTTCAGTTTTTTTTCATTTCATTTTCCCTTCTCGCAGTATCGTGGGTCCCACTGGAGAGTCTGGCACTAACTAGCTGCACGGTAAACCATCATAAGCTGTCTGCAAAAGTATTGCTCCTGCCCTCGGGACAGGGCCTGTTTACCAAATCCCCCACACACACCCCCAGTTGCAGAGCGGAGACACAGGGAGTTTCCAGCGAGGCCTCCACGGACACCACTGCCTGCCGACACCTGGTCCCTCAAAACTGAGCAATGCTGGGTCCCCGCGGGACTCTGGGGGTGGGATTTTGTCACGTGAAAACACACCTGTTCAGTCCTCTGCTCTCTTTTCTTCTCTGCTGGGCCCTGAAGCACCACAGCCAGCGAGGTGTCCACACTGGCAGGGGAAATGACTACCACCTCTCGGGCTGTGCGTATCCCGGAAATGAGAGTGAGAGTTTCCATTCCCTGTGACTCTCCCTTTACACCTAAACTCATCCCCAGGTCTCTCCACTCAGGGAAAAGGATTAAGGTGGGGTTTTACCCCTTTGTCTCTCTGAGGCCAAACCTCAGCATGTGCACAGAATTTTAACCACCCACATTCCGACCTGAGGGCTGAAACACCTCCACTAAGGTACTGCCCCACTGTGGCCTGAAGTACTGGGCAGAACTGGAGAATATGCCTCCTCCACAGGGGTCAGCAGGCAGCCACACTGCTGCTGAAGTCACAACCTTTTGAGACTGAGCCCTGAGCCCAGAACCAGTTTTACAAAGTAGGTAATAAATCATTTGCTAATTTTCAAGCTTAGTTAATTAAAACACAAGCTCACAAAGGAATGGCTCCGTTGGTCAGCAGGAGAGGAGGGGGATTGAACTGCCCAGTTCTGAAAACTAAGCACGTTTTGTTGTTGATGTTCTGCTTGGTTGACTTGTTTTGTTTATTTTAGGATAGGGTCTTGTGTAGCCCAGGCTGGACTCAAAGATACTGTAGAGCAAAGGATGTCTCCTCAGATGACTGGTGTGTGCCACTACGCCCAGCCTGAAAGACAGCTACTGATCATTACCGAAACTGCAATAAAGGACGGGCAAAGATCATCAGGAAACGCTTCAACCACTGACAGATGAGTTATAGAATAAGGGCACAGTCGTCACAACCCAGGAAGAGCTCCCCTTGGGAGCTTCCTGCCAGCCAGTGTCACTGTGTCTGTCCCATAGACCTATCTCAGCTGCCTCATTGCTGTCCCAGGCCAGCAGCAGAATCCAGGAGTCAGCAGCGAGGCCACTGCACCAGGATGTGATGACTACAGACATAGCATTTGACAGTGTGTACAGCCGCTGACATCATCAAAAAAAAGGACATTTACAGGACACCCAAAATGACGTGTGTGACTTTAATTAAATATGGATCTAGGCCAGAAATCTTTAGCTAATACCTCTGGCAGGTGGTTGATCCAAATGTTGTGGAATATTATTTTGAGATGTGTTACATTTGTTTATGCTGTGTAATGTTTGTTTAATGATGCAAAGATGTGTTGCATTCTTTCATGTTGCATTTATTTAACTCTGTGAAGCTGTGCTACTTTGCCTGTCTAAAACACCTGATTGGTCTAACAAAGATCTGAATGCCAATACTAGGCAGGAGAGAGAGAGGCAGAGCTATCAGGCAGAGAATAAAGAGAAGAATGAGAACTGAGGAAGGAATGAGAAAAAGAGGAGAAGAGGATACCAGCCAGCTACAGAGTAGGAAGAAAAGAAAGTTATATAGAATAGAGAAATATAAAAGCCCAGAGACAAAGGAAGATGGCATAATTTAAAAAAAGCTGGCTAGAAACAAGCCATGCTAAGGCCTGGCATTTATAAGTAAGAATAAGTATCCATGTATTTATTTGGGAGCTGTGTGGTGGGCCCCCAAAGAGCAGAGAGTAAAAGAAAAAACCAATTACATCCAAACCTGAGACTCAACTTCCATTCATTTTGCTACAAAAAGCTTAGAATGACCTCCTTTTAGTTGAAAAAAAACCACACCTATCATCTTTTCAAAAACATAAGTCTTCTTAAGTTTTGTGAACATCCTACCCCTCCCTCACTGGCCTGACAAGGGAGGAAAACCACTCAGAAAACTTGACAGGTCTCCCAGCATCTTGAAAGACCATGAATCTGCTGCCTCAGAACTCTCACTCCTTGCTTCTAAACTGCTGAAAATATTTTATACTGGAAAGGGTCGAAACACGTTGTTTCAGGCTGAACAGAGGACCAAGGCTTCTCGGGGACAGCAGACTCCGTCAGAATAAAGCTGAGCAAGGGGCTCTCTCTGACTGACCTCCAGAGCAAGATCCCAGCATTTCTGCCTCACTTTGGAGCCTGGAACTGAGCTCCTGTCTTCAGAACTGCTTCCTTACTGCAGTGTCCCTCCTGATGGAGGCCTTTCACCTCCCTACGATTCTGCCTCCTTACTGACTGGGGCCTGTCTCTTCACTGGGCCCTGCCTTCCCTCCTGGAACCCCCAGTGGCAACAGCAGCGACCCACGAAGCTACTCATCAGGGAGATGGCAGTTCACAAGTTTGCCCAGGAATGAGACTGCTTTCCCTGCTTGTGAATCTGAGAGCCTCCTCTGAATTCCAACATAGCCCTAGCCTATCCCCAGAACTGATAAATCACTGGGATTTTTTTGAGCCCTAGAGCAGCCTCCCTGTTTAATTTTCAACCCCATGGAAGCTGGAAAGTAAACACTCTGGGCATTTTTGTGGGGAGCCCCAACAATGGCCTACCAGGCACCCACAGAGCCCCGAGAAGAAACGCACCGGAAAAACGCTCGTTACAGGATTGCCACACTGGCCTTCCCTGCCTTACCTCAGACAGGTAAATCTCTTGTATTCCGTTCACGCAGGGCTTCCTGGTTGTCGTCTTGCACTCCACACAAACACAGGAACACTTCTGACTGGACGCTCCTTACCCGGTAACAGGAAGTTTCTCGTGAGGTGGCCCTATCCCGTCTGTGACCCAAACTATAAACATGGAGGTGCAGAACGGTGTGGGTGCCCCTAGCTGCGGGGACATTCCCAGTTAACCATTAGCCAGTCCAAACACAGGAAGTCCAGACCCAGGCTAAGAAGCAGAGGCGGAGTCTCCACTCTTCCTCCTGGAGCCTTTTCCACTCCTTCTGGGTGAAGGCTGCCCTGTATCCTTGCTCGGTACTCCTTTGCCATGGAGTCTGACAGGCTCAGTCAGCCCCAAAGTCTGAGCCAAAACACTTTGGCCTGGCCATCCACTTGCCTTCAGCAGAGACCCAAGGTCTGGTGAAACCGGTTTCCTCCCCAAGCAAACAGGACAGCCAGAGGAGCTAAGCCTTGGAGAAAGACAAAGCCCTAGGAGTGGGTGAGCTGGGCCTGACAGCTGAAGTTCCCCGAGAACGCTGCCCCTTGAAGACTCTGCAGACTGACTGGCAGAGTAGGAATCCCTGATTGTAGGAAGTGATAATTTGGTAGATCAAAACTCAGCTTATCTTGGGGCTACCTTAATTCCCCATCTCTGTGTCTGTAGCATCCTTTCAGTTTATCAAGTAAAACCTTTGGGATTATTAACTTAGCAAACCATTGTATCCACCCAACTAAGACCTGGGAATGTGTCAGATAGGACCTGAAACCTGTAACAGAGACTTGAGTGTCTCAGGAACACACCTACCCAATGCCCCACCAATGTGTCTGACCCGTGATTGTCTTTAGTTCTGTGACGAAAAGTTCATGTAGCCAGTACGACCATAGACCTGCCATCCGAGGAAAACTGAGTCTGGTTTCCAGGGCCAGGGTCACACACTTTGGCTCAGAACAAACTATCCCTTACTCCCTTTGGAACTAGAGATGGTTTCCCTGTTTATCTTATTTTCCTGCGAAGCGTTTGTCTGAGAACCAAGTACAGATGAACACTGCCTGCAGGTTCCTCAGCAGCTCCTGGAGGAAGGAGCATGGACTGCTGCTCCAATTCCTTTCAGCCCCTAGTGGACTCAGGGCCCCCCACTCCTGCCAGCCCCCCGGAAGAATGAATGCGGACTGTGATCCCCATTCCTACAGCCCCAACATGACCTCTTTCTACCCTCTTGGAGATGCCCCCTCTTATCTTTAAACATAGGTCTCTGAAGGTCTGCTGTCCTGAGGCACTGTGTGTGTTTGGGAGATTTGCATCTTGTCTTAAGGGTGAGCCATAAGGAGAAACTTTAGTGATAATTTTAGCCCTTGCTATTTTAAATTCACAAAGTTCAAATCTGCATAACACATATTCATAAGGCAATTCAGATGGCAGGGAGCTTTGAAGGAAAATGAGGAGTAAGAGGAGGCCCTGGGAAGCCCCAGTAAACCAGGACTGGGTTCAGACAAATATGGATGTGTAGATGGTCACGGGAAGGAAGCTGGACTGAGGAGACAACCAGTCGGTCCTCATGCAGAGGGAACGATGTGATCGGACAGCAGGGACTCTGTGGACCCTGAAGAGGTTAGAAGGCCCTGGATGTGAAGAGGCAGAGTTGGAGTGGTGGTAGATGCACCCATAGAAGGTTCCAGAAGGTCTGGCCAGGCTTGGTTTCTATACTGGGCATTGTACAAAGGCACAGGGGGCAAAGTTGTGACAACCTGGGACTGAAGGATTGTAGAGGTCTGGGTTCTTAGGAAGTACTCATGACGCCTCAGCTGCGGACAGAGGCTGTATCTAGGATGGGATGAGCAAGAAGCATTCTTTGAGCTCTCTGGTGATTCTGCTCCAGCATCATGCTGGTCCCTCATTAAATGATGCATTAAATAAAATCTTCAGCACGTGTTACACTCTAGACTTTCAAGAAAACCATTTTATCTTTTTTTTTTTTTGAGAAATGCACACATATGGAGAGACTTTAGAAAACTGAAATAAGCGAATCAATATTCAACTCTATCCTATCTCTCCAGGAATATCATCTTTAATATTTTTAAATTTTATATACTTGAGTGTTTGCCTACGTGTGTGTATATGAGTGTTTGCCTACATGTATGTATATGAGTGTTTGCCAACATGCTTGCATGTGCACTGTATGCCTGCAGCACCCACAGAGGAGAGAGAAGGAGCCAGATCCTCTGCACTGGAATTATGGGTGGTTGCAGCTGCCTTGAGAATGCTGGGAACCAAATCCAGGTCCTCTACTAGAGCAGCAAGAGTTCTTAACCACGGAGTTATCTCTCCAGCACCCAGAAATAGCAATTTATATCAGATTCAACTTCACATATAGAAGTAAAAATGCATGATAATTTTACCATCCTGCATAAATATTATGAATGTTTAATGAGAAGCTTTAATCTTTTTCCTTGTTAAAGAGATGATACATATTTACTATAGAATATGAGAAAATAGCAGACAGTGGTGGTGCACACCCTTGATCCCAGCCCTCAGGAGGCAGAGGCAGGGGGATCTCTGAGTTCAAGCCAGCCTAATTTATAGAGAGTTCCAGGACATCCAGGGTCACACAGAGAAACTCTCTCTCTCTCTCTCTCTCTCTCTCTCTCTCTCTCTCTCTCTCTCTCTCTCTCTGTGTGTGTGTGTGTGTGTGTGTGTGTGTGTGTAGGTCAGAAGACAGCTTGCAGGAGTTGCTTCTTCTCTGCTTCTACTATATAGGTTCTGGGGCTTGAACTCAAGTCCTTGGGTTCAACAAAAGCCCCTTTACCCACTGAGCCATATCACTGGCCCAAAAAGGAGAAAATTTTTAAATAGAATGGGCTGAGACTACCACACCATGAATACCCCAACATTTTTTTAATATGTAATGTTTTAAAATGTATTGTTGTAGTGACTTAATAACCAGATTCTAATCCTTTATATATTATAATCCAGGAGCAGGAGAGATGGTTCAGCGGTTAGCACTGGCTGCTCTTCCAGAAGACCCAGATACCCAGGTTCAATTCTTGGCAGCTAACAACCATCTAGTCCCAAGGAGATCTGAAGCCACACTTCACTTTTATTTTGAAATAGATTCTAAGTTGCCCAGGCTGATTTACACTCATCCTGCAGGTCAGGTCAGGCCTTGGACTTGGATTCTTCCTGCCTCAGTCAGCTGAATAACTGAAATTATGGGCCTGTACCAGCTAGGCTCAAATGTGTTATTCTTAGTGGTTAAGCATACCCTGCCCTCTAGAGGCAGCAAGACTGATCTGTGTGGAATAGGTCCAGCCGCTGGCCTTTCTCCCAGCATCCTCTGTATGCTGACGTCATAGCAGAGTTCTACCACTTGGCACACCCAGCACACCCAGCTTGCATGCAGGTTTATCTGTGTAAGTGATGAACACTGTAAGGAATGAATCAAAGAGGAAGGTACATGGAGTGATTTCTGCAGGGTCAGTTCTGGGGAAAATGTAGTTGATGGTATAAGGTCCATAGAAAGCTCAGTGGTTGGCCGGAGCAGGTTGAGAGCTAAGCTTACACAGCACGGAGGGTTTGGGGACTGGGGCTCCATGTGAGGGTGCAATTAGAATGCGTGTCACAGTACATGTGTTTGCTCAGAGTGTCCCACGGTCAGAGAGAGCCCTGAAGTAAATCAGGTGGGTACGAGAGTCAACGCAGGGTCAACTCATGGTTCACACACAGACCCACTGCCCAGAGGGCAGTGGTGGGCAGCTGCCCATGGAGGGGACCAAGATAGATGACTCCCAGCGTTATCTGCTCCATTTGACGGTGACCCAAAGCCGGTCTAAAACGTAAAGTTATTATTATTATTCTGGTTTTCTTAGATAGGGTGCCATATAGTATCCTAAGCTAGCCTCAAACTATCTTAGTAGCCAAAAATAACCCTGAACTTCTGACCTTCCTTCTCCATCGCCCCACCCAGCTTTTATGTGTTTTGAGCACAGGCTTCACGCTTGCTAGGTAAGCACTGCACCAACGGAGCTACAGTTGCTGGTGAGCTCTGCAGTGTCAGCAGATGGCCTGGTCCTCAGCAGCCACCACCCAGCACATCACTGCTGGCTTAAGATGCAACACTAGTGGTGTTGTCCAGGACTGCTAACATACCCGGGTAGCCCAAGTTATGCAGAAGCTTTTGTTTCCTCATGATGCTATTTTTTTAGTAGCTAATCAGCATTTTTATAGCTATACCCATAGTTATTTAAAAAATTACTTATTCTAAAGTATTCAATTGCACCTACAGCTTAACTATTAGAAATATTTTAATTCAACAACTATACATTTCCACATATTATGTAGGAGGAATAGTGGTTGTATATACAGCTTTATAGCCTTTTTAATTTAAGGCTATTAAAACCATGGTTCCATATCATTAAAGGCTACTCACAAATGCTGTTTTAATGGCTCCATAATAATATGCTACATTATGATCACAATATCATTATAATATATCACAGCAACTATAAGAACACCCATCTGGTTAAGCATTATGCTGGGTCCAGTTTCCCAAAATAGCAAATACTACTGAGAAGAATGCACATATGCACAAGGGGGCCTTTGTTTCTTCTTTTATTTTGCATTTGGTCCTTTTAATCAGAATCATGTGTCAAAACATTGATCACTTTAAAACTGAGGATAGGGGCCATTTTGTTCCCAGCACCATGCCCCATTTCAGACCCACCTGAGTGGTTTGAGATGGTTCATCCCACTGCACCCTTGACAGAACTATTGCTTTTTTTTCTGAGTGTGGCACACTAGGTACCAGGCCCATAAATCTTCCTGTAGCCAAAAGTTTGAAAAATGGCCTCTGTCCATGCCTACAAGGTCCATGGACCAGGGCCGTGTGGCTGTGGGATTGCACAAACTGCATCTTGTACTAGGAAACTGGTCTTTATGGATGCAACCATCTTCAGCATCAACCAGGTCACCAGAGCATTGTTGGTAGCAACCAAGTCACCATCAGCATTGTTGGTGGCAAGCCCAGAAAATTCCATCCATGCCACTACCACAAACGTTAATGACTGCAGAAAAGAGCAGTCTGTTAACTCTGTAGCCCGGGAAGGTGCAGTAAGAACAGTCTGTTAACTCTGTAGCCCGGAAGGTGCAGTAGGAACAGTCTGTTAACTCTGTAGCCCGGGAAGGTGCAGTAAGAACAGTCTGTTAACTCTGTAGCCTGGGAAGGTGCAGTAAGAACAGTCTGTTAACTCTGTAGCCTGGGAAGGTGCAGTAAGAACAGTCTGTTAACTCTGTAGCCAGGGAAGGTGCAGTAAGAACAGTCTGTTAACTCTGTAGCCCGGAAGGTGCAGTAGGAACAGTCTGTTAACTCTGTAGCCCGGGAAGGGGCAGTAGGAACAGTCTGTTAACTCTGTAGCCTGGGAAGGTGCAGTAGGAACAGTCTGTTAACTCTGTAGCCCGGGAAGGTGCAGTAAGCAGAGTTCTCTAGAGGAGCAGACTGACAAAATGCGTATGCATGGGGCTTTACCCCCCCCCCCCCCGGAGCACACAACAGGGGTCAGGTAGTACCACCGTGGCCATCTGCACCCTGAGGAGGCTGAGCGCCCTGGTGCTGCTCAGTTCACGAAGATGTTGCCTCCCATAGTCACGATCCAGTGGCGAAGGCCTGGAACTCCCTGGGGAGTCTTTAGTCTTCAGTCCGTTTGGAAGGCCAAAGAAGATGATCTCTGATGGCAGCAGGGGAGATCAGCAGCAAGTTCAAGAGGAAACGCAGACAGTTAGACCCACGGTGCTCTCTAACTGGACCACTTTGTCTCTAGGTAGGCCATTCAAAGGCTCCTGTTTAGAGGGAGGGTCTAATCAGTTAATCTCTTAAAAGGCTTTTACAGAAAAATGCCTAGAGAGGGTGAGGAAGAAGTTCAGAGTAACTCTAAATTCTCCCAAGTTGGCAATCAAAACCAACCATCCAATACTCCTTAATGTCCTTTTGTGTCAGTTGGGGCCATTATTTAAAAAATGTTTTAATTGAGCTATATATTTCTCTCTGCTCCCTTCTCTTCCTCTCCTCTCCCCTTCTACCCTCTTCCATGATCCCCATGCTCCCAATTTACTTAGAAGATCTTGTCTTTTTCTACTTCCCATACAGATTAGATCCATGTATGTCTCTCTTAGGGTCCTCTTTGTTGTCTAGGTTCTCTGGGATTGTGAATTGTAGGCTGGTTTTTCTTTGCTTTATGTCTAAAAGCCATTTATGAGTGAATACATATTAGTTTGTCTTTCTGGGTTTGGGTTACCTCAATATGATGTTTTCTAGATCCATGCATTTGCCTGCAAATTTCAAGATGTCATTATTTTTTCCTGCTATGTAGTACTCCATGTACCACATTTTTCTTATCCATGTTTGACTCTGCCTACTCTCTCTATATATCTCTGCTCATATTTCCTACCTGGATTTATTCTGTTAAGTCATTGGTCGAAACAGGTTTATTAGTCAACTAATAAAAGCATCACACATACAGAAGGTGGTGGGCCCTCTAAGAGTAATGAGAAAAAGGGTCATCAGAAACTGTTCTAAGATCTCAGACACTCCCTCCTGCACCCCACCCCCACTTGTTCAGAATTCCACCCTAATCAGATGTGACCTTGTCGTATCACAAGGTAGAATATTCAGGCTGGGGACAGTTAAATGATGGGGCCCCACCTAAGCAGCTGTGAGAAAGCCATCATCCCTGCTGGTGAGAATTTTTGTGAGATTGCTTTGGAGTGAGTCACCCTGTGTGTAGGTGATCCTTCATCCATGCTCTGTAAGCTGCAAACTCACTGACTCCCCAGGTTGTACTTGGCACGATCACACCTCCTTCCTCACTGGTGCGGTGCGAAGAGGTGTTTCTTGTCTCCCCAGGAAAACATTCAAACAACAGTGGTGTTTTGTCCCAGGTCTTCCAAGAGAATGTATGACATTTGAGGACGTCTACAGTTCCCCAGGACCTACACCGGGAGTTCCCCCCATTGGGTAGTTAGATCCTTAAAGTTACACAGTCCATACACTAAAAATTGTCAAAAGGTAAAATGAGCATTGGCTTTGAGAGAAATCTTAGGTTTTCAAAGGCAAAATGTGTTTTGAAAACAAAGGAGAGGGAAGCATAGATTGCCTTTGGGACCTCCTAGTCTAGTTTATTCTGTTCTATTTTTACTGATGAATCCTGCCTCGGTTGTGACTTGATGCCTGCCATCGCTCAGGTATGCATGCCGAGAAATAAACACAACATCCTTTTATGGCCATGGGTACTTGCTCCAGAGCCGCTAGTTGCTGAGGAAACAAAACTCCCCAGATGTTTTCGTTAGCTTCAGAGGGACTCTCCTTGTTTCTGGGGAGGAGAATTGAATTTACTTTGGCTTCAGATAGGAACATCCATCAGACGAGCTATTATGGGTTGAAATACAACTCCTCAAAACAGACTGAATCTTAGCCTCCAGTACCTGTGGATGTCTCCTTATTTGGGAATGGAACCGTTCCTTACTAGCTGAGTTCAAGCAGGGTTAGTAGAGTAAGCCTCAGAGATAGAGATACAAGCAGGAAAGACCATGCGGGAAAACCCCAGAAAAGCCAGGCAGTGGCAGTTAGAGACTAGAAAGAAGATGCCATTCCCAAGAGAAGGTCTGTGGTCACCAGAAGCCTGAAGAAGCTTAGAATAACTCTTCCTCTGCATCTCTGGAGGGTGTGTGGCTGCTGACACTCAGACTCCTGACGAGCAGCTTCCTCACAAGACATTCCTTCTGTGCAAACTACTCAGTTAGGTCTCTCGGTTATAGCTCCCTCTTTATAATTGGACTGCTGGCTGGACAGTGCTGAACGTTCTAAGGGTAGCCTTCCCACCTCAACGCATCCTCTCTGTAAATATCCTCAGACCCACGCCTCGAGGTATGCCTCCTAGATGACTCCAAACCCCACCAGGCTGAGAAGTAGCCCCACACTTAGTGAATTATATGCTTTTTGTGACTGCAAATAAACACCACGATTAAAAGCAACTTATAGAGGACAGAGTTTATTTTGGCTTGTGGTTCCAGAGGGAGATTCCTTGGTGGGAGGCACGGCAGCAGATGGCCAGACCAGAAACTGAGAGGCCAATCGCAAATGCACAGCACAGAGATCAAACTGAAAACAGAATGAGGCTAGCAACTCCCAAAGCCCACTCCCAGTGACATAAGCCCTTCAGTGAGGCTCCACCTTCTAAAGGTTCCATAACCCATAACAGCCAACCAGGAGCCACAAATTCAAATACGTGAGGCTATAGATGGCATCGCTCATTCAAACTGCCATAATTAGTGTATCTGGGCTTGTCGCTACTTCACTCCAGTCCCTGCCTCTGCAATCACCTGACTTCTCCTCGTGGATTTTCCCATTTCCTTCTTATCAGGATGCCAGGCCCATAGGATTAAAAGCCAATCATCCCTCCTCTCGCACAGCCTCATCTTCACTAGCCTGAATCTGCAAAGTTCTTATTTCCAAACGAGGTCACATTCACAGGTGCAACCACTACCAGTAAGGCAGAAAATGAAGAAGAGCCAGTGTTGCCAAGGAAGCGGCTACGGATGGTGGGACTTAACATTCAGACCACCTGGGAGGCATACAAGATATTCTAGACCCTTCCCCCCGAAAATCGCTCACTCATTTAGCACCACTCCTTTCCGATGGTATAATCCACCCACAGTTTTAAGTTTCTTTATGCATGGCTTGTGTGAAGTCTACAGAAGAAAGTAAGATCCTGCAGCCCAGGTTTGCAGCAAGCAGCTGTACGCGTTGAATGACCCACCATGAAACACGGAGGCTGTCCTTACCCCTCCTGGATCATCCCGACTGCACATTAGTTCTGCTCTGTTACCATGACTACAAGGCCATGACGGGACACAACCTACAAACAAGGGCAGTGGGGTGAACATGTGTGTGGCAGTTCCAACTCTCATCACCAGGACAATATCTTAGGGGACTTAATTGGACTCGTGATTTGGGAGGTGTCAGTCCACTGTGGAGGGGAGAGCCCTGCACAGCAGCCGGTTCAAGGTGTGGCGGCAGGAAGCTGACAAAGGGGTCAGTAAGATATTACATGGTCATTTCCTCTAAAGTGAAACATTCCCTTCATTAAGGTGGTGGGATGCTCATGAGAGTGGGCCGTAGTAAATAGATTAAACAAACCTCTTGGGACTAGGAAAGCCAACTTTGTGCACTTCATGGGAGTCCCTCCCCAAGGTTACAGAAGCAGTAAACAGCAGCGGGAGTGGGTCCTCTGCCCAGCTGAGTTCCTGGAAGGAGAATGGCAGATCTGTGGAGCAGCTTGCAAGCCCTGAAGAGAGCTCCAGGAATGCAAATCTCCTGAGTCATCACCTATGGGTTTTCAGTGAGGCGGCTGCTTTGGAGTCATTGATGCGCCTGTAAGTAAGCTCTTACCCACACTCTTGTAGGTAGTCTCAATAAACTCATTGGTGCGCCTGTGACTTAGGGTCCAAGCTTGCTCCCCAGACACCCTATACATCTGTCTAAACTGAGCCCGAACTACCCTGGCCAGGATCCTGAGAGCTGCATTCCTGCCTCCCTCACCTTCCTGCTGTCCCTATCCTTTCTCTCGGCTCCCGGGTTTTGCCTGCAGGCAATCTCCTTGCTTCTCTTGCTGTCTGTATTTCATGCTTCGGTCTGATTGCTCTTCCTATTTCCCAGCTTTTTCCTTTCTTGGATGCTCACGCCAACTCTGCCCGGGCTTCCTGGGATTCACGCCCAGTACACGGCTGTTTGTCTCCTCCCCCAACAGCCCGGGAGATCCGCAGTTTAAGCCGCCACGGGCGGCCACGTGACTCCCGCCCCTCTGCCGCTGTTTATTCCTGCAGTGCCTTCTCGTGCTCTGGACCAGCGGGCTGTCCCAACCTGATAGGAGATGCCTTAACGCCATAAAATGTCTTTCATTCTTACGGTTTCTTTCTTACTTGAGGATTTTTAAGTTGGTCATCTCACACGGTTTCTCAGGAAGAGTTTTGTTCGTCCTTTTTTATTAAAGTTTTGTTTCTGTTAAAAGTTTTGTCTGTTCCTTACGTATGGATAAAAATGTGCAAATAATGCAGGCACGGTATGCTTGTTTATGCCTGTATGTGTAGGTATGCTTGTTTTAAAATCTATAAAACTCATAGTTCCAGACTACACATGCTCTAAAAACATCACATGGTCTGCCAATAACTTACAAGGGGTGGGGGCAGGCACCTTTTGGCTAAGCTCAGCTACAGAGATCATATAATTCCTGCCCTGTAACTGACTGAGTAAACTATATGCCCAAGATTAACTTAAATGTCTAATTTAGATATTCCTGACAGGTAATGGTACCCTGATTCTCAAGTGCCTTTACGGATCTGAGAGTATGACATTTAAAAAAAGATCTTCTTAGGAGAGATGTGCAATTCCTGCAGCATCCTATATCTCCAAGAAGATGAGTGACTGCAGAACTTCCTCGCGGAGGCTTGTGTCTGCTTATAGCAAAGCCACCCACACAGCAAAAGGCTGCCTTTCCCCTCACCAGCTGCCTGGACCCTGTCTAAAATGGACACTACACCAGGGAATCGATGGTCTCATTCTGCCGAGACAGTAGACTGACCCGACCGCCACAGGAAAATCTGTCAGGCCTTCTAAGCTCATCAGCTACCGGCAAGCACTGCTTCTGAGACTGGTGTTCGCTAAGGGCCACGGAGAGAGTGGGGACTGCCTGGGTAGCTGGAAAAAGCGGTCTCTCTTCTGCTCATTTATTTCTCCCTCTCAGATCTGTCTGACAGCTCGTTACTACATTAGTTAAGTTTCCTGCTAAAAGTACAGACAGGTGCTCCTGTTTCACTGGTTCCCCAAGGCTAGCAGCACAGGATGAAGCTGACAGACATCCAGTAGATGCAGAAGGTATGGCAGCCATGAAGAGGAATAACATATTACCCTCACTTCCTCGTGCCATCACGGCCATCCCTTCCCTAGCATTGCATGAGCAGTTGGAGGCCTGAGGATGAGGTCATTCACATTACAAACTCGCCTTCTATCTACTTGAGTCTTCTTTCGTTCCCCCCTGATGAGTCTTCTTTCGTTCCCCCCTGACTGGTATTCTCTTATTATTCATTAACTTGATTTCCCTTTCAAAACACAGTTGCCAACTTCAGCCTTATTCAAAGTGGAATGCGTTAGGACCAAAGTGCCCCTAACTCCCAACAGGCTCAGGCTTCACTCTCACCAGGTAAACAGAAAGATTGTTAGCGGATAAATAAAAGCTTATGCTCAACATTCCTCAGAAACTTGTGAGGCGGGTTTGCCTGTCAGCGAGAGCCACTACTTCCCTTATGTCTGGCAATAGGGCACCCAGTTCTCCGTTAGCCCAGACCTATAACATATCAAAGCCCCCACACGAGCTTCTGGGGTCTTCTGATCCATTGCTTCCCTATCTTAGTGTACAGGCTCCCTCTCATGCAGCTGCTTCTTTAGAGTCAGAAAGCCCTGCTCACACCTTTTTCTGTTCTCTCTGCCTCCAAAGGGTAGCCATAGCATCTTCCAGTTTCCCCCAAATGATCGCTCCTTCCATCGATGGAGTGGTTCCACTGTGTTCGCGCTTACAGTGAGATCTGTGAAGTCATGAACGGGGTGGCTGTGGCTCTCCCTCCCACTTTACACAGATGTGTGACTGAGACTGAGATTGTATGTCTGTGCTCCAGAGCGTGACTTGTGTCCACTTGGGAAAACAGTGAGCCTCTGTCTAGTCAGGTCCTAGGGACAGAGACCTGGTCTACCACTGAGGAGGAGACCTGTTCACTTCCAGATCTGTGGACGGGCATAAACGCCTAGATTCGTCCTTCCACTTGAAGCTGCCAGCATCCTCTTTATCTTAACCACATCAGGGAAGAAAGTGGTCCTGCTGCTCTCAAATGCTGAAACCCTACTGTGAGGCACCTGTGATGTTAGAAAAACAGGTCGTTTTGATCCCACACAGAACAAGAGAAACTATTTGGCTCCCTTAAAGTAGGGCTAGTGGCATCTGAAGTCTTTAACACTGACAGGGGTTAGGAACTGTCACCATTTCTTATAGTAGCTGTGTTTTATTGATTTTTCCAAGCAGGTTTAAACACATTGGCATGTTTACAGGGGCAAGGGATTAACAGTTCAGGGTTTCACATGCAGAAGTATAGCCCAGTGCCTTGGATCCCAAGGCAGTGACTCGTCAGCTCTCTTTAAAATTAGAGCGTATCACGAGAACAAAAGCTGTGTGGAGCAGAGGAAAGAGTAATGTCTGAGGACGTCAGTCAGGTAGAACCCATGTTTCATGTGCCATTGTCCCCCGTGACTCAGGATTAGCCTCAGCCGTGTGCAATTCAGACATAAGGAAATCTTCACTGTTCTTGCAGAGAACTTGAGTTCAGTTCCAACACCCACATCAGTGGCTCACACCCACCTGTTATTCCAGTTCCCAGAGATTTGGCTCCCTCTTCTGGCTTCCATGAGTGGCACATACATAAACACATAATTAATGATAAAAACTAATTTTTTGGCTGCACCCCCTATCTATTATGGCATTACTCATAATAGCTAAGGTATGGAATCAGGCACAAGAGGAGCAGTAGATGGGAGGTCTCCCACAGTCATGGAAAGAACTCGTGAGGTAAACAGACCTCTGTCACTTGGTAGGCGTGTCCACAGTCGCTTGCTTGTCGGCCTGCAGACATGAGCTTCAGGTTCTTCCTCACCCTGCTTCAAATCCCACATTTCTCAAGATCTTCTGAGCCTCCTGGTGTTCCTGTGAGTGATGCTGCTTCTTCCACAGTCCCCAGGAAAATGCCACGGACCACCTCTATTCTGGATGAATGTCTTCTCTTACACTAGCTGGCCACTAGGTGGTGACAGACCTCATCAAACAGAGTCTAAGACACCAGCCTGCGTGTCACACAGATACCCAAGACAGCTGGTGCATGTAAGGCAGGAAGCTACAGGCTCTTCTGGGAGTTAAAAGACAACTGATGACAGAAAGGGGAAGACCTGGGGAGGCAGCAGGGGACCTGCAGCCTCAGGGAGGGTGGGCTTGCCTGTGGAGGACATTTAAGGAGTTCTGAAGCCCAGTGACAGGACTTCATTCGTGGGGAGACTAGTGCTTGGAAAAAGTCTTAAGAAAACACGTCAGGGAACCCTGATTGCTCTTTGAGCTGATGAGGGAGGGGGAATTGATCGGGGGAGGGGGAGGGAAATGGGAGGCGGTGGCGGGGAGGAGGCAGAAATCTTAAATAAATAAATAAAAAGAAAGAAAGAAAGAAAACATGTTTAGGGTATTGTATGACAAGGCAGCAACAGGACAAAGTGCCATTTCACCAAAGGCCAACTTGGGGAGCCCATGAGTTTATTGGACTTACTTATATAGCACGAGCTAGGGATTACTTACAGGACATGGGGAACACCAAAGCAATCATGCAATGGAGACATATCACCCCAACATGATGTTCCCCACAAAAATTTGGTCTTATTGTAGTTACTATGCAATCAGGGCTGTGCCTTGAGGTTTCAGAAAGCTCATGGCAGGCTCGGTCTCTCTGCCTAAGGATCAGGTTGTAGCTCTCAGTTACCTCTCCAGCACCTGCCTGTACACTGCCATGTTCCCCACCATGATGAAAATGGGCTAAACCTCTGAAACTGTAGGCCAACCCCCAGTTAAATGCTTCTTTTCATGAGTTGGTCATGGTCTCTCTTCATAGCAATAGAACTGACTGCTATAGGGTTACAGGTCCACTCAGGCTGTGGATGCTGAAAGGCTGTAGGGCTGCGGGGCTGTGAAGGCTATGGGGTTGTGGGGCTGTAGGGTTGTGGGGCTATGGAGACATGCAGGCTATGGGAATGTAGGGCTGTGGGGTTATAGGGCTAAGGAGCTATGTAGGCTATGGGGCTGTAGGATTGTGGAACTATGGAGTCATGTAGGCTATGGGGCTGTAGGATTGTGGAACTATGGAGTCATGTAGGCTATGGGGCTGTAGGATTGTGGAACTATGGAGTCATGTAGGCTATGGGGCTGTAGGATTGTGGAACTATGGAGTCATGTAGGCTATGGGGCTGTAGGATTGTGGAACTATGGAGTCATGTAGGCTATGGGGCTGTAGGATTGTGAGGCTATGGAGCCATGTAGGCTATGGGACTGTAGGATTGTGAGGCTATGGAGCCATGTAGGCTATGGGGCTGTAGGACTGTGGAACTATGGAGTCATGTAGGCTGTGGGGCTGTAGGATTGTGAGGCTATGGAGCCATGTAGGCTATGGGGCTGTAGGGCTGTGGGGATGTGTGGCTGCTGAGCCATGCACTCTATGGAGATTTGGGTCTATGAGGCTACAGGTCATCCAAAGATTTCAGGAGCCCCCAAACTAGATTCAGTGATGGACAGAAGGTTCTAGAACACAGAGATTGGAGCCCTGGGATTCACATGTTGCTGGAGTCTTGGGGCCTCTGCATTTCCTTGTGAATCCTTAATGTTCTGTCACACACCCCTTCCTCAGACTCCTGCTCCTCTCTCCTATTCTCCTCATCCCTCTTCCTTCTCCTCCTCTCTCCTTCCCATCTCCCTGCTGGCAAGATTATTCCAAATCCCAGGATTTCTTTTCCACCTGTGACCAACACCTTAGATCTCAGTTTTTAAATTCCTGGAGTCTGAACTCCATCTGTTCCACCTTAGTTGGGTGTCCCCCAGACCGGCTGCTGTTGTAGTCACGAGGATAAGACACTGCTTCAGAAGTGGATTTCAGATTCTCTTATATGGGAAGACAGGTGTCAGAAAAGAGGTTTGATACCACAAAGTCCCTAAGATGAACATTCTAGAAGTGGATGGCTCCTGCTCAAACCCAGCACTTATACCCAGAGCCCAGCCTACTGTCTGCCCACCTCTGTCAGAGAAGCTGTCCCCACTTGGACTGCGGGGTACCTCAGTGACACAGTCTTGGCACATGAGCACAGGAGAGCCTCCCGAAGAGTCCAAAGTCACCATGCTCAAGTCACTGACACTGTGTGCCACTGTAGCCTTCTCTCCCACTACACAGTGTCCCCGGCTCTGTGTATTACAAGGCAGGTGAGACCCTACACACGCCATCATTCTGAGACCAGGCAGGTGAGGCACACTCCATCATTCTGAGACCAGGCAGGTGAGGCACACTCCATCATTCTGAGACCAGGCAGGTGAGGCACACTCCATCATTCTGAGACCAGGCAGGTGAGACACACTCCATCATTCTGAGACCAGGCAGGCGAGGCACACTCCATCATTTTAAGCAAAAGATGGTTTCAAACCTTAGAACTGTCTTTAAAAATGCTCTAGTCTTTAGTAAGTTACTGGACCTCTCTAACCTAAGATTCTACACTTGGGGTAAAGAAAAACAAACCCTGTAGGAATATCTCAGTTTCAAATAAGCAGCAAATCTTTAGTACGAATACATTCCATACATCGTGTGGGACCTATTTGCCCTAAAACTATTTGCTCCTTATCTGTTCATTTGAGACACCGTTAGGAAGTCCTTGATGACCTGTAATTTGCTGATGTACAGTTTACCTGCTAATACCACAATCCACACATGGCAATTAGTGATGTAAACCTCAGAGTCAAGCCATTTCCAACATCTGAAATGAGGTGTGTGTTCACTGATTCATTGTAATGGTCACTTTTTCCTCCAGAGTGAATTTGTTCCTGACAGGATTCATCCACGCTTGGCGCTCTAGAGAATTATTAATTGTTGCCCATTTTACATTCAAAACTCTTCAAGTTATTTTGATAAATTATGAGGCTAACCACAGGCAAGCATAAACAGGCATAGGTTCGAATGTAGTACTTTACTTCTGCCACCAGATGGCACTGCAGGATAAGAAACTATATTAAAATTACACTTAAAGATCTATATATAGATACATATACACTTAGTATATATATCCATGTTTGTGTGTGTGTGTGTGTGTGTGCGCGCGCGCACGCGCGCGCGCTCATAAAGGCCAGACAACAACTTTTTATGGCGTTATTGTTGATTGTGTCATCCTTTGAGACAGGCCCTCTCACTGACCCACTGACCCAGAGCCCACTGATTAAGCTAGGCTTGAGAACCAGTGAACCCTAGGAATCTGATTTCTGCCTTCCCAGAGCTAGGAATACGAGCATGTACCACACCTGGCATGTGTGTGTGTGTGTGTGTGTGTGTGTGTGTGTGTGTGTGTGTGAGAGAGAGAGAGAGAGAGAGAGAGAGAGAGAGAGAGAGAGAGAGAGACAGAGACAGAGACAGAGACAGAGAGAGAGACAGAAAGACTTCTGGGGGTGGGAGGTCAAACTCAGGTCCTCATACTGGCAAGACAAGAATCTCCCCAGCACTTAAATTTTAATTTACTAATCTCCCCAGACTGTTTCGCTCCCTGCCCACAACACATACACATTGTCGCATTCTGTTTTACTCTGTGAATGGGTGAGTCAGATGTTCTGTGAATGCTTACCCTAAAAATACAGGCTGTAGATCCCTCTGATATATAAAAACATGAATGACTATTCACCAGCTATGTTTTATTTTTGAATATGAAGAAGTGTGTTCCTGCTTTCTTTCATGGACTAGTCTAAGATTAGCTGGGACACTCTGTGTACTCTTCTGTAGCAAGTGCCTGTTTTGGTGACTGTGTGTGGTGTACCCTCAGCCCCTGGTTAAATGCACCATCAGTAGCAGCCCGGGTCCTCAGGACTGGTACCAGCAGGTGCTGTAGGGAAGGCCCACGGTCACTATGATATGTTCTTAAAAGGAAACATGGAACCCTGATCGCCACCCCCTTCTCTTCATGTCACAGTATGTACAACATGCAACCTTTGCCAGAAGACCAAGCAAATGAGACCCCCTGACTTTACATTTGAATCCCATAAATCCTAAGGCTCTTCTCAGCTCCACAGGAAGCCCACATCCTGGGTTTCACTGTAGTGACACAAGCTGGTTAGGATACTGACATTCCTAGCATGTGTCATGGTTAAATACATGCTTAGTAGAAAAGGAGTGAATGAGTGATTGCCAGGGATAAATGTTCCATGTTTGTCTGTGAAATGACATTTCAAGAACCCAATAACAGATAGTGATGTGAAGCCCTTTGTGAGGAAAAATGACTGAGCTATAATAATCACCTGACATCTGGATCTGTCTCTGTTGAGAAAACCTGCCACCTGCACTCCCATCACTGTAGAACAACTAATAATAGATCCAAAGACAGATATTGGGGTTCAAGCTGAGAGATCAGAGAAGCAAAGCAGCCAAGTCACTGGAGATGTCTTACCTCTAGAATTCTTCAGACTGAAAAGAGAAAGAGAGAGTTCTTTCTAAATCCTGCCTTATATTCCTCTCTAGTGCTGGTGTTAAAGGCATGCTCTTGATTAGGGTATTGTTTGTGCAGCTCATTTAAAATGTAATGTATAATTAAGAAATATAGGTTAATAGATAATCATCTATAATAGTCAAGCTTGTAGTCACGTTAGTTAGATTTTCTAGATTTACAGAGATGTAGTTCAGATGGATAGGCATTCTTCAAACCTTACAAAGACTACAGAATATGGCATCTAGAATGTTTAACAACTTAGGACTTTTCATGACAATGAGACACATCTGCTCCTGGCAGCACCAGCTTCTTCAAGAGGAAGATGGGCATCGAAGAGGCTCCTTATGGAGTTGGTTAGCCATTGGGGCAAGAAACTGCTCTTTCCTGGACTGTTTCATGAACTGGACATGCAGGACCCACAGAGGGAGGACTGCTGAACTTGCCTAAAGATGAGATGGTCCTTGGGGGTTCCTGCTTCATAAAAGAGTCTGCCAGACATTCTTCAGGACAGAGAAGAAAGTGACTGACAAACTGCTAATATAGGTGGAACTGTCTTTGAAATTTCCTGCTTTGAGGAAAAGCCTGCTGGATACTATGGGCCTGTAGGCTGAAGATGGATGCCCCAACATTACAGAAGAACTTTGGGTGACTGTCCAGACAGCGAGATGTCTCTGTCAATTTTAGAGTTTTGGAAGTTGCTTACCATGCACTTCCTGTTTACTAGTGCAGGCAAAGGAGATATCAGCCTGCCTGGGGGGTGGCAGGCTCAGTACATGTCATACTAATAATAAATAGATATTATTTATTTATAGATACAGATATGTGCTTAAGTCTCATATCTCATTTCTAAGACCCTTAATCTCCATGTGGCCACAGGCACCAGGGAAATGAATCTTCCCTGCTAGAACTCAGGAATAAACACCCCATATTTTTTATTATTTTAATTTTTATCTTTGCATGAGCATGTACAAGTGTAGAAGCAGACGTAAGCATCCCGCCACATGTGTGTGGAGGACAGAGGACAGCACTGGGAGCGCGTACTCTCCTTCTGGCTTGTCTGAGGAGGAGTCTCTTTCTGTTTGCCACTGTATTTGCAGGCTAATGTGGGAGTCCCCTCTGTGTGCTGTGGTTAACATTAATGAATAAAGAAACTGCCTGTCTATAGGACAGAACTTAGGTAGGTGGAGAGGATGGAACTGAATGCTGGGAGGAAGGAGGGCGAAGTCAGGGGACACCATGGAGCCACCACTGCCAGAGATAGATGTGCTGAAACTTTGCTGGTTGTCCACAACCTCGTGGTGATGCACAAACTAATAGAGATGGGTTAAATTAAGATGTAAAGCTAGCCAATAAGAACTGAGAGCTAATGGGCCAAACAGTGTTTTAATTAATACAGTTTCTGTGTGATTATTTCGGAGCTGGGCAGCTGGGAACAAACAAGCGTCTCATCCTACAGCAGGCTAGCTGGCCCACCAGCTCCCAGCATCCCCCTGGTCTCTGCTCTGATCTCATTGTAGAAAATTATGGATGCTTGCTAACATCCCTGGCTTTTGGGATCCTTGGGGAATCCAAACTCAGGCCCTTATGCCTGTCTGCCAAGCGATTTACCCACTGAGTCATCTCCTTAGCCCTATTTTTTTTTGATGGTTTTTATCCATAGTCCAGGCTGGCCTTGAACTTGGTGTCTCTTGCCTCAGCCTCCCATGTGTTGGGCTTATAGGTGTATACCACCTCATCTTGGAATATTTCACAGTTGTAAACATGCGGAGATGGCAGCGGTACAGGCTACTTGGGAGGATGCCCTAAGTGTCGCACATTTCACCATTAGCTAAGAAAGCCACCAGCTGCAGTCCGGTGTCCTTGGCTGAAACTTCAGGAGAACATGAGCTAGAGACTGGCCTGCAACTCTGTTTAGTGAGCCACATTTCTATTCTGTTACAATACTGTCGTATAATGTCCCTGCTGACCTGGTGCCAAAAGGGTAGCAAGCAACTTGTGCTAGCCATGAAACCCTGCTGGGTTATACCTGGCCCCGGACTTTTCATACAGCCCCTAGGCCTTTCTTTGGGTTACCTTTTGTTTTCCTATGTGAATCTTTGTGTGTGTGTGTGTGTGTGTGTGTGTGTGTGTGTGTGTGTGTGTGTGGCTTTTAAGACAAGGTTTCTCTGTAGCTTTGGAGCCTGCCCCAGTACTAACTCTTGTAGACCAGGTTTGACCTCGAACTCACTCTGCCTTCAGAGTTCTGGGATTAAAGGCACGTGCCACCACCATCCGCTGCCCTATGTGAATCTTGACAGAGAGTTTTCCATGAACACAAAGCCTATGCAAAACTTGATTTAGAGGAAAGCCAGAAAACCTTGGTACCTCATAAATCAGGTATTTGCATCTGGCGTTGTATTATTAGGAACTTCTATCAGTTTGTTTTGAGATATGGAAATCTACTAGCTAAAGTGTAAATACAGGAAAAAGTGAAGATGCTGGGAGGTGAAGGCAAGGCGCTGCAGTTTACCTAGACTGTGCCCCCTGCAGCCGCAGAAGCGAAGTTCATTCTCATGTGTCTCTGAGTTTTCATTTGTCTGACCCGCATGAACCCACACATCCACACCAAAATATTCCAGGCATTCTGGTGCCCAAAGCATGGCTTGAAGATCAGAGAAACTGCCACACTGAGAACTGGAAGGAAGACCCAGGTAGGAAGAGGACTCCAGAATCAGCAGGGTCATGGAAAATCTAAACTCCCCATGTCAGGAGCAACAAAATGTACAATTGCTAAAACGCTGGTCAAAAGAAAAAGCGATAACTGAGCAATTTTTAAAGATAGAAATACACGAGCTTTTGAGACAAAGAATAAAAAAGGAAAACGGAAACTTCCCAGTAGAGAAAGGGGAAAGTCAAGAAATCTTCTCTATAGAGAAGAGGAAAGGAAAGGAATTAAAAGGAAATTTCTCAAAGGACAAAGGAGAAATGATTAATCAAGGAAAAGGAATTTTCCTGGTAAAATACTGAATGAAGGTCTAGAAATTAAAAGGCCTGTAAAAGAAAAATAAAGGAAAGAAAACAAGTCTCTTCCCAGTAGATAAAGAGGCAAGAAACAAAGGCTATTTCTGATTATAAAAAAAAAATTGAGAATAGTTAAAAATCAGAGCTCCCTCTCTGTGACTGCAGGCTGCCCTCCAGCTCTTTCAGAGACCAGCACAGAGCCAAGACATCTAAATAACAGCAGGTGAGAGCTCAGCAAGCCCACAGCTTAGAATTCTGTTGTTTGCTTAACTTTGGTTAAAATTTTGTTGTTATTGTTTTTCCCGCAGAGTGGGAATAATTCAATATTAAATGTCCCTTTATGAAAAATGTTTATTTTTGCTTAATAGTGGGAATAACTCATTATCAATAGTCCCTCCATGGGAGAAAGGATTTAAAACAAACCTTGCTTCTCTAGTAAGAACAACTGAGGTCAGGGAATAAAGTACTAAGTCAATGCTGTTTTAATTTCCAAAGATATTAATCATTCATTGTATAGAGAATGTTCTCTTGATAGCCTAATTAATGTTTAGATGAATGTTTAATTTTCATAGTAAATGAACTAAGAGCAAAAGTTTTGATTTAAACTATAATATTGGGTATGATCTTGTCTGGTTATCATTACTGAAATTTGGCTCTGCTCAACTTGGTTTCAAAAAATTCTTGGTTAAATCCTATAAAAATGTAACACCTGAAACAGATTGGGTTGTTAGGTTATTAGATAATATGGCTAGTAAGTTAAAAGCTCGTAGAAGTCTTCTTTTACTGATAAGGAGCTCCTGGAATCGTTTCTCCATTAAATGAAATACGGGTGAGTTGTTTAATCCATAGTTAATAACTGCCGAGTTGCACTAACATGTCACTTGGGATCTGTAAAAAAGGATCCTCTTAAAGTTTTTGTAAAAATGCTCCACGAGTATTGCCTAAAGTTACCTCTTGAGATCCTATAGATTGTTTCAATGCTTTTATAGATGGCTTATGCACAGCAGACTATGCAGGGAGAAGTGGATGATAGAGTTGCTTAATTATTGTTATCTTAAAGGTAAAACAGCTCCAATTATAAAATAAAAGGTTTTTAAAATACTGGGGAAAAGGTGTTTTGTCAAACTGTTGTTAATGATGAGAGGCCAAAGCTAAAATTGCAATGACTAAGACATTAAGGCCTACTAGATACTAAAGCTAATTTATCTGTAATATTTCAAAATCCTAAAATCACAATTGGCCTTTGCAAGAGGTTTCCATTCAGCTCTTAGACATTGAAAGTGTTAGGAATATTTCTTAACACGATCTCCCTGCCAACGCAAAATTCCCAATCAAGCCAAATCAAAACAAGCCAAATTAAGAAATACCCAGGTTTAATGGGAGTTCTGCGTTCAGGTGGCTAGAGGGGAAACCAGGAAGCCTAGGGAATGTGACCCCCTGGAAGTAAGAAAGGGAGACCTCGTATCCCTCTTTCAGTAGATCACTTAAGTACCCTGGGGAGGGGTCAGGACCTGGCCTGCTGGGATTTGGAGTCCAGACCGGGCCTGGGGGCTGGGATAGATGCGAGGCGCTGGGGCCTATGCTCCCAACTGGACAGAAACCTTATGTCGGGTGGAGGTAAATGTGAGGTGGATTAAATGTATAGGAACTAAAGGACAAAAAAATGTTGAAGCCTGTGTGGGTAAAACCATGCACCTTATGTAAAGAAAAATCGCAGGCGCTTGAGGAACGTGTGACAGAGCAGTTAGTTAGAGGCTAAGCACACAGAAAAAAACCCCTAGTCCTTGGAATTCCCCAGTGTTTGTAATAAAAAAAGAAATCTGAAAAACGGAGAATGTTAACTGATCTAAGCGGCATCAATAAGATAATTCAACCTATGGGATCTTTACAGCTTGGGATTCCTTCACATAAACACGACAGAGAAGAATTTACCTTGTCAGAACCTTTTTACGATAATGCCCAGCCTGTAAAGAGATATCAATAAAAGTACTTCCTTAAAACATTGTTATACAGTCCAACTTCATGTCAATAGTTTGTAAACTAACCACTGAAAGTAGTATGTAAACAATTTCCTCAGTCTCTTATTTATCACTACAGGGGTGATATTTTATTGGCTGTTTCTGATACAAACACCTTGGAAAGAATGTTTAATGTAATACAAAAATTTACCCTATTGGGGATTACAGATTTGTCCTGAAAAAAAAAAATACAAAGAGGAGAGTCTCTTAACTATTTAGGATTTAAAGTAAGTAAACAGAAATTCAGTCACAACAAGGTACAGATTAGAAAAAAATCTAATCACACCCTAAGGGAGATGCTTGTTCAAGAGAAGGGAGCTATGAGGACCCCAGTAGATAGAATACATAATGTTTTATAACTTCTAATTTTAAAATCTGTTAAATGCCAATGAAACAGGGACAGCAGCTGCTAAAGACATTGGATTGTCGAAAAAAATGCTGAATTAGGTCAGCCAAGGAAAGTGTTATATTCTGGCGGAGCAGCTGCAGGGCGGGTGGGCGGGGCCAGAGGTAGTGACCACCGGGATCGCCCTGAGGCCCCGGACCAGCTGAGCACCAGGCTCACCCGGCGACCTCCTCCCTGACTGGACCCCTCCCACGGTATGACTACTCTCCCATATCAGTTATGCTTATGTTTCCACAGGAAATAAAAGATTGTGGATCCTATCAAAACTGGAATCCAGCACAGCCAAGAGGAATCTTTCTGATGCTGCAGCTGCTGAGGTGCCTGTGAGAAACAAAAGGCTTTTGGTGCTGACAGGGAATCCTCCCGCCTGGGGACAGCTAGAGTCTGCTTGACAAGGGAGGGAAAAGACTCAGAAACCTGAATGCTGCAGATCTGTTCCTTGATACACTTACTTGTGGTAATTATACACTTAACAGGGACAAACTATGCATACCGGGCCTTTATTCCCAATCCTCCAATTAACAGTAGCAGTGATTTGGGGAGATGGTTAATGAATCTTCATGGCTACCTGGTCCACATGACAACAGAGGTCCATCTCAGCCAATTGTGGAGGAGGGTGAGTGATTGATAATTACACTGCGGAAGCAAAAGAAATTCCTGTTTGCGTGGGAAATGGAACTCAGTGCCTGAAAATAACTTCTCAGCACGGCTATCCATAGTCAGTACTGCCCAGGATTATCGTAACAAGTTTTATATGCTTCGAGCATCTGGCTTCAGAGGGTAAGAGATTAATGCTACTAGTTCCATACATCTACCCTTCTGTGAGATGTGGGTTAGCAGCAAAGAATCTGATTGGCTGCAATGGTAACCGTGCAAGAGTGAGAAGCCTCGAGGGTTAATATCTCCCGAGCAGACGTCATAGATTGGAGCCCTTTTGGCTCCACTCAAGGAAAATATTCTGACTCAGAGCTAAGATGGAAACAGGATAACCTGAATGGTACTGCAGAAATTAACGCTTCTGTTAATGAGCTTATCCAATGGCACAAAGTTGGAATGGCAAGTCCTCTCGCGCAGTTTGGCAATACATTTCAAACTGACTTGTGGAAATTGGCAAGTGCCTTCCACCCTCTTAAGGCGTGGGAAGGAAAGTTAAACATTCAGCAAGATAAATATACTTTGTCTCTTAGACTCAGAGCCATCCTTTTCTGGCGTGTGTACCGTTACCATACTTACTACTGAAAGGACCTATACAACGGCACCCTAAAAATTACAGCATCGCTTGTGAACACTGGGCCATTCATTCACACCTGTGTTAACTTTAGTATGATTTTAAACGTGACCTTTGAAAGTTTACATATTCTTAGGGCAAGACCTGCAATCTGGATACCCGTGATGTTGCCAAGGCCATGGCCAGACTCTCCTGTGATGAGACTGTGCAGAAGCTCACTGAGAGAGTATTCAAAAGAACACGTCCAATGGTTGGCCTGGTTGTCGCAAGTATTTTGGGGGGGTCATTGCCTTGACGGCTACAGCAGCAACAGCTGGAGTGCCGCTTCATGAAGAAATCGAAACTGCTGAATTTGTTAGAGACTGGTGGTATAAACATTCATCAGAACTATGGACTGAACAAAATAAAAATTGATAATGAGATAGTGAATGAACTAACTGAGCTGAGGCAAGCTGTTATATTGTTAGGGGATCAGCTAGAAATCTTAAAGGAGTGGATGAAATTAAAATGTGATTGGAGCTGGGCGGTGGTGGCGCACGCCTTCAATCCCAGCACTCGGGAGGCAGAGGCAGGTGGATCTCTGTGAGTTCGAGACCAGCCTGGTCTACAAGAACTAGTTCCAGAACAGGTTCCAAAGCTACAGAGAAACCCTGTCTGGAAACACTCCCCCCCCCCCAAGTGTGATTGGAATGTTTCTTCCTATTGTATTACATCCTTAAGATTTAATGGAAGCAAGTATGACTGGGATAAAGTTAAGATGCATTTGATGGGTCACCCTAATTCTTCTCATCTGATTTACAGAAAGAAATCAAGGAGACTTTCACAAAAAAGTTACCTGATATGACAGGAATGGATTTTATGGAAAGTCTTATAGATACCATAATTTCATTCAACCTTTTGAATAATTTTAATAGAATTCTTACTGTAGCAGGCGTTGTTCATGTTCTATCAATAATAGACTTGTATGTTTTATTTCCTTTTTTTTTTTTTTGGTTTTTCGAGACAGGGTTTCTATGTGGTTTTGGAGCCTGTCCTGGAGCTAGCTCTTGTAGACCAGGCTGGTCTCGAACTCACAGAGATCTGCCTGCCTCTGCCTCCCAAGTGCTGGGATTAAAGGGGTGCGCCACCACCGCCCGGCTGCCTTGCATGTTTTAAGATGTTCTTTGGCCTACTTATGTAAGAATGTGAGTCAGATAGATAGAAAAAAAGTTATATATACGATGAGGCTGCAAAACTTCAAAAAAAAGTTTTGTATAGAAAAATGGGGAGTATCTGTGGTATAATACACATTGACCTGGCGCCAGAGGAAGAGCAAGCAACCTCCACTAGCCATGAAGCCCCGCTGGGTTATACCTGGCCTGGCTCCGGAATTTTCACACGGCCTCTAATCCGTCCTTTATGTTACAGATACCTTTTGTTGGCTTCTGTGAATCTTGATGGAGAGTTTCCCATGAATACAAAGCCTATGCAAAACTTGGTTTAGAGGAAGCCCAGAAAACCTTGGTACCTCATGAATCAGGTATTTGCACCTGGTATTGTATTATTAGAAGCTTCTATCTGTTTGTTATGGGATGTGGAAATCTACTAGTTAAAGTATAAATACAGGAAACAATAAAGATGCTGGACTCAAAGGCAAGGCACTGCAGTTCATCAAGACTGAGCCCCCTGCAGCCGCATGTGTCTCTATGGGTCTGAGTCTTCATTTCCTGGGCCCACGTGAACCCATACATCTGTGCCGAAATATTCATGACACAAAATTTCTCAATGAAATGTTTGCCTTATGAACACAAAGCCAGCCAGCTGTTCCTTTAGTGCCCACCAAGAGTGTTGTCTGATGTCACCATTCCACTTGACAGTGCTTCCAAATCCTGTTTTAAAAAGCCGCGAATACCTGGGGTTCTATCATCTTTGTACTCTCTTGATAAACTTCTCTCAAGTCAGCAACACTCAGGCCTCAAAGGTCAGCCTCCACCATCTCTCCAGGAGCTGGCAAAGTCTGCAGATGTAAGTTCTGAGGAGTGCTTTGACTTAACCACACAGCAACATGTGACAGGAACTCAAATGCATGCAAACAGCACAGGATCTGAATAAGTGCCCAGCACATCAATAAAAACACTGCTTCTCTTCCATGAGAGATTTTCCTTCTCCATTCAGCCTTAAACTCCCTGATAAACTTCTGCATTTTGACCTCTGATGTTTTATCTGACATTTTTTCTTTTAAATATTATTATTATATATTATATTATTGTATTATCTTAATATACTAGTTTGTTGAATAATTTTAACTGTCAGCCTGATACAGACTAGAATCAGCTGGAAAGGGAGATACTTGATTGTCCGTTGACCCAGGCCATTGTGGGTGGCACCATTCCCTAGGCAGAGGGTCCTGAACACTTTAAGAGCTCATAAATCGAGTTGAGTCTAACAGAGCAAGTGACCAGGGATCTCTGTGTGTGTTCTCTCTGTTCTTGAGTGCGGGTGTCATATTTGAAGCCCCTGATTTGACGTCCCCACAATAATAGACTGTAACCTGCAGCAGTAACGGGCTGCATGAGCCCTTTCCTCCCTGAGTCACTCTTGGTCAGGATACTGTATCCCAGTCACAGACACACGGATTGTGATCTTACGATTTAAAGTCTCCACTTCCTGTCACACTGACACCACTCTTCTCACTACCCCAGCACTTGGTTGGCCAACACTCATGAAGTTTCTACTGTACCCAGAACTTCATGCATATTGCACACATTTGCTTCCTTTGGTGGCTGTAGAGCACAGCAGTGATTTCATTGTATCCTTATAAAACAGATGAGAAGCTCAAGGCCCAGAGACATCAGGTGATCTTCCCAAAGTCCTACAGCTAATAGAAAGCAAAGCTTGGATTTGAGTCACGGTGGATTTTTTTCCTAGAAGTCATGTGCCAGCAGAGGATGTTTGACCTTTCCACATTTGATATCTTCCTTCGATTGCCACTTAGTAATCAATCACACAGCATGTGTTTATTCAGACCCGTTCTGCCACACTGACACATACTTAGGAATGCCTGTGAAAATATTGTGTTTATTACAATGTTTTTTTCTTAAGGACATTCCAACTCATTCATTGGAAACACCACAGAGCAGTAGCATGGTTATACTGGTGCATTCAGTCTTTGTCAACTGGTAAACCCTGAGAACTAAGACCCAGTAGATAGCTTGGTACTGCAGGGCTCTTTGTGTGCTATCTGGGTACACACCAGCAGGTGGCACTGCAAGGCTCTTTGTGTGCTATCTGGGTACACACCAGCAGGTGGCACTGCAAGGCTCTTTGTGTGCTATCTGGGTACACACCAGCAGGTGGCACTGCGGGGCTCTTTGTGTGCTATCTGGGTACACACCAGCAGGTGGCACTGCGGGGCTCTTTGTGTGCTATCTGGGTACACACCAGCAGGTGGCACTGCAGGGCTGCCCATCTGCAGTCTCACCTTAGTTCAGCCGTTCCCCTCACTCAGCAGTGTTGGGTCTTTTACCCCTCCCCTGACTGCTAAGTCAGCAGTGGCCTCCTGGTTGGTTATGGGTGACATTCTACTCTCTTCTCTCATACCCTATGACTCAGTGAAAGCCACAGCATCCTTCATGCTCTGCCATCAGCTTCCAGGACAGTGTAGTTTTCTGCTCCCCCTGAATGCTGACAAACATCTTTAGAACCTCTCTTGCCCAGTTTGGGTTTGGGGAGCACAAAGTCACCAGTGGGTCTTAAGAACTACAGACCCCAGGCCTCTACCCTGTAGAAAATGCAATCTATCAGGTCTTGGTGGGAATACATGTGTGTTTTAAGACGCTCAGAAGAAATCCTGTGCAGAATCAGATGATTCTGCCATGGGTTGTAAACCATAAAATGTTTAAGTGGATCACTAGACCAAATGTGGATCCCAAGAAGAGTGTGACATGTGACTCAGTAGAGATTGCTGCTCCCACACTGAACTCAGCTCACCAGCAGGCATGAGCACTGGGACCCAGCCCGGTGAGCACGTGTTCCCTTCCCCTTTCTAGATCTCATGTACATGAGCAAGAGAGGTCACCTCATCCGCATCCCTAACATTCATTGTCCAGCCAAGAATCCCGAGTGGGAAAATGTAAGAGCCATGTCAAGTACTCTGTAGGCTTTACGCCCTTGGTGGCCACAGCCATAGTCAAGAGTGCAGCCAGCTTCCCAGCCAATAACCCTCCCTTTGAATCTGTCATTATTCTCTTACCCCAGGGTGAATCAGACCTAGGGTGGTGAGGGTGGAGTGGAACTTGGGAGTTGATGAGGTTTTGATATAAAGTTGATGCAACTTACTGAAAACAATGAGGATTAGAGTAACTGTTTTCTCATAACCTTCTGTTTAAAATACATTTTAATTGTTTGGGAATTTTATACCATGTATTTGACCATAGTCACCCCTAACTCTAACCCCTTCCAGATCCACCCGGCTTCCCTGTGCCCAGCCCCCAAGATTTCTCATAACTTATGGCAATTTCCTTCTAAGATTTAAACCATTTAGTTCTTTAAAAAAATCTTACTGACACTATGGCAAGGAATAATCACTCTACTTCTTTCTCCTCAAAAACTAAATTTATTGATGGATACATTTGTGCTGTGTATCAGTTCCCTCCAGGAGGGAAACATTCCATCTTACAGGGAAGCTCATTAATACAGGAATTGATCACCTCAAAATGCTTCAGGAAGTCCCTGTAACTGACCTGATTCCCGAGGCCTTTCCTTCCCTACGCATATGAACAGTAAAGAGTGCTGAGAGTCACTCTCAGACAGGCCAAGCAGCCTGGAAGAAGCAAGCTCCAGGTGAGATGCCTGAAAGGGGCTCAGCCCAGCTGAGACACCTGGAAAGGATACCTCCAACCTCTGAAATCCCGCAAAGTCCTGGCTAAGGCTCTGCAGTCTCCCCATTTTCTGTCTTTGGTGCAGGTTCTAAAGCACACCATTTCCACTGGATTTATCTGGGAGGGCAAATTTAACAGCATCCCCACTTTCCTCTCTCCTGAGACTAATTCTCAGGTAGTTAAGTTTGAACACCAAGCTCAATCAGTGTGATCAGAACTAAGATTTCTGCTTTTATTGCACACCAATCCTTTCTCTGAAGTTTGTCTTTAAAACCTCCTCCCAGGGAACACGTCCTTAGAAGAAGCCTGTCACTCAGTGCTGTGACACTGAACATCAGCCTCTGCTCCCATGGGCTCACTTAGCATCTTAGGGACTTGCTGCTCCTCATGGGCTGAGTTACCGGGGTCTGAATTCTACTCACATTAAGTCACAGCTTCATTAATTGGCCTCATCAGCCAGGAATCTGTTATGTCTCCATTGTTTTGCTCACACTTCCTGTAAGGAAATGTTTGCTAAGCAATTTAGTTGTTGGCCAAGATCCAACGGAGGATGCTTAAGGGATTAGAGCTTGCAGTAAATTATAGCAAAGTATAATGGTCTACTCAGACAAATGCCAAGGACTTCTGCCTAGAAACACCTTAGACAAACAAGTTGCCATCTGATGTACCTAGAAATCAGAAAATGTGTTCCCTCATACATCACACTTCAATCCAGGCTGATGTAGCTCATCTGAGCCATGTGAACGAGAGCTTTGCAGGCACTTCAAGAATATTTACAAAAACACCAATTATATTTTATAAGGTTATATTCATTTAGTCTCAAGGATTCATAATCTTCGTGCACAATTCCAACAAGGAATCGAAGTGGAAACCCTGCTTCTATGTGGTTCCGTTTTCTGAACCTTAAATATCCACCCACACAGGATGAGAACCTGAATGAGTCATGTCAGCTTTTATTTAAAACAGCTTAAACCAGAAAATATTTTAATGTCTACACCGTGTAGAACAAATTAACACTTTTGGGCATTTTCATAACATGTAGCACTGTTTAACAGCAGAAAAAGAATAAAATACGTTATACACTGACAGAGAACACAAGACCAGCACAAGTTCAAACCAGGCAAAATGGCAGCACCAAAAGGGGATGTGAACATAAAGTCCCACCCCTAACCAGGAAGTTATCTGTTTTCTTTAGTGGCGTGTCACTGGGAACATCAACTCACTGCAGGGCAGGCCCCACACCCAGTAGAAGCAAAACAGATTCCGCAGTGTTTGCTGTTGCTTGTTTGGCCTTACCGGGTTTCCTGTTTGTTTGTTTTCTTATTTGGTGTGTGTGTGTGTGTGCGTGTAAAGAGAGAGAAGATGAATTTGGCTAGGTAGAAAGGTGGGGGGAGGAACTGGGAAGAGTTGGAAGAAAGAAAATAATCTGATCAAAACATAATGCATGGGAAAAAGTCCGTAATTTTTAAAGAAACAAGTCACTGGAGACACAGCAGGAGTGTTCACAGCACCTAGGCACAAAGTGCTGGATCTATCAGCGATGGGGAGGTCTCATTTGGTCGATCCAGAGAGAAATAAACTATCTTCATGTTCTCTGTGGCTATTAAGCTAAAAAGAAAACCAGACAAACCAGCCGTTCTGCTTGGAAGCTCAGTCCAGCCCACACAAATTCAAAGACAAGGCACTGATTGTCAGATGTACATCCTGAGTTTCCTCATAACTATTCAACCAACAAACTACTTACTCTTCACGTTTCCTGTATATTTCACTTTTTCGCGTGCAAACATAGATTAAAAAGCATGCTGCAAAAGTCAGTTTGAGAATAATTTAGCACACATTACTTTAGTCAGTAGAAATAAAATCCAAAAAAATACCAGTTCAGGACTAGTTAAATCCACCTTTTAGAATGGCATAATTCAGAACAGCAACAACATTGAGACCTGGAGACTCTGTGGAGCAACACAATTGTTTCTCTGCGCTGGTGGGAGGCGAATGGCATGGCCACTTTGGAAGGCAATCTGCCGACCATTCTCAGACCCGATGCACCCTTCCCTTATAGTCCAGCAGTCAGCCGTGCTCTTCAGCATTGACACCAAGGATTTAACCTCATACAACACAAAGGCGTATGTGTTTATAACAGCTGTACATTTGTAAAAACTGAGATGAACTGTATATCCTCCAATAGATGAATAAAATCATCTAGACAATGGAAGACTCTTCAACACTAATAAAAGCAAGAAACGAACTAGAACAGGTCTTTCCTCCCTTGAGTTGTTCACTCTGGGACTTTTCACCAGATGCAAAAATAACAAATACAGTAGCTAAATCTGACTGCATACGTAGAATTCCAGGAGAGAATGGCTAAGATGCTGGGGTAATAATCAAGGTGTCTTCTTCAGAAACACCGCTGTGTCATGAAATGACATTTCAGTCAAGGACAGAATGTCCCAGTAAGACTGTAATGAAGCTGAAAATGTATTTCCCAGAGACACCACACCAACACCACAGCCCACACAAGGATCACAAACCTAAAATGATCCCTCTCTCTCACACACACACGGTTACGTTAAAAGTACGTGAATAGTTCATGATACCTGACATCAATCATCCATAAACATGAACTGATTCTTCCATGTCCCTACTGCCTACACTGTCCTTGTCTTAGAGCCTACTCTTTCTTATAGAAGATGAGCACCATCAAAAGCTATGCCTTATCATGCCATAACATGTAATGCATCCAGCATGAGCCACATTTTCCTACCGTAGAAAAGTGTGAAGAAGCTGACCAACCCCATCATGGTAAGATCTCATGACAGCACACATCTCAGAGCAGAGTCCTTGTTGGGGACATTAGTGTGAATGTCATAAACCCCAGCAGCAGCAGGCAGGGCCCCAGCAGCAGCAGGAAAGGGAGGGATAGGCTATTGTGGGCATTCCCTGTGGGTCTTAAAGCCCAGAGGCATTGAGTCTGTGGATGGGTAATATTTGGTAATCATCTTTAAACATTATTCCTATAAGAAAACTGATATAAGCCTCTAAATTTAAAACCCCACCTGTGGGTATCTAAACATTTTACACTCAAAGTCTTCAAGAGTGTTTTGCAACCCAATTTCAGTGCTAACCATTCTGGAAACCTCGGCAGATGCCTCTTTAGGACACAGTTATAATCCCTGGATAACAAGCAATGCTAGGAGAGAGCTGGGGCAATTTCTGAGCACACTGAAAAGAAGGCCTGGCGTTGCAGTAGCCTGACACAGTTGGACTCATTTTCACTTATGATAAGTCTGACAGAAAGTAGACCATGCCACAGTTGGGGACTCATGGCCCCCAGTGTCTCCTCAGCACAGAAGAAGACAGAAGAGGCTCCACCGGCTCTCATTGGCCTTCTGTCCTGGGTCACAGACCAGAAGGATTTGCTCCTGGACTAATTGTAGGGAATCCACAGGAGTGTGGGGATCATTGGGCAGTCAGTCAGTGGCACACGCTGCCTTAGCACAGCTCATAGCTGGTCAACAGGCACCAAGGAGGAAAATCTGAGGGAAGAAAGGAAGGGCTCACAGGAAATCATACCCACTACCTGAGAACATAGGGATCTTAACCTTATGCCTCATCTGAGACACCATGAGGCACAAAGGGCACAATGATTAACAATGATTAATGTTAATCATTGATGGTATGCACATGTATAATGGTGTACCATCTGAAGGAAGAGCCGTGTCTCTGACCGAAACTCACCCTGTATTGCCTGTATATTGCCTTATTGCCTGGAGAAATCTTCCTTATCACTTAACTTGTTTTCAAAGGTATTAACCTGAAGGTTATAAACCAAGTGACTTACTACTGTAAAGATAGCTCCTAAGAGGCAGTATCAGAAGGTTATCACCACAGAGGGGACCCACCTGTCATTACCCTCACTATAGGAAGGACTCCAGTTTCCCTGAGGCAAATGTCATCCCTGTCTTTACAATTCTCCAGAGCTACAGGTGTAGATCCACTTTCATTCATGTTCATCTTTGAAGACATTCATCTTTAACAGCCATGTTATTCATATTTAATAGCTCTAAGGGAGGAAACGCCACACTGGAAGCACAAGAACTGCTCTGACTGACAGGACATTACAGAAGAACTGCACAGGCTCTCATGTGCAGGGACTGTTGGCTTTTGCTCTCTCAGAGGTCAGCATTCCATAGTCCTCTGAGACCTAAGCCAGGTCCAACTGAAGCTCTAATGTATCAGCAAGGGTCTCAGAAATCACCACCAAGGATATGAAGAAAAAACTTGGGGAGCTCACATATTCTGTGTGTTGTGCCCAGAAGACATAGTGGGGTATGACCTACTTGGCTATAACTGATAACATGATCTTAATCCTGATGCAAAGAAGGCTGGGAGATGTCATCTAGCATACAGGAGTTAGGCAATGCTATTTCCTTGTGTTTGTATATTCATGCATGAATATGTGTGCATGCTGACACCTGTGCACAGATGTGCACACACACGCAGAAGTCAGAGGACGATGCCAGGTGTGTTACTCCATCGCTCTTCACCTTATTTTTTGAGGCAGAATCCTTCACTGAACCTGTAAGTCATTAATTCAGCCAGACTGGCCAGCCAGCAAGCATCAGGGATCCTCCTGCCTCTGCTTGCCCAGGGCTGAAATTCCAAGCTCATGCCACAAAGCCAGCTGTGTTATGGAGATGCTGGGTTCACACTCATGTTCTCATGCTTGCACAACAGACACTTTTCTGACTGAGTACCCTCCCCAGCTCTCGTGATGCCATGTCTGTATTGATTACGTGATACAGAGGCACCTGGGAACTGGCAGCCAGGGGTCCTAGGTGGACATGAAGGGTTATTAGGAGAACTTCCTGGAAGAACTCCAGAGCCAAGGCTGTAAAGCAGACAGCTTGCACTACTCTGGGTGTGTCGTGCCATAAAGATACTTCTTGTGAGGTCCCATGACCACCTCAATGGTCTCCTGAGCCCAATTTCTCTTTTCCCTACAGCTTGCAAAGGCTCCATGGGCTCAGAAGAGCTGGGCATCTTTCCCCATCATGCCAATAAACTTGGAAACCTTAAAACAGACCACAGGCTCTGACCCTCATTACAGAAGGAGAAACGGCTTTGTTGTCCAAGCTCAAAGGCTTCTGGGAGCTTGTTCACCACGGGTCCATACTTCCCTTCACTGTCACAAAACACCAAGCAAGGCAGCTTAAGGCAGAGCTGACTCACAGAGCTTCTGCTGCTGTCCCATGTCACAGCAGCCATGATAGAGACCTGAGAAGGCAGGTTAACACCACAGGAAAACCCTGCCTTGACATCCTATCTCCATACATCCAGACTGACAGGACTGGAACAAGGGAAGTCAGTCCTTCTGGGGCTCAGTCTTGCCCCTCTGCCCAGGTGATGACAGCCACATTCGGAGACTCTGTGCTTCTCTCTCTTTCCTTCCTTGTACTCTTCCCTGTTCTCCGGATATCTGGGTCTAGTTAGCGGCTGCCTACATTAACCCTGTGATACTCCAGTTACCACCTGGACATTAAAGTCAATGAGAACAAACAAGTCATTAACTATACGCTAGGCTACTGATAATCTATTCATGCTGTGTCCTTTCTAAACTATGATGCAAAAGTGTCCCTATGGGCTCCAACCTCAAAAGGAAAGAGGATTTATTTGGGGCTTCCAGCTTCAGAGGTTTTAATCCATGTCATCTGGTTTCTGCTGGGTGATAACACAGCCTGAAGGACTTCAGTAGGTGCTGGTGGTAACATCTTGAACTCCCCCATCTTCAGAGCAGCTCCTTGCTGTTGGCCTGAGTCCTTCTGCCACATTTCCAGCATGCATGTTGTCTGGTCTCACATCTGAAATGAGGCACCTCTCTAGAGAACTCTAGCCCCTTTGCTCTGAGTGACCATGGAAGTGTCTGCAAAGGTCTACACTGCTGAAGGATCATTCGTGGTGTCTAGGTTTGTAGCCTAGATGAAAGTGGGGGAATGTTTTAAAGAGAGAATGTGCCATGCAATAAACCTAGTCTCCCCCATGTTCAATTCTGGACAAAGCATCCAGCCGACCAACAGACCCTGTGTCTCATCTCCTCTCAGCAGATCCGAATCTCTGGTTCTATACCCCATTGCTCAAGTGTTTCACCTCACACTACAGCCGCCACAGCGAGTGGAGACCCCTATGATAGACTTAAGGTCACTATCTGGTGTAATTATTACTGTCCATGGATGGCTGTAGAGTGGGCATCTCACTATACTACAAAATCAATACACAGCAGAGTCTGTTTGTTTCATTTTGTTCTTGGAATTTTGGAAATGAATTTTTTAAAGTTTTTATTGTATTTGTTGAGCTAAATATTTTTCTATGGTTCCCTCCCTTCTTCCCCCTCCCCTTCTAGCCTGTCCCATGATCCTCATTCTTCCCATTTACTCAGGAGATTGATCTTGACTTTTTTTCTACTTCCCATGTAGACTATTAGATCCATGTATGTCTCTCTTAGGGTCCTCTTTGTTGTCTAGGTTCTCTGAGATTGTGAGTCTAAGCTGGGTTTTCTTTGCTTTATGTCTAAAAGTCATTTATGAGTGAGTACATATTATGTTTGTCTTTCTGGGTCAATGTCTTGTCTTTCCTCACTCAATATGATATTTTCTAGATCTATCCTTTTACCCACAGATTTCAAGATATCATTTTCTCCTTCTGTGTAGTACTCCATTGTGTAAATGTACCACATCTTCTTCATCTATTCTTTAGTCAAGGGGCATTTAGGTTGTATCCAGGTTCTGGCTATGACACATAATGCTTCAATGAACATAGTTGAGCTTGTCCTTGTGGTACGATTGAGCATCCTTTGGATATATACCCAAAAGTGATATTGCTGGGTCTTGGGGAAAGTTGTTTCCTCCTTTTTCTGAGAAATTGTCATACTGATATTCAAAGGGGCTCTACCAGTTTGCACTCCCTCTACACCACATCCTCTCAAGCATAAACTGCTGTCGGTGTTTTTGATCTTGGCCATTCTGACAGGTATAACATGGAATCTCAGAGTTGTTTTGATTTGCATTTCTCTAATGGTTAAAGATGTTGACCATTTTCTTAAGTGTCTTCAATCATTTTAGATTCATCTGTTAAAACTTCTCTGTTTATGTCTGTACCTCATTTTTTATTGGATTATTTGCTTTTTAGATGGCCAATTTCTTGAGTTTTTGTATATTTTGGATATCAGCCTTCTGTCTGATGTGGGGTTGATGAAGATCTTTTCCTGTTCTGTAGGCAGTTTTGTCTTGTTGACTGGGTCCTTTGCTTTACAAAAGCTTCTCAGTTTTAGGAGGTCCTATTTGTTTCTCTCAGTGTCTGTGCTACTGGGGTTATATTTAGGAAATGGTCTCCTGTGCCAATGAGTCCAAGTGTACTTCCCACTTTCTCTTTTATGAGGTTCAGTGTGGTTATTTTCATGTTGAGGTCTTTGATCCATTTGGAGTTGAGTTTTGTACATGGTGATAGATATGGATCTATTTTCATGGAAATACCTTTTAAAGTTAATTTTTGTGTGTGACCATGAAACCTATTCCTTGACTACAAAGTCAAATTTAGACCCAAGGGCTATGGGTGAAGCTGAAGCTTGAACTCTCTAACTGCCCCGTGCTTGGTCCATGCACAACTGGTTCCCACTGAGCAGTACGTCTAAGTCTACACACATCTTGTACTCCACACCTGTGCGTGTTCTTCCTGGACCAGTGCACAATTTTCCATTGTTTATTGCATATTTTTCCTTGAATGTGAGCATTGTTTCAATATTTTGCTAAGGTAAGCAATGTTCCCGTTAACAGCCCTTTTGCATTAGCTCTGTGGTTTGTGGGACACCACACTGGGGTCTTTAGCTGAAAGGATGACAAGTGTGTGTAAGATTTTTGCTGGCTGTTGCTAATGCCCTACACAGTCTTCCTAGAAGAACACTTAGAGTGGTTTCCATTACACCATGTTGATCAAATAAGATCCATTTTCCTATAATCTCTTTCTCTGTATGATTCCAAAGAAGAGGTGGCAAATCTGGAATTTGCACAAAACTGGAAGAACAAACAGAACAGGACATTTGACTCTCTGAAGGTTGCCATGGCCACCAGAGGCAGCACAACCATAGACCAGACAGTAGGTTCCCACCCCAGCTTCTCCCCTCTTCCTTCTTCTCTCCCATTGTTAAACCCACTGCCTCAGCCACACATAGAGCTCCATAGCTGAAATGAAATGGCACCTACACCGCGGCCCTGGCTCCCCCTTGCAGCTGGACCACATGGCTCCTCAGCCTGGTGACTGCCGACCACCTCAGATCCACTAGTTCTGCCTCCTCTGCTCCTGTGAGGTGGGAGAGGACCTCTTCACCCACCTTGGGTCTGTCTCTCCCCAGAAAAGAGAAGTGCGTTATGAAAAACGACTCAGCTCTCAGCTGCAGGAGGCTGGGCTGGTTCCTTGAAGCATGGGAGTAAGGCGACCTGTCAAACCATGACCTCTGACACTGTAAACTCAGCCGACCTTCACCCTCTCACTGCTTGTGTACCAGCCAGCACCTGCACACTGCTTTGTACACAAGGCGTGCTGTGAGAAATCACCCACACAAAGCAGGAATGCCTGCCTTGTCTGTCTACACTGGAAAGCTGTGACAGCAGCTGTTTCCATGATTAGCTTGGGGGTGGGAAGTAGTTTGATTGCTTTTTCTGTTTTTTGTTTGCTTGTTTTTCTTTTTCTTTCTTTCCTTCTTTCTTTCTTTCTTTTTCTTTCTTTTTTTTTTTTTTAGCTCAAATCAAACCAACTCATTTCTGAAGATACAAACACAGTGTCTATAAACACTTTTGGGCCATATTTTTAAGATGCTCAAACAAAATCTTGTGATGTCTAGGGCAAGCTAATACCTAACATTATATACAATAAAACCCACAATAAAGCCCTCAGTCACAAAGAACCACCAGCAACTAAAGTATATTAAGAGCCGGAGAGATAATCTCCCCCAAGGAAGAGAGCACCAGTTGACTATCTAATACAAAATTGTCAACCCTGAAAATATAAAAATACAAGTCATGTTATATGGACTGAGCTGGTTTTATTTTTTGGTTTTAGGAATAATGTATGTATAAATACACACACACACAACTGAAGAAATAGAAGCTGTAAATTTTGAAGCAAGCAGAGAGGAGAAAGAAGGGAGATATGATAGAATCCTACTAAAATTTTAAAAATATATACAACAGACAGAGTTATGACACAAAGTAAATCTGGAACCATTAATCCCACTGTTCCTCTCTCTGCTTTTTCCAGCTTTAGCTGCCATCTGTCTGAGCTTCTACACATCTGCCCCCACCAAATTAAAACTCATTCCTTGCCCTATCACTCCTCTGTTTGATGACAACCACTTACATTAGATAAGGTGTCTTGGTAGGTGGTAAGGGGAACTCTGGCAATGGTCGTTTCTTGTGGTTCTAGCTAACACACATGCTGGTACACACAGTTGTCTCACTGATCTCAGCTACTTTCTCTGTGAGGTCACACCTATGCTCCTGGCTCTTGTGTGAGCTGCTGAGCAGAATCCCAAGATGACAGCTGTCACTTTAGAGATGCAGGGTGAAAAGGGCTGTGGCTCAGGCCTTGCTTGGGCTCCGCAGTAGTTGAGGTCAGTGGACCCTTTTGAAGGCGGGATTCTGGCCTTTCCCCATGAGGTCTGATTTTTGCTGTAGGCTTTCTGTACACACTAATTAGGGTTTCCAGTTACAGTCAACAGAAACCGACTCCCATCACACTCACAACATCCCCACAGCAGCAGAGCAGTATCCGGTGGCAGAGAATCAATGCACAGCCTGACAGAATGGCTCAGAGTGTACCTGAGGCAGTAGAGGCCATAACTAAGCCCCGAGAACAAGGAACATTCCAGAACATCCTAGGAAAAACACTAGAAGATGCTTCTGCCCCTGCAGTCAGAGATAGCCCCAGACCTGACTGCTACCTCGTGTAGCCCACCAGCTTAAACTCAGGGTTTGGGTTGATGAAACTCAGGTCACTGGTTGACCAGAAGCCTGACAAGTCCTTGGTCTTGGGCTGCTCGGCATTTACAACTATGAGAAACACATGACTGTTCTGTATAAATTTTCTAGCCCCAGGTATTCTGTTATAACAACACAAGAGGACTTTGACACATCTCATAGAAACCCTTGTTCCTAGATAAACCAGGTGACAGAGTTCAGATTACTATCCTTGGAGGAGCAGGTGGTTCACCCGATCATTTTGTCTTTCTGGCTTATGGAAACATATCATGAAGATTCTTTTTCTTTGTCATTTTCTTGATTTCTAGCTTCTCTTTCTGTGTTCTGTTTTTTTTTTAATTTGATGGAGGAGGGTGTCTGTCTATCTGTTGCTTTCATTGGTTAATTAATAAAGAAACTGCTTGGCCTGATAGGTCAGAACATAGGTGGGTGGAGTAGACAGAACAAAAT
Source organism: Microtus pennsylvanicus (assembly GCF_037038515.1). Lineage (NCBI taxonomy): Eukaryota > Metazoa > Chordata > Mammalia > Rodentia > Cricetidae > Microtus > Microtus pennsylvanicus. The sequence continues at coordinate 35,178,540 of NC_134579.1, read as the reverse complement.
GCTGGGAAGAAAGGATAGTTGGTCAGCCGCCATAGAGCCAGCCGCCAGGTCAGATATGCTGAATCTTTCCCGGTAAGCCACCACCTCATGGTGCTACACAGATTATTAGAAATGGGTTAATCAAGATGTGAGAGTTAGCCAGTAAGAGGCTAGAGATAATGGGCTAGGCAGTGTTTAAATGAATACAATTTGTGTGTTGTTATTTCGGGTGTAAAGCTAACCATGCAGGAGCCAGGCAGGACAAAAAGCAGGCCTGCCCACAGCTCCTTCTACATAAATTATTATCTTTGTGTAGTTCTTCTGTCTCTAAGAGTATTAACTGATATTTTCTGGGGTTTTTAATGCTTTATTTATTATTGTTGTGCATGTGTGATGTATGAGAGTGTGAGGACAAGTGTGCCATAGTACACATTTGGAAGTCAGAGGACATTTATTAAACACATTGTGTCTCATTTAGAGGTCTTTTTCATCTGAATGTGTCTTTATTGTGTATCTGAAATTCTTTTCTGACTAGGACTTCTTAAATACTTAAACTGCAGCATTGTTAGAGCAGTTATGGCCTTGTCTGCTTGCTCTGCCCAGTCCAACATGGTGGAAGAGGTATGCTCACTGCCTCTGAGCCATGCACACTGGCCAAGTTCCAAGTATGCAGCCATTAAGCAAGTTGTAGTACTCAGTTCACAAATCTCATTCAAATGCTCCATAGCCGAAACTCCAGAAAGAGTCAGAGTTCACACTGTCAGCATGGCCCAGAAAGCCGGCATTTCAAAACCGTGGCTTTTTTTTTTGTTACCGCTGAATCAGGAAAACCTCTCTTAAAGGAGCTGTGGTGGTAAGCCTTGCTTAACTCTGTTTTTTCTTTCTTGCTCTTTCTTTCTTTCTTTCTTTTTTTCTTTCTCCTTTTTTTTTGTGCCCAGAATTCCTTCCCAAACCCTCCCAAGTTTTAAGTGGAGTTTAGTTGGACATGTGGGCACCAATTTGTTGCATTAAGGCGGCTAGTCAGTTCCAAGCTGCCTGGCAGCTCAGACCCAAAATAATCACATAGAAACTATATTATTTAAATCACTGCTTGGCCCATTAGCTCTGGCTTCTTATTGGCTAACTTTTCCATATTGATTAAACCCATTTCTATGAATCTGTGTATCACCACATTGCTGTGGCTTACTGGCTAAAGTTCCATCCAGCGTCTGTCTCTGGCAGGGCTACATGGCTTTTCCCTGATTCTACCTTCCTTCTCCCAGCATTCAGTTTAGTTTTACCTATCTAGTTATGTTCGGCCCTGCTAGAGGTTCAAAACAGTTTCTTTATTAATCAATGGTAATCACAGCACACAGAAGGGAATCTCACATCATTACTCACTTTCCCTTCTTTCCATTGTAGGGTCCCAGGGATCAAACTCAAGGGTCAGGCTTATGTACCAAGCACCCTTACCCCCTAGGCAATGTTTCCAGCCCTAGTTCTCAGTCTTAAACATGTCCTCTGCTCCCACTCTCCAGATCCTTCCATCACTGTGATGAACACCATGACCAAAAGCAGCCCAGGAAAAGTTTATTTCAGCCTAGATCTCTCAGGTCACACTCCATCACTGGGGACGGCAGGGCAGGGAACTGGGGACAGGAAATGAAGCAGAGGCTGCAGAGAAGTGCTGCTTACTGGCTTGCTCCTCATGGTGTGCTCAGTTTGCTTTCTTACATGACTCAGGATCACCCTCCAGGGTTAGCGCTGCCCACAGTGAGCTGAACTCTCCCATGTCAATTATTAATAAAGAAAAGAACACAAGGATTTTCCCACAGGCAAATCTGATGGAGTTAACTCCTCAGATCCCTCATCCTAGATGACCTAGCTTGTGCCAGGTTGACAAAAAAAAAAAAAACTCAGCAGCACAATTGGCCCCTTGTCAACTCAACATACAAATACATCCCTCTTAAGCCATAGCCTTTCTTCTTGATTTATCTCCAAGATCTCTTGTGAATAATACAATATAAAACATAATGTATAGAGTCAGTCAGTGGTACTGCATGCCTTTAATTCCAGAACTCAGGAGGCAGAATCAGGCAGATCTTTATGAGTTCGAGGCATCCTGGTCTGTAAGAGTTAGTTCCAGGACTGACTTCAAAGCTACAGAGAAACCCTGTCTCAAAAAACCAAAAAAAGAACAACAACAACAACAACAACAAAAACCCATAGTGTACAAAATTCATCCATTACTTCTTCCTGGACAAAGAGGTCATATGCTAATCTTAGCTACCTTTGTGTAGGCACATGACTTAATTCTAACCAATAAAGGGAGGCAGAAATGACTCATTAAAATGTATCTCTCTTTCTCTTTTTCTTTTTTTTAAAAAACTTTTGTTTCTGTATTGGGAGGGAGTTCCAGTGAATACTGAACTCACCTTTGCTAGAACAAAACAAGTCATGCTCACACCCTAGACCATAACACTTTGTAGGCAAACCACTCCCTTAGTTGGATCCTTAGACTTTTGTTTGAGGTAGAAACATATCTTCTTCTCTATTCCTGAAATACAAGGCCTGGCTATTAGCCACCCCTGTTGACAATAATCTTGAGAAAGCAGAACTCTCTGATCCAGATCTAGGTAGGACCTTCATTTGAGGTAGAAACACAATAACCTTGAAGGAATAGAGGTAAGTTCCAACTCTCTGACCTTTGGTCAAGGTGGAAATAGGCTCAAATTTTTGGGTCTCAACACCAGGTGAGATGGCTCTGGATTTTAGAGCACCCCACACCTTTGTCTCTGCATCCCCATGTGACTCCTTAAAGGAACCTGGCTTGCATATCATGGCAGCACTCCCAGGAACACATGAAAGAGATGTTTTGTGAATGCCAAGCTGCCAAGCATCCCCTAGATGCTGAGGACAATCAGCTTCCTTTTCATTTGGCAATGAAATCCTCAACGGATTGTAATGTGTGTCTCAGAATATGGTGGACTACTGCCAAAGGAAGACCCAGGCCTTCTTTCTTAATTTGTTGGAGGGTTGAAAAATAAGCTCTCACCCCATAAGTGAATCCATGGAATGGAAGTGTGTTCTGTGTGCTTATGGTTCCTGTGGAAACTCCCCCCCCATTGTCTCTCTCCCCTCTCTTTTCTCTCCCCTATTTGTCTCTTCTTTTTCCAGTGAACTTCTTGTTTTTTTCTTTTTTTAATTGATTTTTATTGAGATCTTCATTTTTCTCTGCTCCACTCCCTGACTCTTCCCTCCCCTTCAACCCCTCTCCCATGTCCCCCTGCTCCCAATGTACTCATGAGATCTTATCTTTTTCTACTTCCCATGTAAATTAGATCAATGTATGTCTCTTTTAGGGTACTCCTTGTTGTCTAGGTTCTCTGGGATTGTGATTTGTAGGCTGGTTTTCTTTGCTTTATGTTTAACAACCACATATGAGTGAAAACATATGATAATTATCTTTCTGGGTCTGGGTTACCTCACTTAATATGATGTTTTCTAGATCCATCTATTTGCCTGCAAATTTTAAGATGTTATTTTTTTTCTGCTTTGTAGTACTTCATTGTGTAAATGTATCACATTTTTCTTATCCATTTTTTGGTTGAGGGACATTTAGGTTGTTTCCAGGTTCTGGCTATGATGAACAATGCTGCTATGAACAGCTGAGCACAAATCCTTGTGGCACAATTGAGCATGCTTTGTATATATACCCAAAAGTGATATTGCTGGGTCTTGAGGAAGGTTGTTTCCCAATTTTCTGAGAAATCACCATACTGATATCCAAAAGGGCTACACCAGCTTATACTCCTATCAGCAATGCAGGAGTGTTCCCTTTACCCCACAATCTCTTCAGCATAAGTTGCTATCAGTGTTTTTGATCTTGGCTAGTCTTATAGATGTAAAGTGGAATCTCAGAGTTGTTTTGTTTTGCATTCCTCTGATGGCTAAGGATGTTGAGCATTTCCTTAAGTATCTTTCAGCCATTTTAAATTCTTCTGTTGAGAGTTCTCTATTTAGGTCCCTACCTCATTTTTTATGGGATTATTTGTTCTTTTCATGACTGTTTTCTTGAGTTCTTTATATATTTTGGAGATCAGCCCTCTGTCTGATGTGGGATTGGTGAAGATTTTTTCCCATTCTGTAGGCTGTGGTTGTGTCTTGTTGACTGTGCATTAAACTTGTAGAAAAAGTAATAGAATAAAGAAAAATAAGCCACATAAAGAAGGAATATACACAAAGATTCTGGATTATGTATATTATTGTGTTATTTTTGAATTTTTGAATGTGAAAGAGCTAAATACCAAGAGACATTTCATTCTATGGACTGCTTAGTTAAACAAATATAAAGGTATTTTGACTTGAGAATTTGGGTCTAAGAATAAGTTGCTTTAGAGAAGAGGTTCTTCTTTTGTTTCTACAGAAGATGAGAATTTGTGGATTTCTTCCAGACTAATGTGGTTTGATGAACCAAGAACCCCCAAAAGGTCATTGTGAACACCCCCAAAAATTACTTCACCAAACTAAAAGCAGGATGCAGTTTGGAAAGAGCTATGCCCAAATTCCCATATATTGTTTATAAATGTTTGTTTACATTTAAAGGGGGATACACCATAGAGATTTGCATGGGTCTTGGTTTACTGATACAAATTTTAGGTCAATTTTGTTATATGTATATTTCTGCTCTTGATTAAGGTATTGTGTTTGTACTGTTTATTTAAACATGTAATGTGTAATTAATATGTGTTAATAGATAATCATCTATAATAGCCAACCTTGTAGTCATATTAGTTAGATTTTCTAGATGTAGAGAGATGTATTTCAGATGGATAGGTATTCTTCAAATCTTTCAGAGACCTTTAAAATATGGCATTTAAAATGTTTAAGAACTTAGGACTTTTCATGACAGTGAGACACATCTATGCCTGGCAGCACCAATTGCTTCAAGAGTAGGATGAGCATTGAAGAGGCTCCTTAAGGAGTTTGCTAGCCATTTGGGCAAGAAACTGCTCTTGCCTGGAGTGCTTGATGCTATGCTATATGAACTGGACATGCAAGACCGACAGAGAAATGACTGCTGAATTTGCCTTAAAGTTGAGACCATTCTTTTGGGTTCCTGTTTCATGAAGGAGTCTGCTAAATATTCTACAAGACACAGAGGAAAGTTACTGACAAACTGCCAATATAGGTGAAACTGTCTTTGATATTTCCTGCTTCATGGAAAAGTCTGCTGGATACTATGGGGGTCTGTAGGCTGAAGATCGATGCTCCAATGGTACAGAAGAACTTTGGGTAACTGTCCAGGCAGTGAGATGTCTCTGTTAACTGTATAGTTTTAGAAGTTGCTTACAATGTACTTTCTGTTAACTTATGTACTATTATATTTTTCTGGAGTCTTTGATGGAGTTGAAGAATAGTTATAGTTTTCCTTAGTTATAATAAAATATAAAGTAGATATAAATAATATAACTGTAATTCTTGCTTGATACCTGTTTTGTTATATGTACTTTTACTATGTTAAAGTTAAAACTTTGTTTTTTATTTAAAAAGAAAAGGGGAGGTGATGTGGGATTCCTCTCTGTATTCTGTGAATACCATTGGTTAATAAAGAAGCTGTTTTGGGCCTGTGATAGGGTAGAGCAGAACTAGGTAGGGAAAACTAAACTGAACACTGGAAAAAAGAAGGCAGAGCAGAGAGAAGACATGTAGCCTCGCTGGAGACAGATGTTGGAACTTTATTCAGTAAGCCATAGTCTTAAGTTGCTATGGGAGCTCCTTCCACTCCTTCAGCCAATAGTCTTTAAGATACCAGCCCACAGGGTCATGGTCTCTTATACCTTTAAAAAGCAGCAGCTCTCTCTCTCTCTCTCTCTCTCTCTCTCTCTCTCTCTCTCTCTCTTGCTTCCAGCTCTCATCCAGCGACTAGATATTCTGTTTCCTGTTTGCAATGAGAGGATTGTTGTTTGGGATGGTTATCTGTAAGTTTTTCCCCTTAAATAAATAACTGTTTTTTATTATCCATAATTCTTAACTGGTGTGGGATTGTTTTGTGGCTTCACATAGTGATACACAGATTAATGGAGATGGGTTAATTTAAGATATGAGCTAGTCAGAAATATGCTTAAGCTATTGGCCAAACAGTATTGCAAATAACATGGTTTCTGTGTGATTATTTCAGGGCTGAGCAGCTGAAAACAAACAAGCATCTCCTGCAGCAAATACTGATGGTGCCTGTCCCATTTCCACTCACCACACACTCTACTCTCAAAGCCTGCTTAGCAGTCATTTTCTTTAATGGAGAATAAATTTCTGCAAGGTGTGGTACATGTCTGTAATCCCAGTACTTGGGAGGGTCAGGCAGGGGGATTGTGAGTTCAAAGCCAGAGTGGAAAGAGGGAAAGAAGGAGGGGAGGGAGAGAGGAAGGGGGAGGGAATAAGGAAGGAAAGAAGCCAAGGAGGAGAGGAAGGAGGGAAGGAAGAGGCTCTAGGAGGACACAAAATGAATGATAAGTAAGTTTGTTGTGTTGATAGGCATCAATCACTGTTCCTGATGCTGGTGGGAAACTGATCCAGCCCCACCTGGCCTCCTTTAAGATGTGTGCCTTTAGCCCTACTGTGAATTCCAGGTAGACGGTAACAGAATTGAACTTCTGTTTACCTTGACCAACTTAACCCTAACTCACTCTCTGAGTCCAGTGCTTATCTATCCAGAAGTTACTTGGGCTGGTGAATCGGCTTAGCCATTAAAGGCATTGTTCATCCAGCCTGGAAACCTGAGCTTGAGTCCCAGAACCCTATTGATGGAAAAGAAAGAAGCTCCTCCAGGTTGACTTCTAATGGAAAGAAAATCATTATATCATGGTGTGTGTGTGTGTGTGTGTGTGTGTGTGTAGGTGTGTGTGTTTCCATGTGTGAATTCTAGCACACACATGGCACAGTATACCTGTGGAGGTCAAAGGCAACCTCTGGTATCAATTCTTGCCTTCCTCCTTGTTTGAGGGATTTGCCAGTTTGTACACCAGGCCCGCTGTCCTGAGAGTTTTCAGGGAGTCTCCACCTCCCATCTCACAGTAGGGAGGCTGGGATAACATGCTTCCATTTCCAGCTTTACATGGGTTCTTAGGATCCAAAATCAGGTCTTTTTGCTCATGTAGCAAGCACTGTGTTTACCGAGCCATGGCCCTAGCACCTCCTTTGACTTCTTAATACTTCAATGGAGACCACTGTGCCTGTCATAAAGCAGAGGAATGCAGGGATGAGATGCCTTGGGAGGTGAAGAAGAAGCAGGTTGGATTTTGCCCTCCCATGTGGTAAGAGTACTTGCCAGAGGGAGGATGCTGTCCCTCCACCAGGATGGTCAGGATATTCTGAGATGAGGGGAGCAAGCTGGAGAAAGATAACATGGGGAAAGCTGTTCTTTGGAAGGGATTTTGCACTAAGAAAAATAGAAAACAGGCAGAACTGGAGAGGGGGCGGTCTGGCAGACAGTCTGTATAGAGAGGGCGAGCATGTTGTGTGCTGAGGGAATGTTCTAGAAGGGAGGGGGTACTAGAGCTGCAGATGGGAGGTAACAGTGTGAGCCTAGTTGGAGAGGCAAAAAGGCAGGCATACAGGTGGGACAGGACCAGACTTCAAGGGGACCACGGACGGTCTCCACATTGTCATGGAAAGGCAAGGTTGCTGGTGGGGACGAGAATGAGTAGAGCCATTGGAAGCTGCCCATCTCCAGGCATCTGTGCACTTGTGTGCACAGCCCTGTGGCCCTCCCTGCACCTTCCAACTTGGTTTCTGAGGCTGCAGAGGAGATGAGTAGTATGGAGCACGGGTGCAGAGATTTCCAGGGCTGCACATGAGATTAGTGGCACATGCTAGAGTCAAAAGGAGACACTTCTGGTTCATCCACTTTATTTCCATTTAAGTACACATGAGAGATCGAAGATCCAAACTGCACCTAGAAACAAATAATGATCAAAGATGCTGAAGGCACAGCCAGTGTACTCATAAGGTTAATTCCTTAGGCTGAAACAAAAGAAAAGTACTCCAGAGAGAAAATAATTCCAAAAGATGATTGCCTACTGTTTGGATTTATAGTTACCAAGAACACCACACTGCTCACCCAAGGCTCACTGCCCCTGAAAGCCTTCCAAACTGTAGTGTTCTGTGGCTTTGCTCCAAAATATGAGTGAAACAAAAATTTCAAACATAAGCAAGACTCTTCAGTAATACTTTTCTAAGCATATAAAATCAAAGCCATATTTTTTTTTAAAAAAATCCAGACACAAACATCAATGAAAAAAAAAGATAGCCAAATTTAGATCATACAGATATGGATAACTTCAGAGGAACTGTAAGTTAAAACCACCCACATGCATTATGTTGCTTATAATTTAACTTTTATTAAAGATAAATATCATTATAACAAATAATAAATAGATACATCTGCCCCCAAACACATAGTGTCAGCCTGTAGAACCTCCTCAGTATACAGGCAAATGACAATTTCAAACACCATTCAATGACACAAACATTTAATTTTTTTATTCTTTAGAAAATCAGATTTGACCACAAATCTTTGTCCTCGGTTTCATATGAGTGGCTTCCAGTCATGGAGGGTATTTCTTGTCTTACATGGCCAGGTGAAATGAGTCTGCTCCCCACCTGTGATATTTCCTGAAGCAGAATGTAAGAAGAGTATCGCAGCTCTCTGGACTCACCTCTGTTCGAGACCGAGGGGTAGCACTGCTGATGACATCCGGGACATGGTGGGGTGAGAAGGGTCTGAGACCCCGTGTGGGTAACGCCCTGAGCATCTGTTTTAGCTTCATTTCTGTTACTGTGATAGACACCCTGACTAAAAGCAGCTCCAGAAATAGGGGTTTCATCGGATCGCAATGCCAGGTGTAGTCTGTTCTTGCAGGGAAGTCAAGGCAGGAACTTAAAGCAGTGGGGCACATCCATGGTCCCAACAGAGACAGGAAAACACATGGATCCTTGTTTGCCCTCAGCTGGCTTCCTCCTCTCATACTGCTCAGGACACCCTGCCTAGGGAACAGTGTCACCCACAGTGGGCTGAGTCTTCCTACACCAATGGATCCTAGAGAGATATTTCTCATTAAAACTCGCTGCAGCGTGATTGTAGGCTGTGTCAAGTTAACAGTCATAACCTCCCAACACAGCGTTTGAACTGCAGGCATCAGGAGCTGATCCCCATGACCGCTTCATGGAGGTAGTAGAATGCATGATGCCAAACACTCAGCAGGGGCTGGGAAGAGCTTGTGTGCAGTCATGGGCTCCATCCCCAGCACCAAAACCCCAAAATAATATGCACCAAAAAAAAAGACATTTGGCCACAGAATCCATTTTTCTACTTATATTTAAAATGACTATGCTTAGTTATTAGAGAATGCTGCTGGGGCACTTTCAATCTTCACCTCCAGGAACAATCTAAGGCCACCTGTGAGGATCTGTCTTTTCCTGAGAGTTAGGCTAAAAGGCAGGAGACACCTGAGGCAACGAATTTTCCCAACAAATTCTCAGCCAAACGAAAGCACCGTACAAAACATAGAGGTGTGAATGTTCACTTCACCTGTGCCAGTGTTCACGCACAGTTTACATCCTGGAGAGCCACAGAGAAATAAAAATAAGCAAAAAGCCTGGGAGGTCAGTGTTTGCAGGAGCCTTTGCAAAGATTATTTTTGTTTGCATTTCATTTATTATGTGTGTGCATGCACATGTGGGCAGGCCCACCATGGGCTTGTGAAGTTTTCAATTGTCTTCTTTCACCATGTGGGTCTCAAGGACTGAATTGCATTTGCTAGAGTAATTTGGCAGCAAACACCTTAACCCACCAATCCATCTTACCCAGGCCAGAAGGGACTCCCAGGCTAGCACCCTCAGAGAATGCAGCAGCTTGGCTGGCATCAGACACCTCCTTTGGGAAGTCCCCTCAGGACCTGTGGATAATTACAAGACTCTCCTCCCCCACTATACCAAGCCAAAGTCCCAGCCAGAGAGGAGGAAGCATCCTGTCTACCAGGAGACCCAGCCTAGAGAAGGCTCAGATGCCTTCTAATGTGATGAATACAGGAAATTAGTTCTTAATTTTAAAGCCATGGTATGAGAAAGAAAATGCTTCCAAAAGGAGGGATGGAAAAGATCTAAGCAACATCTCATCTATTTTTTAAGTGATGCCCAGCAGCTAACATATTAAATTCAGCTTGTGAATTATTCAGTCTGCCATGAGGCTGCAGACTCAGTGGGGAAACCAGACGATGTCTGAAGCCTGGCTTTGTTCTTTCAAAACAGCATCCTGAGTCCAGCGATGGACATTCTAGTGTGACCACTGTTGCAGCTGTGATGGTAAAAGCTATGCTCCCTCAGCAGGCTGGTGGGTGTGTTTCACTTCTGCCTGGAGTCTGGAGGTCAAGAACCCTCTGGGTGTGCAACTGTGAGCCACTCCTTTAGCTCATGTCCCCACCATAGCACACCTGGCCTCGTGACAAGCTTGCAGCTGATTGTGCAAGAGAGAGATCAAGGCAACCTCACACTCTAGAGAGAAGATCGTAGGCACTTGCTATATCTCATCCCAAGTAATAAAAGTAGCCTGGATCCTGCATGTAGACACCTGGATCTGTGTGTGCACATGTGAAATGCACATGACTTCATGATAAAGCTACTCTAAATGGGAGGTTTGTGAGAATTCCACGGAGGGCCCCAGGGCCACGTGAGTTTCAGGGAGAACTATGAAGAAGTAAAGCCACACTCTAGCCAACACCCAGGACAGAGGTGGCAGTGTGCGGGTAAAGGGAGATGCTGGTGACTCCTTGGGTAGCACCAGCCCCAGGCCTCTGAGAGAAGTAAGCATGCAGGAAGGTTGCTAATGCTGTGCAATGGAGAAGGCTGAGGGCTGGGTCTCCACTGAATCTCAGGCCCTGGGTGAGTCACCGAGTCACCTCAGTTGCCTCTGCAGTCAACCAGTTTGATTGTAAGAATGAAGTGCAGCTACCTGCAAAAAATGCCTCCATCTTCAATGCGAGAGCAAGTCTGGGCACAGGTAACCACACCTGCTTATGCTCCCGTGCACTGTGCATAGACCAAGAGAACCTGTCTCCGACCAGCTTCTCAGCACTGAGCTCACTCAGGTCTGCTGTCTGGAGACCCTCACCTTGACCTGCTCATGATGTGTGCGAATGCAGTGAGCAAACATGGCTAAAGAAGGAATGAATAAAGGGAAGGTCTGACCCAGAGAGGCTGCTGCCAAGTCCTGATATCAGCTCTTCCATCCTCTAGATGGCAAAGCCACCGTATTGTTACAAGCCTTGGCTTCCCTCTGTCAAGAGAAGACCTGGTTTGGTTTTGACGGTGTATGTAGTTTCTAGTACACACCCAGGAACAATCACCCTTTCTCTTTCCCTGGCTCAGATTTTCATATATTCTGAACTAACGGCCCAGAACATGGTGCTGTAAGATTTTGAAGAATGTCACAGACAGAAGAATTCCCCCCCCCCCCTTATGAGGTATGGGAGAGACAGGAACATGTGTAGAAATGAGGCCCTAAAGTATTCTGACTTAAGTAAGATTTCCTGAGTTCAGATGAGAGCATATTGCAACGTTTACAATCACACAGTCACATGAAGCCTTTGCTCCAAGCACACCGTAAAATCTAGTAAAATAAAAAGCAGGGGAAATCAATAATTTCAATGATACAGAGCAAGATTACATGACTGCTGGCAATGGCTGAAGGGCCATGAGCCCCTGTTTTTACCCAGTTTTGAAAACCATCAGGGGTAAATTCCAAACCAAAACACTCAGCAGATCTCTGACCATGTGATAAACCCAGTGTGAAGAGGTGGGGAAAGTTCACAGATGCAGGGAGAGCCCTTCCACTGGATCTACCACCATGATCTGCATCCCAGGAGCTTGGACCAGTCCAGGTTCCAGCAAAGTTCCTGGACACAAATACAGGCCATGCCTGTGCCTGGCTGCCCTTGAGTTTGAGATCTGAAGGGTTTTAGTGCTGCAGCTGGTTACCACCATCAATCCATCAAGACATCCGCAACAGAGACAAAGTGTCCCAAAAGGCTCAGAGGAGATGTCACCCTTGCTAGGATTTCAGCAGTGTATTTGGCCTATACAGAAAGACCCAGCTATGGTTTCTCAGCCTGATTTATATGGTCATACAACCCAGTTTCCTTCTAGCATGGAGGTGAGCTAGTGTCTGCAGACATGCATGTCTCATGTTGAAGATGCACTGGGTACCCAGTGGCTAACAGACTCAGTACCTAGCTACATCATTCAAGTGAGGGGAAAGTCCTGAGAAAGCTGGTTCATCCCAGACTTAGCATTTCCAAAGCAGGATGGGGAAGTGAGGGACAGGGGACCCTGAAAGGTCCTGAAGGATGCCAGTTAGCTTTAAGATACCCCCACATTAAGCTTCTTTCACCACTGGCCTCTCCCAAAGAATGAGACACTCAGTTGGGTGCCACCAACTGAATTATGATAGCACTTGATTCTCAATCCTGTTCTGTCTGCAGACTGGGAGTCTTTGGATACGTAAGTGGCCATGGCTACTGGCTCCTGACCTGTAAAATGGGAATGATCACATCCACAGCTTCATATGTATACTGAGCCCTGAAATGAGTAGATGAGGGCATGTCTCAAACCTTGAGAACATAGTGCAAAAGCCTGGTAGATGAGATCTGTTATTGCTCTGGGTGCCAAGTGGGAACAAGTATTGACCTTTGTGTGTGTACATCCACTCTAGTGTATGCAGGGCATTGAGAACAGCACTCTTGCCTTCCTCCTCCTTCTATCTCTACCCCTGACAGTTCCCAACAAGGCCATCCCAAATGTTCCCAAAGTATCACCAAAGGTTATTGGAAGTTTGCACCACAGGCTCCCCTCAGACAGCAGAACAATCCTGTTCCTGAGAGTTCTCTAGTGCCTGCCAGTAAGTGAGTAAGTCCTGGGGTGTCATGAAGTGGCAGGTCACAATTTTCTGAAAGCGGCACACAGAGAAGCGTAAGCCACCTGGGAAAAAGGTCTGTTTGGTGTGGAGTTCCTCAGGCTGGATCTTCAGCTTGGCCAGGCAGAGCCCAACAAACACATCCTCCAGCTTGAGGAATGGAACACTCTCAGAGACATTGTATACTTCGCTGGCCACATCACTAGAAAAGACATAACCTGTCCCAGAGCAAAATGGTGGGTATTTTTCCCAGGGATATTCAAATTTACTCACAAACCACTTGTTGAACTTCTGCCTGATGGGAAGATCATTGGACTTTATGTAGCCTGTGAAGAACCTGGAGGTTTTGTTTTTCTTCAGCAGCAGTTCAGTCAGATAGCCAACATTCACAAACATGTCTGAGTCTGTCTTCATCACAAAAGCTGCCTGCGGACAAAAGTGGTGGACCCATTCCATGCCCATCAATGTCTTTAGGGTCAAGTTGTAATAGTCATCCTTGAAATCCTTCTGGATGATGTCACGGTGCTGCTTGCCCTCCTGGGCTGTGGCATTCATCTCATCGGTGCTGTCTGAGGCCCCCAGGAGGAAGAGGGTCTTCACACGCTGTCCCTGCACCTCTGTTTCTCTACCCCATGTCTTGCGGATGGCCATGCGAGCTGCCAGCTGCTTGTGGGACGAAGTCACCAGCAGCACAAGGAAAGGGGGCTTCTGCTTGCAGTCTATATCTGGAAGCTGGAGAAACTTCCCGTGACCTTTCTTGAGAACAAATGGCATTTCCTTGAAAGGCTCCATGCTGAAGTACAAGCAAAGAACGCCCATCATCAGAATGAAAGCATAAACCAGCCTCATCTTCATGAAGGCCATCTGAAAGAACAAAGACAAACTGCCAGGTCTCCCAAGAGAGAGGGTGGAGTAACAGATATCCAAACACATGGAGATCAGTGGGCTCTGTTCTGGTGTTCTAAACCTCGTAGTAGGGCCAGAATTTATACTTTATGAGCTACTTACAGAGAAGTATTTGATAGTTCCCTGCACAAGGCTAGAGAGACTACTCAGTGGTTAGGAGCACTTCCTGCCAGCAACCACCTGTATCTGCTGTCCCAGAGGATCCAATGCCCTCTTCTGGCCTCTGTGGGCACTGAACATGTGGTGCACAGATAAACATGCAGACGAAATTTCCTTATACGTAAACTAAAAACTTTTAAATTTTGCCCAAAAAGTACCAAACAAAGGAAAAATAGATATTTAAGGAAATGGAACTGTGAATCTGTGTAAACAGTACACAGAATGTGTACTGCATTATACCAAACCCCACATATACACAATTTAAAAATAAACTTTTAAAAAATATGAGTTGATGTGCCAGGTAGGTGAGATAGATGAAGAAATCCATGGTTTAGAAAACTCTGGAGGGGCTGGAGAGATGGTTCAGAGGTTGAGAATATTGGCTGCTCTTCCAGACGTCCCAATTTCAAATCCCAGAAACCACATGGAGGCTCACAGCCATCTATAATGAGACCTGATGCCCTTCTCTGACATGCAGGCATGCATGCAGAGCACCCATACATAAAATATAAAGAAGAAAAAGAAAGAAAGAAAGAAAGAAAGAAAGAAAGAAAGAAAGAAAGAAAGAAAGAAAGAAAGAAAGAAAGAAAGAAAGAAAGATCTGGACTCCTTCAGCACATAGAAATGGAAGCCATTCCTCTACAGTGAAGCACACAGGAGAGCCTGCCATGCTGTCCCCCAATGCCAGACTGACAGCTTGGGATTCTAGATGTTGATCCCAGCTCTGGGAACTGCCAGCCCTTCACTGATGGGGTATTCAAACTCCTTGTCAGTAGATGGGACCAGATCTCCCAACAGATCCTCAGCTCTGATCTCCGGTGACTCATGACCAAGAATGTCACAATGCATCTAGACAGCCTGTAGGTCTGGAAGCAGTGCATTCTGGATACAAGCACAGATCTCGAAGCAGAGCATTCTGGGTGCAAGCACAGGTCTGGAAGCAGTGCATTCTAGGTGCAAGTACAGGTCTGGAAGCAGTGCATTCCGGGTGCAGGCAGAGATCTGAAAGCAGTGCATTCTGGGTACAAAAGCAGCACTTAGCCACAGTCTCCTCTGCTCTAATTAAGCATGCTCAAAATTCAACTCTTAACACATTGAGTTCCTGGCAGGCTCATGTGTTTGAACTCTTGGTCAGCTGCTGATGCTGCTGTTGGAAAAGGTTGTAGAATCCTTTATGAGATGGGGTCGAACTACAAGAAGTGACTCCTGGGGGATGAGTGCTGAGTTTATAGCACCGTCCACTGCATGTCCTCTGCCTCCTGATCCACAAGTTATGAGTAATAATCTCACACCCTGCTACCACAGCAACAAACTGCTCCCAGTGGTGTGTATGTGTTCCTGCTGCAAAGGAGAATCACCTCGAGTCAGGATTCAAAGTAAATACACACATAAGTCATTTCTCTTTAGGTATTTGGCCATAGAAATGAGAAAAGTAATGAACACAAAAGGAGCTCTGGTTTTCTGATTTGCACAATTACCTTGAAACTCTAGAAACATGGAAAGTGGTAAGTTTTAGATCACTGGTGTTAGTGTTGTAACAATGAGAAAGAAAGACACTCACTTTTGTTGAGCAAGAAATCAGCTCCCTCCAGAGGGCTAAGTCACAGGGTAGAGCCACGACGAAATGAATTCCTTGTGAGGAGCAGTGCTGACCGTGGCCAACGTTCCACCCTACCTTCTTAGACAATCTTCTGGACTTGGTTTGTCTACCAAAAATGAAGCTTGTATCTCTCAGGAATAACTGGGAGAGAAAATAATAGCATTCAAGTTGTTTTCATTTTACTTCACGCTTTGCCCTCTCCCTGTGTGACCTCGAGCAAGTGTGTGAGCTGCATTCCTGGACTCAGTTTTGTGACTTCTAACATAGGTACAACTGAGGCACAGTGTCAACCATATGATTCACCTGCCTACAACAACAAACCAGTATCTGAGAATCCTCTGATAGACGAAGATAGGCCCTGTGGTGGTTTGTGGGAGAATGGCCACTGTGGGTTTATATGTTTGACGACTTTGTCATCAGTGGGTGGAAGCCTTTGAGAAGGACTGGGGGTGTGGCTTTGGTGGAGGAGGTGTGTCACTGGGTGTGGGCTTTGAGGTTTTCAAAATCCACACCATTACCACTGTGCTCTTTCTTCCTCATGGCTGTGAATCAAGGTGTGAACTCTAAGCTGTTCCCGCCATTCATGTCTTTGCTGTCATCATGGACACTAACCCTCTGACACTACAAGACCAACTCTATGCTTTTATGAGATCCTTTGCTCATGGTGTTTCACCACAGCAAGGGAAAAGTAATTAACACGGAAGTTGGTACCAGGGAGTGGGATAGAGCTTGACAGGCCTGACCTTGTTGTGTTTTGGAGGAATGTAGAAGAAAGTGGGGCTTTGGATGAGGAAAATGGTGAAACACTGAGTGCTGAGATTAATGGGCCATCCTAGTAGGAGTGTGGCAGTAGTGCTGTGGACCATGGGAGTCACCTCAAGAGGTCTCAGAGGGGAGCAATATTAGTAACAGGGATAGAGACAATTCTTGTGATATTTTGACAAAGAATGGGGCTGCTTTCTGTCCTTGTATCAAGAATTTGCATGATGCTAAACTGAAGAGTAAGGGAGTTTGAATGTGGTAGTTTGAATGCAATTGACCCCCATAAGTGCTTAAGGAGTGACACTATTAGGATGTGACTTTCTTGGAGTAGGTGTGGCCTTGTTGGAGGTCATGCTGTCTCTTCCTAGCAATAGAAACACTAGGACAGTTGCTCTGGAAGAGCAATTTCAAGACAGGCTAATACTGACTTTACCATGTGGTTACTCATGATACCCTTATGCAAATATACAATAAAAAAGAGCATGTAGAACAGAAATTAATATAAAATGTTTGAAGAGAAAAAGAGCACCAGATGGATTTAATGTTGGAACCCAGGCTTGTGCTGAAAGAGATAAGGAGATTAAAGAAAGGCCTGATCCAAACTAGAATAAAGTGAGGGTGTCCTCAGGGCAAGACCCCACTCAGCTAATCTTCCATCTTGTAAGAGGGAGACCTAAGGAATTTTCTTTTCCTAAAGAGCAACAACAAAGGAAAGATCCTGCAAACAGGATTCAAGGAGGCATCCAGACTTGAAACTGTCACCCACAAGGTTCTGGGATAAGGGGTTGTGGAGTCTTTCTCTGTGGTTAAGGAGAGCTGAGGAGGCCAGATAGTAGTTTATGGTAAGAAAGACCCTGCAAGAGCTAGAAGCCCCGAGAGTTCATTGCATGAAACTGAAGCCTGGGTTGCTAATCCTGGAGACTCTAAGGTGTCAGACTTGCCAGAGTCATGGATGTTTGCCAAAAAGAGCTTCACAGAGGAGTGGAGCAAGAGAGGGATGTGTAGTGTGGGGAGCAAAGCTGGAAGGGAAGGGCCAGCTAAGCCCAGTGACACTGGGTATGGAGCCGTGTTTAGTTTCCATTTTGCTTTTGTCCAATATTTCTTCACTATGCTCCTTTTCCTCCACTTGGAATGATGATGTATGTTCCCTGCCATTGTGTGTTGAATGCATATAATATGTTTTTTGATTATGTTTTACAGGTGGTTACAGTAAAGAGACTGCCTTAGTCTTAAAAGGAGATTTTAGACTTTTAAACTGAGTTGACATTTGAAAGACAATGGGATTTCTGAAGGTGGACTAAATCCATTTTTGCAGTATAGTATAGCTACAAGTCTGTGGAGTCAGAGAGTGAACTGTGGTGGTTTGAATAAGAATGGCTCAGAGCAGTATTCTCAGAGAACCTGAATTCAGTTCCTAACACCCATGTCAAGCAGTTCACAACTACCTGCAACTGCAGTTCTAGGGAATCAACCACCTTCTTCTGGCCTCAGCAGGCAACTATATTCTATGTGACAGCCCACACAGAGAGACATAAGCACATAAAAATTTTTAAAGTAACTAAAACTTCATTTTTAAAAATCATTAGTGTGTATATGTGTATGTTTTGTGTGTGTTTACACTACAATGCAAGTGTGGAGTTCAGACAAAAACTTGCTGGAAGCCCAGTTTTCTCCTCTCACCTTGTGATTCCAGGTCTCATGTCATCAGGTCTTGGGGACAAAGTACCTTTACCTCCAAGGTCCCTTTACTCTGGACACATCACAGAGGTAAAGGTAACTTTTCTCTAGACACTTCACAGAGGTTAACCACTCCCCTTCTCCACTGCATCACCCTCTAGGTAAACACCAAATGGCAGTCCATGGCCAAAGTAGATGCCATACCAAATGCCAACACTCCCTGGATTTCCTGTTCCCATAAGGGTAGTGACATTTTTCCTATCTATAATAGAATTACCAAGAAACTGTCCAGAGTGACACCCTCAGTATTCTCATGTACACAGTAGGTATATGTGCCTTGAGTTGAAAGGGAACCTTCCTCTTAGTAGACTTGGGGAGACACTGGACCATCAAGAAATAGATTAGGACAGCATTTTTCTTGAAGGACATGATGTCACGGTGTATCCTCAGATTGCAGCCCCAAGCTCCTGGTAGGCAGGAACATTTGGTCACTGTATGTGGAGTCAACCAAATGTGGGCAGTGTGGCATACATGAGTGACTAAGCTTGGGGCTGGGGAACAATCTTTGTACACTGTAAACATGTACTGCTCTCATTGTTAATAAAAAGCTGATCAGCTGATAGCTAAACAGGAGGTATAGGCAGGACAGCCAGACTAAGAGGATGCTGGGAGGAAGAAGGGCAGAGTCAGGAGTTGCGAAAAGATGCAGAGAGAAGAAAGATGGGTGTGCTGTACTCAGGAAAGGTACCAAGCCATGTGGAATAAAATAGATAAGAAATATGGGTTAATTTAAATATAAGAGCTAATTAGTAATAAGCCCGAGTTATTGGTCAAGCATTTCTAATTAAGCTTTGGTGTGTTTATTTGGGAGCTGCTGGTGTGACAGAAACCTCTGACTACACCTTAGGTCATTTAATCTTTAAGCTATGGAACTGAAAAGATCCATTCTGATGAGTGTAGCAGAGAGGAAATAGCAGGTAGTGACTAAGGGTGATGCACAAGGAATGAACTCATAGGTCACCCACAGCTTGAAGCCAGAGAAGAGCAATGGTTCCTCCAGTGAATCCCATCCCAGTATTACCAGGCAAGACTAAGCCAGTCCTTCTCAGAGAAAGACCATTCCATGATTTGACAGGAAGACAAGCCTCAAGCCACATACTATTCTCTTCCTAAAAAAGAAAGACCTCCACCAAAATTATATAAGCTAGAGAAACCACATACTGAGGAAAAGTGTTTCCAAGAGTGAGATGGGGCAGACATCCTTCAAGCTTCCCACCAGTCATAGAATGGCAGGGCACAGTGAAATCTTTGGCAATGCCCAGATCCAAATGGGGCCATCAGCTTCAAGTTCCTAGCTGGAATTCAGCTCTTTTCCCATTGGGTGAGGGCCAGGCAGAGTAGCCCACACAGCTCCTGCAATGTGCTGGCTAATTTATATCAGCTTGACTGGCAATTGGGTACTCTCAGACACTTAGGTAAATATTATGTTGGATGTGTATGAGATAGTGTTTAGGAATGAAAATAGCATTCAAATGGGTGGACCTTCCATGACAGTAAAAACAGACCAAAAATTGGTCTGTTCAAAAGGACTGCTTCATTGAGATGACTGCCATTCCCTGTGTTCAGGTGAAACACCTTCATTTTGTGGTAACACCTTAAGTATAACTTTATAAATAATGATAGTGACCCTTAAAGAGGAAATGAAAAATTCCCTTAAAGAAATGGAGAAAAAGACAAAAACATGGAAAAAAACCAATAAATATCTTAAAGAAAGCCAAGAAAAAAAAAACAACCAAACAGGCAAAGCAAACAGTTCAAACAGTTCAAGACTTAAAAATTGAAATAGAGTCAATAAAGAAAACACAAACCAAAGGAATCCTGGAAATGGAAACTCTAGGTAAATGAACAGGAACTACAGATGCAAGCATAGCTAACAGATTGGAAGAGATGGAAGAGAGAAACTCAGAAGTTGAAGATACAATTGAGGAAATATATTCATTGGTCAAAGAAAATGTTAAATCCATCATATCCTTAATGCAAACATCCAGGAAATCTGGGACATCATGAAAAGACCAAACCTAAGAATAATAGGGATAGAAGAAGGAGAAGAACTCCAGCTCAAAGGCACAGAAAATATATTCAACAAATCATAGAAGAAAACTTTCCCAACCTAAAGAAGGACATGCCTATGAGGGCACAAGAAGCTTACAGAACTTACAGAAGCTTACAGACTGGACAAGAAGAAAAGTACCCTTGCCACATAATAATCAAAACACTAAACATACAGAATAAAGAAAGAATATTAAGAACACCCATATATGTGGAAAAAAACACTACTAAAGATTAAATCACACATCAAACCACACACTAATGGGGGAGACTTTAACACCCCACTCTCCCCAATGGACAGGTCAACCAGAAAGAAACTTAACAGAGAAATAAGAGAACTAACAAATGTCATGATGCAAATGGAATTAATATACACCTGAAGAATATTTCACCCAAACACAAAACAATATACCTTCTTCTCAGCATCTCATGGAACCTTCTCAAAAATTGACCACATCCTTGGTCACAAAGCAAACTTCAACAGATACAAAAAATTGGAATAATCCCTTATATTTTATCAGATCACCATGGCTTAAAGTTAGAGTTCAACAACAACACTAATTGTAGAAAGCCTAAAAATTCATGGAAATTAAACAATTTTCAACTGAATCACCCCTGGGTCAATGAAGAAATAAAGAAGGAAATTAAAGACTTCCCAGATTTCACTGAAAATGAATAAACAGCATACCCAAAACTATGGGACACAAGGAAAGCAGTGCTAAGAAGAAAGTTCACAGCACCAAGTGCCTACATAAGAAAGTGGAGAAATCTCACACTAGTGACTTAACAGCACACCTGAAAGCTCTAGAACAAAACAAAAAATCAGACTCACTCAGGAGAGTAGATGACAGGAAATAATCAAAATGACGGTTGTAATCAATAAAGCAGAAACAACAACAAAAAATGAAGAATCAATGAAACAAAGAATTGATTCCTTGAGAAAATCAACAACAAGATAGACAAACCCTATTCAAACTAACCAAAGGTCAGAGAGAGAACACCCAATTAAGCAAAGTCAGAAATGAAAAGGGGGAGATAACAACAGATGCTCAGGAAATCCAGAGAATCATTATGTCCTACTTTGAAAACCTGTACTCTACAAAATAGGAAAATCTAAAAGAAATGGACAATTTTCTATATAGGTACCACATACCCAAACTAAATCAAGCCAGATAAACAATTTAAATAGACCTATAAAGCCTAAGGAATACAAACAGTCATCAAAAGCCTCCCAACCAAAAAAGTTCCAGGGCTGGAAGACTTCAGCGTAGAATTCTACCAGAACTTCAAAGAAGAGCTAATACGCATACTCCTCAAATTTTTCCACACAATAGAAACAAAAGGAACATTGCCAAACCCTTTTTATAAGGTTACAGTTTCCCTGATAACCCAAACCACACATCGACTCAATTAAGAAAGAGAATTACATACTAATTTCCCTTATGAACATTGATGCAAAAATACTCAATAAAATCCTGGCAAACTGAATCAAAGAACACATCAGAAATATCATCCACCAGGTGGTGTGGGAGGTTCTTCAGTCTGTGTGTTGATTTTATTGGTTAATAAATAGAGAAAACTGTCTCGGCTTATAGCATGGGAGGAGGAAGGCAGAGTGAGGAGATGCCATGGAGCTGTCGCCAAAGATGTGCTGAAACTTTGCTGGTAGGCTACAACTTTGTGGTGATGCACAGATTAATGGAGATAGGTTAAATAAAGATGTAAGATTTAGCCATTAAGAAGCTAGAGCTAATGGGCCAAGCAGTGACTTAATTAATACAATTTCTGTGTAATTATTTTGGGTCTAAGCTAGCCAGGCAGCCAGGATGAACAAGTGACCCTTCCTCCTCCAACAACCAGGACCAAGTAGACTTCATCCCAGAGATGCAGGGATGATTCAACATATGAAAATCTGTCAATGTAATCCACCATTTAAATAAACTGAAAGAAAAAAAAGATCATCTCACTAGATGGTGAAAAAACCTTTGACAAAATCCAATATCCCTTCATGATAAAGGTCTTGGAGAAATCAGGGATACAAGAAATGTATCTAATGCTGAAAAAGCATTTGACAAAATACAATATCCCTTGGTCGTAAAGGTCTTGGAGAGAGCAGGGATACAAGGAACATACCTAAACATAATTAAGGCAATATACACCAAGCCAACAGCCTACATCAAACTAAATGGAGAGAAACTCCCAGCGATTCCATTGAAATCAGGAACAAGACAAGGTTTTCCACTCTCTCCATACCTATTCAATATAGTTCTTGAGGTCCTAGCTAGACACCAAAGGGAGATCAGGGGAATACAAGTTGGAAAAAAAGAAGTCAAACTATCACTGTTTGCCGATGATATGATACTTTACATAAGTGACCCTAAAAATTCTACCAAAAACTTCTACAACTCATAAGCACTTTCAGCAATGTAGCAGGACACAAGATTAACTCAAAAAAATCAGTAGCCTTCCTGTATACAGATAATAAAAGAGCTGTGGAAGATATCAGAGAATCAACAACCTTCACAATAGCCGCAAATAGCATAAAATATCTCAGAGTAACTCTAACCAAACAAGTGGAAGACTTGTATGACAGAAATTTAAATCTTTGAATAAATAAATTGAAGAAGACACCAAAAAGTGGAAAGACCTCCCATGCTCTTGGGTAGGCATAATTAATATAGTAAAAATGGCAATCTTACTGAAAACAATCTACAGATTCAATGCAATGCCAATCAAAATTCCAGCAAAATTCTTCAAAGAGTTGAAAGAACAGAACTCAACTTCATTTGGAAAAGCAAAAAGCCCAGGATAGCCAAAACAATTTTGGGCAATAAAGGAACTTCTGGAGGCATCACAATCCCTGACTTCAAACTTTACTACAGAGCCACAATACTGAAAACAGCCTAGTACTGGCATAAGAACAGACAGGAGGACCAATGGAACTGAATAGAAGACCTGGATATCAATCCACACATCTTCGAACATCTTCTTTGATAAAGAAGCAAAAAAAAAAATCAAATGGAAAAAAGAAAGCATATTTAACAAGTGGTGCTGGCATAACTGGATATCAACATGTAGAAAAATGGGAATAGACCCATATTTATCACCATGAACAAAACTCAACTCCAAATGGATCAAAGACCTCAACATAAAAACAACCACACTGAACCTCATAAAAGAGAAAGAGGGAAGTACACTTTGATTCATTGGCACAGGAGACCACTTCCTAAATAGAATCCCAAAAGCACAGACACTGAGAGAAACAATTAATAAATTAGACCTCCCGAAACTGAAAAGCTTCTGTAAAGCAAAGGACATGGTCAACAAGACAAAACAACAGCCTACAGAATGGGAAAATATCTTTACTAACCCCATATCAGACAGTGGTCTAATATCCAAAATATACAAAGAACTCAAGAAATTGGACCCCAAAAGATCACATAATACAATAAAAAATGGAGTACAGACCTAAACAGAGAACTCTCAACAGAGGAATCTGAAATTGCTGAAAGACACTTAAGGAAATGTTCAACATCCTTAGTCATCAGAGAAATGCAAATCAAAGCAACTCTGAGATTCCATCTTACACCTGTAAGAATGGTCAAGATCAAAAATACTGATGACAAATGCTGGAGAGGTTGTGGGGAAAAGGGAACACTTCTGAATTGCTGGTGGGAATACAAGCTGGTACAACCCCTTTGGTTGTCAGTGTGGTAATTTCTCAGAAAATTAGGAAACAACCTTCCTCAAGACCCAATAATTCCACTTTTAGGTATATATCCAAAGGATGCTGAATCATGCCACAAGGACATGTGCTCAACTATGTTCATAGCAGCATTGTTTGTCATAGGCAGAACCTGGGAACAACCTAAATGCCCCTAGATCAAAGAATGGATTTTAAAAAAATGTGGTACATTTTCACAATGGAGTACTACACAGCAGAAAAAAATAATGACATCTTGAATTTTGCAGAAAAAGGGATGGAACTAGAAAACATTATTTTGAGTAAGGTAACCCAGACACAGAAAGACAATTATCACATGTACTCACTCATAGGTGGTTTTTAAAGAAAGCAAAGAAAGCCAGCCTACAAACCACAATCCCAGAGAACTTAGACAGCAATATGGACACTAAGAGAGACTTACATAGATATAATCTATATGAGATATAGAAAGTATAAAAAGACAAGATCTCCTGAGTAAATTGGGAGCATGGGGCCTTGGGGGAGGATTGAAAGGGGGAAGGTTGAAAGGGGGAGGGGAGAGGCAGGAAGGAAAGGAGAGAAAAATGTAGAACTCAATAAATACCATGAAAAAAAGAAATGTATCTAAACATAATAAAAGCAATATACAGCATGCCAACAACCAACATGAAATTAAAAGGTGAGAATCCTAAAGCAATTCCACTAAAATCAGGAACAAGACAAAGTTGTTCACTCTCTACATATCTATTCAATATAGTACTTGAAGTTATAGCTAGAGAAATAAAACAACAAAAGGAGATAAGGGGATACAAATTGGAAAGGAAGAAGACAAACTTTTGCTATTTGCAGATGATATAATAGCATATATAAGTGACCCCAAAAATTCTACCAGGGTACTACTACAACCAATACACAGCTTCAAAACTGTGGCAGGAAAGAAGATCAACACACACACAAAAAATCAGTAGCTCTCCTATCGACAAATGCTTAAAGGTCTGAGAATAAAATCAAAGAAGCATCACCTTTACAATATCCAAAAATAACATAGAATATCTTAGGGTAACCTTAACCAATAAAGTGAAAAACTTGTACAAAAAGAACTTTAAGAAATTGAAGAAGATATCAAAAAAATGGAAAAATTTCCCTAGCTCTTGGATAGGTAGGATCAACATAATAAAAATGGCAATCATACCAAAAGCAATCTACAGATTATTCAATCCCCATCAAAATCCCAACACAATTCTTCACAGACCTTGAAAAAAAATACTTAGCTTCATATGCAGAAAAAAAAACAATAGCCAAAACAATGCTGTACAAGAAAGGAACCTGTTAGGAAAACTCTTCCCCCTACAAGCCTTCTCCAGCTTCACCCTCTGCTGACAAGTTTTAAGAACCGAACTATGAGGAGCCATGTTCAAAAGGTCCAGATCTATTTTCACAGCCTTTGAGAAAGGGCAAATTGGGAGCCCAGTAGGAATACACTGATACCTAAAACAGCTGCTGTCAGGAAATACGCATTAAGAGAAAGACAAACAAGTGAACTCCCACACAGCTGTGAAATACAAACAACATATGCACTGTGTGCTAACACAACAGACACTGTGTTGTAGAAAGGAACTACACAAGGATGGACACATTTATATGAAACAGGAAAAACCTTTCCACAGTAGAGGAAGACAGAACAGTGATTATCTTTGGTGAGGGATTATTAACTGGAAGGGACAAAAGGAACATTTTGGAGAGAGCTAAATACATTCTATTCTTGATCAGAATGGTGTCTAAAAGGGTATAATTTTACGTTAATATCCATTGAACCAGACAGCTAAGATCTGTGCCTTTTGTTCTAGGCACACACTATGTAATGTGGTTTGAATGAGAAATGTCCCCAAAGGCTCATGATCTTGAACACTTGGTCCCCAGTTGATGGTGACATTTGGGGAGGCTATGAAACCTTTAGGAGGTGGAGCTTTTTTAGGGACAGGCATTGGGGATTTATCTCCTACTCCAACCTCCTGCTCGTTCTCTCTCTCCCCCTCCCTCTCCCCCCCCTCTCTCACACACACACATTCACATGCGTGCGCGCGCGCGCGCACACACACACACACACACACACACACACACACACACACACACACACACACAGAAAGCTGTTCTCATTCCAGCTCAATCACAGCATGGTGTGTCATGCTCCACACCTCCGTCCTGAATCCCTCATCACATGGAGAACAGGGTAACTAACTTCTTCAAACTACAGTGTGGTAGCATCCACATAGGGTACTCAGGGATGCCAGCTTGGTTCTGCCCCTTGTGCCCCACCATTTCAAGAGCCTTTGTGGTACCAGCTTTCCTATTTATGAATGGAAATTTCCTCTCCATGGATAACTGGAGAGTCCAAAGAATAAGAACCTTGCTCCAAGCTCTTGCTAACATTCCAAGCCTTGTCTCTAGGACAAAGAGCACAGCCAGGGAAACACCCCTCAACGAATAATTTACATTGATAAAATTTTTGCTTCATTGATATAAATTTAAGGTCAATTTTGTTATATGTATATGTATATCTATTTCTGATATTGATTAAGGTATTGTGATTGTGTAGTTCATTTAAAAATGTAATGTATAATTAGAAAATGTAGGTTCTTAGTGAATAATCATCAATAATAGCCAAGCTTGTAGTCATGTTATATTTTCTAGATATATAGAGATATATTTCAGTTAGATAGACATTCTTCATATCTTTCAAAGACTGCAGAATATGGCATTTAATCTTTTAATAACTTAGGGTTTTCATGACAATAAGGCACATCTCCTCCTGGCAGCACCAGCTACTTCAAGAGGAAGATGGGCATTGAAGAGGCTCCTTATGTAATTTGATAGCCATTTGGGCAAGAAACTTCTTTTGCCTGGATTGTTGCATAAACTGGACACAGAGAACCCTAAGAGAGAGGACTGCTGAACTTGCCTAAAGGTGAGATGGTCTTTTGGGGTTCCTGATTCTTGAATAAGTCTGTGAGACATTCTGCAGGACACAGCAGATAGTGACTGAACTGTCTTTGAAATTTCCTGCTTCATGGAAATGTCTGCTGGATACTATGAACCTGAATGCTGAAGATGGATGCCCCAACGGTACAGAGGAACTTTGGGTGATTGTCCAGGCAGCAAGATGTCTCTGTCATTTCTAGAGTTTTGGAAGTTGCTTACTTCTTGTTTACTTATGTAATATTATATCCTTCTGGAGTCTTTGATGGAGTTGAAGAATAGATAGATAGTTATAGTTTTCCATTGTTATGATAAAAGATAAAACAGATATAAATATTGTAATTGCAATTCTTGCTTGATAACTGTTTTTGTTATATGTAATTTTACTATGTTAAAGTTAAACGTTTTCTTTTTTGTTTAAACAGAAAAAGGGGAAATGATGGAGGAGGGTCATCTGCCTATGTGTTACTCTCATTGATTAATAAAGAAATTGCCTTGGCTTTTTGATAGGGTAGGATTTAGATAGGTGGAGTAGACAGAACAGAATGCTGGGAGAAGGAAAGCATAGTTGGTCAGACGCCATGGAGTCATCTGCCAGGTGAGACATGCTGAATCTTTCCCGGTAAGCCACCACCTCGTGGTGCTACACAGATTATTAGAAAGGGGTTAATCAAGATGTGAGAGTTAACCAGTAAGAGGCTAGAGCTAATGAGCCAAGCAGTGTTTAAAAAAAATACAGTTTTTGTGTAATTATTTTGGGTAAAGCTATCCAGGTGGCAGGACACAACCTGCTGCTCCTTCTACAAAGGAGGTTAAGTCTTTTTTAAATTTGTTTTTAGAAAAAATAAGTTGGCGACTTCAATATACAAAAAAAAAATCAAAGCAACAGGGTTTTCTTCTTGGCAAAAATCAAACAAAACTACCTAAAAGCTCCAAAAATAATGTAAAGATCTGTAGAATGACATCAATTGCAATGTTGGGTATTTTGACCATCCAAGTTAGAAACTATGAGAATTTTGTATTAGATCCTTGGGCATGAAAGCCTGATGAAAAAAAGTAAAGAATATATTGTTGCATCTTTTGTACCCTGCAAAGGGTTGAATGAAAATGCCCCCACAGGCTCATATAGTTGAATACTGGGTTCTCAATTGATGGAACTCAACTGGGAAGGACTAGGAGGTGTGGCCTTGGAGAAGGTGTAACATTGTGTGGGCTTTGAGGCTCATCATCCTGTTTTCTCTCCCTACATCATATTTGTGGATCGGATGGAAGCTCTCAGCTATTGCTCCAGGGCCATGTCAGCCTGCCTGCTGCCATACTCTTCACCATGATGTCCATAATCTCATGCTCTGAAACTGTACACCCTAAATAAACTCTTTCTTCTAAAATTGCATTGGTCATGATGTCTTATCACAGTACTATGAAAGTAACTTTGACAAGTGGCAAGGGCTTCACCAAGTCCAATCCCCTGTTCTTGACCATGCAACCACTTAACGCTCATGGCTTTTCTTGGTGAGCAAATTCAGCACTTTGAAAGACATGGCTCCCATGGTCTGTATGCTGGTTTGTCTAGTCCTGGTGACTCCCCAGTGCCCAGCCCTCATGCCAGTTTTTGTGCCTTGGTCACCCCCACCCTGTGTGGCTCTTATGCCCCCCATGTTCAACACCCCTGTCTACTACCACATGTCTCCCTTTTCTGCCAGCTCCTCCATAGGCTACTCACATCACCAATGTGCTTTGTTGTGCAGGAAACCAGGGAGCTGGCCTGGCCTAGCTGCTTTAAGAGGCATCATAGATTTTTCATGCTAGAATCCATGGCTCCTGGTGCACCCTGTGCCTTCCAGTACCTGAAAGACCAAGGCACTCCCTCAGACAATGGAGCATTCAGACTACTTTGTGTTTCTCTGTATGTTCCCTCAGAAGTCAAGGAAACAGAGAAGCCTGAGAGGACAATTGTTCTCAGACATTGATCTTCTGTACCCTGTGTAGTTTGCAAACTTCACTGTATCCTGGAAACTGCAACTTTATTGATCCTGGCAACTGCTGCTACATTCTGTTTCTGATAAAGATCTCAAAAGTCTGTTTGCTCTCAGTAAAAATGCCACAGTCTTATTTGTATTGTGACCATCCAAATGGTGTGACTTAATTCCCCATGGCTACATTAGGTGACACTGGTGAGGTAATAAACTTGGGGACTTACAGCACTGTGTTATATGGATTTAATTACGAAGTTGTATAGCCCACCTTATCATTAGTTGACAACTCCAGAGAACCAGTTATCATCTATCTGTATTTTCTACTGTTGTAGACTCTGTTTGGACAGATGATTCAGCACATGGCCACCCAAATGAAAGTTTTGAGCCAATAGATGAGAATGGAAGAGATTCCTGTCTCCAAATTCCCACATTTGTTGATTCATTTTTCCCATTTTGAAGCAGACACTTGGTTTATGTGGCTTCTCAACTGCTGATTGAAATGTTGATTGAATCATGTATGTTTGCTCTCTGCATTTTTTCAAAGAAATTTTCATGATTTCTGAAAGGTGAGCCTGGTTTACTATATAAAAGAAGTGGTCAGGTATTTCACCCCTGCTGTTTATGAATGTGGCTTCAAGGCTAGTGGGTGGTTAGAGACCCAGTGTGCTTCTGGGGCAGGTTCAGCACTGGGGTGCTCTAGTGTCCCTGCTGCTAGCTTCCCCAAGCACTGGGAAGTCCTTATTACACAACTGTTTTCCCTTCTTTCTGTTGAAAATAGACTTTTAAAAAAGCACTGATGGCTGATTTTTCATAAGTGATTAGCTCCAAGAATGCAGGGAGGAAGAATAATTATGGCCATGTGTGTCCACCAGCTGCCAAAATCAACACTCAAGTCTAAAACTTCTCTGGGAAGTATTTCTTCCTTGGTGACTCTGCTGAACAATGAAAGGTGTAGGTGGACATGGAGTGCTTATTATTCTCCTTCCACTTTCACTACTGCCTGACCTGGCTCATGGCATTTCTCAAAGGCTGTCACCTAGGAAGAAATTTAGCCAGATCAGCTGTAATCAGTAACTAGCCATCTTTATTCAGAAGTCAAAAGTCCAATTTCCCCAGTTTTCCTTTGGCCAGCAGAGACTCTGAACAGAACCTCATCTAGGCATCATTGTTCACTGCCCCTTTATCCACATAAACATCCCTCACACCATGTGAAAATACAGAGATTCTACATGTATCTGATATAGAGCAGATGCTGGGACACACACCAAAGCAATGCCGGATATTCACATGGCTTGTGTCAAGAAAGCCATCCAATATTTGTGCATTCTGGTGTACGGCTAAGAAATCATCAAGAAGGAAGGGCATTATGATATGGGAAGTCCTTCTGTATATGTGACGTTTTTATTGGTTAATGAATAAAGAATCTGCTCTGGCCTGTGATAGGGCAGAATAGAGCTAGGCAGGAAAACTAAACTGAATGCTGGGAGGAAGAACACAGAGTCAGTGAGACACCATGGAGCTGCTGAAGCAGACAGATGCTGGAACTTTGCCCAGTAATCCACAGACTCATGGCTATATATATATATATATATATATATATATATATATATATATATATATATATATGGTCTGAGTGACCAGGGAACAAGGAGCCTCTGCCAACAATTTGGTACCAACATGGTCAAGTATATCCACATAAAACCCAAGAGAGCTTGGAAAGGAGTTCTAGACACATCAGAACAGAGTTATGCATGACTTCTTGGTAGCCAGCCCTTTGTTCATATGGGCTCTGTTTGCTGTCAGTGATCAGTGCCACAGCGGGATTGGGTCTGCTAGGAGTGTACAGGCAGGAGAGCATGGCACATTCCCTCTGCCATCCACAGAGATTTATCCAGGCCACACAGTGTGCTACATGACAGATTTAGCTTTTACTAAAATAAAAAAGGGTTTGTATGCTTCATGGTGCTACCCAGAGTTGTGGTGATGAGCATGACTCCCAACCAGCAGACCCAGAGCTGGCAGTTAGGTGGTGAACTTTACCTCTGCCATATTGAAAGGCAGAGAGAGGCAGAGCCAACATCCTTGGCTGCTGTAACCAGTTGTTTACCATGTTAAAAGTGCTCCTGGTCAGAAAATAATTACAGATACACATAATAAAGACAAATCCAGATGGAAAAGACCTCTAGATGGGTCACAGTGTTGGATAAATGTATATAGACTTGGAGAGAGAAGAAACTGTTATAAAAAAAGTAAATGATTTAAAAAATAGATAAAGTCTTTCAAGGGACAGAGTACAGACAGTCATTGATTAAAGGAGTAATAAAAATATGCCACATAAAGATGGAAAATACACAGTCTTAATTATGTATATTATTGTGTTTTCTTTGAAATTTTTTTACTGTAAATTGATGTAGGAGGGTCATCTGTCTATATGTTACTTTCATTGGTTAATAAAGAGACTGCCTTGGCCTTTTAATAGGGCAGAAAATTAGGTGGGTGGAGTAGACAGAACAGAATTCTGGGAAGAAGGCAATGAGACAGACGCTATAGCTCTCCTTTCCGCAGGTTATTATCTTCCTGGTAAGCCACCACCTCATGGTGCTACACAGATTATTAGAAATGGGTTAATTAAGATGTAAGAGTTAGCCAATAAGAGGCTAGAACTAATGGGCCAGGCAGTGTTTAAATGAGTACAGTTTCCATGTAATTATTTTGGGTAAAGCTAGCTGGTGGCCAGGAGCCGGGTGGTGGGAAGCGGCCCACAGCTCCTTATACAGTAAATGAGCTAAGTACAGAGAGATATTTCATTGTACAGATGGCTAAGATAAACCAACATATATATTTTAAAGGTATCTTGATGTCTGCTTTTGTTTCCACAGAGGAAGAGAGCCTATGGATTCCTTCCAGGCTAATGTTATTTGATGGACCAAGAACCCATGCAAGGTCTCCGTGAACCTTCCCCCTACCCCCCAAAAATTAATTTGACAAACAAAAAGCAGGAAGCAGTTTGGAGAGAACTATACCCAAATTCCAAATATTGCTTATAAATGTTTGTTTATATTTAAAGGGGGATATGTTATAGAGATGTGCATTGGTACGGATCTTGGTTTATTGATACAAATTTTAGGTCAGTTTTGTTATATGTATACCTCTGCTCTTGATTAAGGTGTTGTGTTTGTGCAACTCATTTTAAAATGTATAGTTAAAATATAGTTAATAGATAGTCATCTATAATAGCCAAACTTGTAGTCATGTTATTTAGGTTTACTAGATGTACAGAGATATATTTAAGATGGATAGTTTTCCTTCAAAACTTTCAATGACTAGCATAATATAGCATTTAAAATGTTTTTAGAACTTAGAACTTTTCATGACGAGACACATCTCCTGGCAGCACCAATGTATTTCAAGAGGATGATGGACATCAAAGAGGCTCATAATGGAGGTGGCTAGCCATTTGGGTAAAAACTTTTCTTACCAGGACTGCTTGATGGTTTGCTGTGAACTGGACATTCATGGCCTGGTATGGGACATGGTCTGTATTCTGTCAATTATATTTTAAATAAATACTGATTGGCCAGTATCCAGGCAGGAAGTATAGATGGGATAACCAGACAGGAAGTACAGGCAGGTCAAGGAGTATTATGGGAAGAGGACACAGTCCTGACCCAGCCACAGAGCAAGCAAGATATAACTGCCTCACTGAAAAAGGTACCAAGCCACGTGGCTAACATAGACAAGAATAATGGGCTAATGTAAGTTATAAGAGCTAATATGAAACCTGAGCTAATGGGCCAATCAGTTTATAACTAATGTAGACCTCTGTGTGATTTCTTTGGGGCCTAACGACTGTGGAAACTGGTCAGGACAGAAAACCTCACACAACAAAGGCCCACAAAAAAAATGACTGCTGAAGTTACATAAAGAAGGTGAGGCAGTCCTTCAGGGTTCCTGCTTCATGAAAGAACTTCCAGACATTCTGCAGGACACAGGAGAAAGTGGCTGATGGACTTTCATTTAAAAGGCAGAACAGAGCTTAGAACTTCCTGCTTCATGGAAAAGTCTAATGGATACTATGCGCCTGTAGGTTGAAGACTGAATACAACAATGTTACAAAAGAACTTTGGGTGATTGTCCAGACAGGAGATGTCTCTGTCAATTGTAGAGTTTTAGAAGTTGCTTACAATGTAATTCCTATTTACTTAGGTAATATTATACACTTCTGGAGTCTTTGATGGATTTTAAGAATAGTTACAGTTTTCCTGATTAAGATAAAATATGAAGTCGACATAAATATTATAACTGTGATTCTTGCTTGATAACTGTTTTGTTATATGTAATTTTACTATTTAAAGTTAAAACCTTCCTTTTTATTTGAACAGAAAAAGGGAGATGATGTGGAAAGTCCTTCTGTATATATGTTGCTTTTATTGGTTAATGAATAAAGAAGCTCCTTTGGTTTGTGGTAAGGCTGAGTAGAGATAGGTGGAAAAACTAAACTGAATACTAGGAGAAAGAAGGCAGAGTCAGTGAGACACTATGTAGCCACCAGAGCAGACAGACTCTGGAACTTTGCCTGGCAAGCCACAGCTACATGGAATATACAAATTAATAGAAATGGGTTAACTTAAGATATAAGAACTAGCTAGAAAGACGCTTAATCTACTGTTCAAACAGTATTGCAATTAATATAGTTTCTTTGTGGTTATTTTGGGTCTGAGCAGCCAGTAAACAAATGAGCAGTCTCTGCCTACAGCATGAATAAAAGAAGGACCTGCCTAAGGGTGAATCTGTGCTATATATACTGTATAATAACCAAGGAACAGATTCCCAAGAAAGTAAAGAAAATCAAAAGATGTCAGTCAATTAAATTGACTTTGTCATGTACCTGGGCCACATCATCACACAGCTGTCCTTTGGTGCCTGAGGGTCAGACTCTAGACACAATAGGGACAGTATCTTTCCCTGTGTGCAACATAGATTCCTCAGTTAGAGGTGGATTGATCATCTCAATGGAGACTTTCTCCATGACTTACAGAGTATAATTCTCATCAGTCATCCTGCCCTAGATCCTCTGGACCCTATGGTCACTTCTGACTGTGTAGTAATTTGGACCAATCATCTAACAAAGAAGGGAGATGTGAATTGCTCATCTTCTTATCTCATGGCTATTCGGGTAGAGAGAGCTAGTGGATCATAACCAGCTTCATGGGAATACTAGTTGGATATTTAAAATGATACAGAAATGTCTCTGTGCCTCAGAATTGTCCTTTACCTTCAATACAATGCAAGACACTCCCAGACACACAAACACTCTCACATATATACACATATGTAAAATAAATTTTGAAAATTGAGGGATGAAGTTGAGCAAGAAAAGGTTTTTTGTTAAGGTCACCCAAGAATGAGCTGGAGGAAGGAGAGCAAGTGATCTTGAGAAGAAGGCCAGCTGGAACTTGATCCCTACAAAACTCTATTGGTGACAGCCAACTCCAAAGGGAGGAGTTCTAGGTTTGTGGAATTCTGCTGATTATCAACCACAAGACCCTGGCTGTATCCTGTGGCCTGAAGAAGGGCAGTGATTTGGAGCATGTGCCAAGAGGGACTAGGAATGGTCTTGAACTCCATGGTGAAGGCATAGAGCCCATGTTCTTCTGTCTAAGACCTTCAAAAAGCTGTTAGACTTGATGAACCCAGATTCCTCATTCATTGGAAGGGAGTGACCCCCAGAGGCAACATACTTAGGGATGAAGATATTCTTAACCACACAAAAGGCTTTGACACACAACACGGGATTTACCATGAAGAGCTGTGGAAATTGTTTAACACTGCAAGGACAGATTCCCTCATGCATGGCTATGGTAAGCCTCCTGCAAGCTCTGCACCTTCAGGGCAGCTGTGAGGCCCACAGAAAGATGGAAATCTAGTAATAATATAGTTTCTATGTGATTATTCAATTCTAGGCAGCTGGGAAATGACTTTTTACATTTAGCTACTGCTATAGAACCATGCTTGCCTGCCTTTGCCTTACTTCCCACACTACGATGGTCATGAATTCTCCTGGGAAACTAAGCAAAAACTTGATTAAGTGCCTTTCTCAGGGTGCCTCTTAACAGCAGTAGAAAAGTAATCAAGATAGTCCTTTATTTTATTTGTCATTTTAGGACAGAGTGGGGGGAGAGGGAGGGAGGGAGGGAGGGAGAGAGAGAGAGAGAGAGAGAGAGAGAGAGAGAGAGAGAGAGAGAGAGAAGAGAATGTGTGTACAGGTACATTTAGTTACTCATGCACACATGAAAGCTAAAGGAAGCAGAAGGCTTCTTGATGCAATTCAAGGTCTGGCCTTGACAGTGGCCAGAAGATGTCACTCAGCAGAAAGAATCTGAAGAGAATTAGGAAGAGGGGGGAAAGTCTGAGCAGACTGAGCCGGTCAGCACAGACAACAACCAGTCAAGTCAACTGAAAGCAAGGGAAAGGAAGCAGAGTGGAGTTATATCCTCTACCATTCCACCCACTGCCCAGCTTTCCACATCTGTTGACCACAGGCCACATGAGCATCCCTTCCTTCCTGTCCAACTGTAGAGACATGCACATGTCTTTCTGTCTTTTCTCCATTGCCAGGCTTCCTCTACTTCACAAAGGAACAACTGAATACATGTTTTATTCAAACTGTATCATGGCCTATGTTTGTACCATGGGATCACCTTAATAGAACAGGATACTAAAAGGAAGATAGAATTGAGTAACTGAACTAGCAATCACAGGAATAGCAGAAGTAAGTGTTGTGTGAAGGATATTATATTTTCTGGGTAGATTTGTTGTTGTTGTTGTTTCTTTTGCTATAGTTTGTTTTTTTTTATGCTTGACACAAGCCAGGGTCATCTGGGAAGAAGGAAGCTTAGTGGGACACTATCTTGACGTGGGGAATCTCAAACCACTGTGGACGCTGCTACCCCATAGGCAGATGGTCCTGTATTATATAAGAAAACAAACCGAATAGGATACAGAGAATAAGCCACATACTACATTTCCCAATGGCCTTTGCTTCAGTTCTTGCCTCCAGGATCCTGCTATACTTGAGGTTCTACCTAGGTTTCCTCTGATGATAAACTGCAAAGTATAAGATAAAATAAACCCTTTCCTCCCCAAGTTGCTTATGGTCATGGTGTTCATCACAGCAATAGAAGGCAAACTAAGATTCTATGTGTGAACCAAGTCAGCTAGTGGCAGGGACTCACTATGGTTCAAGAAAGCTAGAAAAACAGTAGTATAATGACAACCCAAGGTAGTCACCCCATACAGAAGATTATAAAGCCTCTCCCAGTGCCTGAGGTTCTTCCAAATATCCCATACTGTTTGATTTTAAACAAGTTTCTTAAAACCTTGAGCCTCCGTGTCTTCAAGCTTAAAGTAAGAAATATGATAATGGATTACAAGAATGCATTCACAGAATAAAGCAAATATGCAGAAAGGGATTTATAAACTAAGAAGAACATTACAAATGTGAGTAGCTATCACCTTAATGCAAAGATCCTGCACATTTTGAAGTTTGTCTTTAGGATCACAAGCTTTGCTCTCTGCAAACAGCATGGTTAGTGTCATAATATGGAAAACACTGCCAGGTTCTTCATTCATGCACAAGAATGCAATGACTGTGTACAACAGGGCAATAGCCTGGCCGTGTAGTGCTTACCTGTCACACACAAGGCCCAGTGTTTGGTCTCTAGAGTTGAAATAATAAGACAGGATTGCAGAAAAGCTTAAAGTGAACCTTAAGTATGTCTTAAGACCATCTAAGAAAACAAACTATAATAGAATAGTCTGGAATCATATTTTGAAGTTGCATTTGTACACGGATACTATGTGGGTGACATCGATTTGTGCGAAGATCACAGTTCAAGATTGCTCAAGGTGCCCCATAGTAGTATCCTCTTAACTAGTTTGAACTGGTTTCAATAGAAACCAGGAAAGTCAGTGTCACAGTATAGCATGAGGTCACCCTTTTAAAATGACCTCTCCCCTTCATCTTGGGGGCTGCTTTATCACAGTGGGGACAAAGACTGTTGAGTCATCTCTGCTCTCATGGCTCCCTCAGTACCATGGGTCCTAAACACAGGAAATCTGGGCAGAGCAAACCCTTGTAGAGTCCAGTGTGAGGGAATGCCAGTCAATTCTATTCATTCTCTGACGAGTCAAGGTGACCATTCCCGTGCCCCCAACAGTCCATTACTCAGCCTTCTAATGTCAAAGCAGGGTAGCTGCGTTCCAGTGGCAATCCCTGGGTCAGGAAAATTGGTACAGATGGACATTTCTGTAGCATGCTGTTTTCAGGCCCTCTTAGTGAGATAGGCCTTCGGTGAAATTCTACCCACAGAACTATCACTCCGCCTTCTGTCCCTGTGTGCTTTTTCCTTTCCTCACTAGACCTTCATTTTCTTTAACCTTTATTTTATGTCTGTTTTTCCTGCATTATGTCTGTGTGCCATATGTGAGTAGTATCCACAGAGGCCAGAAGAAGTTGGGGGAACCCTGGGTCTGGAGTTTCAGATCATTGTGAATCACTGGGTATATACTGGGAATCAAACCCGGGTCCTCTGAAAGAGCAGCCAGTGTTATTAACAGCTGAGCCATCACTCAGGCCCTAGATCTTCATTTCTTTGAGGAGGCCATGCTGCGTATAGTGATGTTACCAGAAGACAGGTGGTCATAGAGGTCTAAAGACAGCAGGGACCTCTTTTCAGAACTGGATCCCACTCTTAAGCTGGTGTCTGCCTCATCTTACCTCTCTGAGTTTGAAATGGCAGGGAATCACTTGTCAAAGAGGGTTTAGACAAAACTCAAGATTCTGGGGCTGCCCACTCCAGCATCTGGGTTACTTTTGGAATCTGATTTTAGCTTCTCACACTCACATAACTCCAAGTCTGACTGCAAACACATGGCTTGCAGTGAAGATGACTTTGCCAGGAAGTCTACAGATGTTACTGTAAAATGATTCACAGCTAACACACAACACATTTTACAATCTTGTTAAAATTGTTAAACATTGATAGGTTTGTTAGAAATCCCTCCCGTTTGGTAGAAAGAGGGCTCCTAAGTTTTAACAGGTGTCTGTCTTTTCATGTTGGCTGTAATGGAACGGGCTGAAACTGTTTTCCCACGAAAACCCACAGTAGTAATTCTGTCTACAAATTTTATTGATAATATATATTTTACCTGTTTAAAAACCTGTTGAGTGAGGAACCAGGGAGGTAGCTCAGTGGATGAAGATCTTGCTGGAAAAGTGTGATCATCTGAGCTCAGATTTCTAAAACTTGGTAGGCGTAGTGACTCTCCTGTAGTCCCAACAAGGAAGAGGCAGAGACAGGGGATCCACCAGCTAGGGGCAGTGGATCCCCTGGGAATGAAGTTACAAATGATTGTGAATCACCATGTGTCTGTGTGGAGCCAAACTTGGGTCTACTGAAACAGCAGCCAAATCCTTAAGGTCTAAGTTCGATAAGAGATCATACCCCAGGAAAATAAAATGGAAAGCGATCGGAGGAAATTATCCTCTTCCGTTATCTGCATGCATCCACCCACATGTAAACACACACACGCACACACACACACACACACGTAAAAAATTCAGTTGAGGGAAAAAAACCCTTAATTTTATACTAAAATTAGTGACTTGTGCGTACGAGTTCCAGATTCTAGTTGCCTTCCTGTTAAACTAGCATTTTGGTCATTGTGTAAACATCTACACATCAGTACAACAACGCTGAATTTAAGCAGTGAGTTATCATCCTGGTCACAAGGCAAAAATTTACAGCAAACTTCATAAAGATCAAAACTTCGAAGTACTTAGAAAGAAAATTAGTATCAGGTGTAATCCAAGCATTCAGGCGACTAAAGAAGGGAGATGTTACATTTGAAATCAGCCTCACTAGATAGCAAAACTTTGTCTGAAGGAAGACAGGGAAAGGGGAAAAAAAATGAAGCGGTAGGGATTTGAAGTCATGTCAAATGCAAAACTAAATATGCAACAGTAGACTACTCAACAAATCAAGTAAGAATTTTAGAATCAATCTCTTAAGTGTATTTAAAATTACTTTCACAGATAAATCCATATATAGCCTTAGGAATTTCCATTATTAAGCCAGGCTTGGTGGCACATCCCGGCAATCCCAACAGCTTAGGAGCCTGAAGCAGGAGAGGCACAAATTCCCAACAGCCTTAACTACATAGTGAGATCTTATTGTGTTCTTCCAGTGCTGTAGGGGTAGAGACAGGAGGATCCCTACAGTTTGCTGGTCAGCCAGTCTAGATGAACCATCAAGTCCAGGCCAATGATAGACCCCATCCAAAAAATAAAAATAAATAAATAAAAACAAATCTCCTGAGGAACTACACCCAAGATTGACTTCTTGCTTCCAAGTACACACACACACATACACACACACACACACACACACACACACACAAATGGGACACTGAATGTCTCTTTGACCTATCTTTGTGTCAGATCATTTTAACAACTGCTGTTACTCTCAATATGAGGTAGAGCATGGAGCTTTTGTTTCTCTGCTGGTCACACTAAAATAAAAAGAAAGTTCAAGCCAAACGTTGATGTGAGATTCCCCTCTGTATTCTGTGAATAAGCTTTATTACCATTGGTTAATAAAGAAGCTGCTTTGCTCCTGTGGCAGTTAAGATTAGAGCAAGGTAGAAATTTTAAGCAGAGATAGAGGAGAAAAGAAGGTGGAATCAGAGAGACACCATGAAGCT
The DNA here is from genome assembly GCF_037038515.1 of Microtus pennsylvanicus. Classification (NCBI taxonomy): domain Eukaryota; kingdom Metazoa; phylum Chordata; class Mammalia; order Rodentia; family Cricetidae; genus Microtus; species Microtus pennsylvanicus. Next base: position 35,138,983 of record NC_134579.1, on the reverse strand, counting down.
GCCAAAGGAGACAGATGCTAGAACCTTTCCAGTAAACAATGAGCCTACTGGCAATACATAGAATAATAGAAACTGGTTAATTTAAGATGTAAGATTTAGTTAACAAAAAGCCTGAGCTAATAGGCTGAGTAGTGTTTAAATTCATACAGATTTTTGCATAATTATTTTGGGTCTGGGCAGTCGAGAAATGAACAAGCAGCCTCTGCTTACAAGGCATGGTGATTCATACATGAAACCACACTCTTAGGAGACTGAAGCAGGAGGATCATCATAAGTTCAAGACCTGCTGTAGAGTGAGCTCCAGACCCTGTCTCCAAAAGCAATCCCACAAACTTTAGAAAAGCCAAAAATATACAAAGGGCACCCAAAGAGACACAGCTCTAGGTAATTCTGTCACATTAGAGGTCAGAGGAGGGACAATGGAAGTATCAGATTTTTACATGTACCTTTTCAGCAAAAGGAAAGATGAAGCACTGAAAATTAAAGTCTCCCTAATAATCCCCAGGTTAGAGAAAAGGGAACATAGGCATTAAAGGGGAGATTCAAGGGAGATGATCTCTTGGCATGAACTAAGATGTCTGGCCTTGCCCCTCCACTAATTACAGAAGGCTGAGGCAGGAAGAAGAGCCATTTTCATTAGAAGTAACTGTCTCCATAGTAATCTGCAGAAGGCAGAGGGGCTGCTGAAGAGGATCAACCTGCTCTGATAAACACTGCTGATAAAAGGAATAGGGAGAACAGGAATAGATGTGATGAAAAGTTTGCTGATGACTATGCATAATTGAAAATGTGAGTCCTTAGATCAAAGCTGTACCCTAATTATCACCAGGACAGATTCATACTTCATTATAACAGTGAGACTGAAGAACTACTGGAGGAAAAGGCAAATTACTACAAAGAATTGATAATGAAGCTAATAGCAGTTTCCTATAATTAACAATATGAGCCAAAGTTATCCTCAAAATGCTGAAAAGAAATACTTTCCAGGCAAGAATTTTATACCCTGCTAAATTAACATCCAAAAGCAAAGCCATAATTGACACATCTTCAAACACATATGTATAAACTGTAGCATCCATGTAGCTTCTGTCATACAACATAGTTCATACTACAAAAAGGGAATGAAAGAATTCATTCTGATCCAAATATGAGTGATCATAGTCAAGGAAATCAAGAGTCACCTTGCCACAAATGACATGCACCACTATGGAAAGTAGTTGCATGTACTTTTTATAGTCACAGAACAAAATCCATCATAAGTGAGCACACTAAGCACATTGGCAGAGATGAGAGATTTGTAGCTCAGTGGGAAAACTTGACTATAGCTTCAGATGCTAGCTAATAACATAACTTGGAGTTGGTGGAAGCCAATGGTCTCTTAAGTTCATACATGACAAAGATTTTACCTGAGAGTCAAAGATTTTAGATCAGATACAGAGGTGGGTGATAAATTGCTATTAAAGGGACTAATGATGATGTAAGATCATTTTGGCTTTTGAGTTACAGCATTCCAACCCTACACAATCAGGAAGTCCTAAGCAGTCAGTCAGTGTGCAGGATTTCCCACATGGGTAGGTGTGTTTCTTTTCCAGGGAACAAGAGTTGACACAGCCTTATTCTAAGGATTATAAATGGATATATTTGGACAAGATACTGTATAAACCTGTGTACATGTCACAGAATATAGGACATCAAAAAGAACACAGAGCAAGAGGCTGTGGTAGTAGGAGATTCCATCCACTTTAATCCATTAGCAGAAATAACTATTTGCTACAGTGGGTGAGGTGGAGGGTCTTCTGTGTCAGGAGAAGAAGGCAAAGCAATATATTGAAGCCATGGAACAAATCAAGAAGAAGGCAGAGAAAACTACATCTGACAGCTGAAGGAAGAGACTTTCTACCTTTTACATACAAAAATAGGATTAAAGCTAGAGCCTGTTGGAGACTAGACGGAAGCATTGAACAGACAGAAAACAAAAAACAAACAAGAGAAAATAAAAAAACAAAAATGATTGAAGAAAATGGGCAAGGGGATGAGGTGGAGCTGAAGCTAGACTGGTTGCACCCTGGAAGTACAGCAATGCATCCATTCCAGCTGATACTGATGAATCTGAGGCTTTCCATAAAAAAATTTTAAAAAAGGAAAGAGAGGCACCATGGGTATCCAACGAACTGGGTGAATCTGTAGTAATAGGCTGGCTATAAAATGAATCTTGACTTCTTTGAAACCTGGGGCTCCTGGTGTTCACTGTTTGGGGATAAGATCCTGCCTCCCATTGTAAGACTTTAAGACAATCCTGAAGCCATTTTTGACAATTCTGAATCCTCTCAGCCTCTGCGCCATAGTGCTTCCCCTCCTCCCCTGGAAACCAAGGACCTAACAGCTACACTCGCACATACTCAGTTCCTGAACAATTACCCATATACGTATGTTTTGGTTCGGTCCCCTGGGAAATGGGGTCAAAATGACCTCTTACCTCATCTGATCTGGCAACAGCTCTCCAGTCAATTATTGGTAATAACCCTTTCGAATAAGCCAATCAGAATAGCCGAAGAACAACCCCACTTGCTTCTGTGGCCCCTTTAAAAGTAGACTGTACCCGCTATTCGAGGTCTCTCGGCTTCCTGAATGCTGAGGGACCCTGTCATGACAGAATTAATAAAATCCTCATGCTTTTGCATCGGCTGTGGTGTATGTGATGGTCTCTGGGGGTGACTCCTTCTCGGTGTTTGGACGCTAGAGTCCAACACCATCTCAGCCACCTTTGTTCTCCCTAAGTAGAAGAATAGCCTTGAAGCAATTGTATGTGAGGCAGCATACAATTAGTTCCTTGTTTCTTCTCTTCCGCTATTCCTACAACCCACCCTCCTTCTCCATCCAATAACTTCTGTTCCGTATGTGTAACAGCTTATGGAAGTTGTAGATGCAACAAATGAAACTAACTTACATTTAAAATGGCAAAGAAAAGTATAGGAACTGACCAAATACATGATTAAGTTCAGTTTATGTCCATTAAAATGGTTACAATTTCATATTTACTAAATTCTTGGCAATAAAGACAAGGCAAAGAGGTTTCTTGATGATTACATAATGGGAATGCAAATCTTCCATTATATATAGCTAAAATACAGGGCTCATAACCAAGACAAACAGCAAACAGATGGACACATGGTTTCTAGACAGCACAGCAGTGAAGGGAGGAAAAACCAGAGTGTGAGAAATACCCAACAGAAGAGAAAAAGTAGAGAAGAGAGATGAAGAAAATGTGGCAAAGAGGAAACACATAATGATTTACTCACATCCAATTGCCATAAGACATTTATTTAAAGGGCTGGAGAGATAACTCAAAGATGAAGAGCACTGGTTAATCTTCCAGGGGATGTGGGTTCAATTCCCAGTACCCACATGTTAGCATTAACTCCAGCTCCAGGAGATCCCACACCCTCACACAGGTACACATACAGGAAAAACATCAATGCACATAAAATAAAAATAACTAAAAAGGATAAAGACAAAAAATAAGATTTTCTAAAAGACAAATTTTTAAAAAATGAAATGATCAGATTGGGAGAAATTAGCTATATATGTTTAAGTGATATTCTCAAAGGAGATGTGGGGAACAAGTATGATGTGGGATGCCTTTGTTTATACTGTGAATATGTTTTATTATCACTGGTTAAGAAATAAACTGATTTAGTCAATAGTCAAGAAAGAAGAGAGCCAGGAGAGAAATCCAAGTAAAGATACAAGGGAAAAAGAAGAAGTCAGGGAGACACCAGCATCCACTGGAGAAGTAACATGTGAGGTAACAAGACACGAGACTCATGAAAGGCCTTACCATCTCTTTGGAGTGGATGTGGGATAGGGGGCCCGTGTGGGGTAGGAAGGAGGGGGAACAGTTATTGGTATGTAAAATGAATTAAAATATTTAAAGGAAGATGAAGAAAAACAAACATACACACAGAATACTATTATCAATTCTCTCCATAAATTCCAAATCTGAAATTATTTTATGGCAAATCATGAATTCATAAAGTTTGCTAAACAAGAAACAGAATTTGAATAAGCAGAGAATGATTAGGCAATAAGTCTATAATCAAATGTTGACCTGCCTCTATTCCAAAGTACAACCCAGAAAAGATTAAGGGACAAGGTTTACAAGGATTTTAAAGGAACAACAATGATTATATATATTTATATAATACATGAATGATTTCAAAGAAACAGAATGGCCAGGTGTGATGACACATACCTATAATCCCAGTATTTGGAAGGTAGTGGTTTGAATAGGTATGGCCCCATAGACTCATGTGTTTGAATGCTTGGTTCATAGGGAGTGGCACCATTAGGAGGTGTAGCCTTGGTGGAATATGTGTGGTTTTCTCAGAGCAAGTTTGTACTGTGGAGGAAGGCTTTGGGGTCTTATATGCTCAAGCTATGCGCAGTGTCGCACACAGTCAGCTGCTGCCTGCAGATCAAGATGTAGAGCTCTCAGCTCCTTCTCCAGCACCATGTCTGCCTGCATACTGCCATGCTTCTCACCGTGATGATAATAAACTAAACCTCTGAAAATGTAAGCCAGCCTCCATTAAATGTTTTCCTTTATATTAGTTGCCATGATCATAGTATCTCTTCAAAGCAATAAAACCCTAAGACAAGCTGTATCCTAAGTATTCATAATTAAAATATCTAATATAATTAATTGTATTAAAATGCTGAAGACAGGCGCTGGAGAGATGCCCTAGTGGTTGGGAGCACTTCCTGCTCTTTCAAAGGACTCCAGTTCAGTTCCCAGTTGCCATTTGGGCAGTCCACAATTTCCTATCATTCCTACTCTAAGGGATCCGACAACCTCTTTTGTCCGCCACGGTTGTATGTACACAAGGCATACATTCACAAGACACATATACATGCAAATAAAACATAGCAAAATGTATTTTTTAATATAAAGACATTCTTATGATGACATATGAACATTAGAACCAATAAAAATATAACAAAGTTATCATTCCTTTACAGTACCTCTCTTTCTGGGTTTTGATTTTTTAATTAGGGTTTTTCTGTGTAGCCCTGACTGTCCTGGAACTCACTCTGTAGACAAAGCTAGTCTCAAAGATATCCACCTGTTTTTATCTCCCAAGTGCTGGGAGACCAATGTCATGAACTAAATGGTGCCTCCCCTAACAGTCATGTCAGAGTTCTGACCCCAGTACGACAGAGCCTTCAAGCTGTAATTAAGGTTAGATGATGAGGTTCCAGGGTGGAGTCCTAATTCAATTGAATATCAGAAGAGAAAGAAAGCGAAATGCCAGGCCCTTCAAATGACAGAAAATGGAAATCTGCAACCAGAAGAGAGACCTCACCAGAAGCCAGCCACTCAGGGACTTTGACCTAAGACTTACTTGGGCTCTACAAGTTTCTCCTCTAAGACCTGGACTAAGATGTCTGCATAGCAGACATCACAGTGAAAATTAAGGCTCTAAGGGAATGGTGTTCACAGGTAAATGAAAACTCTAACAAGCCAATGCAACCACTAATAAAGAGGCATCAAAATGAAAAGTGAACAGAAGGTACAAACAGATCCCTCACAGAAGAGCAATGCCAAGGGGTAGGCAGATAGACAGACTTCCTTAATATGAATGTGAAATGTCCCCCATGGCTTGTGTGAATAAATTATTGCCCTTAACTTCTCACCAAGTTTTGGGGAGGCAATGAGCCCTTTGTGTGGAAGCATAACTGGATAAGGTGGAGGCAGCCCTTTAAGTATTGTAGCCTGGTCTCCTTCTTGCCTAAGCTCTATACTGCCTGGTTGGTGTGGTCTGACTAGTCACCTTATTTTCTCAGAGACAGGAGATGGTCCTCACTCCATGCTCTCCCTGATGTAATGGACTGTACCTTCTCCCCTGTGATCTCAGGGCAATCCTCCCTCTCAAGTTACTTCTGTCTTGATAAGTATTTGGTCAAAGTGACAAAGAGACAGACATAGATGATTGATGATTAGATAGATAGATAGATAGATAGATAGATAGATAGATAGATAGACAGATATAAATATAAATATAGATAGATACATACATATATGTGTGATAGATAATAGATTATAAATAGGTATATGGTAGGTGATAGAGAAATGATATGTGATTTTAAACCAAAGATAGACAGATGACAGATAGATAATAGGTATACCAAAAAGATATACAATAGAAGTTAGATAAATTATGTAGAGTATAAATAGAAGACAAATGGTAGACTGATGAAAACATACAATAGACTCTTGATAAGTGGTGTGGGACAATTCTATATTCTGTGAATTATATTTTAAATAAATGCTGATTGGCCAGTAGCCAGGCAGGAAGTATAGGCTGGAAAACCAGACAGGAAGTAGAGGTGGGGCAATGAGAACAGAAGTATTATGGGAAGAAAGAAGCTCTTTTCCCAGTCCTGCTTAGACACCGAAGAAGCAGGATGTGACCTACCCCGCTGAAAAAGGTACCGAGCCATGTGGCTAACATAGGTAAGAATAATGGGTTAATATAAATTATAAGAGCTAGTACAAAGCCTGAGCTAGTGGGCCAATCAGTTTATAACTTATGGAGATCTCTGTGTGATTTTCTTTGAGACCAAATGGCTGTGGGACCTGGTGGGAGAACAGAAACCCCAACAAGTGGCCCTCATGTTACAGATAAGTGATAGATATGGATAGATGATAGATAGATTACAAGCTGATTGATAGATACACCAGACAATATTAGATGATAGATAAGTGATATATATTATGAATAGAAAATGGACAAGTGATAGGTACATAGGTGATAGAAAACTGATAGGTGAGAGATGGATATATGATAGACAAGAAAATATAGATGATAAATACAAACACAGTTGAAAGATGGGTCAATCAATAGATGATGATGGCAGATTGATAAACAAGAGACAGACAAATCATAGGCCAATACCTATATGTAAATGAAAACACAACCAGCTATGCTAGAATCGGGTAAATGCATCTTCTTCCTTTTCCTCTTCTTTGGTTTTTTGAGACAGGGTTTCTCTGTGTAGCCTTGGATGTCCTGGGACTTGCTCTACAAACTAAGCTGGTCTTGAACTCACAGAGATCTAGCAACCTCTGATTCCTGAGTACTGGGATTAACGGTGTGCACCACCACCCGACTTCGGTAAAAGAATATTAAAACATGAGACGGAAGCTAAGTAAGAAGGTGAACCCAAAGACAAACACATAGTCATCCTCATGAATATTAACCTTCATCAGGTGATGAAAGGAGACAGAGACAGAGGAGCACGGGACAGAAATCTCAAGGTCCAAATCAGGAGCAGAAGGAGACGGAGCACGAGCAAGGACCTCAGGACCGCGAGGGGTGCACCCACACACTGAGACAATGGGGATGTTCTATCGGGAACTCACCAAGGCCAGCTGGCCTGGGTCTGAAAAAGCATGGGATAAATCCGGACTAGCTGAACATAGAGGACAATGAGGAATACTGAGAACTCAGGAACAATCGCAGTGGGTTTTTGATCCTACTGCACGTACTGGCTTTGGGGGAGCCTAGGCAGTTTGGATGCTCACCTTTGGAGACCTGGATAGAGGTGGGCAGTCCTTGGGCTTCCCACAGGTCAGGGAACCCTGATTGCTCTTCGAGCAGATGAGGGAGGGTGACTTGATCGGGGGAGGGGGAGGGAAATGGGAGGCGGTTGAGGGCAGGAGGCAGAAATCCTTAATATATAAATAAATAAATAAATAATTAATTAATTAAAAAAAACATGAGACGGAGTTACTACTTTTTCTATTAATACAAATGTAAAGGTCCAATGAATCTAAGTCTTGGCCAAGCTGTGGGGAACCAGACACTAAGTTATTGAACCATATGGTTGGTGGGAGTGTGATTTAGTGCAGCCCCTAACCTCTCAAGTAGAATCCTTCAGGATCTAGGACAGATTGAGACCTATCTAGAACAGCCCTGGAAGTCAATTACATTCTTATGGATAAATCCTTAATCTACAGGAAATCACACAGTTGTGCAAGAGGAGACAGACCAGGAATGCCTACCACTGTGTTTTATATAAAAGTGCAAAACATTTAGATACCCAACAATAGTGATGAAAAGGCAGAAATTAGCACTACAGCTTAATATTGGCAAATTTCAAAAGCATAATAGTAGTGACATGAGATACAGACTCACACGTAGAGATATGAACATGAACACAGGAAGGATGGAGGAAGGATCCAGAGCAGGGAGGAAGGGTAAAAGGCAGGGAGAGAAATGAAAGGCGACACTTTATGACCAACTCACTTTTTACTATTTCACCTTATAAGTCACAGCAGGTACCACCCATGTGACAGGGACATGCTCACACACAGCTTGTCTGAATTGGTTTACAATTTCAAAAAGTATAAATTTTATTCCTTCCTAACCTGAGTAGCCTTGAAAACCTGTTTTGGTAAAAATAACATAAATAGCAATCTGCCAAACATGACCATTCACATTGCCTGATTCCTCTCCCTATTTTTCATAACTTGGGACAACAAAGAAGTAGATTGTGATACAAAGGGTTACACTGAAGCTCTGAGAAGAATTTGAATAAAATCTAAATAAGAAAGAGGCAATAAGGAATGATCAAGGTAACTTGTACCCACAGAGGTAGCCAAGCAGGTGACCCTGCCCATGTTAAACAAGAATGACAGCCTGGCTAATCTGGAAGAAGGGACTCCCAGAAGTGGATTAAAGGGGAGCCTGATAAATGTACTGCTCCCCAGAAAAATTGGGAATGCTCAGTCAGCAAAACACAATGGACATAAGAAATTACAAGATACCCAGGAGATTAAAAGAGGAACTTGAAGAGCTAACATGTGGCAATTAAAACACCCCCAGGGAACAGAGAAATGAGGTCTTGCAAGAGAGAGAACAGACAGCCTTGAACAGTGACACTGGGAAGGGAGTTTAGACAGAGAAAACAAGCTACATGGAAGAGAACCCAAACCTGAGTCAGCACACTCGCCACTGTGTCCCAAAGTCTGTCCTCTATTCTGCCAGTCTACTGAGCCACAAAATACGTATCTTATACTAACTGGAAATTATTCTTAAGACCAATTATTTTATAATTTGAGAAGCTTTTTTATTTCTTTCAATAACCAAGCAGAATTCAACAGAGAACTTAGAAAATGATAGGTAATGTAATAATCATTGTCGCCGGTGTCACAAGGAAAGGTGTGACCATATTGTCCTCATGTTCACCCAGAGAAATAATAATATCAGCCTCTGTGGTGTCAATGGAGAGAACTGAGGCACAGGGTTGAATTAATGTGCCCAGTTCCTCTGTCTCCATGAGTACACAGGGAATGAGGAAGTGATCAACTACATTTTTAGCCCTGTTTGGTCCCAAATGACTTCTAGCTCTTACTGAGGATGTGGGATGATGTTCAAAATCAGATACAAAGAGTCTGGATGACAACTTTGCCAAGTGAGTATCATTACATAGCATTCTGAGCCCTTGATTCTGGTTTTTAACTCACTACCAGGCTGTTTTTATCAGGTCCAAGAGAAACTAGGAATAAATTCTCTGTGATGCCTATTAGCATCACAAAGCACAAACTGACCTCCAAGCTCACTCAGTTCCTGTGGCTCCTCTCAGCTCTACTAACCCTGCCCCTAATCCTCTCCAGCTCAGGGGATCCCCTCCCCACCTTCTCCTTCCTCTAAAACGCTGCCTTGTCATCCATGAGCCCCTCTTGGCCTCTTCTTTTTGTTCTTCTCTTCTCTTCTTTTCTCTTCTCTTCTCTTCTCTTCTCTTCTCTTCTCTTCTCTTCTCTTCTCTTCTCTTCTCTCATCTCTTCCCTTCCTTTCCCTTCCCTTCCTCTCTCACATTACTTTTCCATTCTCCTCTTCTCTCAAAGCTCAGTTCAGTCTACTACTGTCCAGCTCAGAACTCTTCCAGGTGCCTCTAATTGTTCACTCCTAATGCCTACAATAAGAACCTTCCCCTCAGCTATACCTTGAATCATCCATGTCCTCGCTTTATATAATTTTGTGTAAAGCTCGTTTATTGTATTACCATAGCTGGGTCTTCAGGTTCTTTCCCTACTCGGTACAGAATACAGATGGCTAACCAGTTCAGAGAGCCAGCTGGAAATTTGACTAGATGGCCAATGACAATCACAGTCAGCTTATATTCCAAAGGACCCTTCTTCTCTCCCAGAGCAAGTGTGCTCTCTGAACGGCCACTCATTCAGGCTGACTTATAAGGACTGTGACAAGCTCAGATCTTTCTCAGCATGGGATGGTGTGTTTTTATCTCTATATTGAGATTATAATGAGCCTGGGTTCATCTGATATGTCAACGTAGCATCTAGGCCACACAGATCTGGTCTGGAACATCACCACCCAACTTTCCTTTAGTTGGGTATAGGGAATAAAAACTAACAATAACTAGCAACCAAGGACTGTGGTTTCCAGAGTCCAGGCTTTAACCTATTCATGCCATACAACTAGCAGGACAGCTGGTCAGCAGTTATTTCAGATTCAGTCTGGGACACTTAATCTCATGATCCTGGCTTTAAACTGAGATTAGGTAACTTTACCAAAACCTCTATCATCCATCTTACCCACCCTTTCACTCTGCAGCTTCAGACATGGACTCAGATAATTCCCTCTTACCAGAAGATAAGGAAAGTGTCCAAACCCATGGGAGGCCAGTCACAAAGGCTGATGGAGCACAATCCCCAAGCCTGAGATCAGGAGAAGTGGAAAGATCCCTTGCCAGTCCTGTGCTTCCCTGATGGCAGGGAAGTGAGCAGAGACAAGCAATAGGGATCAGGAGAAAAGCCAACTGGGTACTGGAGGCCACTCCCCAACTCCCATCCCCACCCCCTCCCCCTCAACACCACCCCAACCTCTATATATACACCACACACACACACACACTCAGCTCACCCAACCCAGGGTAGGGCAATAACAATGCAGTGAGTTCCTGGTAGTTGATACTTAGAGTCAGGAAAAGGACACACTAGCACTGTCAGGTTCAAGAAAGGATCACATCCTGTTCAGTCAACTCACTTACTGGGGACAGAAGATACCACACAGCTATTCAAGACCACAGGAACCAAGAGTGACTCTCAGGACCAGAAAACCCAGGAGAAATAGAATCTGAAGCCCAGTTAAATGGGCAAACAGGACAGATGGCAGGTTCCTGAGCTCAGCGTCCAAGGCCCAAGTCAGGCTCAGGAGAGCAGAGACCACCTCTGGAAGTCCTTCTCAGGACTGACCAAACCTTTCCTGACCACTGTCTATAACCAGCAAGTGGGAACAGAAGGAGGAGATCCCAGCTGAAAGGAGACTCCCCAGCATGTCTGAACACCTGGCCTCATCTCATAAAGTCCAGTCTCAGAGAATCCCATTGTTTATTCAGAGCACCTGCCCACAAAAGGAGGAACATCTGGTGAGAGGAATGTTCATAAAGGAAGAACTGTCTGGGTCAAGCTGGGGTTGGGGAGGAGGGAGAAATATCTGCTTCCCCAACATCTCTTCTGGGACTTGGCACCAACAGCCTCACCCTGAGCTTTCCCCTCAAAATTAGACTTTCTTTTTAATTTTCATTTTGCATGAATGACTTGGAAAGAGAAGACAAAAACTGAAGGTAACAGGAAACAGAGCCATGCAGTCATTCCTTAAGACAAACATCTCTTAGAGGATAGATTGGCATATTGCTCAAACTGTATTTTTTAAAAGAAGAAACACTGAAAAAATGGGGCAGATAGATGGAACATATACAAGACTGATGGATGATTGACAGGCAGGTAAACAGACAGGTTTTTTTTTTTAAACAGACAGGTTTTTGCTTTCGTTTTCAGTAATGAAGATTGAGCTGTGGCCTCCCACATGCCAGGGATATCTTTACCGCTATGATATATTGCTTGTCCAAACTATAATTTAACTGAAAAGCTTCATTATACAAGAATAAGCAAGCCTGGTCATGGTGGTGGTGCACACTTTTAATTTCAGCACTTGGGAAGCTGAGGCAGAGGCAGAGGCACGCAGATCTCTATGAGTTTGAGGCCAGCCTGGTCTATGAGTAAATTGTAAGTTTCGTGGTGTCCAGGACTACAAGAGAAACCTTGTAACAGAAGATGGAGAAGAAGAAGAAGAAGAAGAAGAAGAAGAAGAAGAAGAAGAAGAAGAAGAAGAAGAAGAGGAGGAGGAGGAGGAGGAGGAGGAGGAGGAGGAGGAGGAGGAGGAGGAGGAGGAGGAGGAGGAGGAGGAGGAGGAGGAGGAGAATGAAGAGGAAGAGGAGAAGAGAGAAGAGAAGGAAGGAAGGGAGAGAAAGAGACAGAAACAGAGAGATCGAGAGAGAGAAGGGGTGAAGAGAGAGAGAGAAGAAAGAAACAAAGAAAAGAATGGGTATAGGCATATAAGTGTATATATAACTCAACCATGCAACTAAGAATTCCCTACATTCATAAAATGTGCAAAAGCCACCACTGGGCACCACAGCACTGACTGGAGCATGACCCTTCCCCAGACCCCATCTCATTAAAATCTAGTCCCTCATCCCCTTCACCCATGTCAGAAATAGTAAATGAAGGAGAAACAGACCCAGAGCAATGCTATAGAAACACACACACACACACACACACACACACACACACACACACAATGTTCTTTAAGTTGATTGAACAAATAGAAAAGTGAAAAAGAAATCTATAGCAGCTTTCTTCTAATTCAGTTTCCATTATTTGAAAGCTGACTCTGTCCCCTAAAATTAGAAACCTGTGAACTGAAACGGGATGAGGGGGCAGAGGAGTTCCTCAAGTGCTGTATTTTCTGTGTTTACCCTTGATGGGTGCACACAGGCACGCTCTCGTCGTCAACGTCATCATCATCATCGTACCACAGCTTTCACCTACCCCACCCCACCCAACCCCCCCAAAAGAGAAAATGCTGATTACCAAGCACAAGGCACTCCTGGGATGTAGAAATGACCAGGAGAACAGTCCCTGGGAAGTCAGCCCCTGGCTGTCACCCCTGGCTGAGGCTTTTTCCTTTCTTGTTCTCAACCCTGGGCCCACACACTGCAGGAGCTGCTGCAGCAGGATGCTTCCGAGTTGGTTTTAGAATTTGGTTTGATTGATGTTATTTTCTCTAGCTCGGGCTGTTCTTTTGAATCATGCACTGTGTCCATATGATGTGTAGCCCTCATGTATGTGTGTGTGTTGTTACCCACCCAGAAACACAACTTCCTTCAGCATGTGTATACAAGACTCTGTCAGTGAACCCAGGCTCGCACAAGCTCTGTGACATCTCTGCCTTAATTTTACAGGAAGAAGGAACACATGGATGCCAGCCTGCCCTGCGGTTCCCTCGCCCTGGGGTCCCGGCATTTCCTTACCTTCTTCAGGCTGGAGCTGAGACAGGGGTAGTGCCAGGGCTCAGGCGGCCCACAGGCGCTGTCCAGGCTGGGGCGGTCGCTGACAGGGCAGGCATTTGCAGGTGGGCGGAGCGCAGGGCAATGCTCTCAGGGTCTGTGATAGGTGCGCAGTGGAGGGAGGAGGCACACTGGACTCTCAGGGTGCACAGCAGCGGGTCAGTCAGTGCCTGGGCCCCAGGACCATAGACCTGCTAGCTGCTCTGCTGACAAGCAGCCTAACTGACTGCGAAGGTCCCGCCTCCAAAGTGCGCCGGCCAGAGCATCTTCCCTGGCACCAGCAATTGCGCAGATCCTCTGCGGAAACGCTGCTGGCTCTGCGCTCTGTCCTTCCCAGGGGACAGTCTCGAAGTTAACTTTGAAATTACTCCAATGCAAGCCAAGTTTGGGGTCCCGAGTTCACAGACACCGAGGTCCCCAAAGACCTTGATGCTCCCTCAAAGAGGGAGGGAGAGAGGGAGGGAGGGAAAAAGGCAGGGAGGAAGGAAGGAGGAGGAGGAGTAAAGGGAGGAGGATGAAGGGGAGGAGGAGGAGAAAGAAAGGGGGGAGGAGAGAGGGAGGGAGATAACATTTCTGCAAGGTTAAAGAACTTCATGGGGAAATGTGCCTGCATCCTAAGCACTGGGGCAATGATGAAGGTACGATTCATTTTTCTCATTTTGCAGATGTAGAAATTGAGGCACAGGAAAGTTAAGAGGCCAGTGCCACAGGCCAAGTGAAAACAGAATACAAATGTGTTGATAGAACAGAGGGAAAGAAGCTAGCTGGGGTGGCAGAAGACACCAGACCCTTCTCAGGACTGAAAAGTGTTCATTTAATTTTGTGTCCTTATGTGCAAAACTGCACAGCATTTTTGTCAATTGAACACAGCTCTAACTCAGTGCTTAACCTGAATCACACAGTGAAAATCTTTGGGAAGTTCCAAAGATGCCCAGTGCACAGTTCCTATCCCTAGCAAGTGCCTGTTGCTGTTTTCCCTTAAAGTCCTGTGTGTGGTGGTCTCAGACAGTGCAGGACCTTATCTGCCTACAGTTAGCATGCCATTGTTGTTACACAGAGACAAATGTGCTCCTGGGCTAGGGACCTAGGGCAAAATTTTAGGACAACTGGAGTTCACGGCCACACTGATGTGAAATCCTTTCAGGTATGAGAGCTGGGACCTGTGGGTTGCCGGGACCTGTGGGTTGCGGGAACTGCAGTCTCTGTGGGAGAGGAAAGGAGTTGAGTGAAGCACCGCCCTCACCCACAGTTATTAAACTCCCACGCTATTCTGTGCAGGGCTTCAAGCAGAAGCTCATTTTCCTGGGGTAAACAGGCCCTGATGCACAAGCAGAACCAGGTTGTACAGAGCCTCCTGCAGCCAGGGATTGGACCACCCACAGAGCGCAGGACTGTGTCCACTCCTTTCCACACCTGACCTCTCCAACCTGGACCCTCCCTGACCTCAGAGCAGCCCCTCTCCCCACCTATCTCATAGTTTCTCAGCCAAGGTCAGCTTGGCTCTGACAGTTAGTTCATGGACCTCAAACAATTGAGGGGTATGATCAGAGGCAAGAATGTTTCATTTCTTTGTTTCTGTGTTTGCTTAGCTTACAAAATTGTGGGTTCAATTATGACATTACTTTAGATTGCACTTTGCTGAGATTCTCTCTGGCCTGGGGTGAAAGCACTGGGGACCCCCTCCTAGGGTGTAGCCTAGAATGCAGGGGAGAAATCCTGTCCTGGGAAGAGTTGTGGTTGAGACCTGGATGATGAAGACACAGGGAAAGGATAAGGAGAGAGCATTCCAGGAAGGAGCTGGCCAGACTCAGTCCTGCAATGGGAACACACCTTCCTGGGACTCCATGTAGGAAGTGAGATAAAAGCAGACATAAGGTGAGGTAGGTCCATATGTTTACAATGCTGGTCACAGGAAAGCCCAGTGGGAAATGAGCTAGGCTGGGCCTTGAGGCTTGGAGGTGTCAGTTAAAATATGGTAGATGATTCCTGACCAAAGTTCAGACTCTAAAGTTCTGACACCATTCCAGGCTGTGAGCTGTGCTGTTTGTCATGAGCGTTGTTCTGTTATCTGTGAACTATGTAAACTATACCACTTTCCGTGTGCCCGGTCCACACGCAAACAATCTCCAGAGCCTAGTACCAGAGACTGCCAGTCTTAGCATTCACTTTTGGGGGTCAAAGCAGCACACCCTTCCTCAGCTGTAGAGACTGTTGTCGGGTCTGACCATTCTTTGTTGTAGTAAAATGTTTAGCAATATCCCTGGTACCAATCCACTCCTGCCAGTGCCATGCCTGCCTGTGCGTGCGCGCGCACACACACACACACACACACACACACACACACACACACACACACACACACATACACACACACACACCAGTAATATTATCTCTGGAACAGCAAATGTGCCATGGAAAGAATAGTTGTCTACAATTGAGAGCTACCACTCTGGGAGAAAAGGACCCAGCCTGTCATGTGGACGAGGAAAAAGAAATACTTTCTGGACCAATGTAATGAAATCCTAACTGGTCTTACTAAATAAAAACCCAGAGTCAGATATTAGGGTGTGAAACCTGAAATATCAGAGAAGCAAAGCAGCAGTCACTAGTTCTTACCTCTAAAAAAAAATCCTCAGACCAAATGGGCTGAGCTCCTGTCTCAGAATGAATGCCATCTCTATGAAACCTCAGACTGCATCCTGTCCTTCTGTCTATTCTGGCCTTATATTCCTCTCTCCACCGAGTCATATCTCTTCCCATCTCCACCTTCCTATGCCTGGGATTAAATGTGTGGACCACCACTGCCGTGCTCTGTGTCTCTTTTACACTGATTCAACTTCATACAGCTTGGGGTGGCCTTGAACTCACAGAGATCAGTCTGCCTCTGTCTCCCATGTGCTGGGATTGAAGGAGTGTGCCACCACTGCCTCGCAGAGATCCGTCTGCCTCTTCTCCCATGTGCTGGGATTGAAGGTGTGTGCCACCACTGCCTGGTAGAGATGTGTCTGCCTCTGTCTCCCATGTGTTGGGAGTGAAATTGTATGCCACCACTGCCTGACCTCTATGGAAACTATTGTGGCTAGCTCTGCACTCTGATCTTCAGGCAAACTTTATTTGTTAAAGCACAAACAAAATATCACCACAGGACCAGTCAATGAGATGAGGAGTGATGCTGTCTGGTGTCTGTGGACAGCAGCTGGGGATGGAGAAAGGGGTGCCTTCTTCCACAGTGTGGGTAGCCTGACACAGGGACAGACCAATGCCTTCTTCCACAGTGTGGGCAGCCTGACAGGGACAGACCAATGCCTTCTTCCACAGTGTGGGCAGCCTGACAGGACAGACCAATGCCTTCTTCCACAGTGTGGGCAGCCTGACAGGACAGACCAATGCCTTCTTCCACAGTGTGGGCAGCCTGACAGGGACAGACCAATGCCTTCTTCCACAGTGTGGGCAGCCTGACAGGACAGACCAATGCCTTCTGCCACTGCTGACCTGGCTTGGTCAAGGGACACAGAGGAACTGTAGCTCAGCTGTCTCTCACTATTTTCAGAGCCTCAAGCCATTGCCAGTAAGTTATCTCTGGCTCCTGAGTCAAGAACCTGGGTAGGGGCAGCCTCTGGCTGAAAGATCCAGAGACTTTCCGTGAGGTTCTATGAGGCCTGGAAGATGGTTCTCCCAGAGAAGCCCCTATCCTGATCACAATGACTCTGCTGGGAAGGCTTTTCAGACTCACCGCAGTTTTCTGATCCATTAAACACAACTGTCTAGTGGACCACGAGAAGGGTCCCTGGGACAGAGAGCTGGAGGATAAATCAGCTGCAGCTCAGAGTGTGAGCACTGGGAGCAGAGAGCCATGGACAGTGAGACCACTACCCCAGGGCCCTTGTGATCTGCATTCCCTTCCACCAGGAGATACCCCCTGCCTATGTGTGCCAGGCTGTCCTTTTCTTACCTGGGCGGGAGCCCTCAGTGGGTGGCAGAGTAGAACAGGGTTTTATGCCCTCCCCTGGTCCACATTGGTTGCAACCTGTCCCTATGCATGGTAGAGAGGCAAGGCCGAGGCCAGTCATATCATATGTGTTGGCATGTGAGTAGCCCTCATTCCTGTAAGCAGCTGGATCTCAGTGACCAGGTGATGGCGTCCACCCTCTGGAAAGCTGAAGAACGGACCACACTGGAGGAATGGAGGGTCAGGTTAGTGGAGAATGGCTGCCTTTGGAGGCCTTTTTTACCTCTGAAGTGCAGAACCTACCAGTACTGCTGCCACAGGGAGAGGATGGGGCTCTGGATGTGGAGTGCCCAGCCAGAGGTCATGTCTAAAGACTTGTTGGAGAAGCAATTGGATCCCGGGCTCTCTGACCTCCTAAGTGTCCCTTGGTGGATTTGTACTTGATGGTGCTGATGGAAGATGAAACACAGTTGAAGAAAATGGATGACAGGTGGTGTGTCCTGGAAAGTGTGTGTGTGTGTGTGTGTGTGTGTGTGTGTGTGTGTGTGTGTGTGTATGTGTGTGTGTGTGTGTGTGTGTGAGAGAGAGAGAGAGAGAGAGAGAGAGAGAGAGAGAGAGAGAGAGAGAGTTAAGTGAGATTCCTGATAGGCAGCAGATAGGGAGAGAAGTCTCTGATAAAACTGACACATGTAGCTTCTTCCTTCCCCCTTTTACCCAAAACTGTAACATGAAGTGTAATTGGTCTTAATAAATAAAACCTGGAGTCAGATATTAGGAGCTGAAAGCTGAAGGATCAGAGAAGCAGAGCAGCCACTAAAGAGACATTTTAACTCTACCAATGCTCAAACCAAAGGGCTGATCCTGTCCTTAGACTGCACTAAGCTATTGTCTCCTCCTGCCTTATATTCCTCTCGCTGCCCAGCCATATCACTCCTGTATCCTCCTGCCTAATGCAGGGCTTAAAGGTGTGAGTTCCCAAGTACTGTGATCACCTTTGTGTGAGCTCCATTACTCTTTTAGACAGATTCAATCTTATATAGCCAGGGTGGCCTTGAACTAATGGAAATCTTTATGCCTCTTTCTCCTGAGTCCTGGGATTAAAGGTGTGTGCCACCACTCCCTGGCCTCCAGTGGCTTAGCTCTGCGCTTTAATCTTTAGGAAAACTTTATCTGTGAAAACACAAACAAAATATCACTACATTTTCCTTATTTTGTCTAAAATAAAGAAGGGTACAACTAATATAAGAATAACTATATACAATATATACAGGCGATATGTACATCAACAATGTATAGTCCATTTGCATTTGAGTAATTCAGAGTAAATACTCTGATGTGTAATTCCCCCCTTGTATGTTGTGAATACCATTGGTTAATAAAGAAGCTGCTTTGAGCCTATTGCAGCACAGAATAGGGCAAGGCAGGAATTCAAAGGAGATAGAGGAGGAGAGAGTAGGCAGAGTCAAAGAGAAACCATGTAACTACCAAAGGAGACAGATGCTCCGGAACCTTAATGGTAAACCATGAGCCTTGTGGTAAAATATAAAATAATAGAAATTGGTTAATTTAAGATGCAAGAGCTATCTAACAATACTCTTAATCTACTGGCCAAGCACAGGCAGGAGAGCATGGTGAATTCCCATCATCATACAAAGAGGTATTTCCAGGCCACACAGAGCATTGCATGGCAGATTTAGTTTTTACTCAGATGAAAAAGGTTTATATGCTGCACGGTGCTTTCCAGAGTGGAAGTGGTGAAGACGGCTCCCACCGGCAGTCTCAGAGGCAGTGAACATGCCTCCGCCATGTTGGAATGGGCAGAGCAAGTAGGCAGGGCCTAGGTGGTCCTTGCCACACCTGCTTATCATTTAACAAAAGGGTCAGAAAAACAATTACAGATACATATGCAATAAAACAAATTCAGATATCAAAGACCTCTAAATGGGTCACAGTTTTGAATAAATGTACGTAGGCTTGAGAGAGAGAGGAAAAAGAACATAGAGAGTTATAAAAAGAAGTAAATTCTTTAAAAAAAATAAAACTAAGTCTTTAAGGAGACAGAGTACAGACAGTTATAGATTAAAAGAGTAAAGAAAAATAAGCCATGTAAAGATGGAATATACACAAAAAGTCTGGATTATGTGTAGTATTGTATTTTCTTTGAATTCTTTGACTGTGAAGGAGCTAAGTACAGATAGACATTTCATTGTACAAGCGGCTAAGCTAAACCAACGTATATACTTTAAATGTTTAATTTTTGCATTATGTGTTTTATTTGTACAGGTATACCTATAATTATGGCCAAAACTTCCAGCAAATGTGTGATTACCAAATCAATTGAAAACCTGAATAAGTACAAATGGTGTGGTGTACGTATTTTAGTTTTCCAAATTCTACAAAATGGAACACATTCATCTGCCAGATCTCATTCCTTTGAGTACCCTTTGAGTTACTTCCTCCAGGTAGTGGTGCTTTGTTGTATAAAGAACAAGTAGTACATTTCCTTATAATTTCCTTGGTTTGTTGCCATGCGACTGAAAAGCCTTTTTTTAAACCTGTGTTATTAACATGATTTTTATGAAATTCTGAGGCCTCCAGCACTTTCCAATCAATAGCTGATAAATTTCTGCCCTACTTTTGCTAGAGAACCTGGCAGACCCATAGGGATCAGATAGATGTTATGTATATGGGATGATTCATATTCCTGATTATTTCTTGTAACTGAATAAAAAATAAAGTGGATTCTGTATCATGTAGTATAAATCCAGCAGTTTCAATATGCAAAACAATGCATATTGTGAGTTAGTAACTATGCTGAAAGGTTCTATAAAATCCTTTAGTACCATGATAATAGCATGTAATTCTGACTTTTGGACAGATTCATAAGGTCTTAGATCTACTTTATTAATATTTTCTTGGTGCTGGACAAATCTGTATTCTGTCAATTATGTTTTAAATAAATGCTGATTGACCAGTAGCCAGACAGGAAGTATAAGCAGGACAACCAGACAGGAAGTAGAGGTGGGTCAAGGAGCACAGAAGAATTCTGGGAAGGAGGAAACCCAATCCTCTCCAGTCCTGTCCAGACACCGAGGAAGGAAGATGTGACCTGCCCTGCTGAAAAAGATACTGAGCCATGTGGCTAACATATACTAGAATAATGGCTAATATAAGTTATGAGTTAATAATTTGCCTGAGCTAATGGGCCAATCAATTTATAACTTATAAACACCTCTATGTGATTTTCTTCAGGGCTAAATGGCTGTGGGACCTGGTGGGAGGACAGAAACGAGGAAGGACAGAAACCCCGACAACATTTTCTAACTTGTATCCTGCCTTTTCTGATTTATTTGCATCAGTATAGAATGTAGGGGCTCCAGATATTGGTGATTCCTGTATAATGTGAGGAAGTATGCAATTAATTCTCTTTATAAGTAGAATGTTTTTGCTTTGGGGACATTTATTGCTAATCTCCCCCCCCCCAATTACTATAAGCTCCTTGTCAGGGTTCACTTTCTTCTCATAGTTTGCCCATCTCTTCACTATTAAACAGTCCTACAACTTCTGGATTTATTTCTGCTAATTGATGAAGTTTCAATTTTTTTCTTTTAGGATTAACTTTTTTTTCACATAAGTTTTTAAGTTTTTACTCGGTTTATAGAGTAAAAAGATCCATTCTGAGATGCTACCTTCCCTCTTCATTAAAACTCCTGTAGAGGAATGCTTCGAGGGTAATATGACCAGAATGCAGCTAAGCTTCAGATTCTCATGATTCACAGAACCATTCTGTAATTCCTCTGCCACCAAAGCTTTTTCTGATAATTTCCTGGGACTATTTAAGTCCTTTTCACCTTCTAAGGTTTTGAACAAATTATTCAGTTCACTTTTTTCTATTCCAATAGTGGGCCCTAGATAGGAAATGTCTTCTAGAGATCTTTGAAAGTCACTAAGAGTCAGTGATCGAGCTCTCCTATTTTGAACAGTTTGTGGTCTAATTTTCTGGAGAAAATTTATGTTTTTATTCTAAATAATTAATATAATCTCTTTCTAAATTTTTTTTCAGGAGCAATTTGTAATTCCCACTAAGGAAAATATTTCCTTACTTATTCAAACATTTCTTTCTAAAGTATCTACATTTGGATCCTTAAGTAAAATATCATCCATATAATGGTAAACTATAAATTAAGGAAAGTGCTTACATATTATTTCCAAGGGCTGACTTCTTATATAATATTCGTACAGGGTGGGGCTATTTAACATTCCCTCTGGGAAATTATTCCACTGAAGTCTCCTAAAAGGACGACAATTACTGTAAGCAGGCACTGTGAAGGCAAAGTTTTCTCTGTCTTTTTCTTATAAAGTTATGTTGAAGAAATAATCTTTTAAATCAATAGCTGTAAGAGGTCATCCTTTAGGCAATAAAGAAGACAAAAGAATGTCAAACTGTAAAAAGCCCATTGACTAAATTACCTTATTATCAGCTCTTATATCTGTCACCATTCTCCATTCTCCAAATTTCTTTTTAACAACAAACACAAGAGAATTCCAAGGGCTGGTTGATTCTTCAATATGCTGAGAATCTATGCTCCTGTACCAGCTGTTCTAAAGCTTGCAGTTTCTCTGTCTTTAAAGGTTTAAAGGTCATTTCACAGCCCATACAGGTTTGTCTGTCAACCACTTTAAAGGTAGGGCTGTTGGTTCCTTTGAAAGATCAGCAGATGCTGTGCACTGTTCTTGTATCTGAATGGTTAGTGACTGTTCTTCATAATACTTTCTAATATTTTTTCCCAGAAAAATTTGTTAATTTATTTGTTTCTGAGATTGGGGGAATATTAATCTAGTATTCCATTGCTGTAACAAATCACATCCCCACAAATTCATTGCTATGTTAATCACATATGGCTTTAATTTTCCTCTCTGCCCTTCTAGTCATATATATATCATGCTCTGCTTTACTTGAGATAAAGTTCCAATCCCCAAAATCTGAACATTTACCTCCTGAAGAGGCTAGTTTGTATGTCAAGATTCTGATGCAATTATTGTAGACATGCACCTATGTCTACCAAACCTTCAATGACAATATCATTTATTTATATTTTTAATTTCGGTCCTTTTTTATTTATAGAAGATTGCCAAAATAATCACTTTATGGTTTTTCCTTAATTTCCCTTTTCTTTCATATAGCTGTTCTGTCACCCAGATCAGTGTGGTTTCTTGCAATAGGCCTTAGGTTTTTTAATTGCTCTGGGAAGGAGTTTTCTCCATAATGGCAGGAAATGACAGAAGCCCGTGAGAGGCCCCTCAAAGGGTTTCCCAGTCCCAATGTCCCTTCTTGATCTACATTCATTAGTTCAATATTTGCCTTTGCCACACCTTCTGCATATTCCAGAAGAGAGGGGTATTGTGTTTGTATTATGCTTAGAAAAAATATTGCTTCTAGTAATGCCCTGTTTAGAGCCCCTTTTAAGTGACCTTGTGTGCCACAATTAAAACACTTGACATTTTGATTTTTCCTCAAACCTCTGGAAATCAGCTCTCCTATCCAAGTATCATCATGGTCATGAGATTCAATATTGATTGTATCTCAGATCCATTCCTCCAAAGACACTTATCTTGCCTTTGAAGGCCTAGTTGTCCTTTTGCATTGAGAATTAGCATTTTCAAAAGCCAGAGATTTAATTATTATTTGTCTAGTTTCTGAATTTGTTATCATTCTACTTACTGATGTCAGTCTTTGTAAGAAATCTATGAAGGTTTCTTTTGAGCCCTGCATGACTTTAGTAAATAACCCGATCTTCTTTCCTACTTCAGTACTGTCCCGAGCATTCAAAGCTGCTGTGTGGCATAAAGTCAGGATGTGGTCATCATATAAGGATTGCCTTTCTCTATTACTATAATCTCCTTCTCTAGGAAGTTGATCTTGGGAGACTTCCATACCTCTAGCTCTACTTTGTTGTTCAATGCTCTTAGCCTCTTCTTTCAACCAGGTCCTCCATTGTAAGTATGGACCAACATCCAAGAATGCTGTAAGCAAGTGGTAGGGGAGGTCCTTCTGTCTATGTGTTGCTTTGAGCCTATGGCAGGGAAGAACAGAACTAGGCTGGAAAACTAGGCTGTATGCTGGGAGAAAGAAGGGCAGAGTCAGAGAGGAGCCATGGAGCTGCCACCAGAGTCAGACATGCTGACACTTTGCTGGTAAGCCACTGTCATGTGGCAATAAACATAATAGAAATGTGTTAAATTAATATGTAAGCGTTAGCCAATAAGAAGCTGGAACTAATGGGTTAAGCAGTGATTTAAATAATACAGTTTCTACGTGGTTATTTCAGTGCTAAGTGGCTGGGAACCAACAAGCAGCCTCCTGCTACATGAGAACAATGAGTTGGTATATGGATAGTAGTGCTTGGAAGTCTTTCTCTATGCTTGTACAACTCAGGATCCCCTGCTCGAGGAGCAGTGCCACCCACAGTAGGTGGGTCTTCCCATCTCAATTACCTGACAACTCCCTCCCCCCCCCCAGTAACTACCACAGACCAGCCTGATCTGAAAAATCCTTCATTGAGGAACTCCTCCTGTAGTAGAAACTGCAGGCCTGCTTTTCTTCCTGCCCGGCTCCCACACGGCTAGCTTTACACCAGAAATAACAACACACAAATTGTATTCTTTTAAACACTGCCTGGCCCATTAGTTTCAGCCTCTTAACCCATTTCTAATAATCTATGTAGCACCATGAGGTGCGCTTACCAGGAAAGATTCAGCATGTCTGATCTGGTGGCTGGCTGCATCGCCATCTGCCTCATAGAGCAGAGCTATAGCGTCTGCCTGGGAAAGGGGAGCATGGCGTCTCTGAGCTCACTTCCTCTTCCCCCCAGCATTCTGTTCTGTTTACTCCACCCACCTATGTTCTAACCAATAAAATGGGCCAAGGCAGTTTCTTTATTTTTTAACCAATGACCTTCCTCCATCATCCTCCCACATGATTCTAGATTGTTTCAAGTTGACAAAGTTCCATTACACTTAGACATGGGACATCTATTTTAGGCAGTGGGCTAGCTAACCATACAAAGCACCACCGTTGGCCTGGGCTACTCTGTGACAGGCATCTCCAGCAGGTTCTGGAAAGTCCAACCCTAAGATGAGTCAAAAGGTCTTCAAGACTAAAATCCACCTGGAATCATAGGACAGAAGTTCTAAGCCAGAGAGAAGATGTATTGGTGGGATATGGAGTGCTCGGCCAACTGTCTATAACCTCCCTATGTTCTGGAAGTTGGCTCTACCCCTCCATTTCTTCATTTAAAGACCAGGTACCAGCTCCAGGTCACTGCAGGGACTGTAGAATAACCATGCAAGCAGAAGCTCGTAGTCTCTTGGGAGCCTCGCACTTGGCATTGTTAGCAAATATAACATTTGTTTGCTTTTATTTCTGCCTTGTTTACCAGGTGACAGTCTATGGGAAAGAACCGGCACTATCTTACTGGTGTTACTTCCCCAGCTGCTGTTTTAGTGCAGGGCCTGAAGTGATGGGTATTATAAATTGTCAACTTGACGTAACCTAGAGTTTCCTGGAAAGAGAGTGCCAGTGAGAGACTGTCTCAGTCAGGGGGCCTGTTGCACACCTGTGGAGAATTAGCTTGACTATGTTGACTGAGTTGAGATGATGGAAACACTATGGGTGAAAGCATTCTCTAGACATGAGATTCTGAACTGAATGGGAGTGGAGGAAGAACTTACAAGATGGCTTAGCTAGTAAAGGTGCTTGTCTGAGCTGGAGCTGCGTGGAAGAATGAGATAACTCCCAAAAGTTGTCCTTCGACATACACACACACACACACTGTGTGTCCATGTGACCATCACATACACATGCACACTCATACACAACCAGTGTAATTTTTAAACAGTGAAGAGAAAAAGCTATTGCTCCTTGCTTTCACTGTGGATGCAATGTGACCTCCTGCTCTGAGTTTCTATGACTTGGAACTGTAAGTCAAATAATCCATCTCTCCATTAAGTCGCCTTTCTCTGGATATTTTATCACAGCAACAGGAACAGAAGGGACTGTGTGAGCACTCAGACGAGTGGCAGAAGGATAGACAAAGAAATACAGTACCAAATGCATTTAAAAATGAGCAGAGGAGTAAAACGATCACAGAGGCCAGAAGGTCGCGAGCATGCCATGCACTGTCTGCTCCATTTGTCATCTTCAGGGCTCATCATTTCATCCTTTGCTTTTGGAACAACGGGCCTTCTGTTAAGAAAGTTGCTCAAGACAAAGATGACACCATCGGTGGCATTTTGGGGGAAGGACAACCACAGGAGTTCTCTTCCTGTGCACAAGCAAACAGAAGACACTTTCCATTGGTCCTTTCTATATCTCTTTCAGAAAAGAGGATGGAAACAATGTGGACCATGGCTGGGTAAAGCACTTGCTATGTAAGCATGAGGTATCGAGCTAGGATCCTCAGCGTCCATGTAAAACCTGGGTGTCATGGCACTTAGGAGCCACAGACAGGCCGATCCCTGAAGCTCATTGGCTGGCCTGCCTCACCCACTTGATGAGTCAGGTTTACTGAGAGACCTTCTCTCACAAAATAAGATGGAAAGTAACCGAGGAAGGCATCCAACATCAACATCCCTCTGGCCTCTACATACATGAGCACGTATAAGCTAGAGAACACACACATATGTAAACATGTACCTAGCCATTAGCCAAGCATGCATATCACATGTATACACACACACACACACACACACACACACACACACACACACACACACACACTGAGAACTATCTTTCTCTCTGACACTAACAATGGTACATGCACATACAGAGAACCAGAGCTTGGAGAGAAGAGATAGCTCTGGCTGTCAATTAGATTCAAGAATGCCTGGACTTTCATTTTTTTAATTTTTTTAGATTTACTTATTTATTATGTGTTCTGCATGCATGTATACCTGCATGGCAGAAGAGGGTACCAAATCTCATTATAGTTGTTTGTGAGCCACCATATGGTTGCTGGTAATTGAACACAGGACCTCTGAAAGAGTAACCAGTGTTCTTAATCTCTGAGCCATTGTTTAACCTGCCTGGACTTTCTAAAGTACCATCTAGAAGCAGAGTTGAACAGCCTATAGCTGGATTAATTAAGAAGGAAGCAGGAAGAAGCACCATTCCAATGTAACAAGCTATTCCTTTGATGATACAGCAGTCTGACACCGGTCAAGTTAGCCTGCAAGTTAAAAGTCACATCCTTATCCCAGCCTCCCCTAGTATATCTGCCACCCTCTCAGAAACTCTTTCTTCAGAGACACTTGTCACTCTTCTCAGAAAAGCCACCTGCTAGTGGTGGGTGAGCTGGTGACACATGGAAATCAAATCTATCTTCAGAGAGACAAGGAGGCTTTTAGTGATTCTGAAAACAGCTAGGAAAAAAAAAATGAGACCTGCAGCCATTTGCACTAGGAGACACTTGTCTGAAGAGTACCAGTTCTTTGATGGCTTCATACACTGATCTCCTTAATAAGGACTTGAGTCTCAACCCTAGAGCTCACATTTTGTTTTAAAAGCTGAACATGGTAAATGCAGGCTTGTGACACCACTGCTTGGGTGGGAGTTGCTTGCCCAGACACGTGAATCTTTGAGGTTCACTGTCTGAACAGCCCATCCTACTTGGCAAGCTCCAGACCAGCGAGAGACCCTCTCAAAAATTACAGAGGGTAGCTTAGCTCCTGAGAAACAACACAAAAGTCCACAACCTCTGGACATGTGTCCAAATACATGCACAAGCACACATACACAAACACACACATATGTATGTATGTATGCAAACTTACATGGTAACCTTTTTTTCTTAGGAACAAAGAGTAGCAAAAAGAAGACCAGAGTGGCAGTCAGAAGCCTCCCCTGTCAGGACCAGGATTCATGCAGGGACATTTCAACACAGGATGACAGATAATGGAGAACTCCAACCTCCCAGCTCAGCAGGAATTGATCTACTGCTCTCTGTTTAAAGGTTAGAAGCTCTCAAGCTTACATGTGTGTGGACTTGAAACAAACCAGCTGAGGCAGCCTTCATTCGGCCGGTAGCAGGGGCAGCATTTAATATCCTCTCTATCACTCTGGGGCAGAGTATAGGCTCATTCCTTTCCATTTCTGACTTCATACACTGGTCAGTGGGACCCCTGAGCAAAACACAGAAAGGAAGCCACAGTGCCAGTGGCTCTGTGAGAGCAGCAGCAGGTGGCAATTGAAGTTTGGGGAGTCAGCTCACCAAGAGGTAAAACTCTGATGGATGAATCTCAGATAGACAAGGACCACAGACTCCAGAATGTCTTTTGTTTCCACTGTGCCATCTTTGTCTGGTCCCTGGTATGGTGTGAGTGGGTGCAGGGAGAGCCACACTGCTACTAATGTAGTGTTGTGTTTATCTTGTGGAAACATCCCACTCTACTGGGCATTTTAACCCGCGGATTGTTAAGATGATTTCCTCCCAAGATGTACGGTCTAACTGATAATAATAATAATGTCAGTTTAGGTAGAGTTTTGAGGATTAAGGATAAATACAAGGAGGTGTCACACAGCTAGGGCCTAGGAGGTTCTGATCTAATTTCCATCACATCTGGGGTCCCACAGCTATCAGCATTTAGCAAAATGCTTAGTCACCCTAGGCGCTAGCATTTCTGAGGTCCCACAGCTGTGCATCAGCATTCAGGCAAATTCTCTGGTCACCCTGGAGCCTTATGCCCTAGGTTATCAATGCACATGTGTAGCATGGCCATGTAATCTATATGGATGCCTGGCATAGACACATAAACTCCTATATACATGCACTGAACTACCTTTAAAATTCAGACATGACTACCCCACACTCTCTCTCACTATGTTTCTTTCAGATATATCTGTGTACCCCCTTTCTCTTTAATAAAAATAACTCTTAAAATTTAATTTAATTTTAATTTTTTAAAAAAGTAAACCAGCATAGTCAAGATGGAGGAAGAATAGAGATGAGAGCAAGGAAAGAGATATTTTGATTGAGGATTTCGTGATGGGGCTGACAAGAAACCTGGCTCTAGATGAATTCCCAGAAATGTACAAGAATGACCCCAGCAAGGACCCTAAGCAATAGAGAGAGTGCCCAAACTGGCCTTGCCCTGTAGTCAGATTGATAAATATCTTAAATGTCACCATAGAACTTTCATCCAGCAACTGATGAAAACAGAGGCAGAGGCCTGCAGTGGAGCATTTGGTTGAGTTCCCAAAGTCCACTTGAAGGTAGGAGGAGTGAGAATATGAACAAAGAGGTCAAGACCATGTCAGGTATACCCACTGAAACAGTTTACCTGAGCTAATGGGAGCTTACCATCTCCAGCTGCACATGGAAGGAAACAACATAGGTCCAAACTAGTCCTTCTGAATGTGAGTGACAGTTGTCTGGCTGGGGCAGTCTGTGGGGCCACTGGCAGTGGCACCAGGTTTTATCACTACTGCTTGTACTGACCTTTTAGGAACCTATTCTCTTTGGATGGATCCCTTGATCAGCCTAGATATAGTAGGGAGGGCCTTGCACCTTCCCCAAAACAACGTGCCTTACCTTCTCTGAGGAGTGGATAGAGGTGTGTGGGGGGGATATGTGGAGGGAATGGGAGGAGGGGAGAGCATGGGAGCTGGGATTGTTATGTAAAATGAAAAAAGACAGTTTGTATTCTTTTTTTAAAAAAAGAAAAAGACAAAAAGAAATGTGGATTATGCTGTAAGAGCTAGTTAGTAATAAGCCTAAACCATTGGGTGAGCATTTATAATTAATAATAAGTCTCAGTGTGATAATTTGGGAGTTGACTGGTGGGACAGAACTGACTAAAGGCACATCGAGAAAGTCTACAAATGGTGCCCAAACTCCAACATCTACATCCATATAAGACCCCGAGAAAGCTTTAAAATTAAATGTTTTAAATACACACAAAACACAGGTAGTCTCAGCACTAGCAGCAAACTAAGGTACAACTCTTTTAATAGGCTTTGCTACTGAACACTTAAATGGGAGTTATGAGCAACAGAAAGTGTGCTACTGGGTGGCAGCATGGACCCAAAATCTTCCCAGAGTTGGGGCAGTAAATGTGGCTTTCTGAGTATCTACTCCATGAGAACTGAGGGGGGGGGGGGAGGAACCAGCCACCAGCATGCCATGACCACTGTACAGCAGTTTGTTTCATTCATGCAGACAGAAAACATCACAGGTCTGAAATAAAGACAAATCCAGATGAAACAAACCTCTATATGGGTTAATGTGTGCTTGAAAATGTACATAGAATTTGGAGAGAAAAGAGAAGGGTATAGAAAGTCATAGGAAAAAAGCTTAAAATTATATATTAATAAAGTCTTTAAAGAGAGAAGTAAAAAAAAGAGAGAGAGAGATGGGAAATACACAGGAGTCTGGATCCTGTATGCCATTGTGTTGACTTTAAATTTTTAGGTTGTTGATGAATGAACAGTAGCTGCTAAGAGACATTGGATTATGGAAGCTGCTAGATTAAACCAACTTATATATTTAAAAAATGTCTTGGCTTTAAAATGGAAGTCAAAAGATGTGTTGTTTTGGGAAAGAGGTTATGCTTTCATTTCAACAGAATACCAAAGGCTATGGATTTGTTCAGGGTTGAAGAAGATCACATTTGATTGAGGAAGACCCCCTGATAATCTTGTCTATAAACATAAGGAAATAAACCTAAGAAAAACCCAAGAAACCATCTTAGGCTGGCTTGTGTACAACACACAGTCTATACTCGTATTAATGCAGATCTGCATGTTAATTTTAAAGGTTAATGTATTTTTCAGAGCAAGGGAACCAGACACCAATAACAATGAGTGACCCAGGAAATTCAGCATCTCAGAGTGTTTCTGTTGCAGTTTCCTCAGAGTTGTGCGTCCAGAACAACTTCAAGGCTGTAGGCTGAGATGAGCCAGCCTCACAGACTAACTACTCCAGCCAAGACTTAACAAGTATTCTGATTTTCTCAAGGTTCACCCAAAAGATACCAATATCTCCATATAACAATAAGCAATATAGATAAAATAATGCCCACATACCCAAAATATGGCTTATGGATGTTTGCATCATTTGGGGGGGGGGTTATAATTATTATTGGTCAGGGTCAGAAAAAAACTCAACAAAGAAGTTAAATTCAAAGATCTTTCTCTAAAGGTTGATATTATATATAAATGATGAGAAATGGGGTAGATTATTGACTCTAAAAAACTATAATCTCAAAATATTTGACATAGATATGGATTTTGGTGTACTAATACAAATTTAAAGTTATTTTTGTTACACTGTATGTTTCTACTCTTGTTTGGGGTGTTGTGCTTATGGAGTGTATTTAAAATGCAATGCATAATTAAGAAATACATGTTAAAAGTCATCTATAATAATCAAACATATTCATGTTAAGTATGTTTTCAATGTCATACAGAGATATGTTTTAGATTGATAGATGATCTTCAAATATTTCAAAGACCTACAGAAGATGCATTTAAAATGTTTTAATGACAGAAGGTTTTTCTTGATAGTGAGACATGTCTACTCCTGGCAGCACCAATCTACATCAAAAAAGTATATGGACATCAAAGATACTCCATGTGAGTATGCTTTCTTTGTGGAAAAAGTTAGTTACTGGGCAGAGAAACTGTCTTTGCCTCAATTGTTGACACTATACTTTCCAAACTAGACCAGTAGATTACAAAAGAAAGTAACTGCAAAACTTTACCAAGACAAGATAGAATTGTCCTTCAAAATTCTCTGTTTCTGAGAATAGTTTATTAGATATGCTAGGCCTATAGGCCAAATATGGATGTACCAATAGGATATATAGGCATCTATTCTTACTATTTATCCAATAATCCCCTGTTACATTTTATAAAACAATGCCCTGTCCCCTTTCCTCTCAGAACTAGATTTACCCCAATGCCTCCCCCAGCAATGCTTGTCTTTACTGATGGCTCAGCCTTGGGACAAGCTGTTTTAAGTATTGATGGCCACAAGGAGTCCTTTTCTACAAAGGAAACCTCCACACAGAGGGTAGAATTAATAGCAGTAATTACTGTTGTGAGAGGCTTAAATACAAACTTTCTAATGTACATATGCATATATATTAATGTATGTAACGTATTCTCAACATGTGGTCAGATTATGTCCTCATATAGAAACTGCACCACTGCCTTCTAGTCATTCTACAATTTTAACTTTGCTCTCAATGTTACAAAATGTAATCCAACCTAGGACTTATCCCCTTCCTGTGAGGCACATTTGAGCACACTCTATACTTCCCGGCCTTATACATGAAGGAAAATGCATGACTGATCCCTTGACAAGACTCATGGCCCATTTCACAGAAGCAGGTCAACAGAGCCACACACTCTATCATCAAAACACTGTGGTGTTCTACTTTCAGCTTCAATTCCCTCACGAAGCTGCCTGGACAAGTGTATGGAATTGCCCTGCTTGTCCCACAACCACACATACTCTCCCCATGGTAGTCAACCCACGAGGCCTAAGTCCATGTGACTTATGACAAATGGACATTACTCATGTCCCTTCTTTGGAAAGCTAGCTAGCTTTTGTCCATGTGTATGTGGATACATATTTTCATGTTATTTGTGCTTCTGACCACTCTAGAGCAACATTTATTTTATTGTTTTATAACCTGGGGGATGCCTAGGGCCTTAAAGACAGATAATGCCCATTTATATTTCTAAAGCTTTTAATAAATGTTACTCAGTTTTTACTATTTCCCACTTCACAGGTATCCCTTATAATCCTCAAGGACAGATAGTTGTAGGGACAACCCATCAAACTTTAAAAATTTAAATATCTATGTTACAAAATGGGCATTTTATATACTTATCTCTCCATCATATTTTAAATCATGCCCTATATGTAATAAGTCACATAAATATCTCTGAGGACAAAATGACTTCATTCCGTAGACATTTTACTACCAAAATTATTCCTAAACTTTTGATAAAATGGAAAGACCTGTGAATGGGTCAGTGGAAGGGTCCAGATGTCTTATTTACATCAGAAAGAGGCTATGCTTATATTTTTCCCCAGGACGCTGATTCACCTTTGTGGGTACCAGACCAATTGATCAGACCATATGGCCAGCTGGTCTAGATCAGATGCATTCAGAGGCTCCCTGGACCAATGCAAAGGAGGAGACTTTCACCCCTGATGCTTCCTTCACGCCCACCTCGTCCTCCAATATCTTAAAACACCACCTCAGATGAAGACACTGGAAATATTCAACCAACACCTTCCTGGTGGACTGCCTCCAAATTCATCAACCTCGTCCTCATCACGCCCCACAGTCTGTTGCTTCTACCCACCACGGTTGGATTCCTTCTTGAGGACAGATTAACCAGCAGAAGTCACTCAGGTTTTACTGAATCAGGGAAAAGCTCAACCTCCTGAAAATCTTTTCGTAGTTATGTCAGCTGTGGCTACTCTGCAGATATTGTGCCTTATTCCTTGTGCTCTTGCTCAAGAAGCATATTGGGCTTGTGTCCCTGACCCTCCTCTGTTTCACCCAGTTACATGGAACTATGAAAAAGTAAAACTTGTCACTAATGGTTCTTTGTTTATGGGGATCTGGTTTTGTTCAACTCCTTTTAACCGAGCCTTTTGAATTTCAGGGACATTCAGATAGTCTTCCTTTGTCCTCTTTTACATCTGCTGCGACCCCATTACATTATGTTTGCTTCTAAAATACAGGACACTCAAGACTAGTCAGCCTACACAAACAGCTGGAAAATAGACCTGGTCACTAAATATGGCTTCGCCTGCAGATCGGTATCACCCAGACAAACTAACTCCTGACCCCACACCCCCTACTAAGGGTCTTCCAGATTGATTCTGGAACATAAATCATACTTGGAATGGCATTAACCCTGTTACCCACAGTCCCAGGTGGATACCATGTGCTTTCCCCAACACAGGAGTTAGTTTCCATCCTTATGGAAATACATGCTGTAACACACTGGACTTGGACTGGTCCAACCCCTAGTCATCCCACTACCCTGAACCTCAGACTCAATTTTATCACCTATTTGCTGCCCTTACTTACACTAACTTAAAATTGCTTTGGCGATCTGATTGTCTTTCTACCAGAATTCAGTCTTGTGTCACATCACATTTTGCTATTTTATATCTAGGAGATTCAGGCCTTATAAATATTGTTATGAATGGATCTATATATAACATTTCCTGTAAAACTTGCTATTTGACAAGATGAATTAACTCTATTGTGAATCCCAATGCTTTCTTTATAACCATATGTGTTGTCACATGTTACGCTTTCCCCACCCTGGTGTGAAGATCCTGTTGCTTTCACATTCGAATGGGTTACTAACTCTCTCTTTCATGGCCTAAAAGATTCATGGCTATACCTATTCTATTGATTGACATTGATTGCTAAAGAAGGGATTGATTGAGGACTAACAGACAGAGTAAATGCTCTAGAAAAAGCCGAGGGGTTTCACTTCAGGAGCTTCAGGGATCACAATTCAAGTTAATGATTAAGGAAAACAGTTTAGTCCAGGAACCAGGATGGCTGAAATTCTTTTAATCTTGGTGTTGAGAAATTGAAGATTCACAGGTTTGCATTTTATTATTGCTGAAACAAAGCCTTAGGATGACTTCAGGTTAGATTGAGATGTTTTGATAATAACTCTAGAAAACAATCTAAACCCTAGAAAACAATTCAGAAGGACACATCCATCCTCAGCTAAGGGATAGATTCATTAGGTTAGGCATCTGTCTTAGGGTTTCTGCTGCTGTGACAAAAAACACCATGACCAAAGAGCAAGCTGGGGAGGACAGGGCTTACTAGGATTACATTTCAACATTGCTGCTCATCACTGAAGGAAGTCAGGACAGGAACTCAAAACAGGACAGGATCCTGGAAACAGGAACTGGTACAGAGGCCATGGAGGGGAGCTGCTTACTGGCTTGCTTCCCATGACTTCCTCAGCCTATTATAGAACCCAGACCAGCAGCCCAAGGATCCCACCACCAACTGTAGGCTGGACCCTGAACCATTGATCAATAAATGAGAAAATGCCTTCCAGCTGGATCTCATGGAGGCATTCACTCAGTTAAGTCTCCTTCCTCTGATGACTCTATAGCTGTGTTAAGTTGACAAACAAAACCTCCCAGTACAGGATCAAAAATCAAAGAAACCCAATTACTAGTTGACGTACTTTCCTCACTAGGATTGGTTTGTGATCAAAGATGATGATTAATTCCTTGAGCCCATTTCTGCACTCAACTTCCTGATATAAAAAACTATTGATGAGTAGGCTAAGCCCTAAAGATTTAAAGTAGAGTTGGCTAATTGTTTTTTATGTATACAAGTTTAGATTTGTAGTTCCTATAAGATTACTTTTCAAGATAAGTAATAAAGTGATTGATTCTTCCTTTGTAACCACAATATGCAGACTGCCAGCAAAAGAACTGGCTGAGAAAATCACCCTGCATGCTCACACTCTGATAATTATAACAAGTTACTTAGATGTAAATGTATGTGGGTTGTTGGGATGATTTTGTCTTCATCATGTAAACAGAAATGAAAAATATGTTCTTACTTGTATTCATTATAATCATTCACTTGAAAAATAGAATGTAACCACATTGTAATTTCCATATTGTCTGAAAGATTCTATTGGGGTATATAAGCTGTAGATGAAAAACAAAGAGTCAGAATATAGAAGAAAAATAAAGAAAATGTCCGAAGGAAGCCATCAAGAGAATGTGTGAGTATCTTTCCCCTTACTCTCTCCTACAAAAAAAGTCTTAGTACACTGACCCTGTGGATTCCCTTTGAGCCCTGCATGGTGAAGGCTGGCCCTCCCAGCAGCAGAACCATAAGAAGAGGAAACCCAGACAGCTTGTCACCCCAAAGTCCCAGGCATCTCCTGCTGCTGCTCTCAAACAGTCCTTTATGGCCGGTCCACGTGGTAGGGTAGAGGGACAAGAGCTCTCTTGTCCGCTCTCTGCAAAGGCAGGGATGACACATCCACAGAGTCTGAGAGAACAATGCTGGGCAACCGTCGTAAACAACATGAGATACTGAAATGATGCGCTCACAAAACCTCTCTTTGTAAAATCAACATGCACAAATAAAAACTTTAAGGAATGATGCATCCAAGTGAGCTTTTGAGATCTACCATCTCCCACCAGAAAGCTGCGGCTTTCAAAGCACTGTTTAGAGACATCCAGCACAGCTTCTGATAGGCCATGGGTCGGAGTGGGCAGAATGTATTATTTACACCTGAAATTGAGACCCACAGGTGACTGAGCCCATGGTCTCTTGTTACCTCTAAGTGCAAGCCTTGCATGTGTTAGTGCTGGTCATTTAGTGAGCAGGTTCTTGGGAGGAGGAGGAGGGAGTGGCAAGACAAGGCCCAATCCTCTGGGTTCCCTCCTTTCCCCTCCTCTCACTCTGCCAGGCTAGTGTCCTTGGAGTGGCTGTGTGCACCGCAAATAAGCAGAAAATGCAGCTTGGTGAATAAAAATAACATTGTGGTAGAAAGACCATTTTCTGTGGTTCATCTTGTTGAGTAAAATTGGGAAGAAAAGAGTTAATCAAGAGCTGTTTAGAAATGTATTTAAGTGCCTTTTTAAAGCAAAAATATTGTTCTTATTAATTACTATAATAACTGTGTCATTCATGATTATTAGTGACATATTAACTCATTTCCTTCCCACCACGCTCCTGTAAGGCAAATGACATTAGCAGATGACAGAAATAGTGCACAGAGAGGTCAAAGCATTGAACCAGGGAAAACAGCATCATAGCAATGTGGAATGAATCCTGTAATACTTTATCAGCTGATGTGGTAGTGATTTCTTTCTAATCTGTTGCTTTCATTGGTTAATTAATAAAGAAACTGCCTTGGCCCATTTGATAGGCCAACCCTTAGGTGGGTGGAGTAAACAGAACATGTTCTCTGAAAAATGGATTCCAGTGTCAGACGATTGTGGGAAACCCTGCACCCCTCATGCCATTCTTCAGTATTCACAATTCACCATCAAGGCTCTGAGAAAGTCTGCAGTGTGAAGAGTTGGCTCGGGCTGGGAGATGTTGGATCAGAAAGGAGAGTGCTCACTGAGCAAGCATGAGGTTCTGAGTTCAGATCCCCAGTACCAAGCACTGACAACATATCTATGATCTCAGTACTGACGAGAGCAGAGGCAGGAGAATGCTGGGAGAAAGAAGCTGAGTCAGGTGGTCGCCATGATTCTCCCATTCCAGACAGACGCAGGTTAAGATCTTTCCTGGTAAGCCAGCTCATGGTGCTACACAGATTATTAGAAATGGGTTAGATCAATATGTAAGAGCTAGCCAATAGGAGGCTGAAACTAATGGGCCAAACAGTGTTTAAAAGAATACAGTTTCTGACACTTCCTGATCAACCTACAGGGCTACACTGCCCGGTACCTCCTCTCTCTTCCTATCCCATCCAGCTTACATCCAGATCCCCCCACCCTCTGTTTCTCTCCCCCCTCCCTTCCCTGGTGGCAGAGCGCCTAGTGCTCAGCCTGCTTGGGCGCTGGGTCCTAACCCCAAGCGTAGGGTAAAGGGGAGCTCGGGGGCTTCTTTGTCCCCATAGCCCGCCTGCAGCAAGCAGGGTGGGCCCTTTGTCTGCGAGCGAACCAAGCAGCACGGAGTTTCGATCAGGGCACCTAGTGAGACATCATTGTGGTGAGTGAGTGCTGTGGCACCCGGGAACAGCCCGCCTACACTTCCTGATCAACCTACAGGGCTACACTGCCCGGTTCCTCCTCTCTCTTCCTATCCCATCCAGCTTACATCCAGATCCCCCCACCCTCTGTTTCTCTCCCCCCTCCCTTTCCTGGTGGCAGAGCGCCTAGTGCTCAGCCTGCTTGGGCGCTGGGTCCTAACCCCAAGCGTAGGGTAAAGGGGAGCTCGGGGGCTTCTTTGTCCCCATAGCCCGCCTGCAGCAAGCAGGGTGGGCCCTTTGTCTGCGAGCGAACCAAGCAGCACGGAGTTTCGATCAGGGCACCTAGTGAGACATCATTGTGGTGAGTGAGTGCTGTGGCACCCGGGAACAGCCCGCCTACACTTCCTGATCAACCTACAGGGCTACACTGCCCGGTACCTCCTCTCTCTTCCTATCCCATCCAGCTTACATCCAGATCCCCCCACCCTCTGTTTCTCTCCCCCCTCCCTTCCCTGGTGGCAGAGCGCCTAGTGCTCAGCCTGCTTGGGCGCTGGGTCCTAACCCCAAGCGTAGGGTAAAGGGGAGCTCGGGGGCTTCTTTGTCCCCATAGCCCGCCTACAGCAAGCAGGGTGGGCCCTTTGTCTGCGAGCGAACCAAGCAGCACGGAGTTTCGATCAGGGCACCTAGTGAGACATCATTGTGGTGAGTGAGTGCTGTGGCACCCGGGAACAGCCCGCCTACACTTCCTGATCAACCTACAGGGCTACACTGCCCGGTTCCTCCTCTCTCTTCCTATCCCATCCAGCTTACATCCAGATCCCCCTACCCTCTGTCTCCCTCCATCCCTCCCTTCTTGGGGCAGAGTGCCTCCCTGTTCAGCCTGCCTGGGCGCTGGGACTGAACCCGAAGGTGAGTGCAAAGGGGAAGGTGGTAGCTCCTTTGTCTCCATAACCTGCCTGCAGCAAGCAGGGTGGGCCTTTGTTTGCAAGCTAACCAAGCAGCAAGGAGATCGGAACTGGACTCCAGGAGAAACATCACGGGGGAGTGACATCACTTGGAAGGTACATCAGTTGGCAAGAAGACCTGATCCTGTAAAAGAAGATCCATAGGAGAATATTGGAAGGAAGAGATGGGGAGACGCCAATGCAAGAATTCACCCAACAATCTGAAAAACAACACGAATCCACCAGAAGCCAGCGACCTCACAACAGGAGGACATGAACACCTTAATCATGAAGAAGGAGAAAAAACTGACTTCATGACAGTGATTGACACCCTTAAACAGCATATAAAAAACGCCCTTATAGAAATGGATGAGAAGTATGACAGAAAGTTCGAGGAATTGAGTAAATCAGTGAATGATACCCTAGGAAAGCAAGGAAAAACAATCAAGCAGATAATGGAAACAGTTCATGATTTGAAAAATGAAATGGAGGCAAAGAAGAAAACACAAACAGAGGGCCGGCTGGACATGGAAAATCTAGGTAAACGAATAGAGACTACAGAAACAAGCATAACCAGCAGAATACAAGAGATAGAAGAAAGAATCTCAGAGTCTGAGGATAACATAGAGAAAATAAACGCACTGATCAAAGAAAACAGCAAGTCCAACAAACTCTCATCACAAAACATTCAGGAAATATGGGACACAATAAAAAGACCAAACCTAAGAATTATTGGAGTAGAAGAAGGAGAAGAAGTGCAGCTCAACGGTCCAGAAAATATACTTAACAAAATTATAGAAGAAAACTTTCCCAACCTGAAGAAGGATGTACCTATGAAGGTTCAAGAGGCATACAGAACCCCAAATAGGCTGGATCAAAAAAAAAATCCCCTCGCCATATAATAATCAAAACACAAAATATACAGAATAAAGAAAGAATATTAAGAGCCGCAAAGGAAAAAGGCCAACTTACTTATAAAGGTAAACCTATTAGACTTACACCTGACTTCTCTATGGAAACCATGAAAGCCAGAAGGTCCTGGATAGATGTACTGCAAAAACTAAGAGACCATGGATGCAAGCCCAGACTACTATATCCAGCCAAGCTTTCGTTCACCATAAATGGAGAAAACAAAATTTTCCAGGATAAAAACAAATTTAAGCAATACGTAGCCACAAATCCAGCCTTACAGAAAATAATAGAAGGAAAATCACTAACCAAGGAGTCCAACAGAGACCTCAATAACTCAGACATCTAGAGACCCTTCACCAGCGCAACTCAAAGAAGGGAAACACACAAACCCTACTACTTAAAAAGTGACCGGAGTTAACAACCACTGGTCATTAATATCACTTAACGTCAATGGACTCAACTCACCTATAAAAAGGCACAGGCTAAGAGACTGGATACGAAAACAGGATCCAACATTCTGCTGTCTACAAGAAACACACCTCAACCACAAAGACAGGCACCTACTCAGAGTAAAGGGCTGGGAAAAGGCTTATCAAGCAAATGGACCTAAGAAACAAGCAGGTGTGGCCATACTAATTTCTAACAAAGCTGACTTCAAACTTAAATCAATCAAAAGAGATGGAGAGGGACATTTTATACTCATAACAGGAAAAATTCATCAGGAAGAAATCTCAATCCTGAATATCTATGCCCCTAATATAAAAGCACCCACGTATGTAAAAGAAACATTGCTAAAATTCAAGGCAGCCATCAAACCGCACACACTAATAGTAGGAGACTTCAACACTCCTCTTTCACCAATGGACAGGTCAATCAGACAGAAACCTAACAGAGAAATTAGAGAATTAATGGAGGTAATGAAGCAAATGGACTTAACAGACATCTATAGAACATTCCACCCAAATAGGAAAGAATATACCTTTTTCTCTGCAGCTCATGGAACCTTCTCGAAAATTGACCACATACTTGGTAACAAAGCTAACTTACACAGCTACAAAAAAATATTACTAACCACCTGTGTCTTATCAGACCACCATGGATTAAAGTTAGAATTCAACAACAATGCTACCCCCAGAAAGCCTACAAACTCATGGAAACTGAACAGTCAACTACTGAACCATACCTGGATTAAGGAGGAAATAAAGAAAGAAATTAAAGTCTTCCTTGAATTCAATGAAAATAAAGAAACAACATACTCGAACTTATGGGACACTATGAAAGCAGTCCTGAGAGGAAAGTTCATAGCACTAAGTGCCCACTTAAAGAAAACAGAGAAAGCACATATTGGAGACTTAACAGCCCACCTGAAAGCTCTAGAAAAAAAAGAAGCAGACTCACCTAGGAGGAGTAGAAGACTGGAAATAATCAAACTGAGGGCTGAAATCAACAAAATAGAAACACAAAAAACAATCCAAAGAATCAATGAATCAAGAAGCTGGTTCCTGGAAAAAATCAACAAGATTGACAAACCCCTATCCAAACTAATCAAACGGCAGAGAGAAAATTTGCAAATTAATAAGATCAGAAATGAAAGGGGGGTCATAACCACAAACACAGAGGAAATTCAGAGAGTCATTAGATCTTACTACAAAAGCTTGTATGCCACTAAACTGGAAAATGTAAAAGAAATGGACACTTTCTTAGATAAATACGATTTACCAAAATTAAATCAGGACCAGGTGAACAAGCTAAACAGACCTGTCAGTCGCGAAGAACTAGAAGCTGTTATCAAAAACCTCCCTACCAAAAAAAGCCCAGGGCCAGATGGTTTCAATGCGGAATTCTACCAGAACTTCCAAGAAGACCTAATACCTATACTCCTCAATGTATTCCACAATATAGAAACAGAAGGGTCATTACCAAATTCCTTTTATGAAGCTACAGTTACTCTGATACCAAAACCACACAAAGACTCAACCAGGAAAGAGAATTACAGGCCGATCTCACTCATGAATATCGACGCAAAAATCCTCAACAAAATACTGGCAAACCGAATCCAAGAACACATCCGAAAAATTATCCATTATGATCAAGTAGGCTTCATTCCTGAGATGCAGGGCTGGTTCAACATACGAAAATCTATCAATGTAATCCATCATATAAATAAACTGAAAGAAAAAAACCATATGATCATTTCATTAGATGCTGAAAAAGCATTTGACAAAATTCAACATCCATTTATGTTAAAAGTCTTGGAGAGATTAGGGATACAAGGGTCATACCTAAATATAATAAAAGCTATATACAGCAAGCCGACAGCTAACATCAAATTAAATGGAGAGAAACTCAAAGCCATCCCGCTTAACTCAGGAACACGACAAGGCTGCCCACTTTCGCCATACCTCTTCAATATAGTGCTGGAAGTTCTAGCAATAGCAATAAGACAGCATAATGGGATCAAGGGGATTCGAATTGGAAATGAAGAAGTTAAACTTTCGTTATTCGCAGATGATATGATAGTGTACATAAGCGACCCCCAAAATTCCACCAAAGAACTTTTACAGCTGATAAACAGCTTTAGTAATGTGGCAGGATACAAGATCAACTCCAAAAAATCAGTCGCCCTCCTATACTCAAAGGATATGGAAGCAGAGAGGGAAATCAGAGAAGCTTCTCCATTCACGATAGCCACAAAATATCTTGGGGTAAATCTAACCAAGGAAGTGAAAGATCTATTTGACAAGAACTTTAAGGCATTGAAGAAAGAAATTGAAGAGGATACCAAAAAATGGATGGACATCCCTTGCTCTTGGATTGGGAGGATCAACATAGTAAAAATGGCAATTCTACCAAAGGCAATTTATAGATTCAATGCAATCCCCATCAAGATCCCATCAAAATTCTTCACAGATCTGGAGAGGACAATAATCAACTTTATATGGAAAAACAAAAAACCCAGGATAGCCAAAACAATCCTATACAATAAAGGATCTTCTGGAGGCATTACCATCCCTGACTTCAAACTCTATTACAGAGCTACAGTAATGAAAACAGGGTGGTACTGGCATAAAAACAGAGAAGTCGACCAATGGAATC
This sequence comes from Microtus pennsylvanicus, assembly GCF_037038515.1. Lineage (NCBI taxonomy): Eukaryota > Metazoa > Chordata > Mammalia > Rodentia > Cricetidae > Microtus > Microtus pennsylvanicus. The sequence goes on along the minus strand of NC_134579.1, from coordinate 35,096,916 downwards.
GTATAGAAGACCCGGACTTTATCCCACAAACCTATGAACACCTCATTTTCGATAAAGGAGCTAAAAGTTTACATTGGAAGAAAGAAAGCATCTTCAACAAATGGTGCTGGCACAACTGGATGTCAACCTGTAGAAGAATGAAAATAGACCCATATCTATCACCGTGCACAAAACTCAAGTCCAAATGGATTAAAGACCTCAATATCAGCCCGAAAACACTGAATCTGATAGAAGAGAAAGTGGGCAATACCCTACAACAGATGGGCACAGGCGATCGCTTCTTAGGTATAACCCCAGAAGCACAGACATTAAGGGCAACATTGAATAAATGGGACCTACTAAAACTGAGAAGCTTCTGTAAAGCAAAGGACACTGTCACTAAGACACAAAGGCAACCTACTGACTGGGAGAAGATCTTCACCAACCCCGCAACAGACAAAGGTCTGATCTCCAAAATATATAGAGAACTCAAGAAACTAGACTTTAAAATGCTAATTAACCCAATTAAAAAATGGGGCGCTGAACTGAACAGAGAATTCTCAACAGAAGAAGTTCAAATGGCCAAAAGACACTTAAGGTCATGCTCAACCTCCTTAGCGATCAGGGAAATGCAAATCAAAACAACTTTGAGATATCATCTTACACCTGTAAGATTGGCTAAAGTCAAAAACACCAAGGATAGCCTTTGCTGGAGAGGCTGTGGAGGAAGGGGTACCCTCATCCATTGCTGGTGGGAATGCAATCTTGTGCAACCACTGTGGAAGTCAGTGTTTCGGTTTCTCCAGAAATTCGGGATCAACCTACCCCTGGACCCAGCAATACCACTCTTGGGAATTTACCCAAGAGATGCTCTATCACATGTCAAAAGCATTTGTTCAACTATGTTCATAGCAGTATTATTTGTAATAGCCAGAACCTGGAAACAACCTAGATGCCCTTCAATGGAAGAATGGATGAAGAAAGTATGGAATATATACACACTAGAGTACTACGCTGCGGTAAAAAACAATGACTTCTCGAATTTTGCATGCAAATGGATGGAAATAGAAAACACTATCCTGAGTGAGGTATCCCAGGCCCAAAAAGACGAACATGGGATGTACTCACTCATAATTGGTTTCTAGCCATAAATAGGGTTCACGGAGTCTACAATAGGCGAATCTAAAGAAGCTAAGTAAGAAGGTGAACCCAAGGAAAAACATATAGTTATCCTCTTGGATAAGGGAAGTAGACAAAATTGCCGGGGGGGAAAGTGGGATCTTGGGGGTGGGGTGGGATGGGGGTTAGGGGAGATGGGGAGAGAAAAGGTAGAAGGGTAGGAGGGTGGACTTGGGGAAACAGGAGGATCGGGATAAAGGAAGGTTGGATAGGGGAGCACGGAACCACAATTCTTAGTTAAGGGACCCACTTTAGGGTGGGCAGGAGACTTGACCCTAGAGGGGCTCCCAGGTGCCCAAGCTGAGGTCCCCAGTTAGTTCCCTGGGCAGCTGAGGATAGGGAACCTGAAATGACCCTACCCTAGAGCAATACTGACGAATATATTGCATATCATCCTAGAACTTGCATCTGGCAATGGATGGAGATAGAGACAGAGACCCACACTGGAGCACTAGACTGAGCTCCCAAGGTCCCAATGAGGAGCAGAAGGAGTGAGAACATGAGCAAAGATGTCGGGACCACGAGGAGTGCACCCACCCACTGAGACAGTGGAGATGATCTACTGGGAGCTCACCAAGGCCAGCTGGACTGTTACCAGAAAAAGCATGGGATAAAACTGGACTCTCTGAACATGGCGAACAATGAGGGCTGATGAGACGCCAAGGACAATGGCACGCGGTTTTGATCCTACGCAATGTGCTGGCTTGGTGGGAGCCTAGCCAGTCTGGATGTTCACCTTCCTAGATATGGATGGAGGGGGGAGGACCTAGGACGTACCACAGGGCAGGGAACCCTGACAGCTCTTTGGACTGGAAAGGGAGGGGGAGAGGAGTGGGGGGAAGGGGAGAGGGGTGGGAGGAGGGGGAGAAGAGTGGGAGGAGGGGGAGAAGAGTGGGAGGAGGGGGAGGGTAATGGGAGGCTGGTGGGAGGAGGTGGAAATTTGTTTTTTTTTTTCTTTTCTTTATCCTCCTTTTATCAATAAAAAAAAATCAAAAAAAAAAAAAAACCTTAGGGGCAATAAAATGTCTCCCTCTATAGAAACGACTGTCTGAGATGAAGTTAACATTAAAAAAAAAAAAAAAAAACAATAAAAAAAAAAAAAAAAGAATACAGTTTCTGTGTAATTATTTCAGGTAAAGCTAGCCGGATGGCAAGACACAGCCCGCTGCCGCTCCTTCAACAATCAGCAAACCTAATTCCTCCTTAGCTTTCTTTTAAAGATTTATTTTTACCTTGTGAGTACCAGTGTTTGGCCTGCATGTGTGTTTTGTGCACGGTATACATGTGGGAGCCTGCCGATACCAGAAATGGGAGTCAGGTCCCCTGGAATTGGAGTTACAGTCAGTTATGAGATACCTTGTGAGTTCTGGAAACTGAACCTAGCTCTTGTAAGATCGTTAAATGTTCTGAACCACTGAGCCATCTCTCCAGGACCCTTTCTAACTTTTTATAATAATAAATGAGTCTGAAGTCTCCAGGGACAGAAGAGAAATCTGCCTGGGGCAGTTGGGTGGTGGAGGATAACAGCATAGATTCATTTCAGAGGGAAAGAACCCTAAAGCCATAATTAACTGCTAAGCCAGAAGGCAGATGAGACACCATTAAAAACAGAGACAAGGAACTAATTACCCTACTTTCATCTAAGGTAAAAGATCAAGAAATAGAATAAGTAAGAAAATGATCATGAGCGAGTAGGGAGAAAATGAAAATGGAAGGTGAAGGCTGAAGACATTTGACATCCTCCTACAGGTCAGGGGATGCCCCATTCCAGTTCCAGGGCTGCCCAAGGCTCTACTGCTTTCACAGACTCTCAGCAAGACCTTAAAGTCTAGCCTAGTGTGAATGCGTTATGACAATATTCACAGTGGTCTAGCCGCCAGGTGTTAAAACTACAGTCAGCAAAAAGTGCAAAACAAGGGGACTGGAAAGATGGCTCACTGACTAAGGGCACTTACTGATCTTGTCAAGACCAGAGTTTAGTTCTCAGGACTCCAATGTTGGCTTACAGCCATCTATAATTCCAGCCCAGCAATCCACTCTCTTCCTCTGGCCTCCTTACGCACCAGGCATACATGTGGTGCATAAACATATATTCAGGCAAAGCACATGTACACGTAAAAATGCAATTTTAATGCAAAACAACACACAGGTTTTGTGTCCTGACAACCAATAGAGAATCTACAGTTTTGAGGAGCAAGAGAGACAGAGAGTTGTATGTGCTCATGTGTGTGCACAGACTGTCTGGTACAAGTGCTCACGTGAGCACATACATGTGGAAGCCACAAGCAGCACAAGGTGTCTACTCTACAGCTCTCCACCACGTACATCTAAAATGGTGAAGAAAACCGGGGTCTCTCACTGTACCAGAGCTCACTGACTGGCTAAACTGGATGGCCAAGGAGCCGGGAATCCTCCTGCCTCTGCTCTCGTCAGTACTGAGATCATAGATATGTTGTCAGTGCTTGGTACTGGGGATCTGAACTCAGAACCTCATATGCTTGCTCAGTGAGCACTCTCCTTTCTGATCCAACATCTCCCAGCCTGAGCCAACTGTTCACACTGCAGACTTTCTCAGAGCCTTGATGGTGAATTGCGAATACTGAAGAACGGCATGAGGGGTGCAGGATTTCCCACAATCGTCTGACACTGGAATCCATTTTTCAGAGAACATGTTGTATAGACATGTTGAGGATTCCACTTTGGGTAAAGGTTGTTCTAAAAACAAAGCCAACCTAGAAAATAACCACATAAATATGTGTGGTACCTATTTCTGCGATTATCTGAGACTCTTCCTTGGGCAATTTGACCCTCCAAGTTTATGAACGTAGGTGAGAGAGAGGCACCTGGTCATGGCCTAGGGAAGCTGAGAAGTGAGAATCTGATACAGTTGACTTTTTCATACCTATGGAAGCAGACCACACTGTCCCTAAATCTAGGGGACAGTGTTATACTTAGAAATAAATGTGTTTTTCAGAAGGCAGTTATTGTATTATGTTCTGCTGGGCCCAAACCCCTGTATCCCAAAGGAGGACAGCATGCCATACTGTCAGGAAGCTCAGGAATGGTGGCTTTGGAGCCTAACCAAGAGGCTACAAGAGTCACTGTGCAGGCCTATCATGGTGACCCCGATGGTGAGATATAAATCAATAGGACAAGTATGCTTTTGAGTAGGGTAAGCTGGAGAGGGCTGTGTCCTCCTGGATGGAACAGTCTGTTCACTGACTCATGGGGAAGTAGCTCAGTTCACAGAATGCTTGTCTAAAACATGCAAAGCTCTGGGTTCCATCCCCTATACACTGTAGACAAGGGTGGTGAGCACTCATATGATCCTAGCACTTGGGACGTGGAGGCTGGAGGATCAAGAGTTCAAGGTCATCTTCAGCTGCAGAGAAAGCTCAATGCCAGCCTGGGACACAGGAGACCCCATCTCAAAAAGCAAGGAGTGAGTGCAGAGATTAAGGATTATAGCAAGATCAAGTCTGTTATATTATCCAGCTTTTCTTACATTTATATTTCTCCACACCACATAATGCCCAGCATTGCCTGGGAACTCTACAAAGTCATACCCTATCGCCAACCTACTTTCTCAGCAGATGCAGCCCTTGGTCCACTTCTTATAGTACTATGAGATGAATGAACTCTTGTGCCTTCTAGGTTATTTAGTCTGTGCCATTTGGTTTTATCAAAAGAAAACCAAAAAGACAAGGACAAATTCCAACTCCACTCCTTTCGATAGACCCAGATCCTCATTAACACACTGGCTTAGGTGGGAAGATGCAGGGCCACCCTCTCAGGTTGTGCCATGGAGGCAGCGTGTGCTCAGCTCCCTCCCTCGAGACACATGTCTCCTGCTGATAGCATCTCCTTGGAACCGCAATCCTGGCACAGTGGATTCATATCCATGTGGAACCTTTGACCCATTCCAAGTCAAAGATGTCAGGGAGAGTCTGAGAAGCAGAGAACACAGATGCACCAAGGTCCTTCCTCCAAGTTGTATTCAGACCTCCATACTGACTTTTCTAGGGATGCAGGACCATTATCCACATGACAACTAGGACCAAAGCCTTGAGTCCATCTCATCTTTCATAAACTCTGGCCATTTCTTCCTTAACGTCTCTTTTCTTAGAGCAACTAAGAGGTCTTCCCAATGGCTAGTGGGCTCTCTGCAGCATCCCTGGGTGGCCTCCCGCATGAGCTCCCCTATCAGCGCTATATTAATGAAATCAAGCCCTTACATAGAAACCATGACTACTCTAGCCAGAAATGCATGCACTTAAGAGGTCTCAAATTGTCCCCAACCTCATTTCTTTCCACCACAGTTCAGTCTCTGTTGCCAGTGATGGTCACCATCCGCCATCACAAGACCCTGGCATCATTTGTCCCCTGGCTTTCTCACCACTTCCTTCACCATATTACTAGAAAACTCCTAGTCATTCCCACAACCCCAACACATGCTACCTTATGTGCCCTGACTCAGTTAGTGACTTTGTCCTTGGGGCATGTTTGTTCCTGGCCCTGCAGCAGCATGGATCATGTGGCACCATTAGGGCTACTCAGACCACATGCCTGTACCCTACTCAGGGTCAGGGACTTCATGTCACCAATTTCCCCCACTTATATGATACTACCGTGTCATTGTTAAATAGTGAAGTGGGACAAGCTAAGTGTGGTGGTTTGAAGAATAATGGCCCCCATAGGCTCATATAATTGAAGCCTTTGTCATTAGGGAGTGGCACTACTTGAAAAGGAATAGGACCTATGGCCTATTTGAAGGAAGTGTATATCACAGGGGGTAGGCGTTTGGGTTTCAGAAGCTCAAGCCAGGCCCAGTGTGTGTGTGTGTGTGTGTGTGTGTGTGTGTGTGTGTTCCTGCTTGTAGAACTCTCAGCTACTTCTCCACCATATCTGCCTGCATGTAGCCATGTTCCCTGCCTTGAAACCTCAGAGACTATAAACAATTCCCCAAACTTATGCTTTCCTCTATGAGAGTTGCCATGGTCATGGTGTCACGTCACTGACTAAGACTTAGGAAATCCCTAAGATGCCACCCTCCCCAGGCAGGCTGGGGCGGGGAGGGAGGGGATGGAGGCAATAAGTAGCTCCCCTTCTGCTGGATTTCATTTTGTGCCACCCCCAGTGCTAGTATCTGTCTGCCCTCCCCCATCTCTTGCTAAGACATGGCAGAGCCATGTGTGGAAGGGAAATGGCATGTACACAGGACATCTGCAGTGAGGACAGGAGAGTTTCAGTTGAAGGTGGTGGCCACAGACAGTACTGCCAGCCCAGCTGCCCTCAGACACAGAAATTTCCATCAGAGGAAGGGCAGCTGGCTGGAAGCCCAGGGAAAGATTGATAGAGACCAGATTTGGAGTGGTGGTGACAGAAGCAAGACATCTGATGTAACATGAGGGCCTGCTCATTGGGGTTTCTGTCCTGCCCAGTTCCCACAGCCAGTAAATCCCAAAGAGAATACACAGAAGTCTACATTAATCCTAAACTGATTGGCCCATTAGCCCAGGCTTCGTATTAGCTCTTATAACTTATATTAACCCATTATTTTTATCTATGTTAGCCACATGACTCAGTACCTTTTTCAGCGGGGTGGGTCACATCTTCCTTCTTCGGTGGTTTGAGTAGGACTGCTAAAAGAGCTTCTTTCTTCACAGAATATTCCTATCGTCACTGCCCTACCTCTACTTCCTGCCTGGTTTTCCCACCTCTACTTCCTGCCTGGCTACTGGCCAATCAGCGTTTTTAAAATATAATTGACAGAATATAGAATTGTCCTGCACCAATCTGATGCCAAATAGAACATTATCCAGATTTGGGGTGGCATTTTCATCCATCTGACTGTTGACTTCACACCTAGACATGGTGAAAACCTTGGAAATGTGGTGACCATCTAAGCTACTATTTCTTGTTTATCTGTTGGAAAATAAGTACAATGAATATTCACCATCCAACTTCCATGGGGGCTTCACAAAAACATGCTAATATTCACTTGCTAGGTCCAAGTCCAGACAGAATCAAAAACATGATATTTTCATGCATTCCTGTGGGTAACTGTTGACAACCACCAAGGAATTCCCCTAAGTGTAACAATAAACTCTGTCATACAGCTGATGAAGAAAATTCTGGAATGAGTTAAACTGCTAGGCTTAATTCATTAACCTCAGAAAACGTAAAAAAAAAAAAAAACCAAACAAACAAACAAAAAAAAAAACAGGCAAGTAGGACTGCCCTGTAGACAGGGAAGGCAAAACCATCCACCCTGGCCTCAGAATGGGAATGAGAACTGACGCTTTCCACAGTAAAGCCTGCAACTCACTAAGTAGACCAGGCTAGCCTTGAACTCTCAGAGGCTCCTAACACAGCCTCCCTAGTGCTGGAATTCCACCACACCCAGCTCAAGTCAAAAGATTTAATCTTATGGAAGCCACTATAAATAGGAGGCACTGCTCTTATTTTGAAAGAAAGTGGTTCAAGTGTCTGCAGCCCAGGTTCTTACGTTCACTAAGCCCACACTATCAGTCTCCTGAAAGATACGTATTCACAGATGGTAAGAGCTGCTTGGCCATGCCCACATCCTCTCACTGGTAAGGATTGGTCAACAATTTACTCTGCCCAGCTCTTCTGACCGTGCCCCACAGGACAAGCCAGGAGCAAACTATCCATGTATATATTTATACATGACCTACCTCAAGACTTCCTAAAACCACTGGGATGGGGAACAGAGTTACTGGGTTACTCTGAGTCACCCTTTGCCCTACCTCAGCTTACCTGCCCCCCTTTGACTCCAAACACAGGTTTAAAGTGCCTGCTCCAAACCCTACCTGGTTTTTGCACCTTAATTGGTGCTGGTTAGCATTATGTCAATTTGGCCCAAGCTAGAGGTGTTTGGGAAGAGGAAATCTCAACTGAGAAAATGGCCTACCAGATTAATTGATGTGAGAGGGCCTAGCTCAGTGTGGGTGGTGCCAACTCTGGGTAGGTGGTCCTGAGTTGTAAAAGAAAGCAAATTCAACAACCCATGAGGAGCAAGCCAATAAGCAGTGTTCTGCTCAGTCCCGTCCCGTCTTCCCTCCGAGAAGGACTTATGAGCTGAAAGGTGAAATAAACCCTTTCCTTTCCAAGTTCATTTGGTCATGGTGTCTTATCACAGCAATAGAAACCCTAAGACACCAGGCATTCCACCAAACCAATTGTACACAGTAAGTCAGAGACCCCCTACATCATAAGCACAAACCTCAACTCTTCAATGATCTCTTTGCCCAACACATCCTACTAAAGTGATTCAAAAGCAGAGCCGAACACTAAGATAAAAATGCACGGCGTATGTTGGGCTCTTTAAGGAAGAGAGCTCTCATGCCAGAAGGTAAGCACACACCGGGAGAAAGAGTAGTGTGTCCCACAGCACTTCTGAGAGTGAGAGTGTGACCAGGAAGGCAGGACCACAGAACCTCATGTTAGTTCCCACCCAGGAGGCCAGCTGAGGAAAACACAGGCATACACAGGATAACCAGCTCCCCTCCCCATGGGCTTTATCCTGCCTCTTGTAGACACACTGACAACCCACCCTGCATGCCCTCTGGACCATGAAGGTTCATGTTTCCTCTCCATTGCTGTAGCCAGCCCAGCATGAGTCTGATTTATGTGTGGCCACACCATGCCTTACTCAGCCTTGGGGCTTCCCAGGCTGGCTTACAGCCTTGGGGCTTCCCAGGCTGGTGCAGAGGTCAGCTGAGCCAGGATCTACCCCCTTTTCACAAAGGGAGTGGGGAGAAAGTCACAGAGACTAATGTACTGCCTGGGCAGGGGATGCAGAACCTGAAATACAGTTGCAAGGAAGTGAGTGTGTCTGCCTGGCAACTGAAGTATCAGACTCATGAATTCCCAACCCTGAAGACAAGAAATCTGAGAGCAAGATGTCAACAGGGATGGTTCCTCTTGGGGCCTCTGGTTAAAGGTAAACTGAGGCACAGTGGAAAGTCCAAGGGTGTGTTTGCACAAATAGTGATAGTCGCAATTGTTTGAAGTTCTGTGGAGGGGCACAGTTGGAGCTACCTGATCTCATGGGTGACTTGAACTTTGATATGTCTTCAAACTCAGTAAACGCCTGCAATAACGAAAAAAGAAAACTCAAGATGTTTATAGCCAATCAGAAACCATCAAAAAACTCATACAACCTGGGACTCTCCAGAAAGAAGGGCAAAGAGAGGCTATAGAATCTTAACCAGTCTAACATTTCATTTCCTTCACTTAGGTACTGCTCTGTGACATACAGATTTCATATCAAAGTTAGAGAGGGAAAAAAGCACTTTGGGAGCTGCATGTCTTAGCTAGGGTTACTATTGCTGTGATGAAACACCATGGCCAGAAGACGCTTAGAGAGGAAAAGGTTTGTTTCACTCACATGTCCGTATAACTGTTCATCATCAAAGCAGCAATGTCAGCAACTCAAGTGGGGCCATGGAGGGACACTACTTACTAGCTTGCTCATTATGGCTTGCTCAGCCTATTTTCCTATGGAACTCAGGACTGCAAGCCCAAGGATGGGCCTCTTCCATCATTCATCAATTTAAAAAATGCCCTACATGTTTTTCTACCTGGAGGAATTTTCCCAAATGAGGATCCTTCTCTGAGAGCTAGCTTGTGTCAAACTGACATAAAATTAGCCCTACACTACATCTGTTGTCTTTCTCTGGCCACAAGAAGAAAGTTTTAAGAGAAAAAAACAAGTAGTGATATAGTCATGATTTACTAGGAGAGAAGGGCTGCCTACCACTAAAGGTCAGGGTGCATCATCATGTAGACAGAGACCAGAGAGTTCAGGGACAAATGAGGCTCACTGTAGCCTGAGGCTTTACTGTGTCCCATCCGGGCCATCAGGACGGACAGTTGTTTACTGACAAGGACACAACAGTACCTCACAAGTTGTCACCCTGTGAGTGAAGAAGTACAGGAAATCTTTACACATTAGAAAAAGGCATGAAATAAGGAAAGGGGCAGGACTCCATCAATACTTCCTATCTATGGCTTCCACATACTCAGATCCAGCCAACTTGAATTGCACTGTTCTGAATAAGCAGACCATTTTCTTGTCAATCCATAAACCATACGGTGCAGTGTCTATTTGCATTGGACTAGCTGTGCAAACTCAGAGATGGCTGAGCACGTGGAAGGATGTGTGTGGGATTTATTCAAATATCGTATCCTCTCCTGACAGAGACTTGAGCATGCATGGATAATAGTTCCTGCAGGGATCCTGGAGCCCTTCTGGATCCCATTCAATCACTGCTAACCATGAGAACTTATTACCTTATGGCTCTGGAAGTCAGAAATCCATGTGCCCCCAGGGTCAAGACTCCCATCCTGTCCTTGTCAGCATGATAAGGTTAGCTTCCTATTACTTAGTACCAATTGCTGTGTGATGATGCTCTTGTACACTGCAAACATTCTTCACTCATTTAATAAGACACTGATTGGCCAGTAGCCAGGCAGGAAGTATAGTTAGGGTGACCAGACTAAGAGAATTCTGGGAAGAGGAAAGGCAGAGAGTCAGTCACCAGCCAGACACAGAGGAAGCAAGATGAGAATGCCTCAGTGAGAAGAGGTACCAAGCCATGTGGCTAAACATAGACAAGAATTAGGGGTTGATTTAAGTTGTAAGAGCTTGGAAATAATAGGCCTGAACTAATAGGCTAAACAGTTTAAAATTAATAAAAAAAAAAACCCTGTGTTTCTTTGGGACTGAATGACTACCAGATAGGGTGGGAAAGAAACTTCCATGTATAACCAGTGGTCTTTGTGTATTCTACCATTGCCTGGAGAGCCTACTGGGACTGCTAGGCTGGGATGGAAGCCATAAACCTGTGAGAAGAAACACATGCCCTTCTAGGATCCCTGAAGGAAGGCCCAGCTTCCTGTGTCCTGGTTGGCGGAAGCCATACTGTCACCCTGGGAACAGAGCATAAATGTTTTGCAAAAGGAGTTCCTTGGATGGCAAGACCCTTTGGAGAGTTCCATCCAATTGGCAAGGACCTGTGGAAACAGTACTGCAGACTCCTATGCTGATCCTAGGGACCTCATGGGCTTCAGGCCTTGGTAACTTCTGCTATGCTTATTCTTATGATAATACTTCGTTTTGAGTTATTAGCCACAATTGTGCCTGGGTTTACTGGAAACAAAAGCCCCTACAGAAAAAATTAAATTTCTCTGATCTGTTACAGAAACGGTTTCCGGTTGCCCCTGCCTGCCTTTGCAGCCATCCTGAGCAAGCATAAAGAACCCACTAAGGTTAATGATTATTGCTTATTCAATTCCAAAGAGGGATAAATATACTCTGAAGAACTTAACAACTTGGAAAACAGTTTCTTAAAAGATAACATTAAAAGCTTACAGGAACATATAAGGAAACAATACAGGACACAAAAGGTCAGATATTATTCTGGTGCCAGGACATGAACCCTTGAATATTTTCCCAATATATCAATAAAGGAATCTAAAACCCCCAGTTCCCTTAAGGAAAGCACATGCAGAAATTTTCAGGAAGAATAGAAATTTAGTCCCAACAGTTAAAAAGTTAGGTATTAATCATTCCAATTTTGAGAACTTATAAAGAATAGGATTACAACTGTTATCCTGATAATAAAGGTGACTTAGATTATTTAGTGCTGGTATATACCTGAAAATGATACCCTAGGCATCACAATACACTCAGCTGATTTCATATTGTTAAGAGCCAATCACAAGGCTTAAATTTCTTACTTTGTAATCGTTGTAATCGTGTATTTGCTGCGGGACAGGGCACAGTATGTGATGCACCTCGCTAGATACAAACATTTGTCTTGCATTGTAATGATATGGGGTAAAAGGTCGATGACGTCAAGGGAGTGGGAAAGAAGAGGAATTTAATCGAATAAATGTCAGTGATTCTTTAGTGATTAAAGAGAAAGGATGTGAAACTGCTCGAGCTTGAATGTATTAGAACTTGTATAAAGACGGCCTGAGATAGTAGGGGCAGTCAGTTTGAAAGACTAGCGGTGGATAGACTATTCTTCCCCGACTTCATACATCCGTCCTGCGGCACAAGAACCCCACCGGGACTCAGGAACCTGGTACCTCATAGAGGCTGTTGAGCTGGGGGCTCACAGCTCGCGGGTCGTTTTGTAACTCTGGTGGCAATCTTCATTGAGACTTTGCACTGGCTCTTAAGAGTGCTCAGTCAGCTGAGGTTCCAAGCTTGGTTGGTGTTATTTTTCCCTGGGGTTTGCCTTTGATCCCTGAAGGAAATCGCCTTCTGTTGTCCCTGTCGGGAAGCACTTCCCATCCTCAGGTACCATTATCTGCAAACTCTCGTTGACATGGGTGGAGAGCAAGTAGAAGAAAATCAGTCAGTTCCGGGGCTGGAGAGATTGCTCAGTGGTTAAGAGCACTTGCTGCACTTACAGAGGACGAAGGCTTAGTCCCATATGTCAGCACCCACATGGTGGAAACTCCAGTTCCACGGGGTCCGAGGCTGTCTTCTGACCTTATCAGGTTTCTGCACACATGTGGTACACAGACAAACACTCAAACAAAACGCCCATTGGAAAAAAAAAAGCTAATAAGTCTATTTTCAGAGTCCCCTGTTCTAGTTGCTGGATAGAGACTTTTAAGCACTTACATAAATTTTAAGCAAAATAGAAGAATTTCCAAAGGGGAAAATTAATAGTTCATTTTCCCATGTTTTGTAAGTAAAACATTCATGCTGAAACTGCAGCACTAGAAGGGGGGAAAGTTCAGCTAGAACTAATTGGATTTCTTTGGTCAGTTGTGCTTGAGGTTTTTGGATAAGAAGCAAGGCCACTGACTCACAGATGATGACATTTTAGAGAAAGGGGAGAGAGGGATTTTTAAGATATATTTTTAGTCGGGATGAAGCATTAAAAATTAGACATTGCTTTGATTTAATAACAGTGTGGAGAGAATGCTAGCATAAGATTCCTATTTATGTAACATGTAACTCACTTCCCTGGAGAACACCTCATCAGCCCGGGCTTGTTGGGTTTTTGCACCTGCTTTGCTGGTCTTACAGTAACATTGTTCTCATATGAGTTAAGATTATGAAAATGTATTCAACTAAATTGAATTTTAATAGCTGCCATTTCTATAAAAAGATACTGACTCTTGCAACTTTTTCTTTTCTATACTCAGTGAAGACAAAAATGTATTCTGATTTCTCTCGTCACTTTCTCTTGACAAGTGGGTTATTTATCATTTCCAAATGTTTGAGGATTGTTTAAAGATTCCTTCCTGGTACTGGTTCCTTGGGTTCCACGTTGGTCTAAGAATATAGGTTTCATCACTTTGATCATTTTTAAAGTGTTGGGACTTGTCCAATGGCACAGAATTTGGTTTATATTGGTCTGTCTTGTGCAAGCATTTGAAGCCAATGTACACACACACAGCTGGAGGGTGGGCTATCTTACCCTGCCAGCTACCTCAGACTGTTCATAATGCCAGTCAAACCCTCTGTACCCTTGCTGGCTTATTTGTTCAGGCACTTATTAGGAGAAGGATTCTGGCATGTCAGAGTATAATTACTTCTGGATACCTCCATGTCACTCCCTACCCCATCGCATTCGCTCTGTGGAAGATGTCGATCTCCTGGAATTACACATGGTTGTGAGCTGCCATGCGGGTGCAGAGAGTCAAGCCCAGGTCCTCTGGAAGAGCAGCAAGCACCCTTAATTGCTGAGCCATGTCTCCAATCCCTGGTAACAGATTCCTGAAGCTGGCCCATGATCTTATGTTAGTTCTGGAAATCTAGACTTTTCTCGCATTGTGTCCTGACATCCCTACTGAGCCCTATTTTCCCCACCTTTCATTTATTTAAGTAGTCAAAAAAATAGAGCGCATGCAGAGATGGGGAGAAATGACAACAACCTAATTATCAAAATGTTTATTTACTCTATAAATCCCATTAACAGTTTTTGGTAATGTTCTAGCGCTCTTAGAGAAATAGATGACCAAGGTAAATTTTTGAAGCATCTGTATCATTTTACAATAGTTTGCCGCACAACAAAAAGTAGTTTTTCTGAATAAACTAAATCTAATTTTAATAGAATTGACAAACAAGAATTATAAAAAAATATTTTGATACTTTCACAATAAATTTTTGGGGTAGGTGTTTTTTTCTATACACATGACTTGCATTTTCAGTAGAACACTAAAATAAAATTCATGCTGTTGCAAGAAAAAGTAAGCTAGGTGATGTTAAAAAAAATAGGTAAAGAACAGTCTGTCATAGGTTTTACCATGCAGAAATTGACAGCAGAAAACAGTGTATTCATATCATTGTGCCTATACTTTAAAAGACATTACTTCAATTTTGTATATGTTCAACTTATAGACAATGTTCAATATATCAAAGATTACCATTGATTGTTAATTATAGATTTGTCAGTGTATCTTTGTGAAACTATGTGCACATGATTTCTGTTGCCTGTGATGACCAGAAGAGGGGTTCTGATGCCCTGGATCTGGAGTTACAAGGATTATGAACTATCAGACATGGGTGTAGAGAAATAAACTCTTGTCTTTTAGTGTTTTACAAGAAAAAAAGAAAAATATTTTAATCTTCAATATTCAATAGGTATTTCACTTGGCTTTGTTTTACACTTGTTTTTTCTTCTAGGGGTTGTGCACACAGCATAGCACACAAGTGGGGGTCAGAAGACAACTTGAAGGCCTTGGTTCTCTCCTTCGTTCTTGTGGATTCTGATGATCAAACTCAGGTCATCCAATTCAGCAACAGGTGCCCCAACCACTGAACCATCCCTCAGGCCCATCCACTCAATTTTTAAAATTTGGAAACTGAAAGGGTGATAAGGGATTCATCTCTGTATGCTGTGAATAACATTGGTTAATAAAGAAGCTGTTTGGGGGCCCGTGATAGGGCAAAAGAATAGACTAGATGGGGAAAACTAAAGTGAATGCTGGGAGAAAGAAGGGGGAGTCAGGGAGAAGCCATGGAGCCGCTGTTGGAGACAGACATGCTGAAACTTTGCTGGTAGGCCATGACCTCATGGTGATGCTCAGATTAATGGAAATGGGTTAAATTAAGATGTAAAAGTTAGCCAATAAGAAGCTATTGGGTCAAGCAGTGTTTTAATTAATATAGTTTCTGTGTGATTATTTTGGGAGTCTGGGCAGCCAGGGAACCAACAAGCACTCCTTACAACAAAGGGGCACTATCCCACTCAATCATGTGGCTCTGGATGGCCTTGTGCTTCTCCTCACTCCCTCTGCCTTGCTAAAAACCATTAGATTACATTCCTAAAGCTACACTGAGGTCTACTCCCTTAGTTGGCCACTTCCTCCTCCTGAGGCTGACCACCAAAGTTCAGCAATCAATCCCCGCCCTTTGGCTCACCTAATTAGCATACCCTATTAAAATTAAAACGCTCATCTATCATGGTGTTTCTCCCATTACCTTTATAAACCACCATTTGCCTATGTGCCATGTCTATCTCCCCTGCATCCAGAGGCAGTTCCTTGTCCTTCCAGAACAAATACCCCTGCCCCTTTCCCTGACCCCTTCGCCTTCTCCCTGTCCCCTATCTCCCTTACCATCACATCCTAGCCCATTCTAACACAGAACTGCCCTCCTTCTCCTCTTAAAAATTACACCTGCAAGGTTATTTGTTGCTGTTTTCTGAGTCAGAAAGCAGCCTCTTTAACTTTTCTCTCCCACTTAAAAAAGGATCTCTCTGTGAAAACAGGTGTGTGGATGTGGTTGGTGACATATCCAGGGTCAGGGAGAAAGCCCCACTGTTCAAAGCTCTGCTTCACAAACAGCTCTGTATTTTGTTGTGCTCATTTTATCACTTAATAAATCTTTAATGACTAGCTGCTATGCCAGCCAGTAGCTAAGGTCTGCTTCTGTGACCCTTCATTCTCCCGTCTTCATCTTCATAACAATACGATACAGGTGTTCCCTCCTATTTTTTTTTTATTAAAGATTTCTGTCTCTTTCCCGCCACCGTCTCCCATTTCCTCCCCCTCCCCCATCAGGAGCAGAAGGAGAGAGAGCATGAGCAAGGAACTCGGGACCGCGAGGGGTGTTCCCTCCTATTTAAATCATTCCTTCTGAGGCTCAGAAGGAAGTTTATGAGACTCAAAAAGCAAATGAAACACACAAAGCCCAAGAAATAGAAGAAAGTTAGAAGATTTACAAGGCTGTCTCAAGTTTATGTATGCAGTAACAACTGCTGTCTGAAATTCATACCAGGCATCCAAATACCCCTCCCGGCATGCTTTAGCCCCTTTACCTGACTAGAGGCATCAGAGGAATGAAGAAAGGACAGATACATGGCCACAGAGCAGAAAAGCTAGGGTCAGGTGGGCTGTGCTTGCTCTCACAGAACACTTTGATTACCCACAGCAACCAGGAACCTCAGCACTTTTAAGAATAGCTCTCTGAGGAAGGGCTTAGCTAGTCTCACCTGGAGGAGGAAGCTGAAGTTGGCTAGTTTTCCCATACTCTAGTCAGTTGCTCCTAAACTATTGTGTTTCCAAGCAGCATCAACATGGATATGCCCACGCAGGCCACAGGAAGGCTTTGCCACCCCTCGAGCCTCACTCCACAATGAAGGCTTTGTCAAGTCTGAGTCCTTCCTACCTAGGGAAGGTTTGGCCATTCCCATGGTTCTCAGAGGCCAAGCCCCTGTCAAAAATGCACATCTCCTTGGGACGTTCAGGCTTCCTTTGCTCCCCACATCCAGCAATTTTGTGAGTCGTCACCTATGTTGGTGTGAGCTTTTCAGATTATAGCTGTCTTTACGTCCCCAGTCTTCCTGTAAGTAAACATCCCCATTTATTTTATCCCCCCAGAATCTCACCGCTTCCCTAAACCAGACTAAGTGGACTCATTCCTTTGGTCTGTCAGTGGTGCCCTATCTGGAGTGAATAGACATTTGCTCACACCTCCCCAGTAAAAGTCACACAACAACAAAACTATCCTAGGATCCCACGCCTCTCATCTACACTACTCAAGGAGAGTCGTTCATCAGTTAGGAACTCGCTTTCTGGACCCTAATCCCAGATCTTGTTTCTCAAGATATGTATTATCTCAAGTTATAGATCATAAAATGTATTTTTATAAATACGTAGGCCACCCTCCCATGTGAAGTTCAGCTTTGGAATTGTCATCTCCGGGGCTAATGGAAATGCCACTACTGTCAACATATTATCAAATATCTTTTAGCCACCTGCAGAATAGTTCTATGAAGGCTCCAAGAATCTTAACAAATTGGAGAAATAAATTATTCCTAGAGTTATTAGTTAGAACAAGAAGAGAAGAAAAACTGAAGTACCAGGATTTTGCTCATGCAAAATCAAAGCTACACAACATGTTCAGTGTTTCCTCTGGCTCGTGTTAGGGAGCCATCTGTTTCACATACCATTCCAGAAGCTTCCAGGGCCTGACTGAGAATTTATCAATCTAGACTACCTCTGCCTTTCCCTTTCCTAAGAAGAGACGTCACTCTGAGTCTCTGGAGTCTATGAACTCTCAGAAACACTGGGGTATAACTCACTCAGAGTTTGGAGTTTGTATGCCGGGTTAAATGCTCTGTAGAACTCCTCCTTTCTCCCATGAGTCTACCTCCCTTGGTGGTGTTCTGCATGCACTCATGAACAAAGATCCTCTTTGGCAGGCGATAGACTGAGAAATACTGTTTTCCTTCCTCCTTCTACTAATTAACATCCGCTCCTCTAGGAAGACCTTAATCCCTTAGCTCCCTCCCCCGCACCAGTCCCTTCAAAAGCCTATATCCCCACCTCAGCCTTATCCCATTTAAACAGCACGCACAAATGCACATGTGTGTGCATGTACGCACCAATCACTCACATATGATTTCCTAAATTCAATCCCAACAGTCTTCCTGTATAGATTTCTGTCTTCTCTTGATGCTTTATCTGATTTACAAGCTTTTCGAACATTCTTCTTCTTTGTAAATTATTATCTCTTTCAAGAGTCTGTAGTCAGATCTTAGAATTCTGGGATCTTTTGTTTAAAAGAAACAGCAAAATTCAGCAAGCAGGGAAAACAAGCATAAAAACAAGAGATAAGCTGGAGCGATTCCAATAAAATAATTAGAAGAGCTTGTGGGCAATGATGAGATCAGATTCAAAAATCAAAAATAAGAATTTCAAGCGCAGGAAGTCAGGACTGGAGCCACAGCTGCTTATTAAGGGCACAGGCTGCTCTTCCAAAGGACCTGGGTTCAATTCCCAACACCCACAGAGCAGCTCACAACCATCTGGTACTCCTGTCCCAGGGAATCTGACATCCTCTCCTGGCCCCCGTGGGCACCAGGCATGCATGTGGTACACAGGTATATATGAAGACACAACACTCTCATACATAAAATACTAACAGTACATTTTTAAAAGCAGAAAGCTACTCCCACTATCACCAGGATGTAATGGGGGGTATTTGGGGATAAAATCAAAGAATAGTGTGGTTCCCCAAACTTGTGCCAGAAGCACATGTACTAACTGTGGCATACTCCACACATGTCCCAGATCCCACAAGGAGACAAACACAGAGAAAAGCTTAAACAGACCTACCTGACATTGTAAAGAGATCTTTGTTTAACTTAAAAACCTAAAGGAAGGTGTGGTCCCTTTCCTTATAGGCTCACATGTTTGAATGCTTGGTTCCCAGTTAATGGGACTGTTTGAGAAGGATTGGGAAGTGTGGCCTTGGAGGAGGTATGCCACTGGGGTTGGGCTTTTCTGCCTTCAACTTGTGGATCATCTGATATGAGCTCTCAGCTGTTGCTCCAGCACCATGTCTGCCTGCCTGCATGGACTCATTCTCTGAAACTATAAGCTCTACTAAACTATATTTTATAAGTTGTCTTGATAACGGTGTCTCTTCAGAGCAATAGGAAAGTACCTACAACAGAAGACGACCAGCAGGGAAAGCAGAAGCTCTGGAGTTAGGCATGTCCCATAGCCGATATATTATAAGCCAAACAAGTTATGATTGCTTTTAGATCAGCTTCTTAGCTCTCTGAGTGCTTGCCTCAGGTGAAACCCTATCTAATTGATCAGGGTGCTGCTGTGGAAGCCTCCCTCCCTAGAGGACTCAGGATGGAAGCTTTGCTGCCTTGTAAAGAACCCTGTTGAGAGGATACATGTCCCCTGTTCAAAATGAACCTGTCTAAATATTCAGACATTATACACACAACCATATTGCACATATGAAGAGATCTTTATTGACATCACATTTATCTTGAATCTTGATGTTATCTAAATAGTTCTTGTTGAGAGCAAGTTGTGGCCTGCCTTAAGCTACTCTAGGTTGTTCAAAACACTGTTTTCTTCAGACTGTCTTGTGCTATAAGACTTCATTTTTAGAGTACAAACACAGAGGCAGGCTGATTCTGTATGCTGTTGGGCACACAAACAATACAATCTGCCCAATTTTATCCACAGGACACACACTATAACTAAAAGAGTTGGTTATATAATCCCTGCAGAAATTATCTTCATAACTCTATCCACCTTCTGTGAAATTCCTTGAGCTCATCTATGGCATATATCCTCTATCCATTCTATAAGATATGTGATAGATAGACAGATAGATAGATAGATAGATAGATAGATAGATAGATAGATAGATAGATAGATATAGAGAGACAGACAGACAGATAGATAAACTTGCTGTGTATTGATCACTTTTACTCTTGTTATAACCAAATGCCTACAAAAAAAAGAAATTAAGGGATGAAGGATGTATTTTGGCTTAATTCATACTACACAATCTAGCACCGTATGGAAGGCATGATGGCAGAAGCAGAAAGCTGTCTGGTCACATTGCATCTGAAATCAGTCAACTTTCTCCTTGTAATGAAGTCCAGTTCCCCAGTCCATGAAACAGTGTCATTCACCTTTGGAGGTTGGTTTTCCAACCTCAGTTTTCCAACCTCAATGAACATAATCTAGAAAATCCTTCACAACATTTCCAGAGATTTCTCTCCAAAGTGGTTCTAGATTCTGTCAGAGGTGACAGTTGATATAAGCCATCATGTCAACTCCTTGTCAACTTGACATCCAGATATACCATTTTTGAGCTATGATCTTCCATCCTTTGATCCTTTTGACAAAGCAAAATGAATCCAACCCAACTTCAAAAGTCTTTGTAGTCTTTAACAGTCTAAACACTGTTCAAAAGTCTGAACTCTAGGTCTTCTCTGAGATGTAAGGCAGTTTCTTAACTGTGAGTGGTAGAAGCTATACAGTTCTACATGTAGTGGTAAAAAGTCCATGTTCCCACTTCAAGAGGAAGAAGTAGGGCACAAGGAATGGTGGGACCAAAGCAAAGATGAAGCTTACAATCCCATACCCAGCATCTTGGGCTGGTGACAGAATAGTCTGTGCCCCAAAGAGCTTGCTAAGCCCCATCCCTCCACATCTGCTGCCTGCCACACTCAAGCCTCTTTCTCCCTCAGTAGATATCCAATGATCCCACCATCCCCAACACCTTGGTATCTCCATTGCAACTTAGACTTCATCCTTACAGTTATACAGCATGATCTCTCAGGGCCTCCGTGCAGGAAATTCTGACCTTATCACATATTGCCTCACCTTGGCAGCTCTTGAAACTGTGAAGCAAGGCTCCAGGGCCCCCAAAATCTTGTATCTCCCACGCTTTCAAAATCAGTGTCATGTACTTGATGCTGCCAAGTTCTGCTGCCAGCTTGATCTGAAGATGACCTTCTTGGACTACCATTCTTTTACTGTGTGTTGATCATGGGGAAACACTTTCCTAGGTGACTTTTTCTTTGTTTAGTTGAAAACCCTTCTAGTAGCAATGTCAATTTGAATTTTACTTTCAAGTGAATTTGTGTTTTTTATAAGATGCTGTCCCAGTGTAGACGCAAGTTATTTTCTTTAATGGTGTTAATCTCTTCACCAATTACAACTGCTTTGAACCTTGAATTATCTATAACTTTACATCTTATAAAAAGGTGAACAGCTACTGAGCAGTGTTATAGCCTAGACTCCATGCATTCACAGTCTCTGTTGTTAGATGATATTACAACCATAATTTGCATAATCATTTACATTGCCCTTACCTCCCATCATACAGAATCCAACAAGAGGTGCAATATAGGACAACTTCAGAAGCAAAAGTTATTAAACTCTTAAATGAGACACACAAGGAGTATTCGTGACCCAAGATCAGTAAAGAGTCCTTTAAATGAGAGGTAAAGAGAACTTACCTGCCCATATGCAATTATATGGTTGGACAACAAGAGTGTTACTTTGTCTTGTCAAAACAAGCCAAAGGGATAAGGTTTTGTGTTGACATAAGTACACATTAGAAAAAGAATAATAATGAAACACTCAATATTGCATTCTACTCTCACAAGTTTTGCATTGCACACTCAAGATTGCACACAGCTCTCACGAGTTGTGCTTTGCTTATCAGCTGGGATTCTTGTTGAGGTGGTGGTGGTTTCGCTGGTTGAGTTTTTAGGTTTTTAAAAACAGGGTTTCTCTGTGTAGTCCTAGCTGTCCTGAAACTCACTCTGCAGACAAGGCTGGCCTCAAATTCAGAGATCCTCCTGCCTCTGTTGGCTGTTTGAATTAGGAATAGACATGTGAATAAGGCCAAACTCTGACTACTAAGCATGAGGCACAGGATCCCTTTACATCCCTGTTGTGTGCTCTTGCCTGCTGGCTGTGATGTAGTAATGCATCCTTCTGCAGAAGCAGAACTTTTGCCTTGTCCAAATACTTTGGAATGTGTGGTTATTTTCTCAGGAACCCAGACCCTGATGTGGGATTCTCCTCTGTATGCTGTGAATACCATTGGTGAATAAAGGAGCTGCCTTGACCTGTTGATAGGGCAGAACTTAGGTAGACATGGAAAACTAAACTGAATGCTAGGAGAAGGAAGGCAGAGTAGAGAGAAACCAAGAAGCCTCCACCAGAGACAGATGTGCTAAAACTTTGTTGGTAGGCCACGACCTTGTGGTGATACACAGAATAATGGAGATAGATTAAGTTAATATGTAAGAGCTAGCCAATAAGAAGCTAGAGCTCATAGGCCAAACAGTGATTTAATTAATACAGTTTCTGTGTGGTTATTTTGGGAGTCTGGGAAGCTGGGAAACCAACAAGCAGCCTTCCTACTACAAGACCCATTTCTAGTTATGTGACACTGACATCCAAGAAACCAAAGAATTGCTCTGAGCCCTTCTTAGAATGAGAAATTTGGGGGGCCAGACAACAAATGGATCCCTTGTATAGGACCAGATCCTGAGGATCTTCCATGACATTTTGTATACAAAAATTTCTGTTCCACTCAGTCATACAGCCTTTCAGTCCCAAATAAATACACAGAGGCTTATAGTACTTTAAAACTGTCTGGTCTATTGCTCAGACTTAGTACTAACAAGCTCTTACAATTTAAATTTAACCACAATTCTTATCTATGTTTAACCATGTGGCTTGGTACCTTTTCTCAGTATGCATTCTCATCTTGTTCCCTCTGTGTCTAGCTTGGGACTGCATCTCTGCATTTCTTCTTCCCAGAATTCTCTGAGACTTGTTGTCCCACCTATACTTCCTGTCTGACTACTCCAATCAGCATTTTATTAAACCAATACAAGTGACAGATCTTTACAATGTTACAAGAGCATTATCCCTCAGTATCATCTTTCAGAGGTCATATCCTAAGACCTAAATATACCATTAAAGGAAGTGTATTTGAGAGCCAGTCATTGAAGGAACTTCTGTAAGGGAAAAGTAATGAACAAAAGCCAGCATCGCAACCCCGAAGGAACTGCAGAATTTAGCACCACCATCACGGACTTGGAAAATGCAGGAATTGTTGTTCACACCACATCTCCCTTTAACTCTTCTCTCTGGCCTGTGCAAAGGACAGATGGAACCAGAGAGTGGCAGCTGACTATCAAAACCTTAATCCAGTAGTGACTCCAACTGCAGCTGCTGTACTGTTGTGAGATCAAATTGCACACTATGTGAAAATGTATTGCTGTGATTGGTGCAATAAAAATTTGAGTGGTCAATAGCTAGGGAAGAGGTATAGACGGGACTTCTGAGCAGAGAGAAAGAAAGGAGATGAATCTAGGTGTGTGTCAGACACCAATGAGACATGGAGGGAATCAGACATACAGAATCAAAGAAAGAAAAAGCTATGAGGCAAAATGTAGATTAATATAAATGGGTTAATTTAGGTTATAAGAGCTAGTGGGTCAAGCCTAAGCTAAGGCTTTTCATAATCTTTCATAATTAATAAGTCTCCATGACATTATTTGAGAGCTTGCTGGAGGGACAAGAAGTTATGCTGTACCAGATGGGTGTCCTTACTTGATCAGATAAAAGCTCATTTCCTGGTACATGATATAGAGCTATTGATCTAGCAAATGCCTTTTTCTCATTTACCTAACCATAAGAACCACCAGAAGCAATTTGCTGGCAGGGCCACGAGTATACAGTTACACTTTTATCTCAAAGGTATATTGACTCTCCAGCCCTGTGTCATAACTTGGAGACTGAGTGTTGGGATTGTTGGGATTGGTTTGGAGGATGTGGACTCCCAGTTGTAGTGATATTTTGGTGGGTTTTTTTTTTTTTTTTTTTTGTAACAAATAAACTTTCCTGAAGATCAGAATGCAAAGCAAACCACTAGAAGCCAGGGAGTGGTGGCATACACCTTTAATCCTAGGATTTGGGAGACAGAGGCAGAGTGATCTCTATTAGTTCAAGGTCACACTGGGCTACCTGAGATTGAATCTGTCTAAAAGAGAAACAGAGTTCACACAAACATGATTCCAGAACTTGGGACCCCAAGCCTTTAATCCTTTAATCTCAGTACTAGAGAGGTAGAGACAGGAGTGATATGCTGGGCAGAGAGAGTAATATAAGGTAGGCAGAGACAAGAGCTTGGGCAGTCTGAAGTTTGGTGGAGACAGATGTAATCTGGAGATGCAGTCTGAGGACAGGATCATCTCTTTGGTCTGAGCATTGGTAGAGGTAAAAGAACTCTCAAGTGGCTGACCGATCTGCTCCTCTGATCTTCAGCATTAACCCCAATATCTATCTCTGAGTTTTTTTTTTATTTTTACCAATTAGAATTCGTGCTATACCCAGTAACTGAAGCAGGAAGAGAGGGAAGCTTCACCTAAGCCCTCACTGATAGAAGAAAGGAACAGAAAAAGTGATTTTTTTGAAGTTCAGCCTTGACCCTTGGAAGCAAGTATAAGTCAAGAATCTATGAAAAGAAGACTCTCCAATGTCAAGCAGCAAAGATGCTATTCTACCTTCTCTCTCCATTGCCATCCATGGGCAATAAATTCCAGCAGAGTGTTGTGAGGAACGTGATAAAACTAAATGTCTCAAATGGAGGAAAAGGGGCCTATAAAGAGCTAAGTCAACTTTCTAATCCAAACACAATCACTTGTCCCATGAGACATAAAGGTGAAGTCCAAGTCATGGGAACAAAAAGGCAGAGTGCACTGGGCTCAGTGCTGTGTACCTGCAGTTTCAGCCCTCCAGACACAGAGGCAGGAATTTAAATCCTGCCCAAGGAACACATCTTAGATGCCGTATGGGAGGACAGTGTTCCATAGACACGAAGTAGAAAACACACCAAAAAAAACAGAAGACTGCATGGCGGTCAACATACGGTGAAGGTGGTAAAAACCCAGAGGAAGTGGCACATGGGTTGGCAGAGGTGCAAGGGAATGCTGCCCAACACGGATGTAATGATGAACCCCAGGTAAATGCCATTCCTACTAAATAAGACAAAACCGTGCCTGGAGGAGATCCAGGCATATAACTTCCAGATTTTAGACAGCATGGGTCTTCTTAAGCTAAACGTCAATGCTCACAGTAATATGAGCACACATGGTGTTATGACATGGAGGCCATGAATTGAGAAAGGTCACTGGGGACAAGGACAGTCAACCAAATGTGAAAACAAAGAGCAGGACTAGAGAGACCAGAGAGAGGACTAGAGAGAAAACTGCAACTCCAGCAGTAAATGAATGTCCTCAGTTGGCAGGGGGTGAACTGGGGTCATAGCAGTAGGCTTGGGAAGCAATACAGGAAACCATTATTAGTTAGGAACATGCAAATTATGCCAGGGGGCAGCACTTCACACCTATAAGCCTAGTGCCAGTCAGCAGGCTGGGCCAAGCTGGCAGGGAAATGGGGATGTAGGGCTGTGTGTATTGGTAACAGGCAAGACTTGTCCGGCAGCTTGGCCTAGCTCAGCCGTGGTCAGCCCAGGCAATTCTGACTCTATGGCTGGGGATATTTGCATGGCGTCTATGATGACATAGGAAAAGACTCATGGCGCTCTTATTTGTACAGCGGGGAAATCTAGGTTCTGGTGACCTGTGTCCACCACTAGGAGAGGGGGAGGGGATGTGGTGGTTTGTATGAAAATGGTCCCCATAGGCTCATGAGAGTGACATTACTTACTAGGAAGTGTGGACTTGTTGGAGGAAGTGTGTCACTGGCGGTGACCTCTGAGGTTTCAGATGGTCATGCTAAGCCCATTGTCTCTCTCTTCTTGCTCCCTGCAGATCCAGATGTGGAGCTCTCAGCTCCTTCCCCAGCACCATGTCTGCCTGCGTGTTTCCTGCCATGATGATAATGGACTAAACCTCCGAACTGTAAGTCACCTCCAACTAAACGCTTTCCGTTATAAGAGTTGCCGTGGCTGTGGCGTCTCACCACAGCAACGGAACACTAAGACAGGTGGCATACTTCTCTCCAGGAGAATCAGAGGTAGTGGCTGGGAAGAGTCACAGGTTAGATTTTACATTTAACACAGACAAATCTTAGACACACCACTTAATGAAAGAAAGACATGATTTGTTTTGCTTTGCTTTTTAAACTCGTGTACCCAGGCTAACTTGCTCTAGCTTCCTCCTGTTGCTATGACGGGGTACCCTGGCAACAGCAGCCCCAAGCTGACCTGGTCTATTTTCCTTCTGCTGCTGTGACAGGGTACCCAGGCTAACCTGGTCTATTTTCCTCCTGCTGCTGTGACAGGGTACCCAGGCTAACCTGGTCTATTTTCCTCCTGCTGCTGTGACGGGGTACCCAGGCTAACCTGGTCTAGCTTCCTCCTGCTGCTGTGATGTGGTACCTAGGCTAACCTGGTCTAGCTTCCTCCTGCTGCTGTGATGTGGTACCCAGGCTAACCTGGTCTAGCTTCCTCCTGCTGTTTGATGTGGTACCCAGGCTAACCTGGTCTAGCTTCCTCCTGTTGCTGTGATGTTGTACCCAGGCTAACCTGGTCTAGCTTCCTCCTGTTGCTGTGATGTTGTACCCAGGCTAACCTGGTCTAGCTTCCTCCTGTTGTTGTGATGGGGGACCCTGGTAATAAGTTTTGAGGGAGTTTATTTCACTGACAAACCCAGGTTACAGTCAATCACTGCAGAAAAGCCAAGGCAGGCATTTGGAGCAGCTGGTCACATGCACAGTACAGAGCAGGTAGCAGATGAACGCCTGTGTTGCTGACACTCACTCACCTCCTCTTCTTACAGCCCAGGACCCACACCCAGGGAGCAGGAGGGCTCACTTTTAAACTGTATCTTCACACATAAATCACCAAAATAGAGACAATCCCACAGACACATCCACGGGTAAACGTGATCTAGACAACCCTTCGTTGAGACTCCTCACAAATGATTATAGATTGCTATAAGTTGACAAAACTAGAACAAGAAAAAAAAAAAGCACAGTTGCCAAGGAGGATAGTCACTGCCTTGCTCCTTTCGCATCCCCTTGCTGACTGTTGGGATGGATTATGGACATGCATCTCTACATCTGGTCTATGCAGCTCAGGGATCCGACCCCGGCTTCTTGCATGCTAGGCAAGCACCGTGGCAACTGGGCTCCATCCTCAGCCCATAAACCAAGACTCAAGAAACAACTTTGTGCCTAGTTTGTAAGGACGAGAAGTCCTACATGAAGTCGTGGTTGGGAAATGGAAGTGGGTATGTGCAGGGTCAAGGTCCTCACTGCTATGGACCATCTGGGCATGGTTATGAGGTTCAGAAAGTTCCTTGGGCTGAAGGGGAGAAAAGAGGTTGTGTGCATGAGAAGCCTATCTATATATCCTGCTCAAAAGTAGCACTCAGAAGGTTTGGTGCAGCTGCCATGAGGAAGGAAATTCCAGAATGAAACAACACAGACCCTCGCATTAAGCAGCACTGAGAATCTGCCCAGAGTCAAAAAGCGTAGCTGGCTCAGTCCCTGAATCTGGTTCCACATGGGATTGAGAGAAAAGGAGACAGGAGAAGAGAGATGGATGGGGGGGAGGGAGGGGGAAAAGAGCAAGGGAAAGAGGATTAAAGAGGCAAGAGAAGAGGAAGGAAGGGGAGGGAGAAGGGGAAGAGAGAGGAAATGAAGGCGTGGAGGGAAGATGTGGAGAGGGGTGGATTCAGAAAGCTGGGATGAGCCAGCTGTGCTGAATACCGTGCCTGAGGGCTTTGTACAAGAAGAATAACACTAACTAGGATTGCTGTTGCCTAGAAGAGGCATGGTGGGCCACCCTCTGGGCTGCAAACATTGGGATTAGTCTCACAACAGAAGTGAGACCTTTAGAGACCTCCTGCTGCTCCTTTATCAGCCTGTGCAGCCCTGGAGGCCAGGGCTTCACAGAGACCAGGTAAGAGCTGTATGGACCTGCGCCCCAGCCCACACAGTGTCCTGTTACCGCTTATTGAAGTTGGTAACACAGCAAAGCCCTCTGTGGCCATCTGGTGAGAGCTAACAGACACCAAGTGAGCATGTAGTCACAGCAGATGGGGTTCAGTCACCAGTTACTTACTACACAAGGTCAATGTCATCTGCCACAGAGAGGGCTCCACGAGCTGACAAGGAACCCACAGTAATAAGGACAGGTGTCCTTCCTGTGTCTCCCTACTTTTCCCTAGCCTGCTTTTTGTTTGCTTTCTCAGGACCTAGGTTAGAGGCCACACACACACACAACTAGCTGTGTTGCTCTGTGATTTCAAAACTGCTTCCAGGGAGACTAGAAATGAAGTCAGGACAGTGGCAATTTCTCCCCTGCCCTCCTACATGGTGTCTTGGGTCACTGTTCCCATCCGGGCAGTGTTCCAACATAATTCTTTCTCATCCCTTTGGCCACTTCCTGATTCCCACACATTTGGTCCTGGGGTGTTAAGAGCTGTGTAAGAATTAATATTGACTGGCAACCTGATAGGATCTAGAATAACCCGTAAAACAAACCTTTGTCCATGCCCATGAGGGAGTTTTATTGGGCTAACGGAGGTGGAATACCTACCCTGGAGGTAGGCGGCACCATCCCAAGGTCTTGAGTCCCTGACCGAATAAAAAGGAGACCCAGCGTTCACCTACCTCTGTGTCCTGACTGTCGCTGCTGGGTGAACAGTGGGGTCCTCCTGCCTTCATGACTTCCCACCATGACAGACTGTATCCCACCTCAAAACGCAAGCCAAAATGAGCCCTTCCTAAAGTTGCTTTTGTTGGGTCTTTTGTCATAGCAATGGGAAAAAACAGTTAACGCAAGTTGTTAGCCTTCCCATTCTTCCCACCCTGCACCAGACTGGCTGCTTCCCAACCCCCGGATTGGGTATTTTCACCTAGAATCTACCCATTCAAACACTCCCGATCGAAGTGTGCTGGACCACCAGTGCCCATCCCTGCAAAATCTAATAATGGGGGATGGGACTCACGTCCACTTGCAACC
Source organism: Microtus pennsylvanicus (assembly GCF_037038515.1). Classification (NCBI taxonomy): domain Eukaryota; kingdom Metazoa; phylum Chordata; class Mammalia; order Rodentia; family Cricetidae; genus Microtus; species Microtus pennsylvanicus. The sequence goes on along the minus strand of NC_134579.1, from coordinate 35,067,980 downwards.
TCTAAGTGTGACCGTAGAGAGAAAATCTTTGTAGCTGTAACTATGTTAAGGATCTCAAGGCAAGACACCCTTCTTTCAGAGTAAGCTCTCTCCCCTTGTAAGAGAGGAGGGTAACAAAAGACACAGCAGAGATGGTGTGTAAAGAAGAGACAGAAATGGGATGCTGCTGCTGCAAGCTGGGGCCACTTGGGAAGGGCACAAATGATCTTCCTTAGCCGGCTAGGATGGGGCGTGGCCTGCAGGCCTCTCAGATGCACACTGCTGCTTTCCATAGTACCTCCCCTCTCTGTTCATCTTCCCTCTTGCTCTTTCTCCCTCTCCCCCTCTTGCTCAATCCCCTTTCTCTCCTCTCTCTCATACACACACACACACACACACACACACACACACACACACACACACACACACACAGAGAGAGAGAGAGAGAGAGAGAGAGAGAGAGAGAGAGAGAGAGAGAGAGAACAGATTACAGAATGTGTTTTGCTGTTTAAAACCACAGAATTTCTGGTAGTTTGTTTCCTTGGCTACTAATGCAGCTGGATTAAGCCTCCTGGAGACCACAACCTGATTTGAACTCTCACAGACACACACCCTAACCTGAGGCAAGTTTCTAGACCAAAAGGGTGACTCGGGCTAAGAAAAACATATATATGAGTGATTAACTCACACTTCCATCTGGGAGAACATTGTCCTCCAAGAGTGGCACGGCCATGACCACCTTCCAAAGAGAGCAGCTGTGTGTACTGGCTTGAGAGTCTTAAAATATCAGGCTCTCATGGAAGGAAGGAGTGGGCAGTGTCACCAGACCCTCACCTGAGATCTCACCCGCTCTATCCCTCCTGCTCCCCCTCTCAGAAGTGTGGAATCCTGCACCAGCTCCACGTGGCCTCAGGAGTTGACAGAATAAGCAGACGTTACCTGAAGGTAACCTCATCCATGCAGTTTTCAGGAGGTCAGCATCCATGCTGGAATGGGATGTTTTCATTGATGCAACTGTTTTGGAAGGCCATGCACACTCCTGTAATTAACTCTTCATCCACACTTGTAAGAAAAACCAATGAGCTCATTGGCTCATCAAGGTGGACATGGACTTCCATCTGTCACTGGTGTCATAACTTAGGGTGCACAGGTATTTGCTGACCTCCCCCAAGAAAAAGTCACACAGTGAGAGCTCATTGTTGAAGTCCATCCCCTAACTAACCCCCTATGTTAGGGCTGACCTAAGGGCTAAAGGGAGAGGAAGCCAGGCAGGACATAAACCATCCCTCTACAGCTGTCCTAGAGATTGCCACCTGGAGGTACTGGCTGCCAAGTGTCAGTGTCTAGCAGACCCAGGAGCACTTGCCCTGTAGCTGGCCAGATCAAGGGCCACTCAACACATTAGGCACTGATACTGAAAGACCCCCAGTGGTGGGGAGACTCTCACTCAAGTCTCGGGATAACGCGACCCCCCTCAGTAACTCACGAGAGACCATCCTTGTTGCAATCACACGAGGCTTTAATTGATGAGATGAGACAGGAACCAGGGCCGAGACTCATAAACCACGCAGGGGAAGAGTTCGATCCCAAGTGACCTGGAGAAGGGGTTTTTATAGGAAGAAACCACAGCCCAATAATAGGGGCAGGGAGGGTGTCACAGAAAGTCACATGGGGACAACTCTCTGCCTCTCAAGATCACTCAAGGTCATAATCAGCTAGTTCCTAAGCTCACAAGGGGGAAACTCCCTGTTTCTCAAGATTATTCTCAAGATTACAATCTAACTTTATCTTCAGCTAGTTCCTGAAATGCAGTCACTGAACCGGCTAATCCTAAATTTTTGATTCTTCACTTCCTGCTTGGATTTTTGGCTATTTTCTTCCTGCTGGGGGTGGGGTCTGGATTTATCCAGGTCTTTCAATACCACAGAGGCTTCCAGCAGCTCAGCATCAGGGGAAGCTCAAGGGAGCAGTGTAAACCACTTTTGGGGTGGGTTACTTAGTCTAGGGGTTGTAACCCACCCTGCAGTCAGTTATTCCAGAGTCCCGGAGAGGCACTATCTCTAAGATAAAGACAGGCAGCTATTAAGCGGAGGGCACCAGGTCAGAGTCCAACCATGGTGTCAGATCTAAAGGAGAAGGGACTGGGACAAGGAGAGACCCTTCTCTCGAATGGTGAAGCAATTTACCTCTCCTGGGAACAGAGGGGTGCCTTATGATTCTTAGGTCGAGTGGAGACCAGGTCTTTTTCCCCCTTACCCGTCCTAGGGTTCCCAGGACCCTGTCTTAGGTTGGGGGATGTCCTGCCACAAGTCGCCCGTCCTTGAAGCTCCTCAAATAAAAGGTATCTAGCAAGATTTAAAGTAAGCAGATCACAGGGAGTCCTGTCTTAGGCTATGTGGAGGGCACTCCTCGTGCCTGGCACCGTGCCATGTTGAGCCGGTTTCTACAACCTCTGTGTGGTGTGCTATTCAGGCGAGGATCCACACTAACTCCCGTCATTGGGCCCCTGCGTCTATCATTAATGAAAAGACTGTGAGGAGCTCCTCAAATAAAAGATATAATGATATAATTTGGGTACCAATAACTCCATTTCCAGACAAAAAGAAAGGGCGTTTTCCAAACCCAGTATTCACCTTTTAGTCTGGCCTTTGGTATATCTCCTTCCTAAATGCCTACTCCAACATGAAATTACGTGTGCTGCCTGCCAACAATTAGGGAGGTGAAAAGGGGATCAAAATCTAAAATTTTTAACATATGCATTAAACCCAAACACTTTACAGCGTGTGTCAAACTTTTCCCAACATCTATAAGCAGTTATAAGTATCAGGTCAATTCTAGTAAGAGCACAATGACATACATTGTTGTTATCAAATACCACCAGTTCCAGTCTCTGAGCAACAGTGACAGGAACCCCCAATCTTCCCCCTTCTTAAGTGAAGAGGCGTTAATATTTTAATTAAAATGAATTTTGTGTCCCAAAGATTAAAACTGTCAGATGTTTAGTCTGCATCAGAAGAAGCTTAGCATTTGTGCTTCAGGGCAAGTGGGATTCCTGAGTGAGGTGAGCTAAACTCAGCAACCTGAAGCACATCCTAACAATTATCTCAGGCGGGTCTCCCTGGACTCTGGAGGCAGAATTGACACCCTGCAGAGTGGTGTAGCAGGTTCTGTTATCAGGCACTTTTCTCCTTGGGGGCAAGAAAGGTCGGACCAAGGACCTCTCCCCAGCTGCCTCTGGAACTCCTCTGTGGGACATCCGCAGCCTCGAAGTCATCAGATCCAGCTTTTATTTTCTTTCTGTGAAAAAAGCATAAACATATCCTCGACCTCAAATATACATAGGTCAGGTTTTTTTTTTTTATAATTTATTGTAAAGGCCTTTCCACCTTGTCTTAGCAAAGGTTAGCTTGATGTTATCATGCCAGATCCGTTTGCATCAGGATCTGTTTGCAACTTTTATGAGTTGCTTTGAAGGAGCCTTGTTATGCTCCATAATTTTTTTTTATTATTAGCCATATATGCAGTTCTTCCATTGGAAGAACCATTTGTAAAATTTAGCATAAAATCCTTTAAGGGATTTTTTAGCTATAACATTAGCAAAATACAGTTGTATGAATTGTAGCAATGATCATCTGGGGAAAGATTGTTTTTGCCTTTGAATTGAGCAAAGACAATTGTCCAGGAATTAATTTTAAAATTATCAATGAATCTACTGTTTAGTATAAGAAACATTGATCATAGTCAATATTTTGTCAAACTATTTTCAAGCTTTTATTCCGCCCTTTTGTATCAGAAAGGCTACTGTTTTAAATTAAGAGTTTAATATCTTAACTAGCAAAACTGGGAAGATTTAGCCATAAACAGCATTTTTTTATAAAACTGTTGTAGAATAAGTTTTACATTTAATATACACATTTGCCATAGCTGAATTATAATTAGCATACTGTATTTGTTGATTATTGTATACTTTACCTGTTGATTTATGTTTTACCTGCTTGAGTACCTGTTAGGCAGCTTTCTTTAAGCTCTCTATTGGAAACTGTTTTTTATAAGAATTTTACCTAGCGGCTCAAGGTCTCCCATAAGAATATTATAACTAGAGCTTTAACCATTGGACATCCAACCAAAAGTTTGTAAGCTATCCTCCTCTTAAGTTTTAAGTCTGCCTTGCAGATAGGAAAATGGAAAAAGGAAGCATTTTAACTAATAATTTAGGCCTCATTAGATACCAACATGTAGAAGAATAGAAAGAGATCCATATCCATCTCCATGTACAAAACTTAAGTTTAAATGAGCCAAAGGCCTCAGCATATAAAAATTATGTTGAACCTTACAGAAAAAAATTTTTGAAGCACACTTTGCCACATCTCAAACACAGCCTCAGTGGCACAAACATTGTGAAAAAACATAAATTATATCTCCTGAATTGAGAAGCTTTTGTATAACAAGGCTAGAGTGGGAAAAGATCTTTACTTATCATAAACCCCTTCCAAAAATTTATGAAGAACTCAGGAAATTAGTTATTAAAAAATTAATCCAATAAAAATATTTGTTACAGACCTAAACTGAAAACTCTCTTAAAAATGAGAGAGACTTAAAAAATGTTGAAACATAACATCCTTTAACCGTCAGAGAAATGCAAATTAAAACTCTGAGATTTTACCTTATCCTTGTAGAAATGACCAAAATTAAAAATAACTGTTAACAATTTATGCTTAAGAAAATGTGGGTAGGGAAAAAACTCCATTGATAGAAGTGTAAACCGACAGTCACCTTTGGATCACACATAGTATTGAAAAACCTGGATGAATCCAGACTCTCCCATCAGGAAGAGAAGAACCAAAAATCCAGGACTAGCCTGTTCGGCGACCCTGCACCAGGAACTAGCCGAAGACAAAGCCAGACTATAATCTTGAAAAAGAGGTTTTCTAGCTGCAATTATCACAGTACTGTTTTAGGAACTAGAGGATTACGACCTTGGGAGTGGTCCCGAGGCAGGGAGCTGTCCTCCTGCCACCACCACTGGATTTTTGGAATTTATGACCCTCCTGGACCACTGGGCTGTGGCCTCTTTCCTCAAAAATTCTTTCTCCAGGTCACTCGGGGTCGAACTCCTCCCCTGCCAACCAAAGCTACGTGCTTGTGACCCCAGCAAGGACGGCCTCCAGCGAGCTATGGGGCGGCTGCGCCATCCCAAGACCTGAGTGAGAATCTCCCCAGCACTGAGGGGTCCCCCATTATGTCCATTTTTTTTTAAATTAGGCAAATATCTATCTCAAAACTTAGCAATACCCCTTTTGGGCCTAAATATAAAGTTGTTTAACCATAAGAACATGTGCTCAGCCTTGCTTACAGCAGAATTACTTTATCATAGCCAGAATCTGAAAACCCAAATGTACCTCTTTTATACCTAGGATAAATGAGACATCATCCTTTTAAATATCCATGAATACCACAAAATATCTTGGAGTAACTTTAAGCAAGCAGGACAGAAGTTTTGGGTCCTGTCATCTCTGCCTGTGAAGGCAGAAATGTTTTTTTATTTTTAACCATTATCACTTGTTAGAGTATAACTCCTGCCCTTAATAAATTTAATTAAGAGGCCTGAAGCCTGAGTCTCAGCAGTCCACCCTGAAGCCACACCTAGCAGCAGGAAAGGACCTCAAGCTGAAACAATACGACTCCCACCCAAGAGCAGGCCATACAAAAGGAAAAACTTGTATAAGAACTTTAAATCTTGAAAGATCCCCTACTTTCTTGGGAAAGTAGAAGAAACACAGCAAAAATGACAATTTCACTGAAAGCAGTTTACAGATTCAGTGTAAATATCCAGTAAAAATTATAGCAACATTCCTCACAGAACTCACATACAGATTTTAATGTAAATGTTCATTAAAATTATAGCAAAACTTCTCACAGAATTCAAAAGAACAATCTTCAACTTTATACGAAAGAAATAAAAACTCAGGATAGCCTAAACAATTTTTAAAATCCTCTGAATGTATCACAATCTTTGATTTTAAAACTTTCCTACAGAAACACAGTACTGAAATTAATCTACCTTAGATATAAACTTATATACCTACAAACTAAAGATGTTTGACCAAGAGGCAAGATTTTTTTAAATGGAAAAGAAGCATATTTACTGTCCTGAATGAAGCTGCAGCTTTTTGAGTCTAGATTCCTTTATAGCAAACCTGCCTGTCAGCTTTTGCTCCATATATCAGGGGGTTAAAGACATAGGCTCTCTAGCCCTAGCAACCAGCCTGCTTGGCAGGCGTAGCTGTGTGGATTGTACCCTAACTTCTCGCATCTCGAGGGACTCCCTTTTGAGTCTGCAAGCAAACACATAAATCAAACACATAAATCTCTCTTTTTGACTCTTACTCCTCTCTCCCTGATTGATTGGTTAAATTCCTGTATTAATTTCTCTTCCTTTGAAAGTCCCATATCTTTTTGGACGACAGTGATCCTGCTCCTACCTCATTCTGCAGATCTGTCCGAGTTCTACAGCTGTAGAATCTTCTTTTTTCTTCTTGTTGTTGTCCGGGGCCCGCGCGTCGCCGTCTGATAGTTGGCCGTGTTCTGAGTCACTGGTTCGGGCACCACTGTAAATCACTTTGGGGTGGGTTACTTAGTCTAGGGGTTGTAACCCACCCTGCAGTCAGTTATTCCAGGGTCCCGGAGAGGCACTATCTGTAAGATATGGGCTGAGAGAGAGGAAGAAGGCCATGCTAGGTTTGTCAGAGCCTTCGTTTATTAGAGATGGGGTACAGCTTATATAGGGTAAGGAGTTGGGGGATGGGCACAGGGGCCTGGTTCACGTTGGTCCCGTGGTCCAGGAGGTTCCGTTAGGTCGGGTCACATAGGCCAGGAAGTCACAACTAGGAGTTGACACACCTAGATCTCTAGATAGTTTGGAATGTGGGGTGGGTTCCGCTAACAGATAGCTCTCCATTAACAGCCAATTTGGGTGTGGGGTAGGCTCTGTCAAGAGAACGATTCCTAACACAATTAGGGATGTGGAGTTCTCTGCAGACTCCCCAGGGCGATAGTTCCTGCAATAATCCTAGGAGGAAATGGCTCCTCACAGATCTGCAGACTCCCCAGGGTGATGGTTCCTGTAATGATTTTAGGAGGAAATGGCTCCTGACAGAGCAGCATTAGAGTGGCAGAGTGTGGGTACTTTAGGTTTCCTGAAGTGTTATGGGACCTTGAAGGGCAGAGGCATTGTTCTTTAATGGTTCTAACAAAGCAAACAAGTTCACCCCAGGACAGGATGCCCTACAGATTAAACACAACTGTATGGGGAGCAGTGATTTAGTTAAAAAAAACCCTTCATAAGTTCTGTAAGGGAAAACAAAAACGTATCAAAGTCAGAGCCACATGGGGTGGCTGAAGCCTGTAATACCAGTTTGTGGGAGGTTAATGCAGGATTGTCATGAGTTGCAAGTCAACCTGAGCTAGAGAGTGAAACCTTGTCTCAAAAACACTGGGGCAGGTGTCCTACTTCCTGTTTCCTCTCTGGTACTGTGGTGAAATGCCCTGACTTAGAGCCCCAAGACCTCTAAGTCTTGGGGAGGGAAGGGTTTGCTCTTGGGTATCAAGTTACAGCCCATCCTCGAGAGAAGTCAGGCAGGAATTCAAGGTGGGACCCATAGAGGAATGCTACTTACAGGCTCTCTCACTCACTGGTTTGCCCTTCACTAGCTTTCTCCTACGACCAAGGACCACCTGCCTACAACCAGCACTGCCCACAGCGGCCCAGGCCCTCCTGTATCAATTAATCAACACAAGTTTAAACTGTTGGAATCTTTTTAAAGATTGTACCTACATGATGGGGCTGGAGAAATGCTTCAGTGGTAAAGAGCACTGGCTGATTTTCTAGAGACCCAGGTTCAATTCCTAGCATTCACAAGGCAACTCACAACCATCTGGAATGAGATCTGATGTCCTCTTCTGGTCTACAGGCATACATGCAGACAGAACAATGTATATATAATAATAAATACATCTTAAAAATGTACCTGATGGAGAACCAGGTGTTATGGTTTTGGTCCCTTTAAGAGACAAGCCACACCCACTCCCCTCCCCATCCACTGAGGCAGGCTGATCTTCAGCTTCCCGCCTGAGCTCGGTCTCTTTTCCATCTTTCTCTCGGAGAGGCAGCTTTGCTTCTGCCTCCCCACTTCTCTGCTTCCCCCCTTCTCTGTCTCTTTCTCCTCTTCTCTCTCTCTCTCTCTCTCTCTCTCTCTCTCTCTCTCTCTCTTTGTCCCCCCATTCAACCTTCCTCCTCCATAACCCCCTGAATAAACACTCAACCTCACCCTGCATGTCATGTCTATCCATGTTTCTGTCTTCTGTCTGCCCGCCATGTGTCTCCCTGCCTGGGACCAGCCACTGCTCAGGGACCAGCAGCCGTCTCTGCCTGGGGCCCACTGCCTGCTGCCACATGGCCCGCCACCACTGCTCTGAGACCAGCAGCCGTCTCTGCCTGAGACTGGCTGCTCCCAGGGCCCGCTGTCTGCCGCCACATGGCCCATCACCACCGCTCGGGCCGACGCGAACAACGTCCTTCTGCATTTCGCTTCGACTGCAGAGCGCTGACCATTGGGAAAACCTGCCTTTCGCCTAAAGTAAAGACCTCTAGACGTGGACTGATCACTGGAATCGACAGCCTAGCTGCTCAGGTCAAGGTAGGCCTGTCTTCCTACAGATTTCTTAGCCCACAGGAACTTCTGGAGCCTGGCAGGCCCTGCGCTAAACAGCAAAGCTCAAGTGCAACCTTCAGTGACCATGGAGGACCCAAAAAGAGTAGCTCTGGGTGCCAACCAAGTACGTTCTCTGTCATTTTTTAATCAGTAACTCAAGTAAAATCTTAGACTTCTCAAAGATCTCTGACAGTCTGACAGCTGAAAGGTTTTGCCAGGTTGAGGTTTTACAAGGTGACCTCACCAAACAAATTTCAAATCAGATTTATCTCTTATGCCACAGTCATTATATGTCTACAACTTCTGTTTTCACAAACCCAAGGAGTTCTCGTGAGTTCCAGGGAGCCGAATTAAAGAATCCACCTTAAACAGGTCAGATACATCCCCCTCAATTCCCTGGTCCTAAAATTTTTTTTCCCTTAATTTAATTTTGTTCTTTGTTCTGCCAATACCTTAAACAGGATAAGAGATACCAGACATTTCCATGCCACAGACACCGGTCAAAAGCAAAGAGACCAGCTATGCCAGGATGTTCCCAGCACCCAGCCTTCTCTCGCCCCCCCCCCCAAATACGACGCCCACAATCAGCCGGAAGCAGTCTTGAGAGTTCGCCGCCCCAGTTCCTTTGGGCTGTGCTGCCTGGTCTCCTGCTTTTTATTATAAGGAAGACCTGGGAATGTTGTGCTTTCCTGTTGCTTTAAGGGACAAGCCACGCCCACTCCCATTACCTCTGACCTGCCCGCCATCATCTTGGGCCCTTCCTTTTCTGCTGTGTACTGCCACCGGGGATCTTGCAGAATTTTTAAAAAAGAATAAGGCGGATCTCTGTGAGTTCAAGACCAGCCTGGTCTACAAGAGCTAGTTCCAGGACAGGCTCCAAAACCACAGAGAAACCCTGCCTCAAAAAACCAAAAAAAAAAAAAAAAAAAAAAAAAGAATAACACCAGGTGTGTTCCTACAGCCCTGCAATCCCAGCACATGGAAGCAAAAGTCAAAAGGATCAGCTATGGTCTGTAGAAATGGCTTAGAAGAGGAAGGTACTCAATGGCTGCTCCTCCAGAAGACCCAGGCTCAATTCCTAGCACCCACATAATGACTCAAACCAATGTGTAGCTCCAGCATCAGGGAATGCAAGGCCCCTTTCTGGCATCCATGCGTACACAGTACACAGACATGTGTTTATATAAAACATCCATACGCATAAAAATAAATGAACTTTACAGTGTGTAATCTTTTCTAAAAGTAAAAGATCAAGCCAGGCAGTGGTGGCCCACACCTTTAATCCCAGCACAAGGGAGACAGAGGCAGGAAGATATCTGAGTTCAAGGCCAGCCTTGTCTACAGAATGAATTCCAGGATAGACAGGGCTAAAGAGAAAAACCCTGACTCAATAAATCAAAAAGCAGATCAAATGTTCAAAGTCAGGTTAAATACACAGTGAGTTTATAACAGAGCAAGCTAAATATTACAGAGAAAATAGTGAGTGTATGAAGATGCACCGTATTGAGAAGTAATCGCTCTCCTTAGGCAACCGAGGACTGCACACTCACCTCAGAATCAGCTCCCACCAATCTGCTCACTAGCTGCTCTAACCTTATCTTCCATTCACCAGAGAGTGTGCTAATGGCCACAAGATGTCCCTGGGGCCTGAAAACCCCCAGAGAAAGGTCTGAGTAATCTCTGTCCTTCAAGGAACTTCCAATATTGTCCTTGGCTGCCTGAGACCCTAAACTCCGCATACCACACCCAGTCCTGTCCGAACAACACCACTAGAAACCTGTGAGCAACCTACGTCCTCCATCTGCACCCAGCTGTGTGTGCACCTGCTTGGTTTCTGTTCAAACACACCCTGAAATACATTCCTACCTCCCCTTTCCAGAACCACAGAAAATGGGCAATGTGGCCTAGCCTGCTTTGGGGGTTTCCTCTGAGTGAACTGTTAGGGAAGCTCCCTACTTATGGTCTTACGTCTATGCAGAAGTTGATGCACATAAGATTAAATCAGAGGTATCTTGAGAAGGGAGCAAAAGCTTGCATAAACCAAGCCTGTCAGTCAAAACTGAACCACCTGTGCCGTGCCCTTGGCAGCCAAACTCCTTATCTGACACCCATAAAAGAAAGCCCCAAGCAATAACAATAAAACACATTTCTTCTGATCTGTACTAGCACTTTGCTTGGAACTAAGCAGTCCTGCTGCTTCGCAATCTTGAAACATCCGGCCCAGGGCTGGAGAGATGGCTCAGAGGTTAAGAGCACTGCTTGTTCTTCCAAGGGTCCTGAGTTCAATTCCTAGCAACCACATGGTGGCTCACAACCATCTGTAATAAGATCTAGTTTCCTCTTCTGGCCCACAAGCAGGCAAACCACTGTATAATTAATAAATAAATAAATCTTAAAAAAAAAAGAAACATCCGGCCCAGAACCTGCCACTGACCAGCAGTAACAATCACGCATCCATAAGCAGAGCCCTGGGTCACTGCTCTGTACATGGTCCAGTCCTCACTTCCTGAGACCATTGTCCTTTCCATTTCCTTCCTCCAAAACACATGCAGAAAATAAGCAAACCAAGAAATGCACACTAGGTAAGCAATACATAAAATAATAAGTAAATACCAGGGGGTAAAAGCAAGCCACGCTCTTACTACAGAACCTCTGCGCTCGCCCTGTCCCCTTCCCTGCAACTGTTGCCACGGAGCGAAACAAACCGGAATTCAGACACATTTTCCCCTCACTAATTGTTCAAACTACACTCTCCTCTTTTTCTGAGACAACGTTACGTCTCAGGCTGGATGCTCTCTGGGAGGGCATTTCACTAACTGTGGATCTGCTGTCTTGAGTCTGCAGCGTGCGGGTGGTTATTGGAGGACGGTTAACATCCTTGATGACGCAGCTGCGTGTCTGTGAGAAGCAGACAGCAAAGCAGCAGTCGGACTGCTCCTGGTCATCGGGGTGTTTTAAGGCGGACTCTGAGGAGAGACTGAGGTCAGGGACTGCACCTATGTGAGGAGTCTGTGACTGCTAAGAAGGCACCTGGGTCACTCAGGAACAGGCTCCTGCTGACTCTCAGGCTCACTTATCTGTTCATAAAGCAACCAAGAGCGGGACGCTAGGACTCACTTTCTTCCCTCCGGAGTCATCGGCCTGAAAGCTTGTCCTGGCCACCACCACAGACAGGAGCCTCCCCGTGCCCACTAGAACAAAAAACCCTTTGTTATAGGGATTAACCCCCAACCCCAGAGCCTTGAGTTCTGGGAGCTACTTTGTGGAATGCTATGGTGTTGCCATGGTTACCAGACTTCCCTTCACAGTGGGTCCCTAAACCTTGACATAAAACCTTCAGAAAAACAAAGTAAAATTCAAATTGAAGTGCAGACTATGACCAGCTGTTGGTGTCGAATCCCAACGATGATTTGGAAGAGGAAAGACAGGAGAGGAGACTGGGGAGAAGCGCCCCCCCCCCCCCCCCCCCCCCCCCCCCCCCCCCCCGGTAAAGTGCTTGCAGGGTGAGCATGAGGGCTGCAGTGTGGACCCCAGCACCCAGGTAAACACCAGTCATGTGCGGTGGCCGCCTATAAATCCAGCAGAAGGTAGAGACTGGATCCCTGCGGCAAACTGGAGAGCTCGACTAGCCAAATCCGTGAATTCTGGGTTCAAGTGAGAAAAATCGGCCTCAGTAGACAAGATGGAGAGCAAACAAGGAAAACATCCAATGTCAGACTCCAGCCTTCACATGCGCATCCCATGTACACACTGATGCAGGCACCTCTAAACACATGTGTACCCAGACATAAGCAAGAAACCACACGCACATACTTACACAAACCCATACACACACATACATACACACATATACAGATACATATACATGCACACACATACACATACACAGTACACTCACACACATACATATACACATACACACATACATACACATATACACACATACATACATATGTGTGCACATATACACACATATATACATATACACAGACACACATATATACACATACATGCATATACACATGTATACATATATACACAGTACACTCACATACACACATTCACACATACATACATACATACTTATACACATACACACATATACATATATACCCATATACATATATACCCATATACACATACACATGCGTACATACATAAACACATACACACATATATACATATATACACATACATATATATACACATACATATATACACACATATATACACATACACACATGCACATACACACATACACAAACAAGGTATGTGAAAACAGGACTTTGCTCACCATCTGTAATTGCTCACAGTCTGAGTTTTCCATCGAGCAGCACAACCCATCGCGTGCTCCCCAGGTTGAGATCTTGTATGAACAAGCTTGCTTTTCTGTTTGTAGTCACACAGTTTCTGCTGGGCTCATTCTCCGTCACTGAAGAGTAATCTGCCCTGGTTCCAGTACTCGTGAGTGCTATGTCTGTGGCATAGGCACCTTTACACGGACATCAGCATCATATCTACTTCACGTCTCTCCCAGGAAACCACATGAAAAGAGCCTCAGTAAAATAAAAACACTGGGGAGATGGTTCAGTGTGTAAAGGGCTGGCTGTGCAGGCTCCAGGACCGGAGTTCAAATCCTTAGAACCTACCCCAGCCAAGTGCAGTAACAGACATCTGTAACTGTGCTCCTAAGGCGAGACAGCAGGCAGAAGCAGAAGATTCCAGAAACTGGTGGAGCCGCCAGCCTGAGGGGCAGAAAGGTGGATGGCAAAAACAGACATACATGCAGGCAAAATACTTACACAAAAAAAGAAAAAGTGACCTTCCCTTTCCTCAACAAAGCTGATGGTGAGGACCAACTCTCAAGGTTTCCTCCCTGCCCTACACCACTCACAAAACAAAATGTTTTAATTACTGATAGAATTAGGTAAGAAATTGTAGTGACCAATCAAAAACTATAGTTGATATTGAATAGCCTTAGATTCCTTCTGAGATCAGAACTACTTAAGAAGAAGCCCAGTTGTGCTGTATGGAGCCGTGCAATGGGGTTGTGTTCATCTGTAAACTGGACTGGGTTCGGAGCCACCTAGGGGACACGCCTCTGGATATGGTTGTGAGGGTGCTTCCTGAGACGTTTAGCTGAAGAGGAAAGAGGGTGCATTTCAGGGAGCTGGGGTCTGGAACTGAACAGACATGGAAAGAGAAGGCAAGTCCCAGCATAAAACACAGCTCTCACCTCAGAGGAGATAAGAGAGAGCTTGCTCTGGAGACAAAAGGAGTGGCCATGACCCAGGAGCACAGATTCAGATGGCCTCAAATTCCTTGTTTCAATGTGGTAACCATTTGAGGAAGTCTTTTGTAGTAACAGAACAAAGACAAGTCATAAATCAAGGCACAGATAGCAGTTTCTTCCTTCCATGGGCTACGTAATGGTCACAAAGATGTTGTTGGGTCAGTACCGAGAAAGGTGCATCCAGGTGTTTCACCTCTGGACTTGCAGCACAATCAGAAACCTCAGGGGAAGTTTCGGTCCTTCTCTGGAACTTACTTTCACAATTTTGCACCGTTGCCAGCTTTGCACCCTTGCTGTCACAGCTGTGGCTGCAGCCGCCACCAAACCTCCTCAAACCTCCTTCTCCGTGGTGGACTGTACTCTCAAAGCTGAGCAAAATAAACCCGTCCTTCCTTGAGTGGCTTCTGTCATTCAGTTGTCGAGAGAAAATGAACTAACACAAGAGCTAAAGGGAACCGGTGGCCTTATGAGGAGAGTAACATCCATTAAGGAGCATGTGGGGCAGGCAGCAGAAGGACCCCTGCAGAGCCCCGAGGAAGCCAGCGGTACTGAGCCCAGACAGGGCCAAGTCTGAGAGCGTGAGCAGCTGACTGCCCTTGGAGAGACGGAGTCACACCAGTACACATGGTCCATATACACAGCCAAACCATACCACACTGCCGCAGACTGAAATATGAGCTCATCGTGTTTACCTAAAACTCAGAGACTTTTTGTGAGGAGGAGCGCTTTGCCTGGATGGAAAAGGCTGATCTTGCACTTTGAGGGCTTTGGTATTCAGTGTAAGCCAAGACCCGATATGAGCCTCCCTTCACCTTTTCTTTAACTTACAACAATCTATGTTTTTCACTTATACTCAGAGGCAGACAGTGGTGGAGTCCTGTCCCACTCCCACCCCCAACTCCACTTCACTTGCGAATTAGTACATTTAGCGGGTACCACAGTACTGTGGGGGTCACACTTGCACCTGATCTTCAAAAGGAAAGACTAAGGGCTGTACCATACAAGTTGACAAAGCAAAGGTATGAACGGGGCTGGGACAGAAAGTTGCAGCAGGGACGGGACTAGGAGGGATGGTCCATACAGCCCCTAAGATGCTCCCTCTTCAAGAATGGGGCTTTTGAGATACCTGTTTCCTTCAAGCTTCATGCTTGTATAGATCTATCTCCTCTCCCTATTGGTGGAAACACAAGCAATTTCTGACCATTGCCTACCTTGGAATCCTAGAACACTATCAAAAGGTCACCGTCTGTTCCCTGGGGAGACACAAACAGCTTCTACCCCCTCCCCAGAAGGTCCCAGGGACAAACCAAAACACAAGTCCACCCTGGGGACCCAACAAGTTCATCTGACAGACTTACACAGCCTGAGTGGAGGGTTCCTGGAAGGAGAATGGGAGACCCTGAGGGACTCAGAGTTAGACAGACCCCTGGAAGGAGACAGATCGGAAGACCAGCCAAAGATAGGTCCCGGCTTCATCCTCTCCTGCTTAACTTGAGACAAAATCTGGAAGCTCAAAACAAAGACTTGATGGACTTTCAGGACATGTTTATCCCCAAAGTTGGGGGCCTATCAGCCTCCTTGATTTTATTGAAACTGACCAACCCTAAATTAAGGAAAGAAAATCTCAATGACCCTTAAAACCCCAAGCCCACTGAAGAGGCTAGGCTTCAGGAACCCCAATCTGCTCTGCAGAAGGTCTCTTTCTTTCTTCCCTTGTGTGTGTGTGTCTGTGTTTTTGTGTGTCTGTGTTTTATGTCTGTGTGTGTGTGTGTATATATGTGTCTGTATGTGTGTGTCTGTGTGTATCTGTGTGTGTTTCTGTATGTGTGTCTGTTTTTATGTCTGATGTGTGTGTGTGTGTGTGTTCTTTCTTACCCCCAGTAAAGGCAATTCCTTTTTTTTTTTTTTTTGATTTTCGAGACAGGGTTTCTCCGTAGCTTTTGGTTCCTGTGCTGGAACTAGCTCTTCTAGAACAGGCTGGCCTTGAAAAAGTCAATTCCTTATGGACTGATTCCGACTTCTGAGTCTGAGATTTTCCTTGAAGCTACCTGATGTGATCAAGATTTCCTGCCTTTTAATTCCTTAATTGTCCCAGCAAAGGAACCTGACCAAGACCCCTAGAAGATAACAACCCCAGCATGGATGATGGCTTCCTCAAGTCACCATAGATGGAAGTCTTCTCCCAGCTTATATACTAGAGGCTTCCCCAGACTCGGGAGGCCCTGCTCAGTTGGGACAGAACTGCACACGAATGGCTGGTAGAAGACAACAGAATCTCAAGACAGATTCCAGTAAACTGCCCCGACCCTCCTTCTAGAGGGAACACCAACAGACAAGCATGGCTGTGATGACATTCTACAAGCAGGGCCTGTGGATCCCATGAAGATGGCAGCTGTTTTGCCCAGAGAACCACATTCTACAGCAGAAGCAGTTAGCCCACCCCAGAGTAGAGAACTAACTGGGTGCATGATTTGTGCGGACACAAAAGTCAATCTAAGCGGTGAGAAGACAGACAGCTCTTTCAAGCCAGGAGAGTCTGGTGTCCTTTCCCAGGCCTTTGTTAGCCTTGAAGACTTAGGTGAACCAGATGTCTGACTCTCACGTTTCTCCATAGAAAAGCTGTAACCAACCTGGCAGATGCCAAGACATTCCTAAGAGACGTGCATCCCTCATTTGGCCATC
Source organism: Microtus pennsylvanicus (assembly GCF_037038515.1). NCBI lineage: Eukaryota > Metazoa > Chordata > Mammalia > Rodentia > Cricetidae > Microtus > Microtus pennsylvanicus. The sequence goes on along the minus strand of NC_134579.1, from coordinate 35,051,315 downwards.
TGGCTACTGAGACAATTATCCCAATGGAACTGAAATTTCCTCAGGGATCTTGGGCTGGGAGGAGGAAAAAGCTGAAGCCCGGGGCCAGCCAGAGGAGGAACCTGGAGCCTAAGAGGAAATTTCACACCATCTGGACAACTTGTGTGGAAACTACCTTACAGGAGAGACTGGAGTTTAGACAGAGAACCACACCTTGGCCAGAATTCTTCAGCTGTGCATATACTCACTGTTATTCTTTCGGTCCCTGCCCTAGCCACGCCCACTCCTTTTAACTTCTGACCTCTGCCCAGCCATCGCTCTCTCCCTGTTTCCTCTCCCGGTGTACTCACGGGGCTTTGCCTCTCTCCTCCTCTCTCTCTCTCTCTCTCTCTCTCTCTCTCTCTCTCTCTCTCTCTCTCGCTTTCTCTCCTTCTTTCCCTCTCTTTCTTCTTTCTGTCTCTCTCCCTTCTTCTCTCCTTCCCTTTCTTAATAAACATTTATGGCTATTTCCTGTATTTATATGTCTGACCTGCCGCCACTTGCTCGGGTGCACCTTCGCCCGGCACTGCTGGGACCCGCACGAGTTTGCTGTGAGCCCGCCGGCTGGACGGGGGAACCCCATATATATTTTTTAAGAATAACACTCACCACCTCTGTGGAAATTTAAGCCTCACATCCGCGAAATGGTTCCAGGAGGTCACTGCAGCAGATGGCAGGGGTAAGAAGTTCATTAGAATAGTTATAAATGCCATCAGCAGATGGAGAGACAACCGTTAGACAAAAACTCTGCAGAGTTCAAGATCATAGAGCTGAGTCAGGAATCTTCCTTATGGGGTCTCCCTTCAGCCAGCAGCCAGGTCAACTGAGATTCTTCAGCAGGGCTCAGGGGTGGGAGGCTTCATCAGAATCCCTTTGATATTTCAGGTCCAGCCACCTCCTAGGAGAATCAAGCAATTTGGGACTAGAGATTCTATTAGGAAGCTTCAGGTTCATAGACTGCTCGTTAGAGAGACTGGGAGGGAAGGCTGCTACAGTCAGGGTCTATGCAGCTGCCTGGTCTGCATATGAACACCTTGAATGAATTCCCTTTCTCTGCTTTTCACTATCATTTCTCTCTTATGTTTATTTCTTGGATTTATTTTTTTGTATGCATGTGTGTTGGGCACCAGACATTTTTATGTGTGCCCAGTGCCTTTAAAGGCCAGAGCAGGATGTCAGATTGACTGGGAGAGAAGTTCGACAGTGAGAGCACCATGTGGGTGCTGGGAATTGAGCCTGGCTCATCTGGAAGAGCAGCCAGTACTCTTACCTGCTCAGTCAAGTCCTCAACCCCTTGCTTTGTCTATATTTGGCTACTGGGGATGGGTGACTAAATCTAAATTGTGGACCCACAGAGAAAACTGGCCTGCTACAAAATAAAGCAAAGATACCCCAAGGTTTGGACACATCTCACCTCTCTGAATTACTCAGACAGAAATTATTCTCACTACTAAAAATTGCCACCAGGAACTCATGGCAACTGTCCAGTGGTAGCTGGAAGCTAAGTGTTAAATTTCTGAATGCCCCTTCTGCAGGGTATACCCAGGTATACAGGGCTGGAACAAGTAGGAAGCCAGAGAGATGGCTCAGTGGTTAAGAGCACTGGCTGCTCTTCCAGAGGACCAGGAGTTGATTCCAAGCACCTTACAGTGGCTCATAACTGTCTATAATGTCAGTCTCAGGGAATCTGACTCCCTCTTCTATCCTCCCTGGGCACGAGGCCTAATAAAAACAAAACACCCATACACATTTAAAGAAAAAAAGGATTCATATGGGAACAGTCAGAGGGTGGTGCTATACAAAAGGGGTGAACAGCAGCAAAAATGCATGATATATATGTATGAAAATGCCATCATGAAGCCATTTATGATATATGTGTTTATATATTACACATTTATATGTAAACACATATTAATTTTAGACCTGCCCAACATCTTGAACAACAAATTATCTTGGATAAAAGCATTGTAAATGGTGTGTTTGTTAGCTCACAATTTGTGTGGGTTTGTCTTCTCTCTTCCTCCTGGTTGATAGACCTTGGCTTTCATCACGGTGGACAAACAGGATGCCTGCCCCAGCGACTGTGACACCCGACCAAGAATCTTGTCCTTTCTCGCCACCTACTGGTGATTCTCTGTTATTACAGCTTGGACCATTTCCCATGTTGGTGGGGTTGGGAGGGGGGTGTTTAATGGTTGTAGAACTCTGAGAATATATTCCCAAAGATTCCCCAAGATGCTTTGCAGACAGACCATCTCAGTCTCTTCCTGTTCTTACATTAATCTGTAACACAAGAACAAACTGTCCTTAGCATGAGAGGTAGCTTCTTCAACCAGAAAAATGGAGGACACCCATCTGGGTGGATGAAACGATGGGAAGAGGGGATGAAAGAGGCTGAAAAATGATTTTCTAGTTAGAAATCTTACTTTAAACACTTAGGCCTTCTTTAGACTAATAAAACTCTTTAATCTTCTAGTCCTATCAGATTAACATAAAATTAGTTGATTTCTTGAGGGTTTCCTGGGGCGTTTGATTTTTGTTTTTAATGTGGAATTTTGAGTTATTGGGGTACATAAGTGCACATGCTTATGGGGGCAAGAGGTCAGCATCAGATGCTGCTCTTCAAGACTTGACCCATCAATGGGAGGGAGGCTCCTTCCTGCCTCTGCCTCCTGCTTAAAAATGTGTGAGCTAAGAGGTAAATTGGCAATGAGCCTCGTCTACCTCATCCTACTCGGCCAAGGACAGAAAGTCAGCCCTAAGCACCAGCAAGAAGTACATAGAGATGCTTAAACACTACTAGAATACAATTCATTGCAATGAAATAGAAGATGAATTAACTTTTGATCACCTGACTTACGTCTCACTAGTCTTTTACCTTACTGTTAGCAAAGGGAGAAATGTTTTTAAAGGAAGCTACTTCGGTGATTTGGGAAAGAATTACTTTAATTCTCTCTAAAATATCTCTTGTGAACCTAGACAACAATGAGGACCCTAAAAATAACCTCAAGAGAGTGCTTGAAATTCTTAAAGATGAAATGAGAAATTCCCTTAAAGAAATTAAGTATAAGACAAGCAAAAAGTTGGAAGATATCAAGCAAATCGCCTAAAGAAAACCAAGAAAAATAAATCAAACATATAAAAGAAACTATCCAGAACTTGAAAACTGAAATAGAAACAATAAAGAAAACACAAGCCGAAGGAATTATAGAAACAGAAATCATGAGAAAAAGATCAGGAACCACAAACGCAAGCATGAACAGCAGAGTACAAGAGATGAAAGAGAGAATCTCAAGCACTGAAGATACAATAGAGGAAATAGACTCATCAGTTAAAGAAAACATTAAATTTAATAAACACTTAACCCAAAATATCCAGAAAATATGGGACACCATTAAAAGCCCAAATCTTAGAATAATAGGTATAGAAGAAATTCGACTCAAAGGCACATAAAATTTATTTAACAAAATCATAGAAGAAAAGTTTCTCTACCTAAAGAAAGATATGCCTATGAAGATACAAGAAGCTTACAGAACACCAAATAGACTGGATCCAAAAAAAGTCCTCTCACCACATAATAATCAAAACACTAAATATATAGAGTAAAGAAAGAGTACTAAGAGCGGCAAAGGAAAAAGGCCAAGTAACATATAAAGGCAGACCTATCAGAATTACACCTGACTTCTCATTGGAGACCAAAAGGTCATTGAAAGCCAGAAGGTCACGGTCAAACATTATGCAGATATTAAGAGACCCTGGATGCCAATCCAGACTACTATACCTAGCAAAACTGTGAATAACCATAGATGAACAAAACAAGATATTCCGTGACAAATCTAGATTTAACCAATACCTAGCCACAAACCCAACACTACACAAAATTCTAGAAGGAAAACTCGAACCCAAGGAAGATGGCTACAACAACAAACATACAGACAATTGATGATCTCATAGCAGCAAATCCCAAAGAAGAAAAAAATGCACAAATTAACATCACCAACGATGAAAACTAAATTAACAGGAGATAGCAATGACTGGTCATTAATAACCCTTAATGTAAATGGACTCAACTCAACTATAAAAAGGCACAGGCTAACAGATTGGAAACAAAAACAGAATCCATCCTTCTGCATACAAGAAACACATCTCAACCTCAAAGACAGACATTGTCTTAGAGTAAAGGGTTGGGAAAAATATACCAATCAAATGGACCTAAGAAACAAGCAGGTGTAGCTATCCTAATATCTAACAAAATAGACTTCAAGTTAAAATCAGTCAAAAGAGACAAAGAAGGTCATTTTATATTAGTCACAAGAAAAATCCATCAAGAGGAAATTTCAATACTGAACATCTATGCCACAAATACAAGGGCACTCTCATATGTAAAATAAACACTTCTAAAGCTTAAATCATACATTAAACCCCACACACTCATAGTAGGTAACTTGAACACTCCCCTTTCACCACTGGACAGGTCAACCAGACAAAAAATGAACAGAGAAATAAGAGAACTAACAGATGTTATGACTCAAATGGACTTAACAGACATCTATAGAATATTCCATCCAAACAGAAATATTATATCTTCTTCTCAGCAATATCCTGCTCTTTTGTACTAAGCAAGTTACTGCTTCAAAATAAGGGTTTAATATATGGGTTTAATATATTAACTGGTGATACAGGAAGGTGCATCCATAAGAATGGTCCATTTTTCCATAAAACCACTGTAGGAGCAAGTTTTGTAGGTATAAACATGCTTGCCAAGGCTGGTCATAATTTATATAATATACATGCTGTTTTTGTATAGCATGCTCTACCTGGGATAGCACCTGTCTGGCAGCTTCTGAGAGCTGTCTACTGGAATTTGGATCACTGTCCCTTTTAAGGATTTCACTTAGAGGCTCGAGGTCTCCTGAAGGGTATCTTAAATAAGGTTTCAGATATTGGATGTTTCTCAATAACTTTTGGAAATCATTTAGAGTCTTTAAACCATCCTTGGCTTAATTTCTCTAGGGTATAACATATGACCTAAATACTGGAATGGTGGGTGCTTCTGCACTTTCTCTGGAGCAATAACTAGCCCTGGATGGCTTAGCCTCTGTTGTAGTAATCCATATGTTTCAAGTAAAATTCCTTCATCTCTATGGGCAAGCGGAATATCATCCACATAATGGATAATATAAGCCTGTGGAAATTGATCTCTCAACTTTTGTGTAGCCTGAGATACAAACTTCTGTCATAAGGTGGCACTGTTTGCCATATCCTGAGGTAAAATGCTCCATTGCTAACTCTACATTGGCTCTCTAAAATTAACTGAGGGAACACTGAAAGCAAACCTTTGGCAATCTTGTGGTACCAACGAAATGGCATAAAAACAATCTTTTAAGTCTAAAATTATTTTATGGGTGTTTTTTTTGGTAGCTGTAGGAGAAGGCAGCCCTGGTTGTAATGCTCCCATTGGCTGCATGCTCATATTAATCTCCCTTAAGTCCTGAATTTCTTTTTAATAACAAAAATTGGAGAATCCATGGTGAATTAGATGGTGTAATGTGACCATTATCCAGCTGTTCCTGCATTAATTGCCAGGCAGCTTGGAATTTTTCTTCTGTTAGAGGCCACTGATTTACTCATATAGGTTCCTCATTTTTACAAATTATTGGGTCTTCATGGACTGCAGGTTTTTCAATGACTTCTCCTAAAAATACCCTAATCTTGCCCTGGGAGGTCTATTGCCCAGTATGATAGGACCAATTCTTCCCTTGTCTTCCTTGCCTAGACCTGGATTAGGTAATAATCTTTGCTGAAACATTTGATTAGTAACAACTGTGCAGGGATAATATAAAAACACCCCCATTTTAATCATAATATCTCAGCCCCACAAATTAATGGGTAAATGAAATAATATACAGCTTAAAAGTTCCTTCATGGCCTTCTCCAGCAAAGCTCATTACTACTTTTGTTCAAAATTTTGTTCAAAATTTTGAGTCTGACCAATCCCCTGTAGCTGTGTAATAGTCTCTGTCTTGGGCCATTTAGAAAGCCACCATCTATCAGTTAGAACCAAAATATCTGCACCAGTAACTATAAGACCAGAATTTTTTTTCCGTTTATAAACAAGGTGAATTCTGGCCTTTGAGTACCTATGGCTTGTTGCCAATAGGCATGAGATGAACCAAATTTGGCCTTTCCTCTCTTACCTCTCTTAATTTGGTTTTTGGTTTGCACAGCAGAAACTAAAATTAATTGTGCAAGCCTCTGACCTGTCTTTACCACAGAAACTCCATTAGGTGCGTGAGTCATAACCTTGATTTCTCCCTCAAAATCAGTGTCAATGACTCCAGGGGCAACAATAATGCTTTGCATAGTGATGCTACTTCTCCCTAATAATAGCCTTATAGTGCCCTCCAGTCATTGGAGGAGGGGATGCCACTTGTTGGTGCCAGGTCACCTGGCTAGCTTAGACCTGAAATAATCACTCAGAAACTGTATTAATTAAATCACTGCTTGGCCCATTAGCTCTAGCCTCTTATTGGCTAACTCTCCCATCTTGATTTAACCCATTTCTATTAATCTGTATATCACCATGAGGTCGTGGCTTCCTGGGAAGGTTTCAGCATTTCTGATTCTGGTGGCTCCATAGTGGTTCTCTGGCTCTGCTTTCTTCTCTCAGCATTCAGTTCTGTTTATCCCACCTACCTAAGTTCTGCCATATCAGGACAAGCAGTTTCTTTATTGATTAACCGATGAAAGCAGCACAAAGACAGAAGGACCTCCTACACCACTATAATCCTTAATTCATGCACTCACTCCTTGTTTTTGAGATAGGATCTCCTGCTTCCCAGGCTGGCATTGAGCTTTCTCTTCCCCTTGCAGATGTCCTTGAACTCCTGATCCTCCAACAGGCACCTCCCAAGTGCTAGGATTACATGAGTGCTCACCACTCTTGTCTACAGTGTGCAGGGGATGGAACTCAGGCATTTGTGTGTGTTAGACAAGCACTCTGTGAACTGAGCTGCTCCCCCATGAGTCAGTGAACAGGCTGCTCCATCTAGGACACAGCCCTCTCCAGCTTACCCCACTCAAAAGCAGACCTGTCCTATTGATTCATATCTCACCATCCATTTGCCGTAAGTCACAAGAACATAGGCCTTGTGGGTTGACTACCGTGGGGAGAGTATGTGTGGTTGTGGGACAAGCAGGGCAATTCCATACACTTGTCCAGGCAGCTTCGTGAGGGAATTGAAGCTGAAAGTAGAACACCACAGTGTTTTGATGATAGAGTGTTGCAGGGAGGGGGCCTGCTTGTTTGTCCCAGCCACCTGGCTAGCTTTACCCTGAAATAACCACACAGAAACTGTATTATTTAAATCACTGCTTGGCCAAACACTTAAGTGCATTGTCAGCTAGTTCTTATATGTTCGGATTAACCCATTACTATTAGTTTATATTTTTACCATGAGGCTCGTGGCCTACCAGCAAGGTTATAGCTAGAAGGTCACATCTTGCCCCTCTGGCAGCTACATGATGTCTCTCAACTCCACCTTCTTTCTCCCAGCATTCAATTCAGTTTTCCCCGCCTAGCTTTGTTCCCCTATATCTCTGCTATAGGCCCAAAGCAATTTCTTTATTAATCAATCTTAATTACAGCATACAAAAAAGAATCCCATGTCTCGGGTCTCTGAGGAAGTTGAAGATTAGATAATTATAGTTATAGTTTTCCTTGTTTATCAGACTCAGAAAAGAAACTTACTAAAAAATGTAAAGTATATTAGGTTGAGAGACATAAAAAATAATTTTGAGTTGTTAAATACAAATTAGAATAGAAAGTAAATTAGGTACAACACTTTGGACACAGCAGGATAGGATAGATAAAGTAGTATTTTCTCTGAATTTGTCAAAGGCAAATGGATTATATATTGTCAATGTATATATTGCCTGTATATATTGTATATTGTTACTGTACTTATTGTATATAGTTTTTCTTATATTGAAAGAATAAAAGACCCCTACCTAGTAGCATTAAGTTAGCAGCAATAACGAGCCCAGCCGCCCCCCCCCCCCCATAACCCACAGCTGGCCGGCTCTCATGAGAAACATCCTGTCCGCTTGAGACCCTCAGGACCCTCTCAGGACCTGCAGCTAGCCGGCTCTCATGAGAACATCCCGTTTGCCTAGGGGAAACAGGATGCCTATAGCCATCACATGTGCCCAATTTAGATTCACAGGAGAAACAATTCCCCCTACGGAAGATCCCAGCTTAGCTGCTGTAACGTCATTCCACGCGGCTTTTGACGAACAATGTAAATGCAGAGTGAGGTCAGGGTTCCTGGCTGCAAGGCAGAATATAGAATCAATTAACAGGAAGCCTGTTGCCATACATCTGGGCTGGGAAAGGAAAAACCAAGAAAAACAGGATATTTAACCCCATACATCTATTCTGGGAAAGGAAGAACCACCTGTGCCCCTTGCCCATTCCAGCTGACCAATAACCATGCATTTGCTTCTGTAATCTGCTTCTGCTACCCTCTTTCCTATAAAAAGACTTTCCCCCAGTCTGCAGGCGCGCAAGCCCTACGAAAGACTTGCTGCCCGCAGGTACCTGTGCTTACTCAATAAACCTCCTGTTAATTGCATCCTGTGGCCTGGTCTCGGAGTGTCCTGGTTCTGGGGTCTTCATCAGAGAGGAAAGGTCCTCTCTGGGGATCTTTCATTTGGTGCGTTGGCCGGGAATTGAAGACACCCCCCAGGAACTACCGACCCACCACAGGGAGGTAAGCTGGCCAGCGCTGATTCGTTAGTCTTTGTGTTTGTCTGTGTGACCGTTTGTGTTTCTATGTTTGCGCTTGCGACCGTACTAGTTAGCTAACTAGACCCGTATCTGGCAGAGGTGTCTGGGGCCCGTGTCTGTAGGTGTATCTGTATCTGGCGGACCCGTGGAGGAGCTGACGAGCTCGTACTCCCGACCGCAGCCCTGGGAGACGTCCCAGAGGTGTCTGGGGCCAGATTCTTGGCCCATCTGTATCCGTATCTGGCAGAGGTGTATCTGTATCTGGCGGACCCGCGGAGGAGCTGACGAGCTCATACTCCCGACCGCAGCCCTGGGAGACGTCCCAGAGGTGTCTGGGGCCAGGTTCTTGGCCCATCTGTATTCGGTGAGTCCTACCCAGGAAGGGCTGTTCGGGGCACTCCCACAGTCCAAAGGGTACGTGATTCTTCTGGGAGGAGAAAGGTCTCCGTCTGAAAGTCTGTTTTGGGTATTACGCCGAAACTGCGCCTGCGCATCTGTATTGTTTGTGTATTTTTGTGCTTAATATGTTCTTTGTTTTGTATATCTGTTTGTACTCGAGTCTAAATCTGGTACCATGGGGCAGTAAATAACCATCTCTTTGGCCCTAACTCTATGAAAATCCAAAAGAAATGCTGACAGTCTGCCCCTCCTTTACTTCTCTAGGCTGTGCTGCTGAACTGTCCTGCTTGCTGTTGCAAGGAGGGAGGGAGCAGGGCTGTGATCTCCTGCAGCACAGCCTGGAGCCAGGCCTAGGCGGGGCAACCAGCTCCAGCTCTGAGCAAACTTCTCGGCAGGACGCAGGACGGGGCATGGCAGCAACCCTGGCCAGAGTCAGAGAAGGGGGCAGCTGTGGCCCCCACATCTGCGTGTGAGTCCCCTCCCCGGCCCAACAGCAGCCGCCTTAGCTGTTACCATGGGCGCCGATGCAGAGATGCTTAAACTCCTTAGCATTTTTGCAGGAGCCCGGGGAGAGTTGCAGGAGCCCAGGGAGCATAACTCTCCCCTCAGTGCCAGGTGCTGGGATAACACTGAGCCTCTGCCACACCCCACCCCACAGGGGAGCTCACTGACGGGAGAGCTCTCTTAGCGGTGTCAAAACCAAACAAAGGCTTTAGCTCCGTTAGATGCTGCTCAGGAATAAGCCCAGCTGATGACTAGTTGGGCCATGTAATCCTGCCCACCTCTGCTCACAATTTGCTCTCCCTGCTACGTCAGGTAGAGACTGGGGTTGGAACATCCACGAGAAGGAAATGCTTGCCCCCCCCCCCCCCCTGAAATCCCTGTGCTGAGAGTGACGTCCTCCCTTGTTGACCTGAAGTCTACCAGCACCGCACGGGAGGACTGGGGGAGGAGGGCTGCCTTAGACAGTCCAGGGTGTTCCCTCCCCCTACAGCCAATGCAAAGGTCTTCCCAGCTGCTACTGGCAGTGTGAGGGCTAAAGAGGAGCCTCAGTGGTGACCAATGTGGCATCCCCCAGGAACTGAGTTGAGGCTTCCAGACGGCCGACCAAACCTGACCTGACGAGTTCCCTGGAGGGAATGCCTCCTGGGGCCTCTGGAATCCCATTCAGAGAAAAGCTGCTAAATTGCTGTGAGTACTGAGGTGTGGATGGGGGAAGCTTGTGCTATACAACTAGGAGCTCACTGTGGACGGAGCTGCTGAAGCCAGGTCCTGGGAGGATCCCCAATGGGGTTCCCTATGGGGTCTTCTTTCCAAAGATAAGGCTTGTTTTCCTTGAAAAATAAGGTGCTAGGGATTAAATGGCAGCCTCCCCTCTACAAATGCCATATAAAGCCTTGTGCCAAAGATCTATGGCCCTTGCCCAGGGAAAGTAGCTGATGCTAGCGCCAGGGTCACAGAACTAAGGCCTCCTGGACCTTTCCGTTTTGGCAGTAGGGCAAGAGATTGCAAGTAAATATCCCTGTGGCTGTTGGTAAATGACAAATGTGGATTCAGGAGCTGCAGGTAATGGAGTAAGCTGACATTAAAAGGGCCTACCAGCCCTAATAACATCTCTCTTCTGGGGATGCTCTATTCCAGTCATCATGTGCTGCATCCAGGTAAAAGCCTCTGGTTTAAAAATTAAAAAAAATTAAATTAAGTCACTTTAAAATAATGTGCTTATAAAAAACTACAGATTGTTGGTTTCTATATTTCTTACTATGCAGTGTGAAGAGAAAAGTGAATTCCCAGCTCTGTTTAGATGGGTGCAGGACTACACTGTCTTCAAGAACTATTGCTATAAAAGCCCTGGCACAGGGCCGGGGCCCTATAAACAGCCCAGATGAGCTTCTAAGCCAGCCCATGTTTAGATCTGGATTTAACACTTGTCTGCTCACAATGCTTGTAATAAGGTGGGGGCCCCGAGTTGCCCCACAAGGCAAAGATCTGCTAAAGCCTCTCACCCCACTACAATGGCAAAGGGGGCGTTACTAAATGATGAGGTTGAGTTAAAATGGCCCTTTTGACTCTTTATAATGTTTATGGATATTTAAAAAACATGACAAAGATTCTCATTTATTATTAATATAAAAAGATACATTTTGGGTTGTTTTCAGATTCTGTCTATGATATTATAAAAATGTCGCTAAGTTTTTAAGGTAGTATGTTATCTAATTCTGAAAATCCACCATGCTAATGTTCAAAGTAGCTGTAAGCATAAATTGTCAAATTATATTTTTAACCTTGGTCAGTTTTACAGGAATAAGATAAAATCTCAAAATTGTTTAATTTGCATTTCCCTGATGATTAAAGATGTTGTATTTAAGCAAATTTTAAATATCTTTCAGTCATTTCAAGTTCATTTGTTAAAAATTTACAGTTTTGGTCTGTGACGTAATTGTACTAAAATATTTGTTTTTTATGAGGATTAAGTTCCTAAGTTCCTTATATGTCTCATGATACCTCCCCATTCTACAGGCTGATATTATGTTGTTAATTATATCCTTTGTTATAAAAAACTTCTCAGTTCTAGAGATTTCAATTACTGATTGTTTCCTTTAATGTCTACGCTACTGAGGCCATGTTCAAAATTCTATTTATATTGTTGCCCTTATGTTAAGGTCTTTAATTTGTTTGGATTTCAGTTTTGTGCATAGAGATAAATATGGATCTATTTTCATTCTTCTACATGATAACGTCTAATTAATTTTTAAAGGGAGAAACTGACAGTCATAATGTTGGGCTCATGGCAAATCTCAGGGGGGGGCTGCAAGGCACCCCACTAATTCGGCCAAGGTAAGAGAGGTTCTCCAGGGGCCAGTTAAGATCTGTGTTCCTTAAATGATTAATAAAAGTTTACAGGCATTTTACCCAAACTCTGAAGGTCAGCAGACAGCAGTAGCCATAGCCTACATAGGACGGACAACATCAGATATAAAAAAGAGATACAGCAAGTAGATAAAAAAGATTATACTTAATAAAATTTGGAGAGAAAAAAAAATTGTTAAATGAGGGACAGAGAAAGGGAAATGAAAGAGAGAGAGGCGGGAAGCAAAAGAAAGATAGGACTCAGATAGATTAGGAGCCTGGACAACAGAAGATCAAAGACAAATGAAGAGGGATCCTGGAACTGAATAAAGAATACAAACTGGACACCTTACGAACTATAAATTTTAAAAAAAAAAAAGACAAATAAATGACTCGTTCCTCCCTGGTCACTTCTAAATATATGACCAAAGCCTTTTGTTGACCAAATGAGGGACTTTTGCTTTTGCTGCTGTTTTCAGTTCTGCAGGAGACGCAGGCTGCTTGTCTGCCTCTGCCTCTACCACGCCCTCCTCACCAGGATGACCACCTCTCCCTGCCTCCACCGCTGAAGAAATCCTCACCTCCTAGCAACTGCCTTGATGCTGTGCTTGCTCTAAAGCCTACATGAGCCCTGACTGCTCACTTTACAGTCTTGCTCCCCTCACCCATGTCAGACTGCGATACAGCAGTCAAATGCTACCACAGGTGCCCTCCTGTGCCAGACTACTGCTCCTGTGCTGGGCTGACGTCGATGGACTATGGATCCTGCCAGCATCTGCATAAAGGACAGGCGAATGGCAGAATGACAGACTAAGATGTGCCAGGCAGAACCAAAAATGAGGGCGAAGCTTGCCAGGGGCACAAGGCTGACGGTCTGAGCTAAGCAGGTACACAAGACTGAAGGTAAGCGGAAGGCGGGGGCAACATTGGTGGACAGGAAGCAAATGATCGGGGCCAGTAGCCTCCGTTCAGGGATGGCAACCCGACCAGAACGCTGAACTTGTGGCTTTGATACAAGCTCTACAGATGGCAGAGGGAACGTCTATACTAACAGCAGGTATGCTTCAAAACAATATACAGACAAGAAGGACTGACATCTGCAAAAATTTTGAGCCTCCAGGAGGCCACACATTTGCCAAAGAAGATAGCCATCATACACTGACCAAGATTGAGACACCCAATATAATGGCTAAAAAGATCAAAAAGAAATCATCCTAAGGTTTGGGATGCCCAAGATAATCATGTCCCATAATAGACCTGTCTTTGTTGCCCAGGTAAGTTAGGATGTGGCCAAGACATTGGGGATCAATTAAAATTTAAACTTACCAACCCCAAAGCTCAGGTCAGATAGATAGGATAAATAAGATTCTAAAAAAAACAAATTGACATAATTGGCCCTGGAGACCAGCAAAAATGACTGGACAGACCTCCCTCCCTCCTGTCCTTCCTGGGTTCAAAACACCCCGGCAATCGCTGCCACTAGTTCTGTTGCCTGGCTAGTTAGCTGCTGCTCATGTATCCACTGACGGTGGCTGACCCTGGTGATAAAATCCTGAGCTCAAGGCTTGCACAGGGCAGGCACATCTGCTATAAGATGGGCTTACATCACCTTTAAGGCTCTTCTTTCCTAAAGTCAGAAACCCACAGGGCTCTGCTCATTTTTTTTAAAAAAATGTCTTTTAAAGCACAATATCAGACAGCAGAAGCAAAAGACAATCCTGTTTTGTTCCTCCTCTGTATGTCTGGGACCTATGGACAGAAATTATTTAGTACAGTTTGAGACTTTTCCAGATCAGACCATATTGTGCAGATAGCTGCAAAGAGAAGCAAACACACCTAAAGCCTCCTTACCTCTTGGCAGGTTTTGTTTTTCTACAAAAAAATCTTGTTTTAATCTATAGGGATATGGCTTTCAAAAGATAAACAGATATGGTTTAATATATGATAAAATAAATTATCAATGGGATGTCAAAACTTTTTTTAATACTGTACTTACAAATGTAAAGCCTGGGTAAGGTCAGTCTCAAAAAGATATTTATGTCTTCATTGGCTGTCCTCTGGTTTTAGGGCTTTTTGTTTATTTTGAACATTTGTCATCCTGTATTGCATTTTCTCTCATTGTTTGTTAAAGTTCTCACAATGGACACAACCCTGTATGTTTGGATAAAGCTGATGCTACAAGATGCAATGAAAACTCGTAAATGCCATGTGGTGCCAGCTGGACCGAAACTGACTTCTCCGGCACATTCTCTGGAGCTGAGAAACAACACTCCCGGTGCCTACAACAAAAGAGATTTGAAACTTGCCTCTTGGGAGAAGGCATCCATGTGTTTCATAGGACTGAGTTAAGCCCTTTGTAGTCTATCCCCAAAAAAAAAAAAAAAATGGGGAAATGAAAGAATAAAAGACCCCTACCTAGTAGCATTAAGTTAGCAGCAATAACGAGCCCAGCCGCCCCCCCCCCCCCATAACCCACAGCTGGCCGGCTCTCATGAGAAACATCCTGTCCGCTTGAGACCCTCAGGACCCTCTCAGGACCTGCAGCTAGCCGGCTCTCATGAGAACATCCCGTTTGCCTAGGGGAAACAGGATGCCTATAGCCATCACATGTGCCCAATTTAGATTCACAGGAGAAACAATTCCCCCTACGGAAGATCCCAGCTTAGCTGCTGTAACGTCATTCCACGCGGCTTTTGACGAACAATGTAAATGCAGAGTGAGGTCAGGGTTCCTGGCTGCAAGGCAGAATATAGAATCAATTAACAGGAAACCTGTTGCCATACATCTGGGCTGGGAAAGGAAAAACCAAGAAAAACAGGATATTTAACCCCATACATCTATTCTGGGAAAGGAAGAACCACCTGTGCCCCTTGCCCATTCCAGCTGACCAATAACCATGCATTTGCTTCTGTAATCTGCTTCTGCTACCCTCTTTCCTATAAAAAGACTTTCCCCCAGTCTGCAGGCGCGCAAGCCCTACGAAAGACTTGCTGCCCGCAGGTACCTGTGCTTACTCAATAAACCTCCTGTTAATTGCATCCTGTGGCCTGGTCTCGGAGTGTCCTGGTTCTGGGGTCTTCATCAGAGAGGAAAGGTCCTCTCTGGGGATCTTTCAATATTAGCTATAGCCTTCTTTTTATTTTAGACAAAAAAAGAGATGTAGTGACATTTTGTTTGTGTTTTCTTTTATTTATTTATTTATTTATTTATTTATTAAAGATTTCTGCCTCCTCCTGGCCACTGCCTCCCATTTCTCTCCCCCTCCCCCAATCAAGTCCCCCTCCCTCGTCAGCCCGAAGAACAATCAGGGTTCCTTGCCCTGTGGAAAGTCCATGGACCACCCACCTCCATCCAGGTCTAGTAAGGTGAGCATCCAAACTGCCTAGGCTCCCACAAAGCCAGTACGTGCAGTAGAATCAAAAACCCACTGCCATTGTTCTTGAGTTCTCAGTAGTCCTCATTGACTGCTATGTTCAGCGAGTCCAGTTTTATCCCATGCTTTTTCAGACGCGGGCCAGCTGACCTTGGTGAGTTCCCAATAGAACATCCCCATTGTCTCAGTGTGTGGGTGCACCCCAGTTTGCCTGAAGAGCAGAGTGCAGAGCTAAGCCACTATCAACCAGACAGTGGTGGCTCACACCTTTAATCCCAAGATTTAGGAGGTGGAGGCAGAGGGATCTGTTAGTTCAAGGCCACCTGGGTTAATGAGATTAAGTCTGTCTAAAAGAGTAACACAGCTCATACAAAGGGGATCCCAGCATGTGGGATCTCACACCTTTAATCCCAACACTAGGGACATAGAGACAGGAGTGATATTGATGGGTGGACAGAGGAATATAAGGCAGGAGGAAACAGGACGTCATTGCAGTCTGAGAAGCCAGTCTGAGGACAGGATCGCCCCTTCGGTCTGAGCATTGGTAGAGATAAAATGTCTCTCTTGCAGTTGCCTGCACTGCTTCTCTGATCTCTCAGCTTCCACCCCCTAATATCTGTCTCCGGGTTTTATTAATTAAGACCAATTAGACTTCATGTCACAGTTTCAGGTCAGAACGGGGAGGAAGAAGCTGTGTGTGTCAATTTTAGTATCTATC
Organism: Microtus pennsylvanicus; assembly: GCF_037038515.1. NCBI lineage: Eukaryota > Metazoa > Chordata > Mammalia > Rodentia > Cricetidae > Microtus > Microtus pennsylvanicus. The sequence goes on along the minus strand of NC_134579.1, from coordinate 35,035,169 downwards.
AGAGACCCCTCTCCTTATCTGCTGCCTATCAGGAATCTCCCTTAACTCGTACACACATGCAAATGCAAGTGTACACACACACACACACACACACACACACACACACTTTCCAGGACACACTAACATGTTTCACCTTTTATTTCCCAACAGCGCTATCAAGTACAAATCCACCAAGGGACACTTAGGAGGTCAGAGTCCCGGGATCCAATTGCTTCTCCAACAAGTCTTTAGACATGAACTCTGGCTGGGCACTCCACATCCAGAGCCCCATCCTCTCCCTGTGGCAGCAGGACTGGTAGGTTCTGCACTTCAGAGGTAAACAAAGGCCTCCAAAGGCAGCAATCCTCCACTAACCTGACCCTCCTTTCCTCCAGTGTGGTCCGTTTTTCAGCTTTCCAGAGGGTGGACGCCATCACCTGGTCACTAAGATCCAGCTGCTTACAGGAATGAGGGCTACTCACACGCCAGCACATATGATATGACTGGCCTCGGCCTTGCCTCTCTACCATGCATAGGGACAGGTTGCAACCAATGTGGGCCAGGGGAGGGCATAAAACCCTGTTCTACTCTGCCACCCACTGAGGGCTCCCGCCCAGGTAAGAAAAGGACAGCCTGGCACACATAGGCAGGGGGTATCTCCTGGTGGAAGGGAATGCCGATCACAAGGGCCCTGGGGTAGTGGTCCCACTGTCCATGGCTCTCTGCGCCCAGTGCTCACACTCTGAGCTGCAGCTGATTTATCCTCCAGCTCTCTTTCCCAGGGACCCTTGTCGTGGTCCACTAGACAGTTGTGTTTAATGGATCAGAAAACTGCGGTGAGTCTGAAAAGCCTTCCCAGCAGAGTCATTGTGATCAGGATAGGGACTTCTCTGGGAGAACCATCTTCCAGGCCTCATAGAACCTCACGGAAAGTCTCTGGATCTTTCAGCCAGAGGCTGCCCCTACCCAGGTTCTTGACTCAGGAGCCAGGGATATCTTACTGGCAATGGCTTGAGGCTCTGAAAATAGTGAGAGACAGCTGAGCTACAGTTCCTCTGTGTCCCTTGACAAAGCCAGGTCAGCAGTGGCAGAAGGCATTGGTCTGTCCTGTCAGGCTACCCACACTGTGGAAGAAGGCATTGGTCTGTCCTGTCAGGCTGCCCACACTGTGGAAGAAGGCATTGGTCTGTCCTGTCAGGCTGCCCACACTGTGGAAGAAGGCATTGGTCTGTCCCTGCGTCAGGCTGCCCACACTGTGGAAGAAGGCATTGGTCTGTCCTGTCAGGCTGCCCACACTGTGGAAGAAGGAACCCCTTTCTCCATCCCCAGCTGCCATCCACAGACACCAGACAGCATCACTCCTCATCTCATTGACTGGTCCTGTGGCGATATTTTGTTTGTGCTTTAACAAATAAAGTTTGCCTGAAGATCAGAGTGCGGAGCTAGCCATGCTAGTTCCCATAGAGGCCAGGTAGTGGTGGCACACAACTTCACTCCCAGCACATGGGAGACAGAGGCAGACTGATCTCTGTGAGTTCAAGGCCACCCCAGGCTGTATGAGGTTGAATCAGTATAAAAGAGACACAGAGCTTGGCAGTGGTGGCTCACACATTTAATCCCAGGCATAGGAAGATGGAGATGGGAAGAGATATGACTCGGTGGAGAGAGGAATATAAGGCCGGAAGAGGCAGGAACTCAGGATGCAGTCTGAGGTTTCATAGAGATGGCATTCATTCTGAGACAGGAGCTCAGCCCATTTGGTCTGAAGATTTTTTTAGGGGTAAGAACTAGTGACTGCTGCTCTGCTTCTCTGATCTTTCAGGTTTCACACCCTAATATCCGACTCTGGATTTTTATTTAATAATACCAGTTAGGATTCCATTACATTGGTCCAGAAAGTATTTCTTTTTCCTCGTCCACATGACAGGCTGGGTCCTTTTCTCCCAGAGCAGTAGTTCTCAACTGCAGACAATTTTTCTTCCCAGGGGACATTTGCTTGTCCGGAGATATTACTGGTGTGTGTGTGTGTGTGTGTGTGTGTGTGTGTGTGTGTGCCCTTGCAACATGGGCTGCACCCTAAAGGGGGTCTCCAGTACTGTCAACCCCAGGCTTCAAGTAATCTCAGCAAAGTACAATCAAATGTAATGTCATAATCAAACTCACCATTTTGTAAGCTAAACAAACACAGAAATAAAGAAGTAAAATGGTCACATTCCTCCATTGCCCGAGCTGACCTTGGCGGAAAGGCTATGAGATAGGTGGGGAGAGGGGCTGCTCTGAGGTCAGGGAGGGTCAGGATGGAAAGGTCAGGTGTGGAAAGTAGTGGACACAGTCCTGCGCTCTGTGGGTGATCCAATCCCTGGCTGCAGGGGGCTCTGTACAACCTGGTTCTGCTTGTGCATCAGGGCCTGTTTACCCCAGGAAACTGAGCTTCTGCTTGAAGCCCTGCACAGAATAGCGTGGGAGTTTAATAACTGTGGGTTAGGGCGATGCTTCACTCAACTCCTTTCCTCTCCCACAGGGACTGCAGTTCCTGCAACCCACAGATCCCAGCTCTCATACCTGAAAGGATTTCAGGTCAGTCTGGCCGTGAACTCCAGTTGTCCTAAAATTTTGTCCTAGGTCCCTAGCCCAAGAGCGTGTTTGTCTTTGTGTAAAAACAATGGCATGCTAACTGTAGGCAGACAAGGTCCTGCATTATCTGAGACCACCACACACAGGACTTTAAGGGAGAAAAGCAACACCCATTTGTTCAGGATGGGAGCTGTGCACTGGGCTTCTTTAGAGCTTCCCAAACATTTTCACTATGTGATTCAGGTTAAGCACTGAGTTAGAGCTGTGTTCAATTGACAAAAATGCTGTGCAGTTTTGTACACAAGGGCACATAAATAAACGGGCACTTTTTAGTCCGGAGAAAAGTCTGGTGTCTTCTGCCACCCCAGCTAGCTTCTTTTCCTCTGTTCCATCAACACATTTGTATTCAGTTTCTTCTTGTCCTGTGACAGAGGGCATTATCCAGCACCGACTCTTAACTTTCCTGTGCCTCAATTTCTTCATCTGCAAAATGAGGAAAATGAATCGTACCTTCATCATTGCCCCAGGGCTTAGGATGCAGGCGCATTTACCCATGAGGTTGTTTAACCTTGTAGAAACGTTTCATATGAGAATCATCTCCCTCCCTTCCTCCCTCCCTCCCTCCCTCCCTCCCTCCCTCCCTCCCTCCCTCCCTCCCTCCCTCCCTCCCTCTCTCCCTCCTCCTTCCTTCCCTCCCTCTCTTAGGCTGTCTCTTGTTCTCTCTCTCTTGTTCTCTCTCTCTTGTTCTCTCTCTTTTGTCTCTCTCTCTCTCTCTCTCTCTCTCTCTCTCTCTCTCTCTCTCTCTCTCTCTCTCTCTCTTCCTCCTTCCCCCACCCCCACCCCCACCATGGCCACTTTGAGGGAGCTTCAAGGTCTTTGGAGAACTCGGTGGTGTCTGTGAACTCGGGACTCTAAACTTGGCTTGCATTGGAGTAATTTCAAAGTTAACTTCGAGACTGTCCCCTGAAAAGGACAGAGCACAGAGCCAGCAGCATTTCCGCAGAGGATCTGTGCAATTGCTGGTGCCAGGGAAGATGCTCTGGCCGGCGCACTCTGGAGCTGGGACCTTCGCAGTCAGTTAGGCTGCTTGTCAGCAGAGCAGCTAGCAGGTCTGGTCCTGGGGCCCAGGCACTGACTGACCCGCGGCTGTGCACCCTGGGAGTCCAGTGTGCCTCCTCCCTCCACTGCGCACCTATCACAGTCCCTGAACGCATTACCCTGCGCTCCGCCCACCTGCAAATGCCTGCCCAGTCAGCGACTGCCCCAGCCTGGACAGCGCCTGTGGGCTGCCTGAGCGGGACAAAGGTAAGGGAATCCCGGGACGCCAGGGTGGGGGGACCACAGGGAAGGCTGGCATCCATGTGTTCCTTCTTTCTGTAAAATTAAGGCAGGAATGTTATGGAGCTTGTGGGAGCCTAGGTTCACTGACAGAGTCTTGTATACACATGAAGTTGTGTTTCTGGGTGGGTAACAGCACACACACATACATGAAAGCTACGCATCATATGGACACAGCATTTGCAGAACTCTTCTGCCTCCTCATCCCGTTTCAGTTCACAGGTTTCTAATTTTACGGGACAGAGTCAGCTGTCAAATAATGGAAGCTAACAGAAGAAAGCTACTATAGATATTTTTTCACTTTTTTATTTGTTCTACCAACTTAAAAAAAACATTTTTTTTTTGTTCCTATGTGTATATAGCATCGTCTTCTGGGTTTGTTTCTCCTTCATTTACTACTTCTGTCCTGGGTCAAAGGGATGGGAGAATAGGTTTTAATGGGGTGGGGTCTGGGAAAGGGTCTTGCTCCAGCCATACTGGGGTGCCCAGTAGTTGCTCTTGTCCATTTTCTGAATGTAAGGAATTCTTGTTGCATGGCTGAGGTCTATACACACTTTAATGCCCATTCTTTTCTTTCTTTTCCTTCCTTCCTTCCTTCCTTCCTTCCTTCCTTCCTTCCTTCCTTCCTTCCTTCCTTCCCTCCCTCCCCTCCTGCTTCTGCTCCTTCTTCTTCTTTGTTACAGGGTTTCTCTTGTAGCCCTGGCTGTCCTGAAACTTACTCATAGACCAGGTTGGCGTCAAACTCACAGAGATCTGCTTGTCTAAAGGCTCTGCCAAAACTGCTGCCACCACCACCCAGCTTGCCCATTCTGTATAATGAAGTTTTTCAGTTAAATTATTGCTTTGGAAAAGGAATACAACTGAGTGGTAGAGAAATCCCTGGCATATGGGAGGCCCCAGCTCAATCGTAAGAACTGAAAATAACTACAACCAAAAACCTATCTGTTTACTTGCCTTTCAATCTCCCATCCAGTCTTGTGTATGCTCCATCTATCTGCCTTGTCTTTTTCAGTTTTTGTTCTCTTAAAAAAAGTTTGAGTAATATGCAAATTTGTCTTCAAAGAGATTTTTTTTAAGGAGTGACTGTGTGTAGGTCTACTTAGAAAAATTAACAAGAAAGTCTAATTCTGAGGAAGAAGCTCAGGGCAAGGCTGTTGGCGTCAAGTCCCGGAAAAGATCTTGGGAAGCACATCTTTCTCCCTCCTCCCCACCCCCAGCTTGACCCAGACAGTTCTTCCTTTATGAACGTTCCTCTCACCAGATGTTCCTTCTTTTGTGGGTTGTGGGCAGGTGCTCTGAATAAACAATGGGCTTCTCTGAGACTGGACTTTATAACATGAAGCCAGGTGTTCGGACAGGCTGGGGAGTCTCTTTTCAGCTGGACTCTCCTCCTTCTGTTCCTACTTGCTGATTATAGACAGTGGTCAGTAAAGGTTAGGTCAGTGCAGAGAACCCTAGGACTTCCATAGGCGGTCTCTGCTAACCTGAGCCTGACCTCGGCCTTAAACTCTGAGCTCAGAAACCTGACATCTGTTCACATCTGTTATGTTTGTCCATTTAACTGGGCATCAGATCCTATTTCTCCTGGGTTTTCTGGTCCTGAGAGCCACTCCTGGTTCCTGTGGTCTTAAATAGCTGCCTGGTATCTTCTGTCCCCAATACGTGAGTTGACTGAACAGGATGTGATCCTTCCTTGAATATGACAGAGCTAGTGTCCTTTTCCTGACTCTAAGTATCAGCTACCAGGAACTCACTGCATTGTCATTGCCCCACCCTGGGTTGCATGAACTGTGTGTGTGTGTGTGTGTGAATGTATGGATTTGGGGTGGGGTTGAGGGTGAGGAGGGTGGGGATGGGAGTTGGGGAGTGGCCTCCAGTACCCAGCTGGCTTTTCTCCTGATCCCTATTGCTTGTCTCTGCTCACTTCCCTGCCATCAGGGAAGCACAGGACTGGCAAGGGATCTTTCCACTTCTCCTGATCTCAGGCTTGGGGATTGTGCTCCATCAGCCTTTGTGACTGGCCTCCCGTGGGTTTGGACAACACTTCCCTTATCTTCTGGTAAGAGGGAATTATCTGAGCCCATGTCTGAAGCTGCAGAGTGAAAGGCTGGGTAAGATGGATGATAGAGGTTTTGGTAAAGTTACCTAATCTCCGTTTAAAGCCAGGATCATGAGATTAAGTGTCCTCAGACTGAATTTGAAATAACTGCTGACCAGCTGTCCTGCTAGTCATATGGCATGAATAGGTTAAAGCCTGGACTCTGGAAACCACAGTCCTTGGCTGCTAGTTATTAAGGTAGTTCATATTCCCCACTGCCCAACTAAGGGAGAGTGGGGGTGGTGATGTTCCAGACCAGATTCATGTGGTCTAGATGCTACGTTGACATATCAGATGAACCATGGCTCATTATAATTTCAATATAGAGATAAAAACACACCATCCCATGCTGAGAAAGATCTGAGGTTGTCACAGCCCTTATAACTCAGCCTGAATGAGTGGCCGTTCAGAGGGCACACTTGCTCTGGGAGAGAAGAAGGGTCCATTGGAATATAAGCTGACTGTGCCTATCATTGGCCATCTAGTCAAATTTCTAGGTGGTTCTCTGAACTAGTTAGCCATCTGTATGTTATACCGAGTAGGGAAAGAACCTGCAGACCCAGCTATAACAGAGTTTTTGATAAAATTATATAAAGTGAGGACATGGCTGCTTCAAGGTATAGCTGAGGGGAAGGTTCTTATTGTAGGCATGAGGAGTGAACAGTCAGAGGTACCTGGAAGAGTCCAGAGCAGGGACAGGAAGTAATAGACTGAACTGAGCTTTGAGAGAAGAGAGTAATGGGGGAGTAGAGTGAGAGAGGAAAAGAAGAGAAGAGAATAGGAGAGGAGAGGAAAGGAGGGGAGGGGAGGGAAGGGAAGGGAAGAGAAGGGAAGGGAGGATAAGAGAGAGGGGAGAACAAAAAGAGGAGGTCAAGAGGTGCTCATGGATGACAAGGCAGGGTTATAAAAGAAGAAGCTAGGGAAGGGAATCCCCTGAGCTGGAGAGGATTAGGGGCAGGGTTAGCAGAGCTGAGAGGAGCCACAGGAACTGAGTGAGCTTGGAGGTCAGATTGTGCTTTCCATTGCTAATAGGCATCACAGAGAGCCATTTGTTCCTAGTTTGCTTGTTTGTTTGTTTGTTTGTTTGTTTCTTTCTTTCTTTTTTTGTTTGTTTTCAGAGATAGGGTCTCTCTGTAGCTTTGGAGCCTGTCCTGGAACTAGCTCTTGCAGACCAGGCTGGTCTCGAACTCAAAGAGATCCACTAGCCTCTGCCTCCAGAGTCCTGGGATTAAAGGCTTAAAGGTATGCGCCATCACCGACCAAGGGTTCAGAATGCTATATAAAGCTATTCCTTTGGTAAAGATATCATCCAGACTTTTTATATCTGATTTTGAACATCATCCCACATCCTCAGTGAGAGCTAGAAGTCATTTGGGACCAAACAGGGCTAAAAATGTAGTTGATCACTTCCTCATTACCTATGTACTCATGGAGACAGAGGAACTTGGGCACATTAATTCAACCTGTACCATAGGTCTCTCCATTGACACCACAGAGGCTGATATTATTATTTCTCTGGGTGCACATGAGGACGATATGGTCACACCTTTCCTTGTGATACCAGCGTTAATGATTATTGCAGCATTGCCTCTCATTTTCTAAGTTCTCTGCTGAGTTTTGCTTGGTTATGGAAAAAAATAAAAACCTTCTCAAATTATGAAATAACTTGGTCTTAAGAATAATTGCCAGTTAGTATAAGATATATATTTGGGGCTCAGTAGACTGGCAGAATAGAGGACAGACTTTGGGGCACAGTGGCGAGTGTGCTGACTCAGGTTTGGGTTCTCTTCCATGTAGCTTGTTCTCTCTGTCTAAACTCCCTTCCCAGTGTCACTGTTCAAGGCTGTCTGTTCTCTCTCTTGCAAGACCTCATTTCTCTGTTCCCTGTGGGTGTTTTAATTGCCATGTGTTAGCTATGCAAGTTCCCTGTTAATCTCCTGGGTCTCTAGTAATTTTCTATGTCCGTTGTGTTTTGCTTACTAAATATTCCCCATTTCTCTGGGGAGCAGGACATTTATCAGGCTCCCCTTTGATCCACTTCTGGGAGTTCCTTCTTCTAGATTAGCCAGGCTGTCATTCTTGTTTAACACAGGCAGGATCACCTGGTTAGCTGCCTCTGTAGATTACAAGTTAGGTTGACCATTCGGTACTAACTCCCTTTTATATGTGTTTTATTCAAATTCTTCTCAGAGCTTCAATGGAACCCTCCATGTATATCACAATCTACTTCTTTGTTGTCCCATGTTATAAAAAATGGGGAGAGGGACCAGGCAATGTGAATAATCATGATGGCAGATTGCTATTAATGTTATTCTTACCAAAACAGGTTTTCAAGGCCACTCAGGTTAGGAAGGAATCAAATTTATACTCCTTGAAGTTGCAAACTATTTCAGGCTGTAGAAAAGTCAGAGAGTTGCATACAAGCTATGTGTGAGCATGTTCCTGTCACATTGGTGGCACCTGCTGTGACTTATAAGGTGAAATAGTAAAAAGTGAGTTGGTCATAAAGTGTCGCCTTTCATTTCTCTCCCCGCCTTTTACCCTTTCTCCCTGCTCTGGATCCTTCCTCCATCCTTCCTGTGTGCGTGTTCATATCTCTACGTGTGAGTCTGAATCTCACATCACTATCATAATGCTTTTGAAATTTGCTGGTATGAAGCTGTAGTGCTATTTTCTGCATTTTCATCACTATTGCTAGATATCTAGATGTTTTGCATTTTTATATAAAACAGAGTGGTAGGCATTCCTGATCTGTCTCCTCTTGCACAACTGTGTGATTTCCTGTAGATTAAGGATCTATCCATATGAGTGTAATTGACTTCCAGGGCTGTTCTAGATTGGTCTCAATCTGTCCTAGATCCTGAAGGATGCTACTTGAGAGGGTAGGGGCTTCACTAAATCACACTCCCACCAGCCATATGGTTCACCACAGCTTGGCCAAGACTTAGACTCTCTGGACCTTTGCATTTGTATTAATAGAAAAAGTAGTCTTATTGCTTTAGTATTCTTTTACCTAAAGCAGGTTGTGGTGCACACCGTTAATCCCAGCACTCAAGAGTCAGAGGATGGAAGATCTCTGCGAGTTCAAGGCCAGTCTGGTCTGCAGAGCAAGTTCTAGGACAGCCAGGGCTACACAGAGAAACCATGTCTCAAAAAAAGAGAGGAAGAGGACAAAAATATACATTACCTGATTCTAGCATAGCCGGCAGTGTTTTCATTAATATATAAGTCTTAGCCTCTGATTTGTCTGTCTCTTGTTTATAAATCTGCCATCATCATCTATTGATTGATCTATCCATCTTTTAACTCTCTTTGTATTTATTATCTCTCCACCACCTATTAGTCTTCTATCTTCTATGTATCAAGCACTTGTCCATTTTCTATTCATGATATATATATATTGTTTATCTATCATCTAATATCAATCTGGTGAATCTATCAATCATCTTGTAATCTATCATCTACCCATCTCTATTACTTATCAGTAGTCTATCATGTATGTTTTCATCAATCTATCTTCTATTTATAATCCATATAATTTACCTAACTTCTATTGTGTATCTTTTTGGTATATCTATTATCTGTTTGTCATCTATCTTTGATTTAAAATCACATATTTTTTTCTCTTTCACCTACCCATATTTCTATTTATAATCTACTATCTATCCCTATCTATCTATTTATTCATCTATTTGTCTTATCTATCTATCTATCTATCTATCTATCTATCTATCTATCTATCTATCATCATCATCATCATCTATCATCAATCATGTGTATCTGTCTCTTTGTCACTGTGACCAAATACTTGACATGACAGAAGTAACTTGAGAGGGAAGATTGCCCTGGGATCACAAGGGAGAAGGTACAGTCCATTACAGCAGGGACAGCATAGAGTCAGGACCAGCTCCTGTCTCTGGCAGCAGGAAGATGAGGTGATAGTCAAACCACACCAACCAGGCAACATAAAGCTTAGGTGAGAAGGAAACCAGGCTACAATTCTTAAATGTCTGCCCCCCACTTTATCCAGTTATGTTTCTACATCAAAGAGCCCATTGCCTCCTCAAGACCTGGCCAGAAATTGAGGACCAATAATTTATTAACATGGGGGACATTTACCTGTCATATTAAGGAAGTCTGTCTACCTGCCTACCCCTTGGCATTGCTCTTCTGTGAGGGATCTGTTTGTACCTTCTGCTCACTTTTCATTTTGATGCCTTTTTCTTAGTGGTTGCATAGGCTTGTTAGAGCCTTCATTTACCTGTGAACACTATTCCCTTTGAGCCCCAATTTTCACTGTGATGTCTGCTATATAGACATCTTAGTCCAGGTGACCTAGAGTAGAAACTTGTAGAGACCAAGTAAGTCTTAGGTCAAAGTCCCTGAGTGGCTGGCTCCTACTGAGGTCTCTCTTCTGGTTGCAGACTTCCATTTTCTGTCATTTGAAGGGCCTGGCATTTCTCTGACTTTCTCTTCTAATAAGTCAATTGAATTATGGCCCCACCCTGGAGCCTCATCATCTAACCATAACAGCTTGAAGGCTCTGCCATACTGGGGTCAGAACTCCGCTATGACTGTTAGGGGAGGCACCATTTAGTTCATGACATTGGTCTCTTTGCCTGTATCTCACCAATACATTCCTGACTTATGACTGAATGGCAGGATTCGCAGGCAGCAGGTTTCCCTCTGTTTTCTTTGTAATGTGCTGGTCAGTTTTTGTCCTCTATGTGAATTTCACTTTCACTTGTCAAGTTGAGTTAAAACTGTTGTCAGTTTTCAGAATCACTGTTCTTTCATCATGTAATTTGCTGACTCCAAATCAAATACAACTTATTTATTCATTTTAATAATTATTATTATTATCATTATTATTATTACAGGTTCATATTTTTCAGACAGTGTCTTGCTCTATAGCTGAGTCTGGCCTCAGATCCTTGATTCTTCTGTCTCAGTTTCCTTAGTGCTGGGATTACAAGCATGCACCACAAACCTGGCTCAATATGCTTAATTTCCAGACTGTATGCATTTTAACAGTGCTCTTGCTGATATCATTCTGGCCTGGGATCACACCCAGAACCTCATGCTGCACTTGGTTTTCATCTCTGCTTCCCACACTCACTCTGTAATATTGGGAAGGGCCGTGACAATGGTTTCATAGGATATCATTCAGTGTGAACTTGCCTGACATTTCTTCTCATTAGAATGAAGTTAGGAATTCTTAATAATAGTGTAAAGGAGCTGAGAAGTGGTGTTGCATGTCTTTAATCCCAGCACTTGGGAGATAAGAACAGGTGGATCTCTGAATTTGACACTAGCTTGGTCTACAGAGTGAGTTCCAGGACACTCAAGGCTACCCAGTGAAACCATTAAAAAATAAAAAACAAGGGGGAAAAACACTGGGAAAAAAAAGAAAAATAATCTGTAAAGGAGTAATAACCTTACCTATATTCTTAATAGTTCTAATGTTCATATGTAGATGTCATTATATTTAAAAAGTAAGTTTTAGTATGTTTTGTTTGTGTGTGTATGTGTCTTTGTGAATGAATGCCATGTGTGCACACGACCATGTGGGCCAGAAGAGGGCATTGGATCCCTTAGAGTAGGAATAGCAGGAAATTGTGAACTGCCCAAATGGCAACTGGGAACTGAACTGCAGTCCTCTGAAAGAGCAGGAAGTGCTCCCAACCACTGGGGCATCTCTCCAGCTCCTGTCTTCAGTGTTTTAATGCAATTAATTATATTAGATGGTTTGATTATGAATACATAGAAAGGATACAGCTTGTCTTAGGGTTTTATTGCTTTGAATAGACACTATGACCATGGCAACTCTTATAAAGGAAAACATTAAATAGATGTTGGCTTGCATTTTCAGAGGTTTAGTTTATTATCATCATGGTGAGAAGCATGGCAGTATGCAGGTAGACATGGTGCTGGAGAAGGAGCTGAGAGTTCAACATCTTGATCTGCAGGCAGCAGGTGACTGTATATCACACTGGGCATAACTTGAGCATATAAGACCACAAAGCCCTCCTCTACAGTGACACACTTCCTTTAAGAATGTCACACATATTCTACCAAGGCTACACCTCCTAATAGTGCCACTCCCTATGAACCAAGCATTCAAACACATGAGTCTATGGAGCCATAACTATTCAAACCACTACACTCTACCTCCCAAAATACTTGGATTATTGGTATGTGTAATCATACCTGGCCATTCTGTGTTCAGTTTTGCTGGGACCTTCAAGGCTATTCTGATCCCCAGCAAGGACAAAGGTAGCTGAAATGGGTCATGATAATTTCCCCAAAAAGTGACCACCAAGAGCCCTAGGTAGTAGAGAGGCCAAGACTCATTTTATAGCTAGCCTGTTACTACAGATTCACCCAGTTCATTGGATACCCATTGTGCTCCTCTTTTTTATTTTTATTTTTTATGGAAAGCATCATATTCATCAATTCATCAGTATCAGCTGGAATGGATGCATTGCTGTACTTCCAGAGTGCAACCAGGTTAGCTTCAGCTCCATCTCATCCTCTTACCCATGTTCTTGAATCAGTTCTGTTTTTTATTCTCTCTTGTTTTTTTTCTGTCTGTTCAATGCTGCTGTCTAGTCTCTCCCCAGCTCTAGCTTGTATGATGTGGTGAGCAGGCCTGCTTTTCGTCTCACCCAGCTCCTGCATGGCTAGCTTTACACCCAAAATAACAACACACACATTGTATTCATTTAAACACTGCCTGGCCCATTAGCTCTAGCCTCTTACTGGCTAACTCTCACATCTTGATTAACCCATTTCTATTAATGTGTGTAGCACCACGAGGTGGTGGCTTACCGGGAAGATTCTAACCTGCATCCATCTCTGAGAGGAAAGCTATGGTGTCTGACCCATTTCCCTTCTTCTCAGCATTCTGTTCTGTCTACTCCACCCACCTATGTTCTGACCTATCAGGCCAAGCAGTTTTCTTTATTAATTAACCAATGAAAGCAACAGATAGATAAAGACCCTCCTACATCATTTCCCCTTTTTCTGCTTAAACAAATAGGAAGGCTTTAACTTTAGCATAGCAAAATTACATATAACAAAACAGTTATAAAGCAAGAATTAGAGTTACAATATTTATATCTATTTTATCTTTTATAATAACAAAAAACTATAACTATAACTAACTATTCTTCAACTCCATCAAAGACTCCAGAAGGATATAATATTACTTAAATAAACAAGAAATAAGCAACTTCCAAACTCTAGAAATGACAGAGACATCTCGCTGCCTGGACAGTCATTCAAAGTTCTTTTGTACTGTTGGAGCATCCATCTTCAGCCTACAGGCCCATAGTATCCAGTAGACATTTCCATGAAGCAGGAAAATTTCAAAGACAGTTCAGACACTTTCTTTTGTGTCCTGCAGAATGTCTCGCATACTCTTTCATGAGTCAGGAACCCCAAAGGATCATCTCACATTTAGTCCTCTTCTCTGAGGGTTCTGTGTCCAGTTTATGCAATAGTCCAGGCAAGAGCAGTTTCTTGCCCAAACGGCTAAACAACTCCATAAGAAGCCTCTTCGATGCCCATCCTCCTCTTGCAGTAGCTGGTGCTGCCAGGAGCAGACATGTCTCATTATCATGAAAATCCCTAAGTTATTAAAACATTTAAAATGCCATGAAGTCTTTGAAAGATATGAAGAATGCCTATTTAACTGAAATATATCTCTACATGTCTAGAAAATCTAACATGACTACAAGCTTGGCTATTATTGATGATTATTCATTAACAACCTATATTTCCTGATTATACATTACATTTTTAAAATAAACTACATAATCACAATACCTTAGTCAAGGTCAGAAATACATATACATATAACAAAATTGACCTTAAATTTATACCAATAGAGTAAAATTTTTACCAATGTAAATTATTCATATCTATATCATTTCCCCCTTTAAGTGTAAAAGAACATTTATAAACAACATTTGGGAATATGGATGTAGTTATTTCTTTCCAAACTGCTTTATGCTGAATGGGGGTCCTGTTATTTAGGTCTTTCGTGGTATAACCTGTGTGCCAAGTTCATCTCAGTCGGCAGTTGAGTGAGGTAATTTTTTGAGGGTGTTCACTACAACCTTTCAGGAGGGCGTGGTCTATCATACTATGTTGGGATAGAAGCAATCCACAGGGTCTCATCCTCTATGAAAACAAAAGAAAAACTTTTTCAAAGCACCATAGCCTTAGATCCAAATTCTGAAGTCAAGGTATTTTCAAAATAGCTATCATGGATTAGTTCAGCAGCATTTATAAACAAATATCTTTTAGCGGCTGTTGCTCTTTCCTCAGCATTCAAACAATTCAAAGAGAGCATAATAACATACAGCATCAAGATTCTCTGTGTATTTTCCATCTTTGTGCAGCTTTGTTTTAATCTCTATTTCTTTTATTTTTACCTTTACTTTTTGAGACAGGTTCATTGTGTATCTTTGTCCTGGAATAACTCTGTAGACCAGGCTGTCCTTGAACTCTCAGAGATTGACCTGTCTCTGCCTCCCAGGCATTGGGTTTAAAGGTGTGTCCTGCCACACCTTGAAGACTCAGAGGTCAATCTACTTCTGCCCCTTGAAGTCTCAGAGGTCAATCTACCTCTGCCTCCCAAGTGTTGGGATTAAAGGTGTGTACTACCACACCCATCTATTCTTTTTTTTAACTTTAAGAACTTTAACCTTTAGCCTACATATATTTTTAACACACTATAAAACATTTAGAAGGTTTTTTGTCTTTGAATTTCTCTTTACTGTACATCTGTCTTTCTCTGCCTACAAGAGTCTTTAATTTGCTAAGCAGTATGGAGAGGATTAAAGTCATGGCTTTGACAGCTAGATCCAGCCCATTTCTTAGCTTTCCAGCCTCATGGCAGAGGTACTGGCTCTAGCCACTTTTATTGCCACAACTCTGAGGCTTTTCAAGGTCCCTGCTAGCAAGCAAGCTGCAGCATTCTGCTTACAGACCACACTCAGTCAGACTGCCTGCCTGAGTCAGAGTTTGCCCTGGCATGATGGCCCAGAAAGCTGGCATTTTAAAATGGTGCAGCTTTTTTCCTGCTATAGCTGAAAACAGAAAAACATACGTTCAGCTTTTTATCAACACTGTTTAAGTGTTTCATGGCAGGACCTCTTAAAAGAGCTGCAGGATTTGCAGCTAAAGCTGAGTCAGGAAGACTCTCTGAGATGAGATCATCTCCCTTAGATCTTATATTTAATGCCTATGTTCCCTTTTCTCTAACCTGGGGATTATTAGTGATACTTTCATTTTCAGTGCTTCATCTTTCCTTTTGCTGAAAAGGCACATGTAAAAATCTGATACTTCCATTGTCCCTCCTCAGATCTCCCATGTGACGGAATTTGCCTAGAGCTGTGTCTCTTTGGGTGCTATTTTTGGCCTCTCTAAAAGTTTGTGGATTTGCTTTTTGAGACAGGGTCTGGAGCTCACTCCAGAGCAGGTCTTTTGAACTCATAGTGATCCTCCTGCTCCAGTCTCCTAAGTGTGTGGTTTCATGTATGAATCACAATGCCTGACTTGAACTTGGTTTTTATTTCAGTGTGAACAGCAGAGAAACACAAGTTCCATGCTCTACTACACATTAAGAGTAACAGTAGTTGCTGAAATGATCTGACATAAAGATAGGTCAAAGAGACATTCAGTGTCCCATTTGTGTGTGTATGTACTCAGAAGTAAGATGTCAGTCATGGGTGTAGTTCTTTAGAAGATGTCCATAATATTTTTTAATTGGCCTGGAAGTTGATGATTCATCTAGACTTGCTGAGCAGCAAACTGTAGGGATCCTCCTATCTCTACCCCTCCAGCACTGGAAGAACACGATAAGATCTCACTATGTAGTTAAGGCTGTTGGGAAATTGTGACTCTTCTGCTTTAGGCTCCTGAGCTGTTGGGATTTTAGGCATGTGCCACCAAGCTTGGCTTAATAATGGAAATTCCTAGGCTATGTATGGATTTACCTGTGAAAGCAATTTTAAATACACCTAAGAGATTGTACCTAAAATTCATACTTGATTTGTTGAGTAGTCTACTATTGCATATTTAGTTTTGAATTTGACATGACTTCAAATCCCTACCACTCTCTTCTTCCTTTCCCTTTCCTTTTTTCCTTCAGACAAAGTTTTGCTACCTAGTGAGGCTGATTTCAAACTCAAAATCTCCCTTCGCCAGTCTCCTGAATGTTGGGATCACCCCACCATGCCCGGTACTACTTTTCTTTGATTCTAAGTAATTGGAAGTTTTGATCTTTATGAAGTTTGCTGTTAATTGATGCCTTGTGACCAGGATAATAGGCTACTTCTTAAATTTGATGTGGTTGTATTGACATGTGGATGTTTACAATGACAGCAATACTAATTTAATAGGAAGGCAACTAGAATCTGGAATTCAGACTCACAAGTCACGATCTTAGTATATAATTAAGGGTGTGTGTGTGTGTGTGTGTGTGTGTGTGTGTGTGTTTACTTGTGGGTGGATGCATGTAGATAACAGAAGAGGATAATTTCCTCAATCCCTCTCCATTTTATTTTAGTGGGCTGAGGTCCTTAGACCTTAAGGATTTGGCCGCTGTTTCAGGAGACCAAAGATTGGCTTCCCAAAGACACATGGTGATTTACAATCATTTGTAACTTCATTCCCAGAGGATCCACTGCCCTCTAGCTAGTGAGGGATCCCCGGCCTCTGCCTCTCCTTTGTTGGGATTACAGGAGAGTCACTGTGCCTACCAAGTTTTAGAAATCTGAGCTCAGATGATCACACTTTTTTAGCAAGATTTTTATTCACTGAGCTACCTCCCTGGTTCCTCACTCAACAAGTTTTTAAACAGGTAAAATATATATTATCAATAAAATTTGTAGACAGAATTACTACTGTGGGTTTTCGTGGGAAAACAGTTTTAGCCTGTTCCATTACAGCCAATGTGAAAAGACAGACACCTCTTAAAACTTAGGAGGCCTCATTCTACCAAACAGGAAGAATTTCTAACAAGCATATCAATGTTTAACAATTTTAACAAGGTTGTAAAATGTGTTGTATGTTAGCTGTGAATCATTTTACAGTAAATCTGTAGATTTCCTGGCAAAGTCATCTTCACTGCAAGCCATGTGTTTGCAGTCAGACTTGGAGTTATGTGAATGTGAGAAGCTAAAATCAGATTCCACAAGTAACCCAGATGTTTCAGTGGGCAGCCCCAGGATCTTGAATTTTGTCTAAACTCTCTTTGACAAGTGGTTTCCTGTCATTTCCACATCTGAGAGCTAAAATGTGGCAGACACCAGCTTAAGAGTGGGATCCAGTTCTGAAAAGAGGTCCCTGCTGTCTTTAGACCTCAATGACCACCTCTCTTCTGGTAACATCTCTATATGCAGCATGCTCTCCTCAAAGAAATGAAGATCTAGGGCCTGAGTGATGGCTCAGCTGTTAATAACACTGGCTGCTCTTTCAGAGGACCCAGGTTTGATTCCCAGTATATACCCAGTGATTCACAATGATCTGGAACTCCAGACCCAGGGGCTCCCCCAACTTCTTCTGGCCTCTGTGGATACTACTCACATATGGCACACAGACATAATGCAGGAAAAACAGACATAAAATAAAGGTTGAAAAGAATGAAGGTCTAGTGAGGAAAGGAAAAAGCACACAGGGACAGTTTTATAATTTTTTTAAAAAATGCTGCAAGAACCCTGGTGGCAGTTGGCATCAGAAATGCTGTAGGCCCCAAATGGTGGTAGTGGGACGTGTGGTGGCAGACAATGGGCCCTGGGAGCAGCCAGTCCCAGGCAGAGATGGCTGCCAGTCCCAGAGTGGTGGCCTAAGCGATGGTAGCAGGCCATGTGGCAGCAGGCAGCAGGCCCTGAGAGCAGTCAATCCCAGGAAGAGATTGCTGCTGGTTCCTGAGCAATGGCTGGTCCCAGGCAGGGGGACACATGTCGGCGGGCAGAAGACAGAAACATGAATAGAAACAACATGCAGAGTGAGGTTGAATATTTATTCAAGGTGGTTATGGAGGAGGAAGAATAAAGGGGGAGAGAGAGAGAGAGCAGAAGAGAGACAGAAGGGGGAAGCAGAGAAGTGGGGAGAGAGGCAGAAGTTAAGCTGCCTCTCAGAGAAGAAGATGGAAAAGAGAGTGAGCTCAGGCAGGACGCTAAAAATCAGCCTGATTCAGCAGATGGGGAGGGAGTAGGCATGGCTTGTCTCTTAAAGGGACCAGGGACCAAAACCATAACAGACAGAAGGTGACATGATAGTTCTGTGGGTAGAATTTCACTGAAGACTGCTGTGGCCTGTCTCACTAAGAGGGCCTGAAAACAGCATGCTATGGAAATGTCCATCTCTACCAACTTTCCTGACCCAGGGATTGCCATTGGAATGCAGCTACCCTGCCTTGACATTAGAAGGCTGAGTAATGGACGGTTGTGGGCAGGGGAATGGTCACCTTGGTTCATCAGAGAATGAATGGAATAGACTGGCATTCCCACACACTGGACTCTACAAGGGTTTGCTCCAGCCAGATTTCCTGTGTTTAGGTCCCAATATATTGAGTGAATCATGAGAACAGAGATGACTCAACAGTCTTTGTCCCCACTGTGATAAAGCAGCCCCCAAATGAAGGAGAAAGGTCAGTTTAAAAGGGTGACTTCATGATACACTGTGACACTGACCTTCCTGGTTTCTGTTGAAACCAGTTCAAACTAGTTAAGAGGATATTACTATGGGGCACCTTGAGCAATCTTGAACTGTGATCTTCGCACAAATCGATGTAATCCACATAGTATCCATGTACAAATACAACTTAAAATATGATTATAGAATATTCTATTATAGTTTGTTTTCTTAGATAGTCTTAAGACATACTTAAGGACTTCATTTTAAGCTTTTCTGCAATCCTGTCTTCTTTTCTTCAACTCTAGAGACCAAACACTGGGCCGTGTGTGTGACAGGTAAGCACTACACGGCCAGGCTATTCCCTGTTGTACACAGTCATTGCATTCTTGTGCATGAATGAAGAACCTGGCAGTGGCCCTGAGTTTTCCATATTATGACACTAACCATGCTGTTTGCAGTGAGCAAAGCTTGTGATTCTAAATCAAACTTCAAAATGTTCAGGGTCTTTGCATTAAGGTGATAGCTACTCACATTTGTAATGTTCTTCTTAGTTTATAAATCCCTTTCTGCATATTTGCTTTATTCTGTAAATGCATTCTTGTAATCCAATATCATCTTTTTTACTTTAAGCTTGAAGATATGGAAGCTCAAAGTTTTAAGAAACTTGTTTAAAATCAAACAGTATGGGATATTTGGAGGAACCTCAGGCACTGGGAAAGGCTTTATAATCTTCTGTATGGGGTGACTACCTTGGGTTGTCATTATACCACTGTTTTTTCAGCTCTCTTGAGCCATAGTAAGTCCCTGCCACTAGCTGACTTGGTTCATACATAGTATCTTAGTTCGCCTTCTATTGCTGTGATAAACACTATGACCATCAGGAACTTGGGGAGAAAAGGGTGTTATTTTTAATCTTATACTTTGCCGTTTATCATCAGAGGAAACCTAGGTAGAAACTCAAGTAGAGCAAAATTCTGGAAGCAGGAACTGAAGCAGAGATCATTGGGAACTGCAGTATATGGCTTGTTCTCTGTGTGTTGCTTCATTTATTTTCTTATATAATACAGGACCATCTGGCTATGGGGTAGTACCATCCACAGTGGGTCACGCCCTCTCACATCAATCATCAATCAAGATAGTGCACCACCAAGGTTCCTTCTTCTTAGTTGACCTTGACTTGTGTCAAGCTGACAACAAAATAAAACAAACTATAACAACAACAACAAACTAGCCAACACACATAAGATCCTTCACACATCACTTACTTCTGCTATTCCTGTGATTGCTATTTTAGTTATTCAATTATATCTTCCTTTTAGTATCCTGTCACATTAAGGTGACCCCATGGTACAAACAAAGGCCATGATACAGTTTGGATAAAACTTGTATTCAGTTGTTTCTTTGTGAAGTAGAGGAAGGCTGGAGATGGAGGAGAGACAGAAAGAGATGTGCATGTTTCCGGGGTTGGACAGGAAGGAAGGGGTAGTCATGTGACCTTTTGTCAGCAGATGTGGGAAGCTGGGCAGTGGGTGGAATGGTTTAGGATATAACTCCACTCTGCTTATTTTCCTTTGCTCTTAGTTGACTTGGCTAGCTGTTGTCTTTGCTTAGTCTGCTCATACTTTTCTCCCTGTTCCTAATTCTCTTTGGGTGCTCACAGTTGCAGAAGATTGAGTGACATCTTTTGGCTTCTGTCAAGCCCAGAACTTGAATCCCATCAGAGAGCTTTCTGCTTCTCCTAGCCTTTATTTGTGAATGAGTAAGTAAATGTACCTGTATAAACACTCTCTCTCTCTCTCTCTCTCTCTCTCTCTCTCTCTCTCTCTCTCTCTCTCTATCTCTCTCTCTCCCCCCTTCCTTAAATGCTAATAAAATAATAAAGATTTATCTTGATTACTTTTTTATTGCTGTGAAGAGGTGCCATGATCAAAGCATTTACTTGAGTGAGTACATATACTTTCAAAGATGAATCCATGACCACCATGGTGGAGTGAACATGGCAGCAGGCAGGCAAGCATGGTAGGTACTGGAGCAGTAGCCGAGTATAAACAAAGAATGGGATTTCATTTCCTGACCACCCATACCCAAAAAAATCACACAGAAACTATATTAATTACAACACTGCTTGGCCAACAGCTCAGGAAAATTTATAGCTAGCTCTTATATCTTAAATGAATCCATTTCTATTCATCTGTGTATCACCACGAGGCTATGACTTACTGATAATGTTCTGGTGTCTTTCTTCTTTGGCAGCTACATGAAGTCTCCCTGACCTCACATTCTTCCTCTGTCTCTGCTTGTATTTCCCCCGTGCTGTATTCCACCCTGCTCTAGGACAAAGCAGCTTCTTTGTTAATCTACTGTAATAAAACATTCACAGAATAGAGAGGAGAATCCCATATCAACTCCTCTTTTTTGTCTAAATAAAAAGGAAGTTTTAAAATTTTAATAGCCAATACCTTACATCTTGCCCTCAAGTTGGAGGCAGAGAGAGAGATAGAAATAGATAGGGATGATGGATGGATAGACAGACAGATAGGTCAAGAGAAAGAGAGAGGGACACTAGGCCTGGGGTGGGCTTTTGAAACCTCAAAGCGTACCTCCAGTGACACACCTCCTAATCCTTCCCAAACAGTTCTACTAACTAGAGACTAGGCATTCAAACATATAAACCTATGGAAGCCAATCTTATTCAGATCACAAGTACTTCAGACACAACAATGTTAACAGATCAAACCATGTCCTAGAGAGGTGGAAGAAGGCTTGGAACCCAGCATCAGGTGGGAACTGCAGCCACACTGAGGGGACCATCTGGCAGAGGAGCTCCTTAGAGAATAAGCCTTTGGTCAGAAGTGGCCAGATGGGAATCCTGATGTCTGGTATTCTGACACCTGACCTGTAAGTTTGCTGTTGCTCACCACTGTCCAGACCTAAAGGACACTGATCAGTAGAAATCCTCCAGAGTGCAGTAGGTGGGGAGAGAAGTCATCTAACATGCAGACACATCTTGTGCAGTGTAAAACCCTTGCATAGAATCTTGTCATGAACTGACCACCATCTCCAAGTCCCCGTTTTGAAGCCACTGTATGAAGAATACTTGGGTTCCCTTTTGGTTCCCAGCTCATTTGTTGCTGTGTGTCCTCTGACTGTCCCCTGGTGACTGACTGTAGCTTTTCCTTCTTCCTTCCTCGAGTCCATGCTTGGCACAGACTCTTGTTAAAAGACTTAATAATCTTCAATAGAATTACTAAAGACAATCTCTTTGTACATGGTCTTTCCCCCAGGGAAGCAATATGTGAAGATCTTTTCTTCCTGAAGGACTGAAAAATACTAAAAGCTAAATGAGTTTTTTTTTTGAGTAAAAAGTGGGGGCATGAAGAAATATATAGTTGTCTACAAGAGGGTGATCTAGCTTTTCAGGATGTGTCAGAGCAGATTAACCATTGGGGTACAGCAGAGAAAGTGCTCCTTACCAGACTGGAGAAGGCTAGAGTAAGAGGCTGATTTCTTGTTGTTCTTGGGCACAGGGAACATTATGGCAGGCTGTGAACTTATTCTGCTGTAGGCATCAAAGAGTCATGTGCCAAGGGGGTGGCCATGTAGGTGAAGGGGAAGCAATGAGAAATTGTGGGTGAACAATGAGAATTGGAATGAGGAGGGTCTGGGGAGCTGTCTAAATAGCCTTGCCCTCAGAGCACCTAGAATGGAAACTCAAGGTGAATCCCTATATTACAGAAGGCTTCCATGACCAGAACCCAAGCTAACTCTAACTTTAACCAAGTCTCTTATTCCAGTCCTAATGTAAAAGACAACCCTAACTCAACCCTATCCAAACTGAAGACTAAGCCCAAATTTAAGCCTAACCCTAATCGTGAGCATGACACTAACCATATCCCTAGCTCTAATGCTAATGCTAATCCCATATCCAAATCCCACTCAAAACACTAATCCTTGACCTAGTTCATCTGTAACTGTAGCTCTGGCTCTAAGTTTAACCCCAGTCTTGACATAGCCTAAGGCTATCCCAGCCCTGGTCCTGGTTCTAAGCTTAGTTCAAGAGAAGGCACAGAGAGAAGAAGGGGGAGAAGGGGAAGAAGGGGAGATGGGGAGGAAACTATATTTGAAAGCCTAGTCTCAACCATAATCCTCACCCTAACTCATCCCTAAACATAGTGCTAGCCTTAATACCACCCCACCACTAGTCTCAACCCTAGTAGGAGTGAGCTCAAGCTTTTCCTACATCTCCCATCATCTTTTATGTCAGCTGACCACTTGGCATGCAAGATAAATTGGTACCAGTGTTCTGAAAAAGTGACTTCCACTCTGGAAAGTGGTTCAGTCAGCCTGCATTTTCCTGTCTATTGGTTGGAGACAGTACTAGATTTCCATCCTGCTGTGGTTCCCACAGCTGCCCTGAAGATGCAGAGCTTGCAGGAGGCTTACCATAGCCATACGTGAAGGAATGTGTCCCTGCAGTGTTAAACAATTTCCAAAGCTTGTTATGGTAGATCCTGTGTTGTGTGTCAAAGCATTTTTGTGTGGCTAAGGATAACTTCATCCCTAAGTAGGTTGCCTCTGGGACATTTCCTTCCAAAGGATGAGGAATTTGGGTTCCTCAAGTCTAACAGCTTGTTGGAGATCTCTGTGTTAGACAGAAGAACATGAGCTCTATGCCTACACCCTGGAGTTCAAGCCAATTCCTGTTCCCTTTTGGCACATGCTCCAAATCACTGCCCTTCTTCAGGCCACAGGCTGCAGCCAAGGTCTTGTGGTTTATAATCAGTGGAATGTCACTCCTCCCTTTTGAGTTGGCTGTTGCCAATAGAGTTGTTTTATAGGAATCAAGTTCTAGCTGGCCCTCTTCTCAAGTTCACTTGCTCTCCTTCCTCCAGCTTCTTCCTGGATGACCTTAACAGAAAACCTTTTCTCACTCAACTCCTTCTCTCAATTTTCAAAATTTATTTTACGTGTGTGTGTGTGTGTGTGTGTGTGTGTGTGTGTGTGTGAGAGAGAGAGAGAGAAAGAGAGAGAGAGAGAGAGAGAGAGAGAGAGAGAGAGAGAGAGAGAGAGAGAGCATGAGTGTGCATACAAGTTCTGTGTAAAAGAGCATGATAGCTGGAAAGAAAGAATTCCTCTGGAATGAATTACTATGTCTATACTAGGAACCAGACTAAGATCCTCTGCAGGAGCGTCAAGGACTCTGAATCACTGGGCCTTTTCTTTAACCTCCTCCCAGTCTTTTCATTTTTAAAAGATTTAATCTGAAGGCTGGTGTACTAATTAGATGATATAATGTTCATGGACTACAGCAAGAGATTAGTAAATGTAGCTCCCTCTCTCTCCTTGAACATGGCAAAAACACAAGGGATTTCTCTATACTCTCTTGAAGTGACTTGCATTATCTGGAAGGTGGAAGGACAATTCTGAGCCACAGAGACATTTCTGCATCATTTTAAATATCCAAATAGTTTTCCCATGAAGCAGGCTGTGCCGCACTAGCTCTCTCCACCAGAACAGCCATGAGCTAAGAAGATGATCAGTTCACAGCTCCCTTCTTTGTTAGATGATTGGCCCAAATTACTACATAGTCAGAAGAGACCATAGGGTCCAGCGGATCTAGGGCAGGATGACTGATGAGCACTGTACTCTGTAAGTCATGGAGGAAGGCTCCTTTAAGATGGTTAAGCCTACCTCTAACTGAGGAATCTATATCCCACACAGGAAAAGATATGGTACCTATTTGTTTAGAGTCTGATCCTCAGGCACCAAAGGCACAGATAATATTGTGTTTCCATGGTTCAGGTACATGACAAGGTCAATTTTCTTGACTGATACCATTGATTTTCTTTCCATTCTTGGGAATCCATTCTGGGGTTCTTATACAATATACATGGGCTGGATTCATGCTGAGGCAGGTCCTTCTTTTCTTCATGTCCTTCCTTCTTGATGATTTCTCAGCCATACACCAGAATGCACAAATATTGGATGGCTTTCTTGACACAAGCCATGTGACTATCTGGCATTGCTTTGGTTTGTGTCACAGCGTCTGCTCTATATGAGATGCATGTAGAATCTCTGTATTTTCACACGGTGTGAGGGGTGTTGATATGGATAAAGGGGCAGTGAACAATGATGCCTAGATGAGGTTCTGTTCAGAGTCTCTGCTGGTCAAAGGTAAACTGGGGAGATTGGACTTTTGACTTCTGAATAAAGGTGACTAGTTGCTGATCCCAGCTGATCTAGCCAAATTTCTTCCTGGGTGACAGCCTTTGAGAAATGCCATGAACCGAGTCAGGCAGTGGTCAAAGGGGGAGAAGAATAATAAGCACTCCATGTCTGCCTACACCTTTCATTGTTCAGCAGAGTCACCAAGGAAGAAATACTTCCCAGAAGTGTTTAGGGTTGAGTGCTGATCTGGCAGCTGGTGGAGACACATGGCCACATTTATTCTTCTTCCCTGGATTCTTGGAGCTAATCACTTATGAAAAATCAGCCATCAGTTCTCTTTTAAAAGTCCATTTTCAACAGAAAGAAGAGAAAAATTTGAGGTCAAGTGTAATTTCCCAGCAGGAGACCCCCTGCTAGGCCAGAAAAGTGCAACAGCCCTACCCCTATGGGATTGAGAGAGGTGCCCCATGACTGTTGGAGATGATCCCTGCTGTGGACTGGATCAGCATCCTCTGATTCATAGGCAGAGGCTTAGCTAGCCTCCAGAGCACTGGCCCAAAAGACATGGGGCCTTCGGGAGGTGAGCAGGTTTAGGTGAGATCAGCACTGTGAAGTCCTAGCAAAGGGAATAGTGCCCCCCATAAGAGTAGGAAGAGACAGCTGAGCATGTTGACAGATGCATTTAGCTGCAGCACCCTGGAGGCAGAGGCAGGTGGATCTCTGAGTTCAAGGCCAGTTTTGTCAAAGAATGAGTTCCAGGATAGTTAGGGTTGTGTAGAGAGACCCTGCCTTAAAAAAACAGAGTGGGAAGGAACATTAAAATTATCTCTGCTGCGCAAAGACACAGCAAGGTAGGGAGAGAGGGTCCTCCCTAGCAGCTGATTCCCTGCTTGGGGCCTTCAACTTCAGAGCTGTGGGATGATACATCTGTGAGTTTGGCTATTAGCATGTTTTTCCCACCATAGCTGGGCAATTGGAGAAGCCTCCTAAATGACCAGCTTCTTTGCTTTCTTGGTTCTGAGACTGGTCATGACAAGGCCATGTGGAACAGCCTCCCTAGATCTTCCCTCAG
The DNA here is from genome assembly GCF_037038515.1 of Microtus pennsylvanicus. NCBI lineage: Eukaryota > Metazoa > Chordata > Mammalia > Rodentia > Cricetidae > Microtus > Microtus pennsylvanicus. The sequence continues at coordinate 35,009,289 of NC_134579.1, read as the reverse complement.
CTGCAGCTTTCCCTCAACGCACTGCACTGTTACCAACCAGTAACAGATGCCCCGCCTCTACTCATTGACTCCCGGGAGTAGAAACATCCCCATGTGAGACCTCACTGGCCTGGGCCCTACCCACTGGCTTTAGGTAAAACTTCTTGACGCAGCCAGTCATGGGAGGGCAGATGTGTGCTTGCACTGCTCTTTAAGAGAAAGTCATTGACCTTTGAGGGGCTGTGCTCTTTGTCCTAGAGACGAGGCTTGGAATGTAATCAAGAGCTTGGAACAAGGCTCTTATTCTTTAGACTCTCCAGTTATCCATGGAGAGGAAATTTCCATTTATAAGCAGGAAGGCTGGTGCCCACAAAGGCTCTTGAAAAGGTGTGGCACAAGGGGCAAAACCAAGCTGGCATCCCTGAGTACCCTATGTGGATGCTACTGCATTGTAGTTGGAAAAAGTCAGTTACCCTGTTTTCCATGTGATGAGGGATTCAGGACAGAGATGTGAAGCATGACACACCATGCTGGGATTGAGCTGGAATGAGAACAGCTTTCGTGTGTGTGTGTGTGTGTGTGTGTGTGTGTGTGTGTGTATGGAGACTGGAGGTCAACTTCAGGTGTCATTCTTCATTGCTGTCTGCACTTGTCTGGTGTTTGAATCAGACATGTATGCCACTGTGCCCAGCTTTCTTCTGAAGATAGAACTCAGGTCCTGTGCTTGCACAAGCTGAACCAGCCTTGTGAGCAGTCTTCTAATTCCAAGTTCCTGGTTCCCTCTATCCTAGTTGTATACTGGGATTCCTGTATCTGAGTCTGCTGCCTCAATGTCCATTCGTAATGGAAATCAAAAAGCCTTTCGCTTGCAATTGACTGACTGCATAAGTTATAAAATATTGCAAGAGCCATTGTGCAAACTCTCAGAGATCAAGGGTCCTGCCAGGCTCTAGTTTAACACCAACTGATGTGAGGTTTGGATTGGACTGAAAGAGCAAACCCAGTTTTCTTCCCGCAGCCTGTGTTGTGACACACAGAAACACGAACTGCATTGTGGGAGGAAAAATCAAATCTGTGGCCAAATAAATTTGGGTAGTTGTGGAGAAGATACCAAAATTTCTGAGATTTATTTCTAATTGTGATAAAGGTATTTGTAGAAGGAGCGGCAGGCTGCGTTCCTACCCAGCTCCCGCACGGCTAGCTTTACACCTGAAATAACAAGACACAAATTCTATTCTTTTAAACACTGCCTGGTCTGTTAGTTCTAGCCTCTTATTGGCTAATTCTCACATCTTGATAAACCCATTTCTAATAATCTGTGTAGCGCCATGAAGTGGTGGCTTACCGGGAAGGATCTTAACCTGCGTCCATCTTAGAGAGGAGAGCTATAGCATCTGCCTCACTGCCTTCTTCCTCCCAGCATTCAGTTCTGTTTACTCCGCCTACCTAATTTTCTGTCCTATCAAAAGGCCAATGAAAGTAACACATAGACAGATGACCCTCCTCCATCAGGTATTAGCATATATTGCATCATTTTTGTAGGTGTGATAAAACACTCTGCAAAAGTGACTGACGGAAAAAGGAGTTTATTTAAGCTGATGGTTCCAGGGGGATAAGAGCTCATTATGGGAGGCATGTCAGCAAGGATAAGTTCAGGAGTGGGAGAGCTTAGAGATCAACTCTTCAGACAGGAAGAAGAGAGAGAGAGAGAGAGAGAGAGAGAGAGAGAGAGAGAGAGAGCAGAGAGAGACAGAGAGAGACAGAGAGAGACAGAGAGAGACAGAGAGAGACAGAGAGAGACAGAGAGAGACAGAGAGAGACAGAGGTTGGAATAGGAGATAAATCCCCAATGCTTGTCCCCAGTGATGGAAGTTCTCCAACAAATCTCCACCTCCTGAATGTTTCATAGCCTCCCCAAATGTCATCACCAACTGGGGACCAAGTGTTCAAGATCATGAGCCTTTGGGGACATTTCTCATTCAAACCACATTACATAGTGTGTGCCTAGAACAAAAGGCACAGGTCTTAGCTATCTGGCCCAGCAAATCATAACATAAAATCATTTCCTTGTAGCCACCATTCTGATCAAGAATAGAATGTATTTAGCTCTCCAAAATGTTCCGTTTGTCCCTCCCAGTCAATAAGTCCTCACCAAAGATAATCACTGTTCTGTCTTCCTCTACCGTGGAAAGGTTTTTCCTGTTTCATATAAATGTGTCCATTCTTGTGTAGTTCCTTTCTACAACACAGTGTCTGTTGTGTTAGCACACAGTGCATATGTTGTTTGTATTTCATGGCTGTGTGGGAGTTCACTTATTTGTCTTTCTCTTAATGCGTATTTCCTGACAGCAGCTGTTTTAGGTATCAGCGTATTCCTGCTGGGCTCCCAATTTGCCCTTTCTCAAAGGCTGTGAAAGTAGATCTGGACCTTTTGAACACTGTTCCTCACAATTCAGCTCTTAAAGCTTGTCAGCAGAGGGTGCAACTGGAGAAGCCTTGGAGGGGAAGCATTTTCCTAATAGGTCAGCCCGGCTGGCATTGCAGGCTCCTATAGCATCATAGCACCCAGCAGAAAGCAGCTTCACTGAGAACACATCCTCTGGGGTTTCAAGCAGAGTGCAGCTGTAAGGTAAATTGCAAATAGATTCCCCAGGCAAACCAGAGGTCTTCAGCTCTCTCTGTCTCTCTCATGTGCACGTGCATATGTGTGTATATGTGTGTGTGTTAAAACATGTTCCTGTGAAGTGCAACTGCATGGCTCTGCCTTTCCCCCATGGTCCAGATCTCAGCCTGGGGCTGTGAGGTTTTGCCTTGACTGTACATCTCAGTCTGGGATGGGCAGTGACTCTTCTCAGTCCTCCAGAGTTCTCTTCTTCCTCTGGTTAATCTTGCACTGTTCACATCTGCCCCCAATGCAGCAACTTCTTTTGTATTAATTTCCTGTTTGCAAATAACTCAGTGACTTCTCTCTCTTGTTTGGATCCAGAGGCATTTTGGGGAGATCTAAGCCATGCTACCATAAATGTTCTGGGCTGTGTCTCTTGGTGTCCACCAGTAGTCATTTCTGTTGGGTATGATCAGGAGATGTTTGCTGAGTCGTGACATGTGTGTCCTGCTTAGGTGGATGCTGCCAAGGCAGGTGGGCCTTTTCTAAGTGTTTCTTCTCCTTCACCTTCTCCTTCTCCTTCTCATTATTATTATTATTTTATTACTTAAAAAAATACCCTTCCAAATTCCTACTTCCTCCCCTCCTCCCACTTTCCTCCCACTCCCTCCACACACTCTCCTCCTACCTCCTCCAATCTTAAGAGAGGGCAAGGCACACTGCCCTGTGGGAAGTCCAAGTCCCTTCCCACTACATCCAGGTTGAGCAAGGTATACATCCAAAAAGAATAGGATTCCTAAAAAGCCAGTACATGCAGTAGAGACAAATCCCATTTCCATTGGCTTCTCAGTCTTCCCCAACTGTGAACCACATTCAGAGGGACAGGTTTGATCCCATACTCGTTCATTCACAGTCTAGTTGGAGTTGGTGAGCTTCCATTAGCTCAGGCACATTGTCTCAGTGGGTAAACCCCTCATGGTCTTGACTTCCTTGCTCATACTCTCCCTCTTTCCACTCTTCAACTGGACCTTGGGAGCTCAGTCCAGTGCTCCGATGTGGGTGTTTGTCTCTGTTTCCATCTGCTGTTGGACGAAGGTTTTATGGTGATATTTAAGATAATCATCAGTCTGACTACAGGGCAAGGCCAGTTCGGGCACCCTCTCTTATTGCTTTAGGGTCTTAGCTGGGGTCATCCTTGTGGATTTCTGGGAATTTTCTAGAGCCAGGTTTTTTGCTAACCCCCAAATGGCTCCCTCAATCAAGATATCAAGATATCTCTTTCCTTGCTCTCACATCTGTCCTTCCTCCTCAACTATCCCATTCCCTCAAACTCTCCCCAACCCTCCCCCTCTCCCCTCCTCTTCCCTTTCTCCCCTTCATTCTACCCCCACCCCCATGCTCCCAAATTTTGTCAGGCGATCTTGTCTGCTTCCAATTTCCAGGTTCCAATTTCCATATATAAACATTAATATATGTTTTTCTTTGGATTTACCTTATTACTTAGCTTCTCTAGAATCAAGAACTATAGGCTCAATGTCCTTTGTTTATGGCTAATATCCACTAATGAGTAATGAGTGAGTACATACTATATTCATATTGGGCCTGGGTTATCTCAATCAGGATAGTGTTTTCTAATTTCATTAATTTGCATGCAAAACTCAAGATGTCATTGGTTTTTTAGCGCTAAGTAGTACTCTATTGTGTAGATGTGCCACACTTTCTTTATCCATTCTTTTGTTGAGGGGCATCTAGGTTGTTTCCAGGTTCTTGCTATTACAAATAATGTTGCTTTGAAAATAGTTAAACAAATGTCTTCGTAGCATGATTGAACATCTTTTGAGTATATGCACAAAAGTGGTATTGCTGGATCCTGAGTTAGGTTGACTCCCAATATTCTGAGAAACCACCATACTGATTTCCAAAGTGATTGTTAAGTTTGCTTTTCTACCAGCAATGGAGGAGTATTCCCCTTACTCCATATCCTCTCCAGCATAAGCTATCATTGGTGTTTTTGATCTTAGCCATTCTGAAAGGTGTAAGAGGCTATCTCAGAGCTGTTTTGATTTGTATTTCCCTGATAGCTAAACATTTTGAACATTTCTTTAAGTGTTTTTTGGCCATTTGGGATTCTTCTGTTGAGAATTCTCTGTTTAGCTCTGTACCCCACTTTTAGTTGAATTATTTCAAATTTTGATATCTAATTTCTTGAGTTCTTTATATATTTTGGAGATCAGTCCTCTGTCTCATGTACGGTTGGTAAGGATCTTTTCCCATTCTGTAGGCTGTCTTTTTGTCTTATTGACTGTGTCCTTTGCATTATGGAGCTTCTCAATTTCAGGGGGTCCTATTATTTATTGTTGCTCTCGGTGTCTGTGCTACTGGGGTTATATTTAAGAAGTGATTGCCTGTGCCCTTGTATTGAAGAATACTTCCCACTTTCTTTTCTATCAGGTTCAGTGTGGTCAGATTTATATTGAGGTCTTTAATACACTTTAACTTGAGTTTGGTGCATGGCAGTAGTTATGGATCTATTTTCATTCTTCTACAGGTTGACAGCCAGTTATGCAAGCATCATTTGTTAAAGATGCTTTCTTCCATTGTATAACTTTAGCTTCTTTGTCAAAAATCAGGTGATCATAGGTGTGTGGATTAATATCCAGGTCTTCTATTTGATTCCATTGGTCAATGTCTCTGTTTTTATGCCAGTACCAAGCTGTGTTCATTACTGTAGCTCTGTAATAGAGTTTGATGTCAGGGATGATAACGCATCCAGAAGTTCCTTTATTGCATAGGATGTTTTTGGCTATCCTGGGTTTTTTGGTTTTCCACTTAAGTTGATCATTGTTCTTTCAAGGTCTGTGAAGAATTGTGCTGGGATTTTGATGGGGATTGCATTGAATCTATAGATTGCCTTTGGTAGAATTGCCATTTTTACTATGTTGATCCTACCAATCTAAGAGCATGGGAGATCTTTCCATTTCTAGTATCTTCTTCAGTTTTTTTCTTCAAAAACTTAAAGTTCTTGTCAAATAGGTCTTTCACTTCTTTGGTTAGTGTTACCACCGAGATACTTTATGCTATTTGTGGCTATTGTGAAAGGTGATGTTTCTCTGATTTCCCTCAGCTTCTTTATCCTTTGTGTATAGGAGGGCTACTGATTTTTTTGAGTTTATCATGTATTTTGCCACATTACTAAAGGTGTTTATCAGCTGTAGGAGTTCTTTGGTAGAGTTTTTGGGGTTGCTTACGTACTCTGTCATATCATCTGCAAATAACAAAAGTTTGACTTCTTCCTTTCCAATCTGAATTTCCTTGATCTCCTTATGTTGTCTTATTGCTATTGCTAGAACTTGAAGCACTATGTTTAAAAGATATGGGGAGAGTGAACAGCCTTGTCTTGTTCCTGATTTTAGTGGAATTACTGTGAGTTTCTCTCCATTTAATTTGATGTTAGCTGTCAACTTAGTGTATATTGCTTTTTTATATTTAGAAATGATCCTTGTATCCATGATCTCTCCAAGACCTTTATCATGAAGGGGTTTTGAATTTTGTCAAATCCATTTTTGGAATCTAATGAAATGATATATGTTTTTTTTCTTCAGTTTATTTATGTGATGAACTACACTGATAGATTTTCATATGTTGAACCAGCTCTCCATTTCTGGGATGAGGCCTACTTGATCATAATGGATAGTTTTTTTATGTGTTCTTGGATCCAGTTTGATGGTATTTTATTGAGAATTTTTGCATCCATGTTCATGAGTGAGATTGGTCTGTAATTCTCTTTCTTGGTTGGGTCTTTGTGCACTTTTGGTATCAGGGTAACTGCAGCTTCATAAAAAGAGTTTGGCAATGACCCTTCTGTTTCTATTATGTGGAACACATTGAGGAATATAGGTATTAGCTCTTCTTGGAAGTTCTGGTAGAATTCTGGACTTAAACAATCTTGCCCTGGGCTTTTTTTGGTTGAGAGTTTTGTGATGACAGCTTCTATTTCCTAGTTACTTATAGGTCTATTTAAATTGCTCACCTGGTCTTGATTTAATTTTGGTATATGGTATCTATCTAAAAAATTGTTCATTTCTTTTACATTTTCCAATTTCGTGGAGTACAGGTTTTTGTAGTAAGACCTAATGATTCTTTGAATTTCCTCAGTGTCTGTTGTTATGTCCCCCTTTTCATTCCTGATTTTGTTCATTTGGGTTTTCTCTCTCTGCCTTTTGATTAGTTTGGATAAGGGTTTGCCAATCTTGTTGATTTCCTCAAAGAACAGCTCTTTGTTTCATTGATTCTTTTTATTGTTTTCTGTGTTTCTATTTTGTTGATTTCAGCCCTCAGTTTGATTATTTCCCGTCTTCTACTCCTCCTGGGTGAGTCTACTTCTTTTTTTTTCTAGAGTTTTCAGGTGTGAGCTTTGTGCATTCTCTTTCTGTGAGCACTTAGTGCTATGAACTTTTCTCTTAGCACTGATTTCATAGTGTCTCATAGGTTTGGATATGTTGTGCTTTCATTTACGTTGAATTCAAGGAAGACTTTAATTTCTTTCTTTATTTCTTCCTTGTTCTTTTTTTATTTTTTAAATTTTATTTATTTATTTATTAAAGATTTCTGTCTCTTCCCCCCCCCCCACCGCCTCCTATTTCCCTCCCCCTCCCCCAATTAGGTCCCCCCCTCATCAGCCCGAAGAGCAATCAGGGTTCCCTGCTCTGTGGGAAGTTCAAGGAACCCCCACCTCCATCCAGGTCTAGTAAGTTGAGCATCCAAACTGCCTAGGCTCCCACAAAGCCAGTATGTGCAGTAGGATCAGAAACCCATTGCCATTGTTCTTGAGTTCTCAGTAGTCCTCATAAGGACTTCTTGAATTTTGCATACAAATGGGTGGAAATAGAAAACACTATCCTGAGTGAGGTAAGCCAGACCCAAAAAGAGGAACATGGGATGTACTCACTCATATTTGGTTTCTAGCCATAAATAAAGGACATTGAGCTTATAATTCGCTATCCTAGAGAAGCTAAATAAGAAGATGAATCCAAAGACAAACATATAGGCATCCTCCTGAATATTAACCTTCATCAGGCGATGAAAGGAGACAGAGACAGAGACCCACATTGGAGCACCGGATATTTCTTCCTTGTTCTATGGGTGGTTCAGTAGTTGACTGTTCAATTTCCATGAGTTTGTAGGCTTTCTATGGGTAGTATTGTTGTTAAATTCTAACTTTACTCCATGGTGATCTGGTAAGCCACAGGTAGTTACTCGATTTTTTTTTTTATCTGTGGCTGTTTGCTTTGATGCTAAGTATGTGATCAATTTTTGAGAAGGTCTTTTCTGTTTGGGTGGAATGTTCTATAGATGTCTGTTAAATCCATTTGTTTCATTGCAGCTGTTAGTTCTCTTATTTCTCTGTTAAGTTTCTGTCTTTTTGACCTGTCCATTGGTGAGAGAGAAGGGTTGGTGTGTGGGGTTTGATGTGCGATTTAAGTTTTAGTAATGTTTCTTTTACATATGTAGGTGCTCTTATATTAGGGGCATAGATATTCAGGATTGAGACTTCATTTTGATGAATTGTTCCTGTTATGAGTATAAAGTGTCCTTATTCATCTCTTCTGATTGATTTTAGTTTGAAATCAATTTTGTTAGATATTAGGATAAGCACATCTGCTTGTCTTAGGTCCATTTGATTGGAAAACCTTTTTCCAACCCTTTACCCTGAGGTAGTGACTGTCTTTGAGCTTGAGGTGTGTTTCTTGTAAACAAAAGAGTGCTGGATCCTGTTTTTGTATCCATTCTCTTAACCTGTGCCTTTTTATAGGTGAATTGAGTTCATTGATATAAAGTGATATTAATGACCAGTGGTCATTAACTCTGGCTATTTTTGGTGGTAGTATTTGTGTATTTCCCTTCTTCGGGTTGTGTTGGTAGAGGGTTATCAGATGTCTGTGTTTTTGTGGGTGTTGTTAGCTTCTTTGGGTTGTGGTTTTCCTTCTAGTACTTTCTGTAAGGCTGGATTTTTGGATAAATCTTGTGTAAAAATCTTTTTGTCATGGAATATCTTATTTTCCCCATCGATGGTGAACCATGACTTCTCAATGACTTCTAAGTATTTCTTATAACACACACCCACTAGAAGGTTTGAAACTTCCAATTCTTCTCATTCTTGGCAGGGCTTGTTGTGGCTGCATGTGTCCTGATTACACTCATGGTGGTTCATTATGAGTTTTGTTTCATTTCCTAATGAATAGTTGTCTCAGTCAGTGTTCTATTGCTATGAAGTGGTACCATTACCACAGCAACCCTTACAAAAGGAAACATTTAATTGGTGCTTGCTTACAGTTTCAGAGGCTTAGTCCATTATCCTCATGGCATGGGGCATGGCAGCACACAGACAGACATGGTCATTGAGAGTTCTACATCCAGCTCTACAACAGGTAGATCCCCAAAGCCCACCCTTAGACACACTTCCTCCAACAGGGCCATACCTACTCCAACATGGCCACACCTCCTAATCACTCAGGTAATACTAGCCCTAATGATCAAGCATTCAAATATATGAACCTACGAGAGTCATTTTTTATTATTAAATTATTATCAAATTGTTTTAAAACAATCTTTTCTCATTTAAATACCCAGTTCCCCCTCCTTCCCCCCTCCCACTCTCTCCGCCTTCCCTTTTTCCCACCCCCACTCACTCCTCAGAGAGAGTGAGGCTTCACAAAGGAGTCAACAAAGTCTGGTGCATCCTTTGAGGCAGGAACAAGGCCCTGTTTCATATCTAGGCTGAACAAAGAATCCCTCCAAAAAGAATGGGGTTCAAAACACCAGCTCAAGCACTAGGGATAAACCATAGTCCACTGACAGTGGCCCCAGAGACTGCCCAAGCCACACAACTGTCACCCACATTTAGAGAGCCTAATTTGATCCTATGCAGGTTCCCCCGCTGTCAGTCCAGAGTCAGTGATCTCTCACTAGTGCAGGTTAGCTGTTTCTGGGGGTATTCCCAGTTATAGTCATAACCCCTTTGCTCATATTATCGCTCCTCTCTCTCTTTGGTCTCTGGGAGCTCAGCCCAGTGCTTAGCTGTGGATCTCTTCATATTCTTCCATCAGTTGCTAAATAAGAGTTCTATGATGACAATTAAGGTAGTCATCAATCGGATTACAGAGAATACCAGTTCAGAACACCCTTTCCACTATTGCTTAGAGTCTTAGCTGAGGTCATTCTTATAAATTCCTGAGAATTTTCCTAGTACCAGGTTTCCTGCTAGCACCATAATGGCTCCTTCAATCAAGATATCTCTTTCCTTGATCTTCTTCTCTGTCCTTCCCCCATCTCAACCATTCCATTTCCTCATGTTCTCCTCCTCCCTTTTCTTCTCCCCTCCCCCTCTCCTTCTGACCTCCTTTCTCTCCACCCACCCAACTTTCTCAGGAGATCTTGTTTCATTCCCCTTTCCAGGCAGATCCATGTATGTCTCTCTTAGGGTTTTCCTTGTTACCTAGCTTCTCTGGAGACATGGAATGTAATCTGTTTATCCTTTGCTTTATGTCTAATATCCACTTATGAATGAGAACATACCATGTTTGTCTTTCTGGGTTTGGGTTACCTCATTCTGGATGTTATTTTCTAGTTCCATCCATTTGCATGAAAATTCCAAGATGTCATTGTTTTTTTACTACTAAGTAGTACTCCATTGTTTAAATGTACCACATTTTTTTTTTAAATCCATTCTTTGATTAAGGGTCACCTAGGTTGTTTCTAGGTTCTGACTATTACAAATAATGTTTGTAATAATGAGAGAATGTCTTTGTGGTATGAGTGAGAATCTTTTTGATATATGCCAAAGAGTGATATTGCTGGGTCTTGAGGTAGAATGATTCCCAGTTTTCTGAGAAACCGCCCTACTGATCTCCAAAGAGTCTGAACACCAGCAACAGAGGAGTGTTTCCTTTACCCCACATCCTGTCCAGCATAAGTTGTCATCAGTGTCTTTCATCTGGGCCATTCTTAGAGGTGTGAGATGGAATCTCAGAATTGTTTTCATTTGCATTTCTCTGATGACTAAGGATGTTGAACATTTCCTTAAGTGTCTTTCAGCCATTTTAGATTCCTCTGTTGAGAGTTCTCTGTTTAGGTCTATACTCCATTTTTTATTGGATTATGTGTTCTTTTGATGACCAGTTTCTTGAATTCTTTGTATATTTTGGAGATCAGACTTCTCTATGATGTGGATTGGCGAATGGAGGTGCTTTTGTGTCCATTACTTTTCTTGTTGCTATGACAAATACCTAAAGAGAAATGACTTATGGGGTGGGGACATTTACTTTGGATCCTGATTTGAGGTATTCTCCTTTGCAGCAGGAACACATACACACCACTGGGAGCAGTTTGTAGCTGTGGTAGCAGGGTGTGAGATTATTGCTCATAACTTGTGGATCAGGAGGCAGAGAGAGGACATGAAGTAGACGGTGCCATAAACATAACACTCATCCCCCAGGTCTCACTTCTCTCAGCCCCATCTCATAAAGGGTTCTATAACCTTTTCCAACAGCACCGTCAGCTGCAGACCAAGAGTTCAGACATATGAGTTGTCAGGAACTCATAGTGTGAAGAGTTGCTTTTTTAGCATGAGAAGTCTGTGACCAGTCCTGTGTTTCCACCCTGAATGCACAGCTGTCAGACCTACAGGCTGTCTAGCTGCATTATAACATTTTTTTTTTGTCATGGATTCACCAGAGGTCAGAGCTGAAATCTCTTGGGAGATTTGGTCCCATATACTGAAAGACAGTAGTCTGAATACCTCATCAGTGACGTGCTGGCAGTTCCCAGAGCTGGGACCAGCATCTAGAATCCCAAGGCTGTCAGTGTGGCACTGGAGAACAGCATGGCAGGCTCTCCTGTGTGCTTCACTGTAGAGGAATGGCCTCCATTTCTGTGTGTTGAAAGATTACAGAGTTTTCTTTCTTTTTCTTTTTTATATATTATGTATGGGTGTTCTACATATGGGCCTGACTGCCAGAGGGGGCATCAGATCTCATTATAGATGGCTGTGAGCCACCATGTGGTTTCTGGGAACACAACATACTCATATTTTTAAAAGTTCATTTTTAAATTGTGTATATGTGGGGTTTGGTATGCATATATAATGTGTACTGTTTACACAGACTTACAGTTCCATTTCCTTAAACATCTATTTTTCTTTTGTTTTGATACATTTTGGGTAAAATTTAAAAGTTTTTAGTTTATATACTAGGGAATTTTGCCTGCATGTTTATCTGTGTACCACTTGTGTGCAGTGCCCACAGAGGCCAGAAGAGGGCATCAGATCCACTGGAACAGCAAATATAGGTGGTTGACTGCAGGAAGTGCTCCTAACTACTGAGCCCTGTGTTATGAACTTTCAAATACTTCTCTGTTAGGTCCTTATAAACTATAAATTCTGGCTCTGGTGCTAGCTTTGGAACACCAGAACAAAGCCCTCTGATCTCCTTGAGTTTGGGTATCTGTTCCTCCACTCTCTTGCTTTGGAGACCTGGCAGATTGTCTTTGTTCTTTCAGATGGACTTCATGAAGATGAGGCTGGTTTATGCTTTCATTCTGACAATGGGTGCTCTTTGCTTCTACTTCAGCATGGAACTTTTCGAGGAACCACCATTTGTTCTCAAGAACGGTCACGGGCAGTTTCTCCAGCTTCCAGATATAGACTGCAAGCAGAAGCCACCTTTCCTTGTGCTGCTGGTGACTTCATCCCACAAGCAGCTGGCAGCTCGCATGGCCATCCGCAAGACATGGGGTAGAGAGGCAGAGATTCATGGGAAAAATGTGAAGACCCTCTTCCTCCTGGGGGCCTCAGACAGCAGCGATGAGATGAATGCCACAGCCCAGGAGGGCAAGCAGCACCGTGACATCATCCAGAAGGATTTCAAGGATGTCTATTACAACTTGACCCTGAAGACATTGATGGGCATGGAGTGGGTCCACCACTTTTGTCCTCAGGCAGCTTTTGTGATGAAGACAGACTCAGACATGTTTGTGAATGTTGGCTATCTGACTGAACTGCTGCTGAAGAAAAACAAAACCTCCAGGTTCTTCACGGGCCACATAAGGTACTATCAACTGCCCTTCAGGCATAACTTAAACAAGTGGTTTGTGAGTAAATTTGAATATCCCTGGGACAGGTACCCACCTTTTTGTTCTGGAACAGGTTACATCCTTTCTAGTGATGTGGCCAGCCAAGTATACGATGTCTCTGAGAGTATTCCATTCCTCAAGCTGGAGGATGTGTTTGTTGGGCTCTGCCTGGCCAAGCTGAAGATCCGGCCTGAGGAACTCCACACCAAACAGACCTTTTTCCCAGGTGGCTTACGCTTCTCTGTGTGCCGCTTTCAGAAAATTGTGACCTGCCACTACGTGTCACCCCAGAACTTACTCACTTACTGGCAGATACTGGAGAACTCTCAGGAACAGAATTGCTCTGATGTCTGAGGGGAGCCTGTGGCACAAACTTCTAATAACCTTTGGTGATACTTTGGGAAGGTCTGGGATGGCCTTGCTGGGAACTGTCAGGGGTAGAGAGAGAAGGAGGAGGAAGGCAAAGAGTGTTGTTCTCAATGCCCTGCATACACTAGAGTGGATGTACACACAAACAGAGTCAAGACTTGTTCCCACTTAGCACCCAGAGCAATAACATATCTTGACTTTCAGGCTTTTGCACTATGTTCTCAAGGTTTGAGACACGCCCTCATCTGTTCATTTCAGGGCTCAATATACATATGAAGCTGTGAATATGATCATTCCCTTTTTACAGGTCAGGAACCAGGAGCCATGGCCACTTACTTGTCCAAAGACTCCCAGTCTGCAGATGGAGCAGGAATGAGAATCAAATGCTATTAGAATTAAGTTGGTGGCCTCCCACTGAGTGTCCCGTTCTTTGGGAGAGGGTGGTAGTAGAAGAAGCTTAGGATTGGGGTGTCTTAAAATTAACTAGCATCATTTAGTCTCTTTCCTGAGTCCCCTGCCCCTCACTTCCCAAACCTTCTATTTTTAAATGCTCAGTCTGGGGTGAACCAGCTTTCTCAGGACTTTCCCCTCACTTGAATGATGTAGCTAGGTACTGAGTCTGTTAGCCACTGGGTACCCAATGCATCTTCAACATGAGACATGCATGTCTGCAGACACTAGCTCACCTCCATGCTAGAAGGAAACTGGGTTGTATGACCACATACATCAGGCTGAGAAACCATAGCTGGGGCTTTCTGTATAGGCCAAATACACTGCTGAAATCCTAGCAAGGGTGACATCTCCTCTGAGCCTTTTGGGACACTTTGTCTCTGTTGAGGATGTCTTGATGGATTGATGGTGGTGACCAGCTGCAGCACTAAAAACCCTTCAGATCTCAAACTCAGGGGCAGCCAGGCACAGGCGTGGTCTGTATGGGTGTCCAAGAACTTTGCTGGAACCTGAACTGGTCCAAGCTTCTGGGATGCAGAGCATGGAGGGAGATAGGCCTAGTGGAAGGGCTCTCCCTGCATCTGTGATCTTTCTGACCTCAGGTCTTCACACTGGATTATCACATGGTCAGAGATCTGCTGAGTGTTTTGGTTTGGAATTTAACCTTGATCGTTTTCAAAACTGGGTAAAAACAGGGGCTCATGGCAATTCAGCCACTGTCACCAGACATATATATAGTCTTGCTCTGTATCATGGGAATTATTGTTTCCCCCTGCTTTTTACTTTACTAGATTTTAATGTGTGCTTGGAGCCAAAGCTTCATGTGACTGTGTGACTGTAACGTTGCAATATGCTCTCTGAACACAGGAAAACTTACTCAAGTTAGAACCATTACTCCTCCAGTTGGAGGAGGCTGGAACCTACCTCCAGGGCCTCATTTCCATACTTGTTCCTGTAACTCCTCTGAGTCTCTCCCATAACTCTTGGGGGGAAATTATTCTCTTTGTGACATTCTTCAAAATCCTACAGCACTGGGTTCTAGACTCTGAGTTCAGAATATGTGAAAATCTGAGCTGGGGAAAGAGAAAGGGTGATTGTTCCTGCGTGTGTACTAGGGACTACATACACCATCAAAACAAACCCAGATCTTCTCTTGACAGAGAGGCAAGCCAAGGCTTGTAACAATATGGAAGCTTTGCCATCTAGAGGATGGAAGAGCTGGCATCAGGACCTGGCACCAGCCGCTCTGCATCAGACCTTCCCTTTATTCATTCCTTCTTTAGCCATGTTTGCTCACTGCATTCACACACATCACGAGCAAGGTCAAGGTGAGGGTCTCCAGAGAGCAGATCTGAGTGAGCACTCAGTTCAGAGAAGCTGGTCAGGCACAGGTTCTCTTTATCTATGCACAGTGCATGGAAGCATAAGCAGGTGTAGTTACCTGTGCCCAGACTTGCTCTCGCATTGAAGATGGAGGCATTTTTTGCAGGTAGCTGCACTTCATTCTTACAACCAAACTGGTTGACTGCGGAGGCAACTGAGGTGACTCGGTGACTCACCCAGGGTCTGAGATGTGGTGGAGGCCCAGCCCTCAGCCTTCTCCATTGCACAGCATTAACAACCTTCCTGCATGCTCACTTCTCTCAGAAGCCTGGGGCTGGTGCTACCCAAGGAGTCACCAGCATCTCCCTTTGCCCGCACACTGCCACCTCTGTCCTGGGTGTTGGCTAGAGTGTGGCTTTACTTCTTCATGGTTCTCCCTGAAACTCACGTGGCCATGGGGCCCTCCGTGGAATTCTCACAAACCTCCCATTTAGAGTAGCTTTATCATGAGGTCATGTGCATTTCACATGTGCACACACAGATCCAGGTGTCTACATGCAGGATCCAGGCTACTTTTATTACTTGGGATGAGATATAGCAAGTGCCTACGATCTTCTCTCTAGAGTGTGAGGTTGCCTTGATCTCTCTCTTGCACAATCAGCTGCAAGCTTGTCACGAGGCCAGGTGTGCTATGGTGGGGACATGAGCTAAAGGAGTGGCTCACAGTTGCACACCCAGAGGGTTCTTTACCTCCAGCCTCCAGCCAGAAGTGAAACACACCCACCAACCTGCTGATGGAGCAAAGCTTTTACCATCACAGCTGCACCAGTGGTCACACTAGAATGTCCATCGCTTGCCTCAGGATGCCCAGGCTTCACACATCGTCTGGTTTCCCCACTGAGTCTGCAGCCTCATGGCAGACTGAATAATTCAAAAGCTGAATTTAATATGGTAGCTGCTGGGCATCACTTAAAAAATGGATGAGATGTTGCTTAGATCTTCTCCATCCCTCCTTTTGGAAGCATTTGCTTTCTCATACCACGTTTTTAAAATTAAGAACTAATTTCCTGTATTCATCACATTAGAAGGCATCTGAGCCTTCTCTAGGCTGGGTCTCCTGGTAGTCAGGATGCTTCCTCCTCTCTGGCTGGGACTTTGGCTTGGTATAGTGGGGGAGGAGAGTCTTGTAATTATCCACAGGTCCTGAGGGGACTTCCCAAAGGAGGTGTCTGATGCCAGCCAAGCTGCTGCATTCTGTGAGGGTGCTAGCCTGGGAGTCCCTTCTGGCCTGGGTAAGATGGTTCAGTGGGTTAAGGTATTTGCTGCCAAATTACTCTAGCAAATGCAACTCAGTCCTTGAGACAATTGAGCTTTACAAGCCCATGGTGGGCCTGCCCACATGTGCATGCACACACATAAATAAATGAAATGCAAACAAAAATAATCTTTGCAAAGGCTCCTGCAAACACTGACCTCCCAGGCTCTTGGCTTATTTTTGTTTCTCTGGTTCTTCATGATGCAAACCCTGTGTGTGAACACTGGCACAGATAAATTAGAAGTAAACTCTCAATCACACCTCTAGGATTTGCGTGGTACTTTCATTTGTCTGAGAATTTGATAGGAAAATTTATTGGGGGCTTGCCTCATGTGTCTCCTGACTTTTAGCCTAACTAGACAGATCCTCAAAGATGGCTTTAGATTGTTCCTGGAGGTGAAGATTAAACTGCCCAAGCTCAGAGTTGAGACGGGCTGTATGAGCCTGAAATGAACGAATTGGAATGAAGCCTAATAACAATAGCAAAAGGTTTTAATCAATTAAAAGCAGCATTCTCTAATGACCAGGCATAGTCATTTTAAATACAAGAAGAAAAATGAATTTTATGGATAAATGTCATTTGTGTGTGAGTATGTGTGGTATCATTTTAGAGTTTTGGTATTGGGGATGAAGCCCATGACTGCATACAAACTCTCCCCAGCCCCTGGTGAGTGTTTTGCATCATGCGATCTTCTACCTCCATGAAGCGGTCATGGGGATCAGCTCCTGATGCCTGCAGTTCGAATGCTGTGTTGGGAGGTTATGACTGTTAACTTGACACAACCTACAATCACACTACAGAGGGTTTTAATGAGAAATATCTCTCTAGGATCCATTGATGTAAAAAGACTCAGCCCACTGTGGGTGACACTGTTCCCTAGGCAGGGTGTCCTGAGCAGTATGAGAGGAGGAAGCCAGCTGAGGGCAAGCAGGGATCCATGTGTTTTCCTGTCTCTGTTGGGACCATGGATGTGCCCCACTGCTTTAAGTTCCTGCCTTGACTTCCCTGCAATAACAGACTGCACCTGGAGTTGTGAGCCAATGAAACCCCTCTTCCCAGAGCTGCCTTTAGTCAGGGTATCCATCACAGTAACAGAAATGAAGCTAAAACAGATGCTCAGGGCGTTACCCACACGGGGTCTCAGACCCTTCTCACCCCACCATGTCCCGGATGTCATCACAGTTCTCTCCCTCTGTTCCAAACAGTCCAGAGAGCTGCGATACTCTTCTTACATTCTGCTTCAGGAAATATCAGAGGGGGAGAGTGGACTCATTTCACCCAGTCTAAGAAGACAAAAAGTACCCCCTGTCACTGGAAGCCACTCCTCTGAAACTGAGGACACTTTGTGGTCAAATCTGATTTCCTAAAGGATAAAATTTAAATGTCTATGTCACTGAATGCTTTTTGAAATAGTCATTTGCCTGTACACTGAGGAGGTTCTACAGACTGATACTCAGTTTGGGGAGCGGGTATATGTATTTTTGATTTGTTAATAATGATATTTATCTTTAATAAAAGTTAAATTAAGAGCAGCATAGTGCGTGTGGGTGGTTCTAACTTACAGCTCCTCTGAAGTTATCCATATCTGTATGGTCTAAATTTGTCTTTTTTTTTTCATTGATGTTTGTGTCTGGAATTTTTTTATTTGGCTTTGATTTTGTATGCTTAGAAAAGTATTGCTGAACAGTTTTGTTTATGTTTGAAATATAAGAGGACTTCTTGTTTCACTCATATTTTGGAGGCAACGCCACAGAATGGATGGCTCAACACTTTCATGACAGGAGATTAGAGAGATGGTCTCTCTGCCAAAGAAGGTACAGTATAGGGGATAAAAAAAACTGTTTGTATAACAAGAAGAATGTTTTTAGAAGGAACTGACTTGACCAACACTTTGACCTCCAACTTCTAGAACTGCCTGATATTTAAGCTGACATAAAAGATATCTGTTCAGGAAGCCCAAATGAATAAAACAAGACTAGATAATCTGGGACTAGAGGATAGCTGTCTTTATAATGTGATACATGGAATTTTGCTATGGTTCCCTGTGATTTTCTGCCCTATTCTCCAGGACAGAGTTGGGTGAGACAGCACAGCTGTGGCTATGCCATATTGCACGGCAAAACAGATTTTGTGGATGTAATTGAAGTTCAGGATCAGTTGACTTTGAGTCCATTAAAGGGGCATGGCTTGAATGGGTGCAGACTGGGAGCTTTTTGAAGAGGAGATTGCTCTGACTGCACCGAGCTTCCAGGGTGGGGAAAGAGCCATGCCACAGCTGTTGATGGGTGTGTACTGGGAATGGGGGCCCTCAGCTAACATCCAGGGAGGAGATGGAACCTCAAGCCTGCAGAGCCTGCTGAGCTGAAGCTGCTCGCATTTACCCAGTTCCTCCTGGGATAGCCTTGCTGTGAGAACTCATTCAGCTAACAGCCTTTAAGATATTGGCCCACTCTGGACATTGTTTTATGTAGTATAAGTACAGACAAAAAGCATCCATGGTGCTCTTTTTCTGCTGGTGTAAGATTCCCCTCTGTATGCTATGAATATGTTTTATTACCCTTGGTTAATAAGGATGATGTTTTCACCTATGGCAGGGCTCAATAGAGCTAGGCAGGGAAAACTAAGCTGAATGTAGGGAGATAGAAGGCAGAGTCAGGTAGACACCGTGTAGCTGCAGAAGGAGAAAGGTGCTGAAACCTTGCCAGTAGTGTGATACATAGATTAATAGAAATGGGTTAATTGAAGAGGTAAGAGATAGCTAGAAATATACCTGAGCCATTGGCCAAACAGCGTTGCAATTAATAGAGTTTTGTGTGATTATTCAGGCCGGGGAGGCCAGAAAATGATTGTGCAATACCATTTGCATAGCCTTTCCTTGACAAACATGGCAGGCCTCCTGCCTTCAGAACTGCAAGGTAGCAAGCAGGTGTTTAATGTTCACTCTAATTAGTTGCACGATGTGGTGGTTAGTTTTTAATGTTGGCCTTACACAAGCAAGAGACGTCTGGGAAGAGCAAATTTCCACTGTGGAATTAATTAAACCTATTGGCCTATGGGTATGTTTTGGGGGCATTTTCTTGATTGATTATTGATGTGGGAGGGACAGTCTGCTATGGGTGGACAATCCTTGGACACCTGGATTGTATGAGAAACACACTGAGCAAGCCGTATAAAGCAAGCAGTAAGCGGCCCTTCTTCTTAGCCTCTGCTTCAGTTCCTACCTCCAGGTTCCTGCCCTGATTTCCCTTGTGATGGGGTGGGACCTGAGGGTGGTCAGTTGATTGCCTCCCAGATTGCCTTTGCTCAGTATTTTATCACAGCAATAGAGAGTAAACTAGAGTAGAAATTGGCCCCGGAAAGTAGACCATGGCTGTGACACATCTAAACACAGTTGGGAAGATTGTGGAAATGTTTGAGCTCTGCACTAGCAAAACCACCGAGTACTCAGAGCTTACCCTGATCTTCTGTAAGAGTTTGGGAGGTGAGACTACTGAGATCAGTGCAGGCAGTGGAGGCCTTACTTGAAATTTTGAGAGTTTCAGGCAAATTTGAGAGTTTCTCAAAGATTCTATCAGTACCATTCATGTGAATTAAGAACCTGTTGTGCCTAACTATGTGAGGCTGAAAATTCAGATGTGATTCAGAGGAGACCAGCATGAAATAAAGTCTTCTGGAAATACATCCTTGGGGTCAGCACACAGAAGCTGCAGTCCAGAGAGAGGCAAAGCTGCATTTGATGCTGGCAGCTGGTTATGTGCAAGAGTCTTCCATGTGGTGCTGGTTTTAGCAGTATGAGAGCTGAGGAGCTGAAGAGATCACGGAGAGCAGCTGAGGGTTGGCACGGTGAGAGGCCAGGAGACGCCACTCATGAAGGTGCAGCCTCAGTAGCAGTGAAAACTGCAGGATTGAAGGGGTCATGGGGAGAAGCTGACACTTGGTCCTCAAAGAGGGAAAAGGAATTCATTCATGAAGGTGCAGTCAGTAGAGGCCCCAGCACACTGGAGATGCCAGGACCACGGGGTGCCCACCAAGGATGGCAGAAGGTGTGGAGGGAAACTGGCCTGACCTTGGAAGGCAAGCTGTGGGTGCTGCAGGTGGCAAATTCAGCAAGGTGAAGTCCCAAGATTTTTGGAACCCAGAAGATCATGAGCGAAGCTCTGAGTCAGGGACTAACGTATTTATACTGCTCGGTTTTGGTTTTGCTTTGGCATGGTTAAAATGAGAAATATATAACTAATTGGTGTCTATGTGAGTGTGAGTGTGCACACCCACTCGCACACATGCACACATGCATGCACGCATGCACGCAGGTACCCTCTGAGGCCTGAAGAGCACGTGAAGCTGGAGTTATAGGAAGTGATAAAGCCATGTTTTATGGATTCTGGGAACTGAACTCAGGTCCTCTAGAAGAGCAGGAAGTTTTCTTAAGCACTGAGATATTTCTCTGACTCCTTTATATGCTTCTTAGAGATTTATTTTATGTTTGCCAGCATACATATATGTGTACCACATGTGTGTGTGTAGTAGGAGCTGCGGGCTGTGTTCCTGCCGCCCCAGCTCCTGGTCGCCTGGCTAGCTTATGCCCCGAAATAACAACACACAAACTGTATTCTTTTAAACACTGCTTGTCCCATTATATCTAGCCTCTTCTCGGCTAACTCTCGCACCTGGACTAGCCCATTTCTAATAATGTGTGTAGCACCCCAAGGTGTGCTTACTGGGAAGATTCTAGCCTACATCGATCCTGGGTTGGAGCTTCATCATGTCTGCCCCAGAGAACAGAACTAAGGCGTATGAGCTCACTTCCTCTTCCTCCCAGCATTCTGTTCTGTTTACTCCACCCACCTATGTTCTAACCTATCAGGGCAAGCAGTTTCTTTATTGATTAACCAATGAAATCAACAGATTGATATATGACACTCCCACATCATGTGTGCACTGCCTACAGAGGCTGGGAAAGCCTAGAATCCTTGGAACTGGAGTCACAAACAGCTATGAACTGCCATATGGGTGCTGAGAATTGAACTTGGGTCCTCTGCAAGAGCAGCTAGTGTTTTAACCACTAAGATATTTCTCTAGCTTTTAATTTACTTTTGATTTTTATAGAAGTCTGTAGTTGAGATATTTTGGACATTTAAAAAGACTTTGTTTTTTAAGAGATTGGACTTTAACACTGTTGAAAAATTTAAAGCCTATGAGAGTTTTAAACATACACTTGTTTTATATTGTGTCATATACAAGAGACCTTAGGGATAAATCAAAAAGAAAGGCTATGGTTTAAGAGGGATGTATTTGTGTGTTGACAAGGGGTCAATTGTGTCTCTGAGTTTTTTGTCAACCTGGTACAAGTTAGGTTATCTTGAAGGAACTGAGAAATTAACTTCATCAGATTTGCCTGTGGGAAAATCCTTGTGGTCTTTTATTAATGATTGACATGGGAGGGTTCAGCTCACTGTGGGCAGCACCAACCCTGGAAGGTGATCTTGAGTCATGTAAGAAAGCAAACTGAGCACACTGTGAAGAACAAGCCAGTAAGCAACACTGCTCTGTGGCCTCTGCTTCAGTTCCTGTCCCCAGTTCCTTGCCCTGATGTCCCCCAGTGATGGAGTGCGACCTGAGAGTTGTAGGCTGAAGCAAACCCTTCCCAGGTTGCTTTTGATCATGGTATTCATCACAGTGATGGAAGGATCTGGACAGTGGGAGTAGAGAACATGCTTAGGAATAAGAATTAGGGCTGGCAATGTGGCCCAGTGGGTAAGGGCGCTTGGCACATGAGCCTGACCCTTGAGTTTGATTCCTGGGACCCTACAATGGAAGGAGGGGAAGTGAGTAATAGAAGTTGTCCTCTGACTTCCAAATGTGTGCTGTGGCACACCTGTCCTCACACTCTCATACATCAAACACACACAATAATAATAAATAAAACATTAAAAACTCAGGAAAATAGAAAGGAGTTAATACTCTTAGAGACAGGAACAGAAGAAGCAACATAAAGAGAATAATAGTAATATATATAAAAAAACAGGACAGTGAATGAGAACCTGGAAATCAAGAAAATGGCAATAGAAAAAAAAACATGTTCCCATAAGTCAGAAACTCAAACTGATCAGATGAACCACCCTCTCTTCTCTCCAAGGATAGTAATCTGAACTCTGTCACCTAGTTTATCTAGGAACAAGGGTTTCTAGGAGATGTGTCTTAGTCCTCTTGTGTTGTTATACCAAAACACCCAAGGCTGGGACATTTAAAAAGAACAGATACGCGTTTCTCATAGTTGTAAATGCCAAGCAGCCCAAGAACAAGGACTTGTCAGGCTTCTGGTCAACCAGTGACCTGAGTTTCATCAACCCACACCCCAAGTTTAAGCTGGTGGGCTACACAAGGTAACAGTCGGGTCTGGGGCTATCTCTGACTGCAGGGGCAGAAGCATCTTCTAGTGTTTTTCCTAGGCTGCTCTGGAATGTTCCTTGTTCTCTGGGCTTAGTTGTGGCCTCTACTGACTCAGGTCCACTCTGACATTCTGTCAGGCTGTGCATTGATTCTCTGCCACCGGACACTGCTCTGCTGCTGTGGGGGTGTTGTGAGTGTAACGGGAGTCGGTTTCTGTTGACTGTAACTGGAAACCCTAATTAGTGTGTACATAAAGCCTACAGCAAAAATCAGACCTCTTGGGGAAAGGCCAGAATCCCCCTTCAAAAGGGTCCACTGCCCTCGACTACTGCGGAGCCCAAGTAAGGCCTGAGCCACAGCCCTTTTCACTCTGCATCTCTAAAGTGACAGCTGAGATTCTGCTCAGCAGCAAACCATAGATAGAGCCCCTGTTCAGGGAGGGGAATCACTTAAGAGCCAGGAGCACAGGTGTGACCCCACAGAGAAAGTAGCTGAGATCAGTGAGATAACTGTGTGTACCAGAATGTGAGTTAGCTAGAACCACAGAAAACATTGGTTGCCAGAGTTCCCCTTACCACCTACCAAGACACCTTATCTAATGTAAGTGGTTGTCATCAAACAGAGGACTAAAAGGGCAAAGAATGAGATTTAATTTCGCAGAGGCAGATGTTTGTGGAAGCTCAGACAGATGGCAACTAAAGCTGGAAGAAGTTGAGGGAGGAGTTGTAGGATTAATGGTTCCAGATTTTTTATGTCTCATATTTCTGTCTGCTGTATTTTTAAAATCTTATGATTCTATCATATCTCCCGTCTTTCTCCTGTTTGCTTTCAAATTTACAGCCTTTTTCTTCTATTGAATGTGTATATACACACATACATACATAATTCTTAAAAACAAAAAATACAACCTGCTCATTTCATATAGTATTACTTGTATTTTATGATTTCAGGGCTGACTATTTTGTGTTAGATAATCAATTGGTGCTCCCTTCCTGGGGACGACTATCTCTCCTGCTCTCGAGATGCTTTAGATGCCTGTGGTTTTTTATGGTTGAGGCCTCATGGGCTTTATTGCATATAACATTAGGTATTACCTTCTCTCTAGTCCTCACAAGGTTTTATTTGGGCACCTTAAAAACACAGTCAAATGTGTTTATAGCACTGTGTTCATACCTTCAGAAATGAGTTGTTTCAACAGAGTACAAGAGATGGAAGAGAGAATCTCAAGTGCTGAAAATACAATAGAGGAAATAGACTCATCAGTCAAAGAAAACATTAAATCTAACAAAAGCTTAACACAAGATATCCAGGAAATCTGAGACACCATTAAAAGACCAAACATAAGAATAATAGGGATAGAAGAAGAAGAAGAATTCAAGCTCAAAGGGGTAGAAAGTATATTCAACAAAATCATAGAAGATAACTTTCCCAAACTAAAGAAAGATATGCATATGAAGATAAAGGAAGCTTGCAGTAACCAAACAGACTGCATCAAAAAAGTCCCCTCACCACATAATAATCAAAACACTAAAGATACAGAATAAAGAAAGAATATTAAGAGCTGAAAATGAAAATGGTCAAGTGACATATAAAGGCAGACCTATCAGAATTACATACCCTGACTTTTCAATGGAAACAATGAAAGCCAGAAGGTCCTGGTTAAGCATTATGCAGACATTAAGAGACTATGAATGCCAGCCCAGACTACTATACCAACAAAACTTTCAGTCACCACAGACAGACAAAACAAGATATTCCATGATAGAACCAGATTTAACCAATACCTATCCACAAACCATAACTACACAAAGTACTAGAAGGAAAACTCCAACCCAAGGAAGATGGATACATCCACAAAAACACAGACAGTTGTTGCATGGAAAGAGGCCACATGTTCATCCTGGCTTCCTGGACAGCTTAGACCTGAAATAATCACAGAGGAACTGTATTAATTAAATCACTGCTTGGCCCATTAGCTCTAGCTTCTTATTGGCTAACTCTTACATCTTAATTTAACCCGTCTCCATTAATTTGTGTATCGCCATGTGGCCGTGGCTTACCAGCAAAGTTTCCACATGTCTTACTCTGGTGGTAGATCCATGGCATCTCCCTCCACCTTCCTTCCAGCATTCAGTTCCGTCTTTCCCGCCTACCTACGTTCTGCCCCATCAACAGGCAAAGGTAGTTTCTTTATTCATTAATAGCAATCACAGCACACAGAGGGGACTCCCACATCACCTCCCCTTTTCTGTTTCAATAAAAATTAAGGTTTTAACTTTAACATAGTAAAATTACATACAAAAACAGTTATCAAGCAAGAATTACAATTATATCTATTTTATTTTTATCATAACTGAGGAAAACTATAACTATAAATTCTTCAATTCCATCAAACACTTGCAAAGGATATAATATTACCTAAGTAAACAGGAAGTATACTGTAAGCACAAACTCTAGAATTGACAGAGACATCTCACTGCCTGGACAGTCACCCAAAGTTCTTCTGTAGGGTTGGGGCATCAATCTTCAGCCTACAGGCCCACAGTATCCAGCAGACATTTCCACAAAGCAGAAAATTTCAAGGACAGTTCCGCCTATATTGGCAGTTTGCCAGTCACTTTCTTCTGTATCCTGCACAATGTCTAGCAGACTCTCTCATGAAGCAGGAACCTTGAAGGATCATCACACTTTTACACAAGTTCAGCAGTCATTTCTCTGTAGATCCTGCATGTCCAGTTAAGTAGTCCAGACAAAAGCAGTTTTTGCCCCAATGGCTAGCAAACTCCATGGAGCCTCTTCAATGCCCATCTTTCTCTTGAAGTAGCTGGTGCTGCCAGGAGCAGATGTGTCTCATTGTTATGAAAAGTCCTAAATTTTTAAAGCATTTAAATGCCATAATCTGAAGGTCTCTGAAAGATCTGATGAATAACTAACTGAAATATATCTCTATATATCCAGAAAACCTAACTAATATGACTACAAGCTTGACTATTATAGATGTTTAACTATTAACCTATATTTCTTAATTATATATTACTTTTTAAATGAACTACACAATCACAATACCTTAATTAAGGGCCAAAATATACATATACACTATAACAAAATTTACCTTAAATTTCTATCAATAAACCAAGATCCATACCAATGCAAATTATTCATATCTATATCATATCCCCCTTTAAATGTAAACAAACAATTATAAACAGTATTTGGGAGTATGGGTGTAGTTCTGTCCATACAGATGTTTGGGGGCACTGTTAATCAGGTCTTTCATGGTGTATCCTGTGAGCTAGGTTCATCTCAGTCATCAGCTGAGCAAAGTACTTTCTTTGTGGTGGTTTTCACAGCAACCTTTCAGGGGGTCTTGTTCCATAAAACCATATTAGTCTGGAAGCAATCCACAGGTTCTTATCTTTTGTGGAAATAAGAGAAGAACCTCTTTCCAATATATCCTTAGACCCAAATTTGGAAGTCATGATACCTTTATAATATACATACTGATTTAGCTTAGCAGCCCATACAATGAAATGTGTCTCTGTACTTAGCTCATTTACTGTCAAAAAAAAAAACAAAGATAACACAGTAATATACATAATCCAGGCTCTCTGTGTATAGTCCATCTTTACGTGGTTTATTTTTTTTACTCCTTTTAATCTAGGACTGTCTGTACTCTGTCTCTTTAAAGACTTTTTTAAGCATTAATTTTATTTTATGACTCTCTATATTCGTTTTCTTCTCTCTTCCAAGCTTATATACATTTACCCAACACTATGACTCGTCTGGATTTGTCTTTATTGCATATCTGTAAATCTTTACTGTCCAGGAGAACTTTAAAGACGATAAGCAGCTTGATTGCAGCTGCTCTGGATGCTGGCTCCACCTCTCTCCACTTTTAAACTGATAGAAGCACCACCACTGTTAGCTCTAGGGCCACCAGGCAGGAGCCATACTCAGCACCCCAACCCTGAGAGTGAGCTTGCAGCACATATACCCTTTTTATCTGAGTAACAGCCAAATCTGCTTTGCAGAGCACTGCACATCCTGAAAACATCTCTGTGTATGGTGGCGGGAATCAGCCATGCTCTTCTACTTGTGCAAGCCTATTAGACTGATCCCACTGCCTTCCAAGGCAGGGAGTGCTGAGCCATGGGCATGGTCTCAGCTACTTTCTGCCCAACCCCAAGTGGGCACACAAACACTCGAGCCAACAAATACCATTCAAATGCTCTATAGCCAGAGTTCATGCTGGCAGAACAGCCCAGGAAGTGGTGTTTTAAAACTGCACAGCTTTTTTTCTGCTATGGCTGAGTAGGAAAACCTCTCTTAATGGAACTGTGGCATGCCACCAGCAAACAGCAAGAAGTTGTGTTAAACTCTGTATTTTTTTTTAATTTAGAATTCCTTTTCAAACCCTCTCAGGTTTTATGTGGATTTAGTTGGCCATGTTGGCACCAATCTCTTGTTTTAACCAATACCTAGTCACACACCAGCACTACACAAAGTACTAGAAGGAAAACTCCAACCCAAGGAAGATGGCTACATCCACAAAAATACAGACAATAGATGATCTCAGAGCAGCAAATCCCAAAGAAGGGAAACACACACACACACAATAACATCATCAACAACAAAAACTAAAATAACAGAAACAAGCAATCACTGGTCATTATATCCCTTAATATAAATGGACTCAACTCACTGATAAAAAGGCACAGGCTAACAGATTGGAAATGAAAACAGAATCCATCCTTCTGCTACATACCAGAAAAACATTTCAACCACAAAGACAGGCATCACCTCAGAGTAAAAGATTTGGAAAAAATTTCTAATTAAATGGACCTAAGAAACAAGCTGATATAGCTATCCTAATATCTAACAAAATACACTTCAAACTAAAATTAATCAAAAGAGACAGAGAAGGACATTTTCACAGGGAAAATGCATCAAGAGGAAATCTCAATACTGAACGTCTATGCCCTAAATACAAGGGCACCCGCATATGTAAAAGAAACACTTCTAAAGCTCAAATCACACATTAAACCCTACACACTAATAGTGAGAGACTTCAACACCCAGCTCTCACCATTGGACAGGTCTGTCAGACAGAAAATTAACAGAGAAATAAGGGAACTAACAGATGTTATGATTCAAATGGGCTTAACTGACATCTATAGAATATCCATCCAAATATAAAATTATATACCCTTTTCTCAACATCTCATGGAATGGTCTCAAAAATTGACCACATACTAGGTAACAAAGAAAACCTCAACAGATAAAAAACAAAAATTGGAATAAGCCCATGTGTCTTATCAGATAATCATGGCTTAAAATTAGAATTCAAGAGCAACACTAATTTAAGAAAGACCACAAACACATAAAAATTAAACAGTTTTCACCTGAATCAGCAATGGGTCAAAGAAGAAATAAAGGAAGCAGTTAAAGACTTCCTAAAATTCAATGAAAGTGACCTCACAATGTACCTAAATTTATGGGACACAATGAAAGAAGTTTAAGAGGAAAGTTCATAGCAGTAAAAGCTTATATAAAGAAGTTGGAAAAATCTCACACTAGCAAGTTCATTTGAAAACTCTAGAACAAAAAGTAGCAAACTCACCCAGGTGGACAAGATGGCACGAAATAATCAAATAGAGACCTGAAATCAACAAAATAGAAACAAAGAAAACAATATAGAAAATCAATGAGACAAAGAGTTGGTTCTTCAAGAAGAACCAACAGAACAGACAAACCTTTTTCAAAACTAACCAAAAGGCAGAGAGAAAATACCCAAATTAACAAAAACAGAAATAAAAGGGGGGACAAAAACCAGACATTGAAGAAATCCAAAGAATCATTAGGTCATATTTTGAAAACCTGTACTCCACAAAATTGGAAAATTTAAAGGAAATGGACAACTTTCTGGACAAATATCACTTACCAAATTAAATCAAGACTAGATAATCAAATTAAATAGACCTATGACTGTTAAAGAAGTGGAAACAGTCATTAAAACTCTCCCAAACGAAGAAAATCCCGGGACCAGATGGTGTCAGCTTAGAATTCTACAAGATTTTAAACGAACTAATACCAATACTCCTCAAATTGTTCCACACAATAGAAACAGAAGGAATATTGCCAAACTCCTTTTATGAGGCTACAATTACCCTGATAACCAAACCACATAAAGATATTACTAAGAAAGAGAACTACACACCAAATTCACTCATGAACATTGATGCAAAAATACTAAATAAAACACTGGAAAGCTGAATCCAAGAACACATCAGAAATATCATCTACCATGATCAAGTCAGCTTCATTCCACAGATGCAGGGATGAATCAACATATGAAAATGTGTCAATGTAATCCACCATATAAACAAACTGAAAAAAAAACACATGATCATCTTATTAGATGCTGAAAAAAACCTTTGGCAAAATACAGCATCTGTTCATGATAAAGGTATTGAAGAGAGTAGGGTTACAAGGAACACACCTAAACATAATATAAACAATATACATCAAACCAATAGCCAACATCAAACTAAATGAAGAGAAACTCAAAGCGATCTCACTGAAATCAGGAACAAGATAAGGTTGTCCACTCTCTCCATATCTATTCAATATAATTCTTGAGGGTTTAGCTAGAGCAATAAGACACAGAAGGAGGTCAAGGGGATATAAATTGGGAAAGAAGTCAAACTCTCACTATTTGTTGATGATATGATAAGTGGCCCCAAAATTTCTACCAAAAACTTCTACAACTCATAAACACTTTCAGTAATATAGCAGGATACAAGATTAGCTAAAAAAAAAAATCAGTAGCCGTCCTTTACAAAGATGATAAATGGGCTGAGACAGAAATCAGAGAAATATCACCCTTCACAATAGCCACTAATATCATAATAAGTGGAAGACCTGGATGACAAGAACATTAATTCTTTGAAGAAAGAACTTGAAGAAGACACCAGAAAACGAAAAGATCACCAATGCTCTAGGTAGGTAAAAAATTAGCATAGTAAAAATTTCAATCTTACCAAAAGCAATCTACAGATTCAATGCAAAGCCCATCAGAATACTATAAAGTGGAGGGAAAGAATGGGAAGGGAACAGAGAAAAATATATAGCTCCATAAAAAACAATAACAAATAAAATATTAAAAAAGAAAATTGTTTGATCTGAGTTAAAAGAAGAAAAACACACACATACACACACACACAAACAACCTCCAGTGTAGACAGACAAGGCAGGCATTCCTGCTTTGTGCGGGTGATTTCTCACAGCACACCTTGTATACGAAGCAGTGCGCAGGTGCTGGCTGGTACACAAGCAGTGAGAGGGTGAAGGTCGGCTGAGCTTACAGTGTCAGAGGTCATGGTTTGACAGGTCGTCTTACTCCTAAGCTTCAAGGAACCAGCCCAGCCTCCTGCAGCTGAGAGCTGAGTCGTTTTTCATAACACACTTCTCTTTTCTGGGGAGAGACAGACCCAAGGTGGGTGAAGAGGTCCTCTCCCACCTCGCAGGAGCAGAGGAGGCAGAACTAGTGGATCCAATGTGGTCAGCAGTTACCAGGCTGAGGAGCCATGTGGTCCAGCTGCAAGGGGGAGCCAGGGCCGCGGTGTAGGTGCCATTTCATTTCAGTTATGGAGCTCTATGTGTGGCTGAGGCAGGGGTTTAACAATGGGAGAGAAGAAGGAAGAGGGGAGAAGCTGGGGTGGGAACCTACTGTCTGGTCTATGGTTGTGCTGCCTCTGGTGGCCATGGCAACCTTCATGGAGTCAAATGTCCTGTTCTGTTTGTTCTTCCAATTTTGTGCAAATTCCTGGTTTGTCAACTCTACTTTGGAATCATACAGAGAAAGAGATTATAGGAAAAATGGATCTTATTCGATCAAAATGGTGTAATGGAAACCACTCTAAGTGTTCTTCTACGAAGACTGTGAAGGGCATTAGCAACAGCCAGCAAAAATCTTACACACACTTGTCATCCTTTCAGCTAAAGACCCCAGTGTGGTGTCTCACAAACCACAGAGCTAATGCAAAAGGGCTGTTAACGGGAACATTGCTTACCTTAGCAAAATATTGAAACAATGCTCACATTCAAGGAAAAATATGTAATAAACAGTGAAGGGAAGTATGGAGCCCATGGTCAACGAGCTCACAGAAGCCTTTGAGCTGTGGACAACAAAGCCGTTTCTCCTTCTGTGATGAGGGTCAGAGCCTGTGGTCTGTTTTAAGGTTTCCAAGTAAATTAGCATGATGGGGGAATGATGCCCAGCTCCTCTGAGCCCATGGAGCTTTTGCAAGCTGCAGGGAAAAGAGAAACTGGGCTCAGGAGACCAATTGAAAGGTGGTCATGGGACCTCACAAGAAGTATCTTTACGGCATGACACACTCAAAGTAGTACAAGCTGTCTGCTTTACAGCCTTGGCTCTGGAGTTCTTCCAGGAAGTTCTCCTAATAACCCTTCACATCCCCCTAGGACCCCTGGCTGCCAGTTCCCAGGTGGTTCTGTATTAGGTAATAACAGCAGATGGCATCATGAGAGGTAGCGAGGGGACTCAGTCAGAGAAGTGTCTGTTGTGCAAGCATGAGAACATGAGTGTGAACCCAGCATCCCCAGCTGACTTTGGTGGCATGAGCCTGGAATCTCAGCTCTGGGCAAGCAGAGGCAGGAGGATCCCTGAGGCTTGCTGGCTGGCCAGTCTGGCTGAATTAATGACTTACAGGTTCATAAATAAAGTGAAGAGCGATGGAGTAACACACCTGGCATCGTCCTCTGACTTCTGCGTGTGTGTGCACATCTGTGCACAGGTGTCAGCATGCACACCCCGCTGTGGTGATACATGAACATACAAACACAAGGAAATAGCATTGCCTAACTTCTGTATATTAGATGACATCTCCCAGCCTTCTTTGCACTAGGATTAAGATCATGTGATCAGTTATAGCCAAATTGGTCATACCCCACTATGTCTTCTGCGCACAACACACAGAATATGTGCGCTCACCAAGTTTTTTCTTCATATCCTTGGTGGTGATTTCTGAGACCCTTGCTGATACATTAGAGCTTCAGTTGGACATGGTTTGGTCTCGGAGGACTATGGAATGCTGACCTCTGAGAGAGCAAAAGCCAACAGTCCCTGCACATGAGAGCCTGTGCAGTTCTTCTGTAATGTCCTGTCAGTCAGAGCAGTGTGTGTGTGCTTCCAGTCTGGTGTTTCCTCCCTTAGAACTATTAAATATGAATAACATGACTGCTAAATATGAATGACTTCAAAGATAAACATGAATGAAATTGGATCTACACCTGTAGCTCTGGAGAATTGTAAAGACGGGGATGACATTTGCCTCAGGGAAACTGGAGTCCTTCCTATAGTGAGGGTAATGAGAGGTGGGTCCCCTCTGTGGTGATAACCTCTGATACTGCCACTCCAGAGCTACCTTTACAGTATTAAGTCACTCAGTTTACAGCCTTCAGGTTAATACCTTTGAAAACAACGTGATAAGGAAAATTTTTCCGGGCAATAAGGCAATATACTGACAATAAGCAGAGTTATACCAAGCGAGTTTATGTGAGCGAACACATACCATCAGTGATTAACAGTGTGTTAGTCATTGTTCCCTTTGTAACTCATAGCCTCTCCAATGAGGCAGAAGGTTAAGATCCTTCTGTTCACAAGTAGTGGTTATGATTTCCTGTGAGCCCTTCCTTTCTTCCCTCAGATTTTCCTCCTTGGTGCCTGTTGACCAGCTATGAGCTGTCCTATGGCAGCGAGTGTCATTGATTGACTGTTAGGAATATTTCCTGACATGAGCTCTCTGCCAATGCAAATCCCCAATCAAACCAAATCAAAACAAGCCAGATTAAAAGATATCCAGGTTTAATGGGAGTTCTGCATTCTCTGGTGGCCTGGAGACCACGCGTTGCGTTCCTCTTTTGGGAGTTCATTTAAATACTTTTGGGAGTAGTCCTCACCTACCCCACCACCACCACCAGGGAGAGGTCATGACCAGGCCTGCTGGAATTTGGAGTCCAGATCATTACAATTCTCAGGCCTGGAGGCTGGGATAGATGCAAGGGGCTGGGGTCTATGCTCCCAACCTAACATTGATAAGAATAAGAGCATCTCTGCTGGCACAAGAAATCCAATTAGGTTAAATCAAACAAATCAAAGTGCCCATCGTTGTATTAAGGATGACACTCTCGGGTGGCAGAGAGCATGGCAGGGAAACAGGGCAGGAGGGAGCCTGTGCAGACCCGAAAAACCAGGCATTCTTCCTCTAGGAGGGGTCAGGGCCTGGCATGCTGGGATTTGGAGTCCAGAACAAAGCAACTCCCAGGCCAGGGGCTGGGGCTACACTCCCAACTTAACATTTCAGAGTCTTTGGATATAGCGGTGACAGGAAATTGAAGTGATAATTATGACAGACGTTTAGGCTCTCTTTGGAAAAAGGGCATAGACTCAAGTCTGCCTACTTCCTGCGGGCATGGGGCGATGTGGGAAGGGGAGAGCTGGCTGTTGGCGGATCCATTTTAGCTGGTGGTGTGGCTGGAGAGGCATCCTGTCAGCTGTCATTCCGGAGATGCCGGGTATTTGTTTTATTGAGGGAAGTAAGAAGGCAGGTGTCTAGGAGAAAAAAAATATTGTTATTACTGGACTTTTGTAGTAGGGCTACCCCTGGGATGAGACACAATAGTAGGTGAAACCAGATTTGAGTTGGCAGGTGTCTGTGATCAGGAGAGCTGTTACCAATGGTGTCCCAGGAGCTGGTTGGTGTTGTCCTGGGAGCATTTTGTAGGTTGGTCTTGGCTAGGCAGCAGGAGTAACCTGAAAAATATGCCTAGGACTGGAAAATTAAAACCTTGGATTTTTACCAGACCTGATTTTGGTGTAGCAATGGAACTTTTAGGATCCTGTAAGAGAACTGGCAGAAGGCTATTAGAGGAAATTGAGAACTTTGAGCCTCTCAAGGTTGAAACCTGTTAATCCTGTACTGTGAGGACTGTTAAAGAACAGTCACCTTGAGATGTCAAATGCCTTAGACAGATCTGGGAGAAATAGATGAACAACAACAACAACAACAACAAAAAAAAAAAAAAACGAGGCAGCTTTTGGCCAGCAGGCAATCGCAAGTCCTCTTCTGGTCCTTGGAGAACATCAGGCTTAGAAGCAGTTTTTGCCATTAGCTGTTGAGTGTGAGAGGCCCAAGATTTTTTCCTGTTAGGGGAAGAACATCTTACCTGGGTTGACAGATACGCTGATCGATTCCCTGAGGAAAAAGGCCTTTTGTGCTTTTGTGTGGGTGCTTTGCAACCCAGAGGAAGCCTGGAAACGTAGGTCTTTTTCTTCTAAGAGGACACACATAGGATGCTGCAGAGGCTGGCTTGTCTCTATATTAGAAGCTCTGTATTTTTAAAATGCCTTGGTCTCAGGTCTGTAAAGGTACTTGAGAAAAAAGATTATTGTCTGGTATTTTAAACTGGGTATACAAGTTAAATTTTTAAAGCTGTTGTAATCTGGAAGCACATACATATATAACATTTATAACACAAAAACATAGTTACACATATTGTGACCACATTATTTTAACAGAGAAACAGAACATACTTGGAGATCTGTGTAAGCTTACTAGGCAAGAGAGAGAGTAGAAGGATGGAGGAAAAAGTGGATTTATTGTCAATAGGGAAAGGCGGGGCAGTGCAGAGCAGAGACCAGCAAAACAGCTGGAGAAAGGCAGGGCCTGGCAGGTGCTGGGCCCAGAAGTTGATGGGCAAATGCACTCCAGGAAATGGCGCTGCGTCTATTACTGATGGAAAAGTGCAGCTCCGCGAAGCGCCGCCAAATGCCCTTCTGCAAACTGGCTGCACCGCATTTGGGCAAGTGTGCTCTAGGAACAGGCAGACCCTCATCTTTGTTGGGACTTTACTGCTTTTACAGGCATAGTGCGGCACGCAGCTTCGGGCAAGGCGGATACATAGTGGTGGAGTGCCGTTACCATACTTGAAAAAATAAAACAAACGCGGGCTTTGAGTGTAATTTGCTTTAAATTAGACTGTTACAATTTAAAAATGTTTTAAGTGCCCGCTTAAAGGTGTTTGAAATCAGCTAGGAAATGTAAGAAACCCACTTTAAAAGCATGCCTCTGACACGGGCCCATCGCAGTGCGTCCACTGGAGAGGTAGCACTGAGTCAGTAGGAATATACGTCTAATCTATATGGGGTACATGAGAAATTGGGAGAGAACATCTTCCAGCACCCAAATCCCATCTCAGCAGAAAACCCTGTCTCTGCCGCTGCCGGTCAGGCCTTTTGCATGGCCGTGACTTCAAAAAAAGCCTGAAAAAACAAATGGCTCACCCCTA
Source organism: Microtus pennsylvanicus (assembly GCF_037038515.1). NCBI lineage: Eukaryota > Metazoa > Chordata > Mammalia > Rodentia > Cricetidae > Microtus > Microtus pennsylvanicus. The sequence goes on along the minus strand of NC_134579.1, from coordinate 34,974,360 downwards.
AACCCTACCCACATGCAGTTTAAAAGGGAAACTCACCAAGTGAAGCCAAACTTGTCTGGCGGAGTGTGTATGCAGGAATGCCAATTTTCCAGCGTGGCCTCGGACCCTGGGCCCTGGGATCCGGACCACGCAGGAAAAAACTAAGGACCCTCGGTGGGACACTCCATAGAATAGGAATAAGAGCAGCTCCGCTGACTGCCCAATGATCCCCATACTCCTGTGGATTCCCTACAATTAATCCAGGAGCAAATCCTTCTGTCCTGTGACCCAAGGCAGTAGGCAACCGAGAGTCACTGGAGCCTTTTCTGTCTTCTTCTCTGCTGAGGTGACACTGGGGGCCATGGGTCCCCAATTGTGGCATGGTCCACTTTCTGTCAGACTTACCATAATTGAAAATGAGTCCAACTCTGTCAGGCTACTGTGACGCCAGGCCTTCTTTTCAGTGTGCTCAGAAGATGTCCCAGGTTGAGTCATAACATTGCTTGCTATCCAGGGTTTATAACTGCGTCCTAAGGAGGCATCTGCCGAGGTTTCTGGGAATGATTAGCACTAAAATTGGGCTGCAAAACACCCTTGAAGACTTTGAGTGTGAAATGTTTAGATGCCCACAGATGGAGTTGTAGATTTTTAGACTTATATCAGCTTCCTTATAGGAATAATTTTTTAAAGATTCATGACTTTACCCCAAATATTACCCATCCACAGACTCAATGCCTCTGGGCTGTAAGACCCACTGGGAATGCTCACATTAGCCTATCCCTCCCTTTCCTGCTGCTGCTGGGGCCCTGCCTGCTGCTTCTGGGGTTTGTTACATTCACACTAATGTCCCCAACAAGGACTCTGCTCTAAGATGTGTGCTGTCACGAGATCTTACCATGATGGGGTTGGTCAGCTTCTTCACACTTTCCTTACAGTGGGGAAATGCATCTCACACTGCACGCATTACATGTTATGGCATGATAAGGCATAGCTTTTGATGGTGCTCATCTTCTATAAGAAAGAGTAGGCTCTAAGACAAGGACAGTGTAGGCAGTAGGGACATGGAAGAATCAGTTCATGTTTATGGATGATTGATGTCAGATATCATGTGTTGCAAGGAGAGGGCCTGCTTGTTCATCCCGCCCACCCGGCTAGCTTACACCTGAAATAATCACACAGAAACTGTATTCATTAAAACACTGCTTGGCCCATTAGCTCTAATTTATTATTGGCTAATTCTTATGTCTTAATTTAACCCAATTCTGTTAATCTGTGTATTGCCATAGGGCTATGGTTTAGGCTTCTGGTCAATGAGAACAGAATTCAGGGAAAAGGAAAGTTTGGTCCACAGTTGTGACCCAGCCACAGAAGAAGCAAGATGTGACTGCCTCACCAAACAAGGTACCAAGCTGTGTGGCTAACATAGACAAGTATAAGTTGTAAGAGTTAATAAGAAGCCTGAGCTAATAAGAAAATCAGTTTATAATTAATGTAGACCTCTGTGTGATTTTTTTGGGGACTTAAGGATTGTGGGAACTGGGCAGGACAGAAGCCCCGACAACAAATGTTGCCCACATGAACAACTGCATCCACATAAAGCCTGAGAGAGCTTGGGAAGTAATTCTAGACAAAAGAGAATAGAGTTAATCACAGCTTATTGATAACAGCATTTTCTCAGGTGGGATTTGTTTGCTAGAGGCTTCCTGACTCAGCTTTAGCTGTAAAATTTTGCAGCTCTTTTAAAAGGGCCTGCCATGAAACACTTAAGTGGTGTTGATGAAAAGCTGACTGCATGCTTTTTGCTTTTCAGCCATAGCAGGAAAAAAAGCTGTGCTCTTTTAACATGCCAGCTTTCTGGGCAGTACTGCCAGTGCAAACTCTGACTCTTTTAGTCAAGAGGTCTGGCTACAGAGCATTTGATTGTGGTTTGTGAGCAAAAAGCTGCAGCTTGCTTGCTGGCAGGGACCTTGAAATGCCATAGAGTTGTGGCAATAAACATGGCTACAGTTGGTGACTCCGCCATGAGGCTGGAATCTCAGAAAGCTAAGAAATGGGCTAGATCTAGCCGCAAAAGCCACGCCTTTAACCTTAGCCATATCACTTAGCAAATTAAAGACTCATGTGGTCAGAAAAAAAGAGAGATATAGTAAAGATAATTTTAGAAGAAAAAGCCTCTAAACAGGTTACAGTGTGTTTAAAAATATAAGTATTCTTGGAAGACAAAAGAATAAAAGATTAAAGTCCTTAAAATAGAAAAGAGAGTAGTTTGGTGTGGTGTCACACACCTTTAATGCCAGCACTTGGGTGTTGTAATAGGAGCGGCGGGGCTGCGTCCCCAGCACCCTGGCCGCCTGCTAGCTTATGCCCGAAATAACAACACACAAACTGTATTCATTTAAACACTGCTTGGCCCATTTCTATCTAGCCTCTTCTAGGCTAATTCTCACATATTAATTTAGCCCATTTCTAATCATCTATGTAGCACCAGTCTTACCTGGAAGATTCTAGCCTACGTCCATCCTGGGTCGGAGCTTCATCGCGTGCGTCTTCCCGGGAGAGTGGAGCATGGCGTCTCTCTCTGAGCTCACTTCCTCTTCCTCCCAGCATTCTGTTCTGTTTACTCCACCCACCTATGTTTTAACCTATGAGGGCCAAGCAGTTTCTTTATTGCTTAACCAATGAAATCAACAGATTGATATATGACACTCCCACATCACTTGGGAGGCAGAGGCAGGCAGATCTCTGTGAGTTCAAGGACAGCCTGGTCTACAGAGGGAGTTCCAGGACAGCCAAAGATATACAGAGAACCTGTCTCAAAAAGCCAAAAACTTAAAAATAAAAATAAAAAAAATAAAGTTTAAAATAAAGCCATGTAAGATGAAAAATACACAGAAAGTCTGGATACTGTGTGTTATTATGCTCCCTTTGAATTGTTTGAATGCTGTGGAAGGAACAACAGCTACTAAAACATATTTGTTTATAAATGCTGCTGAATTAATCCAAGATAGGTATGTTGAAAATACCTTAATTTCAAAATTGAAGTCAAAAGATATGTTACTTTGGAGAAGAAGATTTGCTTTTGTTTCCACAGAAAATGAGAGGCTATGGTTTTGTTCTGAGTTAAGAAAAATCAGGTTTTATCAAGGAAGACCTCCTGAGATATCTCTGGTAGAAACAGATGGCCCAGATGTCTGAGGTCTACATCCAGAACAGATTCTCCAGTCAGGAACATGATCATAATTCTAAATTTTCTTTAGGTTCCTATAAGATTATTAGTGCCCCCAACTAGAAGGGAGTAGCCTGAAAAACTATGTGCACATTTCCAAAAGATGGACTATGGATATTTTCTTTTGTTTAGAATGTTGGTTATAAGTTGTTATGGCTAATGGTGAGGAGAAAAGCTAAACAAAGAATATTAGATTCAGAGTTCTTATTTTCTTTTTTTTTAAAGAGGGGGAAGTGCTATAGGACAATGGTTTGTATCCTGTCAATTATATTTGAAATAAATGCTGATTGACCAGTAGCCAGGCAGGAAGTATAGGTGGGACAACCAGGCAGGAAGTAGAGGCAGGGTGATGAGAACAGGAGAATTCTGGGAAGAAGAAAGCTTGGTCCGCAGTTGTGACCCTGCCACAGAAGAAGCAAGAGGTGACTGCCCTCCCGAATAAGGTACCAAGCCACGTGGCTAACATAGACAAGAATAATGGACTAATATAAGTTGTAAGAGTTAATAAGAAGCCTGAGCTAATGGGAAAATCAGTTTATAATGAAAGTAGACCTCTGTGTGATTCCTTGGGACTTAACAACTATGGAAACTGGACAGAAAACCCTCAGTCAACAATCATGGATTAAACACATACTTTCACGTATCTCTCTCTCTCTCTCTCTCTCTCTCTCTCTCTCTCTCTCTCTCTCTCTGTGTGTGTGTGTGTGTGTGTGTGTGTGAAAGAGAGAGAGAGAGAGAGAGGGAGGACTCATGTGGTGGCAATCAGAGGATAACTCATGGGGGTCGTTTTCTCTTTGCACCATGTGAGTCCCAGGGATTGAACTCAGATTATTGGGCTTGGTGACAAGAACCTTTACCCACTGAGCCATCTCATCAGACCCACCAGATTCCATGTGTTTTTATACAACAGACAGCATTTTAGGTTTGTGAACCTTGTGTGTGCTGTAGTGTTAGTGTGGTGTCTCTGGGAAATACATTTTCAGCATCATTACAGTCTTACTGGGATATTCTGTCCTTGAATGAAATGTCATTTTATTACACAGGGGTGTTTTTGAAGAAGACATCTTGATTATTACCCCAGCAACTTAGCCATTCTCTCCTGGCATTCTACTTATGCAATCGGAGGTTTAGCTACTGTATTTGTTATTTTTGCATCTGGTGAAAAGTCCCAGAGTGAACAACTCAAGGGAGGAAAGACCCATCCTAGTTCATTTCTTTCTTTTATTAGTGCTGAAGAGTCTTCCATTGTCTAGACGATGCCATTCATCTATTAGATGATATACAATTCATCCCAGATTTTACAAATATACAGCTGTTATAAACACATATACTTTTGTGTTATATGAAGTTAAATTTTTTTGTGTTAATGGGTAAGAGCATGGCTGACTGATGGACTGTAAGGAAAAGTGCATCAGCTCTGAAAATGGTCTGCAGATTGCCTTCCAAAGTGGCCATTGCCGTTCACCTCCCCACCAGCTGCAGAGAAACAGTTGTGTTGCTCCACAGTCTCCAGCACTCAATGTTGTCAGTGTTCTGAATTGTGCCATTCTAAAAAAGGAATTAACTATGCCTTGACTGGTATTTGTTGGATTCTATTTCTACTGACAAATATAATGTGTGCTAATTTATACTCAAACTGACTTCAGCAACATGTTTTGGATCTATTTTGCACACACACACACAAAGTGAAATATACAGGAAACGTGAAGCATAAGTAATTTGTTGAATAGTTATAAGAAAACTCAGGATGTACATCTGACAATCAGTGTCTTGTCTTGCTTTAAAGTTGTATGGCCTGGACTGAGTTTCCAAGCAGAACAGCTGCTTTGTCTGGTTTTCTGTTTTAGCATAATAGCCACAGAGAACATAAAGACAGTCTATTCTACTCTGAATCTATCAAAAGGAGAACCCCCATTGCTGATGGATAGATCAGTGCTTTGTGTCTCTGTGCTGTGAACGCTCCTTGCTGTTTCTCTGGTGATTCTTTTCTTTAAAGAGTTACTGAATTTTTTCATGCATTGTGTTTTTATCAGATTATTTTCTTTTTCAAACTCCTCCCAGTTCCTCTCCATCTCCCTACCTAACCAATTTCATCTTTTCTCTCTGACACACACACACACACACACACACACACACACACACACACACACACACATACACACACCAAATAACAAAACAAACACACAAGAAACCCAATAAGACCAAACAATAAACACCGCGGGATCTGTTTAGTGTTGATTAACATCTACTGGGTATGGGGCATGCCCTGCAGTGAGTTGATGTTGCCACTGACACTCCACTAAAGAAGACAGATTTCCCCTTTCTCAGCAGCTCTCAGTGGCAATAACTTCCTGGTTAGGGGTGGGACTTTATGTTCACTTCCCCTTTTGGTGCTGCCATTTTGCCTGGTTTGAACTTGTGCTGGTCTTGTGTGTAGGGTTGCAGTCTCGTGAGTTTATAAGCATGAGTCCTAATGTGTCTGGGAGACACTGGTGCCTTAGTTGGCTCCTTTGTTTGCACTTGTATTCCTAGTACAGAGATACTGGGAGAAACACACTTTCAATACCAACATAAGGCTTCAGCTTGGTTTCTAGCTGAGTTACACTAATTCAGGTCCAAAAGAGAAGCTGAGATGTCTTCCTACTGAAAACCCCACTTCACCTGGTATTTCCAGAAATTCAGGGTCTGCCAGTGTGGCAGATAGATAGTAGTACCCGTGAGACTGCGAAGCTGAAACAGGGATCAGGTTATAATAACTTAAGAATTTGGGTCTTTGGATGTGGTGACAAGTGGACACAGACTGTATATGAATCATTAGGAGAATGAGCTACAGTGGATTGAACACAAGCTCCACAAAGATGCCCACGGCCACCCACAGCAACCACAGTTCCACTCAGACACTGGGGATAAGCACATGTTTTTTTCTATAGATTCGTGTAGATGTGGTCATCTTTTTATTTTAAATTTTTAATTATTTTTGTGTGTGTGTGTCTTTCACATCATGCATCTCAATCTCTTGCACCTCCCTGTTCTTTGTATCAACCCTTGCCCTTGTACCCATAATAGTGGCTGACTTCCCAGCACTGCAAGGTGCTGGGTGGTCCTGTGTTTTCTCCCTAGTGCCCAGGGTGAAGTGCCCCAAGTATGTGACAGGGTTACATTTGGTGAGCACTTTGTTCCTGTGTTTAAAATAATGTTCTGAGAGTTTGTTCTCTGTCTGCGTATAACATATTTTATTCTTTTCCTGCTGTTAAATAGTGCTGTATGGTATGAAAATATACAAAGTGTTAATTTGTTTTCCACAGTGCAGACATGAAAGTCTTTTCTTGTTTAAGCTGTTTTAAATAAAAGCTGCTGTGACTCAGGTCCTCATCCTGTGTGGGTGGATATTTACATTTCAGAAAACAAACCACATAGGGGCATATTTTCCAGTTTTATTGCTTCCGGGTTGGAATTGTGTACAAAGATAATGGACCTTAAGACTAAATGAATATAACCCTTATAAAATATAATTGGTGTTTTTGTAAATATTCTTGAAGTGCCTGCAATGCTCTTATTCACATGGCTCTGACAATCTACATCACACTGAGGTTGTGATGCATGAGGAAACACATTTTCTGATTTCTGGGAACATAATATGCTACCTTGTTTGTCTAAGGTGTTTCTAGGCAGAAGTCCTGTGGCATTTGTCTGAGTAGACCGTTATACTTTGCTATAATTTACCACAAACACTTGTCCCATTAGCAGCCTCCCTTGGATCTTGGCCAACCACTAAATTGCTTAGCAAACATTTCCTTGCAGAAAGTATGAGCTAGACAATGGAGACATAATAGATTTTTGGCTGATGAGGCCAATTAATGAAGCTGTGACTTTATGTAAATAGAATTCAGACCCCAGTAACTCAGTCCATGAGGAGCAGCAGTCCCTAAGATGCTAAGTGAGCCCATGGGAGCAGAGGCTGATGTTCAGTGTCACAGCACTGAGTGACAGGCTTCTTCTAAGCACACGGCCCCTGGTAGGATATTTTAAAGACAAATGTCACAGACAGGAAGGGTGTGTTAATCTAAAGTAATAAAAGCAGAAATCTTAGTTCTGAGCACACCAGCTGACCCTGTTGCTCAAACTTAACTACCTAAGAATTAGTCTCAGGAGAGAGGAAAAAGGGAACACTATTAAATTCATTCTCCCAGATAAATAGAGTAGAAATTGTGTGCTTGTTGGTCAACAAGACAAAACAGAAACCTACAGTATGGGAGAAATATCTTTACCAACCCCACATCGAACAGAAAACTGATCTCCAAAATATTAAAAGAACTCAAGAATTGGTCATCAAAAGTACAAATAATCCAATGAAAAAATGGGGTACAGAACTAAACAGAGAACTCTCAACAGAGGAATCTAAAATGGCTGAAAGACACTCAAGGAAATGTTCAACATCTTTAGTCATCAGAGAAATGCAAATCAAACAACTCTCAGATTCCATCTTGCACCTGTAAGAATGGCCAAGATCAAAACACTGATGACAACTTATGCTGGAAAGAATGTGGTGTAAAAGAAACACTCCTGCATTGCTGGTGGGATTGCAAACTGGTACAGCCCACTTTGTATATCAGTGTGGCGATTTCACAGAAAATTAAGAAACAACCTACCTCAAGACCCAGCAATACCACTTTTGGGTATAAACCCAAAAGATGCTCTGTCATCCCACAAGGTTGTGTGTTCAACTATATTCATAGCAACATTATTTGTCATAGCCCAAACCTGGAAACAACCTAAATGCCCCTCGAGTGAAGAATGGATAAGGAAAATTGGTACATTTACACAATGGAGTACTACACAGCAGTAAAAACAATGCCATCTTGAAATTTGCAGGCAAATGAATAGATCTAGAAAACATCATATTGAGTGTGGTCACCCAGACTCAGAACGACAAATATATATATTCACGTATAAGTGGCTTTTAGACATAACGCAAATAAAACCAACCTACAATTCACAATCCTAGAGAACCTAGACAACAACAAGAACCCCTAAGAGAGACATACATGTATCTAATCTACATGGGAAATAGAAAATGACAAGATCTCCTCAGAAAATATGGAGCATGTGGGCCATGGGAGAGGGTACAATGGCAAGGGAGAGGAAGGGAGGAGAGTTGACAAAAATATATCATTCATTAAAAGCAATTTTTAAAAAAATATAATCTCAAAAAAGTAAAAAAGAAAGAAATTGTGTGCTTTACAACCTGCACCAAAAATAGAAAATGGTAAGATTGAAGAGCCTTAGCCAGGACTTTGGGGGAGTTCAGACACTGGAAAGCATCTTTTCCAGGTGGCCCAGCTGGTCTGAGCCACTCTTTTAGGCATCTCAACTGGAGCTTGCTTCTTCCAGGCTGCTTGGCCTCTCTGAGAGTGACTCTCAGCACTCTTTACTGTTCATAGGCTTAGGGAAGGAAAGGCCTCGGGAATCAGGTCGGTTACAGGGACTTCCTGAAGCATTTTGAGGTGATCAATTCCTGTATTAATGAGCTTCCCTTTAAGATGGAATGTTTCCACCCTGGAGGAAACTGATACACAGCACCATTGTATACATCAACAAAGTTTGGTGTTTGAGAAGAAAGAAGTAGTGTGATTATTCCTTGCCATAGAGTCACTACAATTTTTTTAAATGAACTAAATAGTTTAAATCTTAGAAGAAAATTGCCTTAAGTTTTGAGAAATCTTGAGGACTGGGAATGGGGAGGTTGGGTGGATCTGGAAGGAGTTAGAGTTAGGGGTGACTATGGTTAAATACATTGCATACTCCCAAACAATTAAAAAATATTTTTAAAAGAAGATTATGGGAAACCAGTTACTTTAATCCTCATTGTTTACAGTAAGTTTCATCAACTTTATATCAAAACCTCATCAACTCCCAAGTTCCACTCCACCCTCACCACCCTAGGTCTGACTCACTATGGAGTAAGAGAATAATGACAGTTTCAAAGGGCTAGGAAGCTGGCTGCACTCTTGCCTACAGCTGTGGCCACCATGGGCAGTAAAGCCTACAGAGTACTTGACATGGCTGTTATTCTGTCCCACTCGGGATTCTTGGATGGATGGACAATGAATGCTAGGGATGCTGATGAGGTGACCTCTCTTGCTCATATACATGAGATCTAGAGAGGGGAAGGGAACATGTGCTCACTGGGCTGGGTCCCAGTGCTCATGCCTGCTGGTGAGCTGAGTTCAGTACGGGAGCAGCAATCTCTACTGAGTCACATGTCACACTCTTTTTGGGATCCACATTTGGGGTAGTGATCCACTTAAACATTTTATGATTTACAACCCATGGCAGAATCATCTGATTCTGCACCAGATTTTCTCTGAGCTTGTTAAAACACACATATATTCCCACCAAGACCTGATAAATTGCAGTTTCTACAGGGTAGAGGCCTGGTGTCTGTACTTTTTAAGGCCCCCTGGTGACTTTGTACTGTAGGAAGTCTTACAACAAGTGGTTACTTGCCCACTGGGGCGTGGCCTCCTATACTATATATGCTGATGTAGAGCATGCACCTGGCCTCTTTTCTGGCCTCTCTGTTCCAGTTGCAGGATTTGTTTTCTGATCTCTGTTTAAGTAGAGGATTCTGACTTGTGAGTCTACCCCTAAATAAATAACCATCTACTTATCAATTCTGAGCTAATGTGGTATTTTTAAGCATCCATCCACAATTGGCACCCACGTGGATTCAGATTTCACACCTACCACATGGATAATAGCTTATCCAGTCCAAGGCCCTGACAGTCTCCCAACCCTGGCCACTTGGCTTGCTTTTATCCAAGAGGATTTTTTGTAGAATCCCCACCACAGCAGAGTTTACTGTGTGCGGCAACTTGGAAATTTTCCAAGCACACGCATGACTGCTGCATTCCCTGGGAAGGTTCCTTACCCTGTGGCAAATTGTGCAGCTTCCAGCTTCCAGTTTCTGCTCCCTGCTCGTGAGTTCTGGGTTTCTTGTTCCGTGTATGGAATTGATTTAACTGCTTTTAATTTGTCAAGCAAAGCATAATTCTCAGTATTTAACCAGTACCAAGGCGGGAAAGTAAAGTGGCTCAGAAACTAAAGCAGTTCAAGTCTGTTCCTGCCAACACTGTGAATCTGCAAACATGACACCTCCTGGACTATAACGATTATTATACCTAAAACAATTTACCAAATCTTGTAACAGGTTAATAAACAGATTAATAAATTAATAGGGCAGACTACATTAATACTGAAACTTTTAGTAATTTTTTGCCAGTACTATGGATTGTATTGTGCGAGGCTTATATGGTTATGGTGATACTTATTTATTTATTGGGTATTGGGATTCAGTTTTCTTCTCCATATTTAATCATTGAGAAAGAATATGGCACTTTTAGAAATGAAACGGTCTTTACAGACTAATAATGAACAGCTAGTTGACAAGATTAATACCATGGAAAATCAAAAGTTCCCTGAAAAAAATTAATAATATTAAAAAGGATAACATTAATTTGCTAGACAAAATTAAATTCATATCTAAGGGTACCAACAAGTTACCTTAAAGAATTCATACTGTTAAATTTGACAATCAAAATTTGTTAAAAAAAATTATAAGTTAGCAGATAGACTGTCTCTCCAGGATGGCACTCTGCATGCTATTCAAGTAATGTCCATGGATGAGGTGTTATCCCTAAAGGAAAAACTTCATACCTTGAAATCATAAGTGCGGAATGTGGGCCAGAGGTTAGGCGCCTCTGTGAAATCACTAGAAATATATACAGAATAGGAGATTCAGGCTTTACAAAAGACAATGATAAAAAGATTTGAAATAATTGAAGCAATTATTGGAGCTGATGACCAGGGAAAGAAGGCACAAGGACAGGATTCAACATTGCCAGTAGCTGTTAGAGATGACTTATGAAGGTTTTAGCTTCCTACTCTGTAAGCTGCTCTGACAAAGTATCAAGTTCTAAAGTCCCAAAGGAGGTAGTTGGATACCTACAAGGGTGAATTATCTAAAAGAAATTAAGCAAGCTGTTGTAACTTATGGCTTGCATTTTGTATTTATTAAGTAGATGATAAAGACTTGGGCTTCTAGCATCAAAGCAACACCAAATGATTTCTTTTAGTTAGTTTCAGCAGCCCTGGATGATGGACCTCAATTAATGTTTAAAATTTATTTTAGAGAATAGGCCAAAATTTTGAAAGTAAAAGGCCTTGAGACTTTCCAAGATCAAATTCTTGGTGAAGGCCCTTATGCTGACCTATAGGTTCAAGCTCTTCATGATGAAGAAATCTTGTCCCTATGCAACAAAGCAGCCTTTAATCCTTGCAAAAATGATTCAAGAACTAGGAAAACAAATTAAATCATATACCAGGGTTAAACATGGCCAGAAAGAACACTTTAGTGACTTTCTACAAAGATTAACTAAGGCTGTATAAATAGGACTAACAGACCCAGATGCTAGATGAGTAAATATTGAATCTCTGGCTTTTGAAAATGTCTACATAGAATACAAAATGATACTTGGGCCTTTAAAGGTTAGATCAGCACCTATGGATGAATGGATTCTGCAAACAATGAACATCGAGACATTTGACTATAATACTAAATCTTGGTTAGGAGAAGCAATTTAAAAAGGGATGAGGAAACATCAAAATGTCAAATGTTTTAATTGTGGTAGAATAGGACATCTGAGAAGGAATTGTACACAAGGATTTTCTAGGAATAATGTCTCCTCTGGGAATAGCAAATATAGAAGGACTCAATTTTCATGTATATGTAGAAGGTGTGGCAAAGGCCAATATTGGAACAATGAATGCAGGTCAACAAAAGACAGACAAAGCAACCTAATACCACTGGGAAACTCCTTGAGGGGCCTCTCACAGGCACCCAAGCCAAAAGTGGCCCAGTCACTCCCAGTAACTCTGGAGAACATGTCTCACTAGGAAAATTAAAAATCCAGAGCCTTCTGTGAAAGACCATACTGTTCTAGGTGATGGCATAAACATGGAGCATAAGTAAAAAAAAAAAAAACTATAGGAAATGAGAAATGTATATTCTGGTAGCCTTCTATAAATGATCAAAGACCAAAACTAAGAGAGCATATTAGTATCATTATAACTGTTAGTTTTACAGACACATATGAGTCATTACTCCAGAATCTTAGCATGCAAATAGGCCTCCTCAAGAGACAGATCTTCAATTACTAGGAATTGGAACCATATCTCAAGTTAGCACACAAAGAGCCCCACAGTGCCACCTGCTGGTGTGTACCCAGATAGCACACGAAGAGCCCCACAGTGCCACCTGCTGGTGCGTACCAGAGAGCACACAATGAGCCTCCCTCAGGGGGAAAAAGAAACAAAAAGCAAACACGAACCAGTGAACAAAGATCTAAACATCCTGGATGCTGTACCTGTTGTCCACCTGAATTTTGTAAACTGAGGCATTGGCCCTTCTAGGCTTGTTATGTCACAGGCACCATGATAGATAATTTTTACCCATTAGGTTCTTGATCACTGAGCCATCTCTCCAGGCCCCTGGGTTTCTAATGTTCATTGCATTTTCTTTCTGGATACTGACTGAAAAACAGAAAATGGTCAGCATACTTGGACCCAGCTCTGTTTCACTAGCTAGGTGTGACGGTTATTCTTCATTGTCAGTGTGGCTGGTTTTAGTGTGGCATTCAAGAGGAAGATGGGTATTGAAGAGGCTCCTTATGGAGTTTGATAGCCATTTGGGCAAGAAACTTGCCTGGACTGTTGCATGAACTGGACATGAAGAACCCACAGAGAGAGGACTGCTGAACTTGCCTAAAGGTGAGATGGTCTTTCGGGGTTTCTGATTTATGAAAGAGTCTACAAGACACTGCAGGACACAGAAAAAAGTGACAGAACTGTCTTTGAATTTTTCTGCTTCATAGAATTGTCTGCTGGATACTATGGGCCTGTAGGCTGAAGATGGATGCCCAACGGTACAAAAAATAAAACTTTGGGTAACTGTCCAGACAGGGAGATGTCTCTGTCATTTCTAGAGTTTTGAAAGTTGCTTATTTCTTGTTCACTTAGGTAATAATATCCTTCTGGAGTCTTTGATGGAGTTGAAGAATGGATAGTTATAGTTTTCCTTAGTTATGATAAAAGATAAAATAGATATAAATAATGTAACTTTAATTCTTGCTTGATAACTGTTTTGTTATATGTAATTTTGCTATCTGAAAATTAAGCCTTCTTTTTGCTTAAACAGAAAAAGGGGAAATGATGTAGGAGGGTCTTCTATATATCTGTTGCTTTAATTGGTTAATTAATAAAGAAAACTGCTTGGCCTGATAGGTCAGAACATAGGTAGGCAGGGAAGACTGAACAGAATGCTGGAAGAAAGAAAGGAGAGTCAGGCTGATGCCATGAAGCTCTGGCCCAAGATGGATGTAGGTTAGAATCTTCCCAGTAAACCACCACCTTGTGGTGCTACACACATTAATAGAAATGAGTTAAATCAAGATATGAGAGTTAGCCAAGAAGAGGCTAGATATAATGGGCCAGGCAGTGTTTAAATGAATACAGTTTGTGTGTTGTTATTTCAGGTGTAAAGCTAGCCAAGCAGGATCTGGCAGGACAAAAGGCAGGCCTGCTTGCCTCATCAATACACTGCCTCATCCTGCAGAAACACTGGTAAGACCCTACCCACTGTATCATTCTAAGAAAAGGCAAGTAAGACACTACACACTGCATCATTCAGAGACAAGGCAGGTGGGACCCTACACAATGTTTCATCCTGAGACAAAGGTGAACCAGTACACACTGCATCATTTTGATGCAATAATGCAGGTGAGACTCTACACTCAACCTCACCCTAAGACAAGGCAGGTGAGACCCTACACACAGCATCATCCTGAGGCAAGTCAGGTTTAAACCATGCACGGTATATCATTCTGAGACAAGAAAGGTGAAACCCTACACTACCACATCATTCTCCAACAAGGCAGGTGTGACCCTACACACGGCCTCATCCAGAGACAATGCATGCCAGACCCTAAACTGCCTCATCCTTATACAAGAGAGACCCTACAGACTTCATTATCTTGAGACAACAAGGAAGATGAGACCATGCACACTGCATGATTCTGAAACAAAGTAAATGATACACTATACACTGCATCATTCTGAGACAAGGCAGTTGAGACCATACACGCTTCTCCATTCAGAAACAAAGCAGGAGAGACTATATACACAGCAGCATTCTGAGAAAAGACAGGTGAAACGCTATACGCTTCCTCATCCTGAGACATGGCAGGAGACACCCTACATACTGCATCATCTTGTAACAACATGGCACGTGTGCCCCTACCCACTATGTCACCTGAGAAAAGTCAGATGAGACCCTACACACTGCCTTATCCTGCAGAAATAAGGTAAGACTATAAAATGCACCATTCTGAGACAGAGCCGGTGAGACCATATACAGTGCATTATTATGAGATTAGGCAGGTGAGACCCAACACACTGCATCATTCTGAGACAAGGCTGGTGCAATCCAACACACTGCATCATTCAGAGTCAAGGTAGATGAGATCCTAAACTACTGCATAATTCTGAGACAAGTCAGGTGAGACCCTGCACAGCATCATTCTGAAACAAAGCAGGTGTGACCATACATAGCATCATTCCTAGAGAATGTTAGTGAGACCCTATATATTGCATAATTTGAGACAAGAGAGTGAGACCCTACACACTGCCTCATCCTGAGACAAGGCAGGTGAGACCCTACATACTGCCTCAGACTATGATAAGGCAGGTGAGACCCTAAACATTGCTTCATCCTGATATAAGATAGGTGAAACAATATACTATTGCATCATTCTGAAACAAGGCAGATGAGACGCTACACTCTGCATCATTCTGCAACAAGGCAGGTGAGATGCTACACACTGCCTCATCCTGCAGAAACACTGGTAAGACCCTACACATGGCATCATTCTAAGAAAAGGCAAATAAGACACTACACACTGCATCATTCAGAGACAAGTAAGACACTACACACTGCTTCATTGTTGTCAAAGGTTTCTGTCCTGCCCTGTTCCCTCAGTCATTTAGTCCCCCCCCCCAATCACACAGAGGCCTACATTAGTTATAAGGTGATTGGTCCATTAGCTCAGCCTTCTTATTAACTCTTATAACTTATATTAGTCCATTATTCTTGTCTATGTTAGCCACATGGCTTGGTGGTTTTATTGGCAAGGCAGTCACATCTTGCTTGCCCTGAGGCTGGGTCACGACTGCAGACTAGGACTTACTACTTTTCAGAATTCTGTTCTCACCACCCTACCTCTACTTTCTGCATGGGTTTCCCACCTATACTTCCTGTCTGGCTACTGACAAATCAGCATTTTATTAAAATACAATTGACAGGGTACAAACCATTGTCCCATATAGCACTTCCCCCTCTTAAAAAAAACACAGTAACTCTGGATCTCATATCCTTTGTTTAGCCTTTCTCCTGACGATTAGCCATAACATCTTGTAACCAACATTCTAAACAAAGGAAAGTATCCATAGTCCATTCTCTGGGAATATGGGTGTAGTTTTCCTGGCTACTTCCTGCTGGTTGTGGGTGCTGATAATCTTATGGGGACCTAAAGAAAATTTAGAATTATGATCAAGTCCTGACTGGAGTATCCTGTAAGGCTTGATTATCTCAGGCAGCAGTCTTGAATCTGTCCTGGATGTAGAACTCAGACATCTGGGTCATCTGTTCCTACCGGAGGTTTCTCAGGTGGTCTTCCTTGATTAAACCTTATTTTTCTTAACTCAAAATGAATTCACAGCCTCTCATTTCCTGTGGCAACAAAAACAAAACCTCTTCTCCAAAGTAACATACCTTTTGACTTCAATTTTGAAGTCAAGGTCTTTTCAAAATACCTATCTTAGATTAATTCAGCAACATTTATAAACAAATATCTTTTAGCAGCTGTTGCTCCTCCCTCAGCATTCAAACAATTCAAAGAGAGCATAATAACATACAGTATCCAGACTCTTTGTGTATTTTTCATCTTTATGTAACTCTATTTTAACCTCCATTTTATTTTTAATTTTTGGTTTTTTGAGATAGGATTTCTCTGTATATCTTTTGCTGTCCTGGAATTTGTTTTGTAAGCCAGGTTGTCCTTGAACTCACAGACATCTGCTTGCCTCTGCCTCCCAAGTGCTAGGATTAAAGGAATGTGCTAC
The DNA here is from genome assembly GCF_037038515.1 of Microtus pennsylvanicus. Classification (NCBI taxonomy): domain Eukaryota; kingdom Metazoa; phylum Chordata; class Mammalia; order Rodentia; family Cricetidae; genus Microtus; species Microtus pennsylvanicus. The sequence continues at coordinate 34,957,919 of NC_134579.1, read as the reverse complement.
CACACCCAACTACTCTCTTTTTAAAAGGACTTTATCCTTTTTTTCTTTTTTCTCCCAAGCCTACATATATTTTTAAACCCACTGGAAATCATTTAGAGGGCATAACTTAGGTAGGTGGAAAAGACAAGAATTCTGGGAGGAAGAAAGCAGAATCAGGGAGAGATGCCATGGATCCACTGGAGACAGTTGCTGGGAATTTTACCTGGTAAACCACAGCCACATGGTGATATATATATATGTATATATATATGTATATATATAAATTTCTATCAATATATGTATATATATATATATACATATATTGATAGAAATTGGTTAAATTAATATAAGATTAGTCAATAAGAAACTAGAGCTAATGGGCCAAGCAGCAATTTAATTACTACAATTTCTGTGTGGTTATTTCAAGGCTAAGCTAGCTGGGTGGCCAGGACAAACAAGTAGCCCCATCTTGCAACATTGGTGCCCAACGTGAGGCTCAAACCCATAAACCTAAGATTAAGAGTGTCATGCTCTACTGACTGTGCTAGCTGGGTGTCCAGGAAGAACAAGCACCCTTTTCTGCAACACTTTATTCTGAGAGAAGACAGGTGAGACACTGTGTACTGCAACATTCTGAAAAACACAGGTGAAACCCTACAGACTGTATAATTCTGAAACTAGGCAAGTAAGACCATACACACTGCATCATTCTGAGACAAAGCAGTTGAGATGCTACACACTGCTTCATTCTTAATGAAGACAGGTGAGACACTACATACTGCATTATTCTGAAACCCTGCACACTGCATCATTCAGACAGCAGGCATGTGAGACCCCACATATTGCCTCATTTGTGACAAGGCAGGTGACACCATACACACTGTATCATCTTGAGACAAGGCAGGTAACACCGTAAATACTGCAATATTCTGACACAAGCTAGGTGAAACCCTACACTATTGCATCATTCTAATAAAGACATGTGAGAATCTACACAATGAATTACTCTGCAACAAGGCAGGTGTGACTCTACACATGGCCTCATCCTGATACAAGGTATGTGAGACCATACACTGTGCCTCATCCTTATAAAAGGCAAGTGAGACTATATTCACTTCATCATCTTGAGATAACAAGGCAGGTGAAACCCAGAACATTGCATCATTCTCACATCAGACTGGTGAAACCCTAAATACGGCATCATTCTGAGACAAAGCACATGAGACTCTACACCCTGCATCATTCTGCAATGTGGCAGGTGTGACCCTTCACACTGCATCTCTCTGAATCAAGTCTGGTTAGACACTACAAACTTCATCCTGAGACAAGGCAGGTGAAACAATACACACTGCATCATTCTGAAACAAGGCAGATGAGACAATACAAATTTCATAATTTTGAGAAAAAAAACAGGTGAGACCCTACACACTGTGTCAGCCTGAAATAAGTCAGATGAATTTATACACGACTACATCATTCAGAGACAAGGCAGGTTAGACCCTACACATGGCATCATTCTGGGACAACACAGTTGAGAACTCACAGGCTGCATCATTCACAGACAAGGCAGGTGAGCCCGTACACACTGCATCATCTTGAGACAACAAGGTAGGTGAGACCTTGCACACTGTATCATTCTAAAACAAGTCTGATGAGACCCCTCACACTTCATCATTATGAGAAAAGGCAGGTTACACCCTACACATTGCATTATTCTGAGACAATGCAGATGAGACCGTACACACCGCATCATCCTGTGAATACAAGGCAGGTTAGACCCTACACACGCATCATGCTGAGACAATTTATGTGAGACCTCACTTAGTGCCTCATCCTTATACAAGCCAAGTGAGACCGTAAAAACTGCCTCACCCGAAGACAAGGCAGGTGAGACACTGTACACTGCATCATCTTTAAACAACAAGGCCATTGAGATCCTGCACACTGCATCATCCTGAGAAAAGGCAGGTGAGATAATACACACTGCATCATTCAGAAACAAGTCAGGTGAGACACTACAGAATACATCATTTTCAGACAAAAGACAGGTAAGACCCTGTGGAGGCCCAAAGAGGCCAAAGGTCAGAGAGTTTGGGGACTTGCTTTTAGTTCGAGATTATTGTGCTTCTAACTCAGACAAAGGTCCTATCTAGTTGTAAATCAGTGTAAATCAGAGTTCTGCTCTCTCAAGGGTACTGTAAACAGGTTTGGTTAGTTGTCAGACCTTGTGTTCCTGAAATAGGGAAGTAGTGTGTTACTACCTAAAACAAAACTCTAAGGAACCAACTAGGTTCTTGTTCCCTTTATGAATATAACTTGGAAATCCACCCAGGGAGTGGTTTGCCTACAGAGTGTTAGGTATAGGGCAAGAGTCAAGGGCATGAGTGAGGAATGTACCCAGTGACTTTCAATTTGTATGTTAATGCAGTCTTTTTGTTCTACTCTATCTTCTGAAATCAGGGTTATATTAGCCTGCTGGAAATTAAACATGGATGAATTTTAAGTACTTACTGAAATACCCTCCTGATACTATCCTATGTGTTTCTGTGTTTTATTATTTTTTGTTCGTGTCTTTGTATTCTTTACTATATTTCTAGATTCCTATGCCTCCACTCTGGAAGAAAAGTAATCTTGTCGAGACTGGCCCCCAACAAGACCCCACATACCGCCTCATCCTGAGTCAAGGCACATGAACCCATACCCACTGCATCATTAAATTGAGATTAGGCAGTTGTGACCAAACACACAGCATCATTCTGAAACAAAGCAGGTGAGACTGTACACATTGTATCATACTGAGACAAGGCAGGTGATACCCTTCTTACTGCCTCATGCAGAGACAAGGCAGGATAGATGCTACACAGTGCATCATTCTGAGACATAGCAGGTGAGATCCTACACACTGCATTATCCTGAGATAAGGGATGTTGTTGTCTGAGGTTTCTGTCCTGCCCAGTCCCTACAAATGTTAAGTCCCAAAGAAATCACAAACATGTCTACATTAGTTATAAACTGATTGGCCCATTATCTCAGACTTCTTATTAACTCTTAAAACTTATATTAACCCATTATTTTTTGTCTATGTTAGCCACATGGCTCAATACCTTTTTTAGCGAGGCAGTCACATTTTGCTTCTTCTGTGGCTGGGCCAGGACGGAAGACCAATCTTTCCTCTTCCCAGAATTCTCCTGTTCTCATTGACCCGCCTCTACTTTCTGTCTGGTTGTCCCGCCTATACTTTCTGCCTGGCTACTGGCCAATCAACATTTATTTAAAATATAATTGACAGAATACAGACCATTGTCCCACACCAGTAAGTGAGACCCTATACTAGTGCATCATTCTGAGAAAAGGCAAGTGAGACCTACACACTGCCTCATTCTGAGACAGGGATGATGAGACCCTATCCATTGCATCATTTTGAGGCAAGTTAGGTGAGACCCTACATACTTCATCATTCTAAGACATGGCAGGTGAGACCCTACACAATGCATCATTCTAAGACACAGCAGATGAGACTCTACACACTGCATCTTTCTGAGATAAGGCAGGTGAGACCCTATATACCACAATATTCTAAGCAAGAGCTGGTTTTATCCTCCAGAACTGTCTTTACAAACTCTCTAGTTTTAAGTAAGTTACTGGGAATCACTTACTTAGGCTTCTACAATTGGGAGAAAGAAAAACAAATCGTTTAGAAATGTCTTAATTTCAGTTTAGCAACAAATATATTCAGTAGAAATACATTCTGTACATTGTTTGGGACCTATTTACCCTAAATCTATTTGCTGCTTCTCTGGAGATCTGAGACACTCTTAGGTAGTCATTGGTGGTCTGTAATTATCTGTCCTACTGTTTATCTGGTAATTCTTCAATCCCCACAAGGTAATTAGTGAGGTGAACCTGAGAGTCAAGTCATTTCCAAGTCCTGTTTTATCCATTGATGCATGCTCTGTATCTCTGTCAGTGGTTGAGGTATGGGCATTTCTTTGCCCAAAGGCCAGTTCTGCCAAATAGAAAGTCTCCAGATGGAGTGTCTTTGGTGCTCAACATTCTCTCGGGAATAGAGCGGTGTTGCCAGGAGCAATTGTGTCTCACTATCACGAAACTCTGAGTTAGATTAATGGCCATTTTCTACAGCTCTTTGAAGAGGTCGAAGATTATCTATCTATACTGAGTAAAATCTCTATATATCTAGAGAACCTGATTAGTCTAATTATAAATGACAAACTTAGATGACTATTTATCTATATAATTCTCAATATCTGTAGTAATATGGGCGGCGGGGCTGCGTCCCCAACACCCCAGCCGCCTGCCCGGCTAGCTTTACCCGAAATAATTACACGGACACTGTATTCTTTTAAACACTGCTTTGGCCCTTTAGCTCTGGCCCTTACTGGCTAATTCTGATATACCGATCAACCCATCTCTAATAATCTGTGAGCACCGGTCTTACCGGGAAGATTCTAGATTGGAGCTTCATCGCGTGTGTCTGCCTGGGCGCGGGGCATGGCGTCTCTGCTGAGGCGTCTGCTCCTGAGCGCAGAGCTGTCGAGTCTGAGCTCACTTCCTCTTCCTCCCAGTGTTCTGTTCTGTTTACTCCTCCCACCTATCTCCTAACCAATGAGATGAGCCAAGGCAGTTCCTTTATTAGCCAATGACTTTCCTCCATCAAATATCTATCTAACTTAAAGACTAAGACAATAAACAACTGTATAACAAATGAGGATAATGACCTCCAAATATAAACACTGTACAAATATACATTGCAATATGGCAAATATATATCAATACACAAACATTATATAAGTATCTTAATCAGAGGTAGAAATGTACACTGCAATATGGTAAATATATACAATATGTATATATCAATACAATATATGTCAATACATAAAAATGTTTTAAACAGACATAGAAACATGCATGCATACAATAGTCAATATAATTTAACTTTGTATCAATATACAAGAATCGATACCAATATATTTGTCTAAAAGCAGTAACTCACAATTATAAATCTATTATACCATCATTCCCTCTTTTTTTTCAAAATGATCCCTAAGCTTATAAAATTCCTCCCCCAACCTCCCAACCCCTAAATGATGTCCCTAAACCTAGGGGTAAACTTTACTGGGAGAGGGGACGTCGTCCTCTAGAATTACTTCCAGCTGTCATGGGGGCGACATTCTTTCTGGGGGATCCTGTGAAAGTAAAATGATGGTTAAATTTCAAGATCAATGTCTTTTAAAATTGCAAATAGTCTCTGAATATTTTGTGGAGGTCTGGCCAGAATGTTGTACAAGATGTGCACCATTTCAGCTAACCAAGTTGGGATCGTCTTGTGCAGCTGGTATCCAAAACAGGTCTTGTAGTAGAGCTATCAGTATCATGACGTCATATCAACCAAGTAGAGTTGTTGTTGTGGGGCCCCATCTTCTTCCTGGAAACTTCAAATGTCACTTCAGGAAAAACTCATTGTTCATTGTGAAAAACTTAAACATTAATCATATAGACATATATAGACATACATATATATATTCAATGAAAGGCATGATAGATATATTCAATGAAAAGTATGATAGATATGAAGAAAAGCAAAGATGTTTTCTAAACTCATATTTCTTTCTGTCCCATATCATGGCTCTTGACATGAGACAGAAACTCCAGAAACTCTGGGTTTTTCTCTTACTAACAGGCTTGGAATTGGAGAGGGACTGAGCCAGAGTCCAACTTCAAAACCAGCTCTATATATTTATAAAGAAATGTTTAATAAGACATATATATATATATATATATATATATAAATTAATACTTACAAAATGTGTCCATCCATCAGTAATTAAATATTCAGTGTCCCTCAATTTCTTTGAAGATGAGTATTTTCCTGTAGAGATAAGAAAAGAACCCTGCCTCCAACCTATCTGTATTTCTTACCATCAGTATGTTCGCCATCCTTATGAAAGAACTGTTATTTATCTTTTCCAAGTGGCTTCTCTTCTTCAAACCGAACCTTTATTAATTTTGACGGTATCCACAATTTTTCCTCACCTATGGAGATAAGAGCAAAACCCCTTCCCCAATGTAGCACATCTCCTGGCTTCCATTGTGAGGTCAGCACATCCTTGAAATAAACTGGTTGATTTAGTTCAGTAGACTTTTCCATTATCCAATGTCTTTCTGCAGCCGTTGTTCCCTTCTCATTAGAGTTGAGAAAATTCAAGGTTAACAAAGCATTATGTAACCTATTTCTGGGGGTGTTTTCCACCCCTTTCTGTTTGTTCAACATACCCTTTATAGTTCGATTTGATCTTTCTATGACTGCTTGACCTGTAGGATTGTATGGTATACCTGTAGCATGCTTGATATTGTAATAATCAAAAAACCGTTTCATTTTCCTAGAAACATAAGCAAGACCATTATCCATCTTTATTTGTGTAGGTATACCCATGATATCCATGACTTCTAATAAATGAGTGATTACTGAATCAGCTTTTTCTGAACTTAAAGCAGTTGCCCACTGAAAGCCTGAATAAGTGTCAATGGTGTGATGAACATATTTTAATTTGCCAAATTCTGCAAAGTGGAACACATCCATCTGCCAGATTTCATTCCTTTGGGTGCCCTTTGGATTAGCCCCTGCAGGCAGTGGCATTTGGTTATAGAAAGAGCAAGTAGGGCATTTCTTTACAATCTCCTTAGCTTGTTGCCATGTAATTGAAAACTCTTTCTTCAAACCTTTGCTATTAACATGATGTTTTTTTATGAAATTCAGAGGCTTGTAGCACACTACCAATCAATAATTGATCAATTTCTGCATTACCTTGTGCTAGAGGACCTGGCAGACCCGTATGGGATTGGATGTGTGTTATGTACATAGGGCAAAGCCTGTTCCTGATCAAATCTTGAACCTGGAGAAACAATGAGGTTAGTTCTGTATCATCAGGTATAAATTCAGCAGTTTCAATATGTAAAATAACTCTTTCTGCATATTGTGAATCAGTGACTATATTAATAGGTTCTTTAAAATCACTTAGCACCATAAGAATGGCATATAATTTCGCCTCCTGGACAGAATTATAAGGACTTTGTTCCACCTTACCCAAGTCTTCTGATATGTAACCTGCCTTCCCTGATTTATTGGCATCAGTATAGAATGTACGGGCTCCAGTTATTGGAGCATCATGGACGATTCAAGGAAGAATTCAAGAAGTTCTCTTTATGAAGTTAAGCCTCTTCCTTTTTGGATAGTTGTTATTAATGTCTCCCAAAAATTAGCACAAGCTCTTTGCCATGGTTCATTATTTTCCCATAATTTCTTTAGTTCATCAGCAGTGAAAGGCACTATAATTACTGCTGGGTCTATGCCTGCTAGTTGACGAAGTCTCAGCTTGCCTTTTATAATTAACTCAGAGATTTTCTCCACATAAGTTTTCAGTTTCTTACTTGGTTTATGTGGTAAAAAGATTCATTCCAAAATAATATCATCTCTCTGCATTAAAATTCCTGTAGGAGAAATTTTTGATGGTAGTATGGCAAGAATACAATCAAGCTCTGGATTCACCCTGTCCACATGTGCCTGTTGTAATTTTTCCTCAATCATTGTCAGTTCCTTTTCTGCTTCAGCTGTTAATTTTCTGGGACTGTTTAAATCTTTATCACCATCCAAGGTTTTGTTCAAATGAATTATTAGATCAGGTGTTATTCCAATAGCTGGTCGTAGACTGGAAATGTCTCCTAACAGTCTTTGAAAGTCATTAAGAGTCCGTAGGCGATCTCTCCTAATTTGTGCTTTTTGTGTCTTAATTTTTTGCAAACCTATTTTATAACCTAAATAATTAACAGAATCTCCCTTCTGAATCTTTTCAGGAGCGATTTGCAAACCCCATTTAGGTAAAAGTATCTTTATTTCTTCAAACAGTATGTTCAAGGTATCCATGTTTGAATTGGATAACAAAATGTCGTCCATGTAATAGTATACTATAGATTTGGGAAATTTCTTGCGTATTATTTGCAATGGTTGGTTCACAAAATATTGGCACAGGGAGGGGCTATTTAGCATACCCTGGGGGAGGACGGTCCAGTGGTACCTCCTCGAAGGTTGAGAATTGTTATAAGTAGGCACTGTGAAGGCAATTTTTCCTCTATCTTCTTTTTGCAAAGTTATAGTGAAAAAACAATCCTTTAAATCAATAACTATGAGAGGCCATCCTTTTGGTAATAAAGAGGGCAAAGGAATTCCAGATTGCAGAGGGCCCATAGGTTGAATAACCTTGTTGATGGCCCTGAGATCTGTCACCATTCTCCATTTACCTGATTTTTTCTTAGCCACAAATACAGGAGAATTCCAAGGGCTGGTAGATTCTTCTATATGTCCAGCATCTAATTGTTCTTGTACCAGCTGTTCTAAAGCCTGTAACTTTTCCTCAGCTAAAGGCCATTGCTTTGTCCATATTGGTTTCTCAGTCAACCATTTTAGAGGCAAGGCTGTTGGTATCTCTGAAGGGACATCAATTGCTTGTTCTTGTACAGCCTGAATGGCCAGTTTTCTCTGTTTGTAATATCTTTTAATATTATTCTCAGAAATATAGGCTCTAGAAGTAGCAGGAATGTTAATTTCGGTATTCCATTGTTGTAATAATTCATGACCCCATAAATTCATAGCAATATTGGCTACATATGGCCTTAATTTTCCTATTTGTCCCTCTGGCCCTATATATTCAACCCATCTCGTGCTCTGCCTTACTTGAGATAGGGTTCCAATTCCCAGGAGCTTAACATTTACATTCTGAAGAGGCCAATATGGATGCCAAGATTCTGGGGTAATGATACTTACATCAGCACCTGTGTCCAGCAGGCCAGTAATAAAAATGCCATTTACACACACTCTCAGTTTAGGTCTTTGATCATTTATAGAAGTTTGCCAAAACACACTTAACTTATCTTTCTAATCATTATTGCTCATAACAGTAGGTATGGGGCTTCCTAATTATAACCTCAACCTGTTGACAAAGGTTACTATCCTACCCAGTACAGCAGCCATTCATTCCCAAAGAAACAAACAGAAGACTACATTAATCATAAACTGGCTGGCCTATTATCTCAGGCTTCTTATCAACTCTTAAAACTTATATTAGCCCATAATTCTTATCTGTGTCAGCCACGTGTCTTGGTATCTTTTATCAGCTAGGAATTCTCGACTTGTTTCCTCTGTGTCTGAGTGACAACTGTGAACTGATCCTTTTCTCTTCCCAGAATTCTTCTGTTCTTGTCATCCTGCCTCTACTTCCTGCCTGGTTGCCCCACCTATAATCCTGCCTGGCTACTGGCCAATCAGTGTTTTATTAAAGCAATACAAGACCATTGTCCCACAACATCAGCTCTGTTTCAGCATCTCTCAGTCTCACAGGCACTGCCACACTGGCAGATCCTGAATTTCTGATAATACCAGGAAGTGGGGTTTATCAGTAGGGAGACCTCTCAGCTTCTCTTTTGGACCTGAATAACCCAGTCAGAATCCAAGCAGAAGCCTTATGTTGGTGTTGAAAGTGTGTTTCTCCCTGCATCTCTGTACTAGGAATACAAGTGCAAACAAAAAAGTCAACTCAAGTACCAGTGTCTCCCAGACACATTAGGACTCATGCTTATAAACTCAAGAGACTGCGACCACACACACAAGACCAGCACAACTTCAAACCAGGTAAAATGGTAGCACCAAAAAGAGAAGTGAACATAAAGTCCCAGCCTTAACCAAGAACTTATTTGCCACTGATAGCTGCTGAGAAAAGAGAAATCTGTCTTCTTTAGTGGACTGTCAGTGGGAATATCAGCAACACTACAGCTCAGGCTCCATGCCCAGCAGAAGCTGGTCAACACAAAACAGACCCTACAGTGTTTGTTGTTGCTTGTTTGGTCTTATTGGGTTTCTTGCTTATTTGTTTTGTTATTTGGTTGTGTGTGTGTGGTGTGTGTGTGTGTATGTGTGTGTGTGTGTGTGTGTGTGTGTGTGCATGAAAGATAGAGATAAAGTTGGGGAGGTAGGAAAATAGGGAGGACCTGGGCAGAGTTGAAAGAAAAAATAATCTAATTAAAACACATTGCATGAGAAACAATTCAATATTTTATTTTAAAGAAATGAGTCACCAGAGACACAGCAATGAGTGTTCACAGCACCAAGACATAAATGCTGATCTATCCATCTGCAATGGAGAGAGCTTGTTTTGGTAGGTCCATAGTAGAATAGACTGTCTTCATGTTCACTGTGGCTCTTAAGCTAAACAGAAAACCAGACAATATCTACCATTCTTCTTAGAAGCTCAGTCCAGGCCATACAACTTCAAAGGAATACTAGGCACTGATTGTCAGATGCATATTCTGAGTTTCCTCATAACTATTTAAGAAACTACATACGCTTCACATTTCCTGTATAGTTCACTTTTATTGTGTGTGCAAAACTATATCAAAAAACAGGCTGCTAAAGAGAATAATTTAGCATGTTATTTTTGTCAGTAGAAGTAAAATCCAACAAATACCAGTTTAAAAATAGTTAATCTGCCTTTTAGAATGGCATATCCAAACACCAACAGTATTGAGTACCAGTGACTCTTTGGAGCAACAAAATTGTTCCTCTGCAATTGGTGGGAAGGTGAATGGCATGGCCACTTTTGAAGGCAATCTGCAGACCATTCTCAGAGCTAATGTACCCTTCACTTATAGTCCAGCAGTCAGCTGTGCTCTTCAGCATTTACCCAAGGGATTTAACCTCATAAAACACAAAGGTGTATAACAGCTGTACGTTTTGTAAAAACTGAGATGAACTGTATATCCTCTAATAGATGAATAAAATAATCTAGACAATGGAATTGTCTTCAGTACTAATAAAAAAAGCAATTGGTGTGGGCAGTCCTTCTGTCTATATGTTGCTTATATTGGTTAATGAATAAAGAAATTGCCTTTGTCTGTTGATAGGGCAGAACTTAGGTAGGTGGAGAAAACTAAATGACATACTGGAAGAAAGGAAGCAGAATCAGAGAGACACCATGAATCCACTGCTAGAGATAGAGGCGTGGAACTTTGCTGGTAGTCCACAACCTCATGGTGATACACAGATTAATAAAAATGGGTTAAAGTAAGATGTAAGAGTTAGCATATAAAAAGTTAGAGCTAATGGGCCAAACAGTGATTTAATTAATACAGTTTCTGTGTGGTTATTTCAGGGCTAAGCTAGCCAGGTGGCTGGGAAAAACAATTGGGCCCTCCTCCTACAAGCAATAAAGTAAAACGGTCTTTCCTCCCTTGAGTTGTTCACTCTGGGACTTTTCACCAGATGCAAAAATAACAAATACAGTAGATAAACCTCTGGTTGCATACGTAGAATGCCAGGAGAGAATGGCTAAGATGGTAATAATCAAGGTATCTTCTTCAGAAACACCCCTGAATAGTGAAATGACATTTTAGTAAAGGACAGAATATTCCAGGATGGCTGTAATAAAGCTGAACAGCACACCACAAGAATCACAAACCTCAAATGCTGTCCATTGTTTTAAAAAAGCACATGGGGTTCTGGTGGGTATGGCAAGATGGCCCAGTGGCTAAAGGTGCTTGCCACCAAGCCCAGTAACCTGAGTTTGATCCCTGTGACTCAAATGGTGAAAGGAGAGAAAAACTCCCACAAGCTATCTTCTGATTACCACCCCTCTCTCCTCTCTTTAATGCTTTCCTGTCCCTTTAAGAGACAAGCCCTGCCCACTCCCCTCTTCCTCTGAGTCAAGCTGATCTTCCTTCCACTTCCAATCTGGGCTTTCTCTGCCCTGTCTCTCTTTGGAAAAGGTGGCTTGGGCTCCTCTCTCTCTCTCTCTCTCTCTCTCTCTCTCTCTCTCTCTCTCTCTCTGTCCTTCTCTCCCCCTTCCCTTTTACTAAATAATTTATATCCATTATATCCATACTCACTCTTCAAGGTGTGCTCATCTGTCTCCATCTCTCTACCACCATGGCTTCTTCTAGGACAGGCTGCCCCACTGAGGTTTCTCACCCACTGCCTCCCACAGGCCTAGGAACCACAGAGGCCTGGGGTGGTGGGACCTGGCTACCCCTCATGGCCTGTTGGCCCTTGGGGAACTGCACCATTTTACACCATTACACACTTGCATCCACCAGCATAGGCCAGAGCTACACATGGCTGAAGTCACTGCCCCACCAGTTAGGTTTCCTTTTTTTTCTTTCCTGATGGAATTTTCCTGGTTCCCCTTCTCAGGCTGAGGCTAAACTACGTAGCTGCCTTGAAATCTGGTCAGGCTTTTATTATACACAGGAGCAGACACTCCTATCTTCATCAGCATCAGCAGCAGATTTGGTGAGAAAATTGGGGATTATTAAAAGTAGGAATTAAATAAGAGAGATAGTTTTGTTCCCAAGTTTAAAAAATGGGAGACACAATTATGATGGAGTCAGGTCTTTGTATTATTTCATAATGCATGATTAAAAAATAGAACAATTAGGTCCTGTGGCTAGGATCTTCCCAAATCCAAACCCATCCAGCTGCCATCCAAACTACTAGCCACACCCCATCCCCAAACCTGCCTATCCTCTTGCACCCTTAGTGGAACTCTGAAACATAGTATGTTCCTATACTGAAGTGGATTAAGAGGTGAGTGAACAGCCACACTGCAATGCACTCCACTCTCTAGGACCTTCCCAGTGGGACAAAACCTTGGGCCCCTTCTACAACTCCCTTAGCTTTTCTAGCCAACTGGCAGGGATTTTCCTGTGGCTAAGATACCCCCAACCTCAAACCTGAAGGCGTATATGACCAGTACGGTAAAATAACCAGACCAGCTCAAAACAAAAGATATAATTTAATAATTGAAAAATATGGAAACTCCTGCCACAGGAGTAAAAGTTCCAATGTCCAAATGGACACCATGCTCAGAGAGCAAGCGCATCTAGATCTCCAGGTTTTCTTCCCTGGGGACCAGGTTGCCATGCCCCAATTCAATGTGATTGGTTAACAGAGTATCCCCATCACAAACCTATCCACCCATCATCCAAACTACTAGCCACACCCCACGCCCAGACCCACCTATCCTCCTGCAACCTCAGTGGAACTCTGAAACACAGCTTGCTCTAATACTGAGGGACTTAAGAGGGACCAAGAGCTTGCTACAATACTGAGGGCATTAAGAGAGAGCAGCAAGAGAACAAACCAGGAGAAGAGACCAAGAGAGCAGGCATATAGAGACCTCGGAGTCTTTCTGAGACATTGACACTACAGAGTGGACCAAGAAAAATGCCCAAATACACAGACAGCCACAGCAAGGATTGGACAAAGATGCAAAGATATTGCTGGCCCCATTTGAAGGAAGAGATGAGTAGGCACCAATGCAAGAATTCCTTCAACAACCTAAAAGGCATGGTAACACCAGAACCTAGCAGTCACACAACAGGAAAACTTGACCATCCTAACCCAGAAGAAGCAGAAGAAAATGACTTTAACCATAACACTATGAAAATGATGGAGACCTATAAAGAGGAAATGAAAGACTCACTTAAAGAGATGGAGGAGAAGACAAACAAAAAAATTGGAAGAAATTAATAAATCCCTCAAAGAAACCTGAGAAATCAAAGAAAAAAGCAATCAAACAAGTGAAGAAAACAGTTTGAGACTTGAAGACTGAAATATAGATAATAAAATGCAAACCAAGGAAATTCTGGATATGGAAAATCTGGGTAAATGAACAGGAACTACAAAGACAAGTATAACCAACAGAATCTAAATGATAGAAGAAACAATCTCAGGCACTGAAGATACTATAGAAGGAATAGACTCATTGATCAAAGAAAACATTAAGTCCAACAAATTCTTTACAAAAACATCCAAGAAATCTGGAACACCATGAAAAGACCAAACCTAAGAATAATAGGAATAGAAAAGGAGAAGAACTCCAGATCAAAGGCAAAGAAAATATATCCAACAAAATTACAGAAGAAAACTCTCCCACCCTAAAGAAGGATATCCCTGCAAAGGCTATCATTGGTGTTTTTTATTTTAGCCACTCTGACAGGTATAAGATGGTATCTTAAAGTTGTCTTGATTTGCATTTCCCTGATCGCTAAGGATGTTGAGCATGATCTTAAGTGTCTTTTGGCCATTTTAACTTCGTCTGTTGAGAATTCTCTGTTCAGCTCAGTGCCCCATTTTATAATTGGGTTGATTAGCCTTTTACGGTCTAGTTTCAGGACCGCGAGGGGTACACCCACACACTGAGACAATGGGGATGTTCTATCGGGAACTCATCAAGGACAGCTGGCCCGGGTCTGAAAAAGCATGGGATAAAAGCAGACTCACTAAACATAGTGGACAATGAGGACTACTGAGAACTCAACAACAGTGGCAATGGGTTTTTGATTCTACTGCACGTACTGGCTTTGTGGGAGCCTAGGCAGCTTGGATGCTCACCTTACTAGACCTGGATGGAGGTGGGTGGTCCTTGGACTTCCCACAGGTCAGGGAACCCTGATTGCTCATTGGGCTGACAAGGGAGGGGGACTTGACTGGGGGAGGGGAGGGAAATGGGAGGTGGTGGCAGAAATCTTTAATAAATAATTAATAAAAAACAAAAACAAAAAAAATTAAAAAAAGAAGGATATCCCTATGAAGGTAAAAGAAACTTACAGAACACCAAATAGGCTGGATCAAAAAAGAAACTTCTGTCACCATATATGAATCAAAATGCAAAACATACAGAATAAAGAAAGAAGATTAAGATCTGAAAAGCAAAAAGGTCAAGTAGCGTATAAAGGTAAACCTATCAAAATTACACTCAACTTCTCAATGGAAACCATGAAAGCCAGAAGATCCTGGATAGATGTGCTGCAGACACTAAGAGACCATGGATGTAAGCCCAGACTACTATACCCAGCAAAGCTTTCATTCATCATTGATGGAGAAAACAAGATAATCCACGACAAAACCAGATTTAAACAACATGCATCCACAAACACAGTCTTACAGAAAGTACTAGACAGAAAATCCCAACCCAAGCAAGCTAACTGCTCCCAAAATTACACAGGCATCTGACAACCCCCCAGCAGCATAACCCAAAGAAGGGAAACACAAAAACACGACCAAAAAATAATCAGAGTTAATAACCACTGGTCATTAATATCACTTAATATTAATGGACTTCACCTATAAAAAGACACAGGATAAGAGAATGGATACAAAAATAGAACCCAGCCTTCTCCTGTATACGAGAAATACACCTCAACATCAAAGACAGATACTACCTCAGGGTAAAGGATTGGGAAAAGATTTTCCAATCAAATGGACCAAAGAAACAAGTGAGTATAACTATCCTAATATCTAACAATGCTGCAGGACAATATATTTTAAATAAATGTTGATTTGTCAGTAGCCAAATAGGAAGTATAGGATGGACAATCAGACAGGAAGTAGATGCGGGTCAATGAGAACAGGAGAATTCTGGGAAGAAGAAAGCTTGGTGCAGTCCTGACCCAGCCATAGAGCAAGCAAGATGTAACTGCCTCACTGAAAAAGGTACCAAGGCACATGGCTAACATAGACAAGAATAATGGGCTCATATAAGTTATAAGAATTAATAAGAAGCCCGAGCCAATGGGCCAATCAGTTTATAATTAATGTAGACCTCTGTGTGGTGTAGGACAATTGTCTACAGTCTGTCAATTACATTTTAAATAAATGCTGATTGGCCAGTACCCAGGCAGGAAGTATAGGTGGGACAACCAGATAGGAAGTAGAGGTGGGTCAAGGAGAAAAGGAGAATTCTGGGAAGAGGGAAGCTCCATCTGCAGTCCTGTCCAGACATGGAAGAAGCAAGATGTGACAACACTGCTCAAAAGACATGTGGCTAACACAGAGAAGAATAATGGGCTAATAATAAAGAGCTAATAAGAAGCCTGAGCTAATGGGCCAATCAGGTTATGATTAATGTAGACCTCTGTGTGATTTCGTTGGGACTTAACAATTGCTGGAACTGGGAAGGACAGAAAACTCAGACAACATTTGTGTGATTTCTTTGGGACTTAATGACTGCAGGAACTGGGCAGAACAGAAAACTCAGTCAACATAAAAAAAATTGATTTCAAACTAAAATTAGTCAGAAAGATGGAAAAGGAAACTTTATACTCATAACAGGAAAAATTCATCAAGATGCAGTCTCAATTCTAAACATCTATGCCACTAATACAAGAGCACCTACATATGTAAAAGAAACATTACTAAAATTTAAGTCACACATCAAACCCCACACACTAATAGTGGGAGACTTCAACACTCCACTCTCACCAATGGACAGGTCAACCAGACAAAAACTTACAGAGAAATAAAAGAAATAACAGATGTCATGAATCAAATGGACTAAACAGACATCTATAGAACATTCTACCCAAACCCAAAAGAATATACCTTCTTCTCAACATCTCATGAAACATTCTCTAAAATTGATCACATACTTGGTGACAAAGCAAAGCTCTACAGATACCAAAAAATTGGAATAAGCCTCTTTGTCTTATAGGATCACCATGGATTAAAGTTAGAATATAATAATAATTCTACTCTCAGAAATTCTACAAACTCATGGAAATTGAACAGTGAAGTACTAAACCACTCCTGGGTCAAGGACTAAAGAAAGAAAGAAATTAAAGGCTTTATTGAATTCAACAAAAATGAAGGCACAACATATCCAAACCTATGAGACACCATAAAAGCAATGCTAAGAGGAAAGTTCATACCACTAAGTGCCCACATAAAGAAAATGGACAAAGCTCACATTAGTGACTTAACAGCACACCTGAAAGCTCTAGAACATAAAGAATCAGACTCACCTAAGAGGATTAGAAGATAGGAAATAATCAAACTGAGGGCTGAAATCAACAAAATCGAAACAAAGAAAGCAATACAAAGTGTGAATGAAACAAAGAGCTGGTTCTTTGTGAAAATCAACAAGACATACAAACCCTATCCAAACTAGTCAAAAGGCAGGGAGAGAACATCCAAATTAACAAAATCAGAAATGAAAAGGAGGACATAACAGGGGACACTGAGGAAATTCAGAGAATCATTAGGTCACACTAAAAAAACTCTACTCCACAAAATTAGAAAACATAGAAGAAATGGAAAATTTTTTAGATACATATCATATACAAAATTAAATCAAGACCAGATGAGAAATTTAAATGGACTTATAAACTGCAAAAATATAGAATCTGTCATCAAAACTTCCCAACCAAGAAAGCCCAAAGTCAGATGGTTTGGGGTAGAATTCTACCAGAACTTGCAGGAAGAGCTAATACCTATACTCCTCAATGTATTCCATATAATAGAGACTGCAGGAACATTGCCAAACTCTTTTTATGAGGCTATAGTTACTGTGATATGAAAACCACACAAAGATTCAAAAAAAGAAAGAGAATTATAGACCAATCTCATTCATGAACATGGATGTAAAAATACTCAATAAAATACTGGCAAACTTAATCTAAGAACACATATTTTAAAATCATCCACTGTGATCAAGTTGGCTTCATCCAAGAGATTCAGTCCTGATTCAACACAGGAAAATCAATGTAACCCATCATATAAATAAACTGAAAGGAAAAAAACATATGATTATTTCATTACATGCTGAAAAAGCATTTGACAAAATCCAACATCCCTTCATTATAAAGGTCTTGGAGAGATCAGGGATACAAGGAACATATCTAAATATAATAAAAGCAAAATACAGCAAGCCAACCGCCAACATCAAATTAAATGTAGAGAAACTCAAAGCGATTCCACTAAAATCAGGAACAACATATGGCTGTCCATTCTTTCTATATCTGATGTGGAAGTCCCCTCTCTAACGACTTTGAACTTATAGCAGGGCAGATCTTAGCTAGGCAGGAAAAACTAAACTGAAGGCTGGAAGAAAAATAAAGCAGATTTGGAGAGAAGCCATGGAGCCACCAGAGATAGATGTTATGAACTTATTTAGTAAGTCACAGCCATGTGGCAATATACAGATTAATAGAAATGGGTTAAATTAATAGAGGAGCTCACCAATAAGAAGCTAGAGCTAATGAATCAAACAGTGATTTAATTAATACAGTTTTGTGTGATTATTTTGAATCTAAGCTATCCAGACAGGTGGGAACCAACAAGTTGCCTTTCTCCAACACATATCTCTTCAACATATTTCTTAAAGATTTAGCAATAACAATAAGACAACAAAAGGAGATCAAAGGGATTAAAATTGGAAAGGAAGAAGTCAAAATTTCAATATTTGCAGATGATATGATAGTATAGATACAAGATCAACTCAAAAAAACAAAACTAGTAGCCCTCCTATACACAAAGGATAAAGAGGTTGAGGGAAATCAAAGAAACTTTACCTTCACAATAACCACAAATAACATAAAATATCTTGGGGTAATACTAACCAAAGAAGTGAAATACCTATTTGACAAAAGCTTTAAGTCTTTGAAGCAAAAATTGAAGAAGATACGAGAAAATGGAAAGATCTCCCATGCTCTTGGATAGGTAGGATAAACATAGTAAAAATGGTAATTTTACCAAAAGCAATCTATACATTCAATGCAATCCCCATGAAATTCCCAACACAATTCTTCACATACCTTCAAAGAAAATATTCAACTTCATATGGAAAAACAAAAAATTCAGGATAGCAAAAACAATCCTGTACAATAAATGAACTTCTGAAGGCATCATCGTCTCTGACATCAAGCTCTATTACAGAGCTACAGTAATAAAAACAGCTTGGCACTGACATAATAACAGAAAGGTTGAACAATGGTATCGAATCAAAGACCCAGATATGAATCCACAAACCTATGAACACCTGATTTTTGACAGAGAAGATAAAATTATTCAATGGAAAAAAGAAAGTATCTTCAACAAATCATGCTGGAATAACTGGATGTCAACATGGAGAATGAAAATAGATCCATATCCATTGCCATGCACCAAACTCAAGTTCAAATGGATTAAAGACCTCAACACTGAACCTGATAGAAGAGAAAGTGGGCACAGGAACCACTTCATAAACACAGACATTGAGAGCAACAATAAATAAATGGGACCTCCTGGAACTAAAGCAAAGGTCACAGTCAATAAGACAAAAAGTCAGCCTATTGAAAGGGAAAAGATCTTCACCAACCCCACATCAGACAAAGGGCTGATTTCCAAAATATATAAAGAACTCAAGAAATTTGACATTAAAATTCTAAATAACCCAATTAAAAAATGTGGTACTGGGCTAAACAGAGAATTCTCAACAGAAGAATGTCAAATAGCCAAAAGATACTTAAGGAAATGTTCAACATTCTATCAAAGAAATTCAATTCAAAACAACTCTGAGATACCATCTTACACCTGGAAGAATAGCTAAGATCAAAAACACTAATGAAAGCTTATGCTGGAGAGGATGTGGAGTAAGGGGAATATTCATCCATTGCTGATGGGAATGCAAACTCACACAACCACTTTGGAAATTAGTACAACAGTTTCTCAGAGAATTGGGAACAAACTTACCTCAGGAACCAGCAATATCACTCTTGGGCAAATATCCAAAGGATGTTCAATCATACTACAAAAACATTTGTTCAACTATGTTTATAATAGCATTATTTATAATTGCCAGAACCTGGAAAAAAACCTAGATGCTTTTCAACCAAAGAATAGCTAAAGAAAATGTGGCACATTTATACATTAGAATACTACTCAGTGGTAAAAAACAATGACATCTTGAATTTTGCATGCAAATGGATGGAATGAGACAATACTAACCTGAGTGAGGTAATCCAGACACAAAATATGAATATGGTATTTACTCACTCATAAGTGGATACTATCTATATAAACAAAGGACATTGAGCCTATATAGTTCATGATCCTAGAGAAGCTAAGTAATACGTTGAACCCAAAGAAAAATATAGAGAGACCCACCTGGAATTTGGAAACAGATACGATTGACTGGCAATGTTGGAAGCATGAGGGTGGGGAACATGGGAGGGTAGGAGGATAAGAGGAAAGAAGAGGGGGAGGGGAGAGGAGAACTTGAGGAATGGAAAGGCTGAGATGAAAGAAGCACAGGTATACGACAAGGAGAGAGATATCTTGATTCATGGAGCCATTATAGGGTTAGCAGAAACCTGGCTCTAAAGAAATTCCCAGGAATCCAAAAAGATGATTCCACTTAAGATCCTAGGCAATAGAAGAGAGGGGGCCTAACCTTGACTTGCCCTGTAGTCAGACTGATGATTATTTAAAATTTCACCATAGAGCCTTACTCCAGCAACTGAAGGAAACAGAAGCAGAGGCCTGCATTGGAGCACTGCTCTTAGCTCCCAAAGTTCAGTTGAAGGGTGAAAGGAATGAGAATATGAGCAAGGAGGTCAAGGCCATTATACGTTCACCCACTGAAATAGTTTACCTAAGCTAATGGGAGCTCACCAACTCTAGCCTGACTGGGAAGGAACAAGCATAGAACCAAACTAGTTCCTCTGTATGTAGTTGCTAGTCATGACTGGGACAGACTGAGGGGCAACTGTCAGTGGCACCAGGATTTATCACTACTGCATGTACTGGCATTTTGGAATCCTATTCTCTTTGGATGTATACCTTGCTCAGCTTAGATATAGTAGAAAGGGCCTTGGACCTTCCACAAGGAAATGTGCCTTACCTTCTATGAAAGTAGATGGGGGTGTAGTTAGAGAATGTGTGGAGGGTATGGGAGGAGGGGAGAGAGTGGGAACTTAGATTAATATTTTTTTAAAAAATCTAATAAATTAAAAATGGAATAATTAGCCGGGCGGTGGTGGCGCACGCCTTTAATCCCAGCATTCGGGAGGCAGAGGCAGGCGGATCTCTGTGAGTTCGAGACCAGCCTGGTCTACAAGAGCTAGTTCCAGGACAGGCTCCAAAACCACAGAGAAACCCTGTCTTGAAAAACCAAAAAAAAAAGGAACAATTACATGTAGGGAAAATCAACATGACAGAAATTGATATACTATTAATTATCATTTGGATAACCCTTGTTCTCATTTGATAATTCTTGGTTTATTTCTTAAAAAGTTGTTTGGTATGAGTGCCAAGATATAGGCCTTAGAAAAACTTAACAAAACAGATCATGGGGATTTTCAAATCCAGACAGATAAGTTTAAAGAAAAACCAATACCAGCTTTGTCTTATAAGGCTAAAAAGGAATAGTCTAAGGTTTCCAGGCAATGAAACTTAACTTATCCAGTAGCCTTAGAGCAATTGTGAAATCATAAAGGCTCTTAAAGAGCTGATTGGACTCCTGTGACAATGTTAGATTTAGTTCCAAGGAAGTGATAGCCATATATGGGATGCATTCACCATTTGTGAAGCAGATATTAAACTACTGGTCAACTTGTAGCAGAATTATCTATAAAAACTGGAGAGACTTTATTACAGCTGTCTTGGAGCTTGGTCCACAAATACAATGGAGGACCTGGTTGAAAGAAGAGGCTAAGACCATTGTACAACAGAATAGAGCTAAAGGTGTAACATGAGGGCTGGCTTGTTGGGGTTTCTGTCCCACCCTATACCCCATAGCTGGCAAGCCCCAAAGAAAATCACACAGAGGACTCCATAAGATTAAAAACTGATTGGCCCATTAGCTCAGGCTACTTATTAGCTCTTATAACTTATATTAGTCCATTATTTTTATCTATGTTAGCCACATGACTCAGTACCTTTCTCAGTGGGGCAGCTTACATCTTGCCTCTCCAGTGGTCTGGACAGAACTGGTGAAAACTGGGCTTCCTCCTTTCCAACATTCTCCTGTTCTACTTCCTATCTGGTTTACCTGCCTATACTTCCTGCCTGGCCAATCAGTGCTTATTTAAAACATGAATGACAGAATACAGACAATTCTCCCTCATCACTCCCCCCCCCTTTTTTTTAAACAAAGGAAAATACCCATAGTCCATTTTTTGGGAATGTGGGCATAGTATTCCAGGCTACTTCCTGCTGGTTGGGAGTGCTGATAATCTTATGGGGACCTAAAGAAAATTTAGAGTTATAATAAAGTGATAATAAAGTTATAATAAAGTGATGTGTCTTTCCATCTTATATTCCTCTCTAAGTGCTAGGATTAAAGGTATGCACCACTATCACATGTTTCTATGATAAACTAGTGAGACTACTGAAATTAAAGGTGTGCATCACCACTGCCTGGTCTGTAAGACTGATCAGTATGGCTATTTTAGTCTCCAACTTCATGCAAGGTTTATTTATTAAAATACAAATGAGACATCACTACACAGGTCATCTTCCAACACTTCAGAAATTCACAGAATATTGTATTTAAGGTATTTTAATGATATAGGTTATTTAGTAACATATGATATTTGGGTGTCTGTTCTAAGCAGCACCAATCTACTTCAGAGAAGATGCTGAGCATCAAATAAACTCCACATAGAGTTAACTTTTTTGTGGCAAAAGTAATCCACCAGGCAAGAAAGTGCTCTTGCCTCAATTGCTGATGTTATGCTGCCCAAACTGGACAACCAGGACACAAAATAAAGTGAAGAAAGAGACTACAAAACATTGCCAAGACAAAGTGGGACAGTTCTTCAAAAATCCTGCTTCATAGAAAAGTCTGTCCAACGTTCTAGGCCTGTAGGCCAAAGATGGATACCCCAATGTTTCTGTGATTATCCAGCAGGTGGCCAGCTGTTTCTGTCATTTTTCACATTTTTTAGAATTTGCTTGCTTTCACTTCTTCCTTACTCAGTTGATATTATTTCTCCTCAGGTCTCTGAGAGAGTTGAAGAATAGATTATAGTTATAGTTCTCCTTGTTTATCATACTTAGAAAAGAAATTTACTGAAGAAATGTAAAGTATATAAGATTGAGAGACTTAAAAAGATAATCTTGAGTTTTAATACAAGTTAGAATAGAAAGCTAATTAGATACAACACTTTGGACTCAGCAGGCTAGGCTCCATAAAGGAGTGTTTTCTCTGAATTTGTCAAATGCTAATGGAGTAAACACTGTCAATGTACATATTGCCTGAATATATTGTAATAGTTATTGTACTTATTGTATATAGTTTTTCTTATATTCGTTATAGCCTTCTTTTTTATTTTAGACAAAAAAGAGAAATGTAGTAATATTTTGTTTGTGTTTTCACAAATAAAACTTGCCTGAAGATCAGAGTCCAGAGCTAAGCCACTAGAGGTGAGGGAGTGGTGGTGCACACCTGTAATGCCAGGACTCAGGAGACAGAGGCAGATGGATCTCTGTAAGTTCAAGGCCACCTGGGCTATATGAGATTGAATCAGTTTAAAAGAGACACAGAGCCAGGGAGTGGTGGCTCACACATTTCCTCCCAGCCCTAGGGCGGGGGAGATGGGAGGTGATGTGGCTGAGAGGAGTGAGGAATATCAGGCAGGAGGAAATAGGACCTCATGATTTAGTCAGAGGTTTCATAAAAATGGTATTTAGTCTGAGGACTTGTAGAGATAGAAGTCCAGTCTATTCAGTCTGAGGATTCTGTAGAGACAAGAACTAGTGGCTGGATGCTCTGCTTCTCTGATCTTTCAGCTTTGACTCACTAATATCTGACTCCAGGTTTTTATTGAATAAGACCAATTACAATTTTGTTACATGGCCCAGCAAGTATTGCTTGTTCTTCTTCCACATGCCAGGCTGGGTCCTTTTCTACCAGAGCAGTAGCTTTCAGCTGTAGACAACTTTTCTTTCCATGGGACATTTGCCAGTTCAAAGATATTACTGGTGTGTGTGTGTGTGTGTGTACACTCATGTGTGCATGAGCATGGTGCTGGCCGGAGTGGATGGGTACCAAGGGTACTAATAAACACCTTACCACAACAGAGAATGGTCAGACCCAACAGTTACTGTAGCTGAGGTAGGGGGGTGCTGCTTTGGGGTCACTGTGGCACCTGAAGGATGAATGCTTTGACTGGCATTTTCTGGTACTAGGCTCTGGAGATCATTTGTTTGTTGACTGCGCACACATTGGGGGCACATGGAAAGTGAAATAATTTACATAGCTCACAGATAACAGAACAACCCTCGTGAGAAACAGCACAGCTCACAGCCTGGAAAGGTGTCAGAACTTTAGAGTCTGAACTTTGATCAGGAGTCACGTACCATATTAACAGAAACCTCCAAAGCCCAAGGCCCAGCCTAGCTCATTTCCCACTGGGCCTTCCTGTGACCAGCATTGTAAACACATGAACCTACCTCACCTTATGTCTGCTCTTAGCTCATTTCCCACACAGGAACATGGAGTCCCAGGCAAGTATGAGCCCCATAATAGGACTGGGTCTGACCAGCTCCTTCCTGACGTGCTCTCTCTTTATCCTCTCCCTGGTTTTTCATCCCTCAGGTCTCAGCCACAACTTTGCCCAGGACATGATTTTTCGCACCTGCATCTGAGGCTGCACCCTTAGAGTAGATCCCCAGTCCTGACACCCAAGGCCAGAAAGAATCTCAGCAAAGTGCAATATAATGTAATGTCATAATTGAAACCACCATTTTGTAAGTTAAGCAAACACAGAAACAAAGAAATGAAACATTCCTGCCTCTGGTCACATCTCTCAGTTGCTGGAAGTCCATGACCTTGACTGAGAAACTATGTGATAGGTGGGGAGAGGGGCTGCTCTGAGGTCAGGGAGGGTCAGGATGGAGAAGACAGATATGGAGGGTAGTGGACACAATCCTGCACTCTGTGGGTGATCCAGCCCCTCGCTGCAGAAGACTCTGTACAACCTGATTCTGTTTGTGCATCAGGCCCTGGTTAGCCCAGGAAGCTGAGCTTCTGCTTGAAGCCCTGCACAGAATAGCGTGGGAGTTTAATAACTGTGGGTGAGGGCGGTGCTTCACTCAACTCTTTTCCTCTACCACAGCGACCGCAGTTACCATAACCCACAGGTCCCTGCTTTCATACCTGAAAGGATTTCAAGTCATTTAGGTCCCTAGCCCAGGAGCGCATTTGTCTTTGTGTAGGCATGCTAACTGTAGGCAGACATGGTCCTACATTGTCTGAGACCACCACACACAGGCCTTTAAGGAAAAAAAGCAACACCCACTTGCTAGGGATGGGAGCTGTGCACTGGGCTTCTTCAGAACTTCCCAAATCACTGTGTGGTTCAGGTTAAACACTGAATTAGAGCTGTGTTCAATTGACAAAAATGCTGTGCAGTTTTGCACATAAGGACACAAAAATAAATGAACACTTTTCAGGTCAGAGAAGATCTTGTGTCTTCTGCCACCCCAGCTAGCTTTTTTCCCTCTGTTCTATCAACACATTTGTATTCCATTTCCACTTTGCCTGTGGCAGAGGGCATTACCCAGCACCAGCCTCTTAACTTTCCTGTGCCTCACTTTCTACATCTGCAAAATGGGAA